>NC_079510.1:19038829-19693217 GCF_030052815.1 Hevea brasiliensis | reverse complement strand
TCTTGAGCAGTAATGGGTGGATAAACGGGTAAACTGGCACTGGGTATCAAGTACCTCGGGCTGTCACACCATCGGTCACATACGTATCTCTCGGTGTGCAACAGAACAGCTAACAAGCTGTAAATAATATTAGGCACGAGGCCAAGTCTCAACACAATGTCAAAATGGCTAAAAGCCATAAAATCATAAAATGGCATAATGCCATGTGCAGTACTGCTAACTGAACCCTATTGGCATGCCAAACTATCCAAACCAATCTTGTTAGGTATACTAGGGCATTTGATACTTTTGAATTCTTCAATTTTTGAATTTCAAGTTTTTGTGTCACTATTCACTTCATTGGTCAACAAAAATGTTGACTTTTGGATAGAAAATAGGTACATTGGTTTTAACACTCCCAATGTACCACATTTTGCATTTAAAACTTGTTGGAATTGATCACCAATACCATTCTTAAGCTTAAACTAAGGGAGCAGAATTTTTCAGTTTTCATACCTAAACTTTACTATTCTATTAGTGACTGTTACAGTGGAAATTTGAGAAAATGATAAACATGAAAGTTGTTCCTTATTTTGTCTAGTTGAATTTCCTTTTTTGAATCACTTCATTTGGAGTTTTGTAGCTCCAGTTATGGTCCAAAAACCACAGCTGGCCGGATTGAAAACTTGCAGAATTGACCATATCTATAGTGCAGTGAACAGTGACTGCAACTGCCTTGTTGGATAGGTTCTGGTCATAATTTGGGGTAGGTTTCTTCATGAAAGTTGTTTTTCTATATCTTAACTTGTTTCTGTAAAAATTTTAGGTCAATTGGCCCATTCTACAATGAGTTATGGCCAAATTAATAAATACTATTCATTTGGTCATTCTGCAGATTCTGGTTGCAGGACATCCGGATTGGGACCAGTTTTTGGTCCAATTTCTTTGGTCTTTTGGGCATGGTTTCTTCATCAAAATTGTGCCATTATAAGTCTAGTTTCATGTCCAATTGGCCAAACACCAATTGAACCTACACAGCCAAAGATATGGCAGTCCAAACAGGCTGGACTCACAGCCTCACCTGCTGCTGTCACCAGGCAGCCTACCAAATCAGTTTGTAACACTCTAATGCACTTCAAATTATGGTCAACTTACCTCAAATGGTCACTAATTGACTATTAGAATGTTCACTCACCATTTCATAAGCAAAGTCCAAGTTTCTCTCCAAAACCCTAACCCTAATTGACCAAGCCTCCAATTCATGCATCCCACTCCTAATTTGCTATACTAATCATATGATTTATAAGAGGGGCAGCAATATGTCACTTTAAACCAAAGATTTCTCCTAACCCTAACTCATGTCAAGGCTGCCAAAACTTCATGGAATATAACCATGCTTCATTAATTCAATTTTTGTCAAATTTTTAACTTAACTTAGCTCAAATTCATGATTAAAAAGATGTAAAAGCAAAGGTTATGGCACTAACCTCTTTGGTGATTTTCTAAGCTTGTTCACACTGTTAGTAGTATGCCCTAGAGCATATCATTTAGTATGTATCTTGTACATATTTTTATTAATAAAAGGCATTTCCACTTTTCCGTTTACATAATATATTTATGTGTAATAGAAAAGGTCCATTGATATTTTGTTAGAAATATTATTCTTAAGTTGTTAAGAATATGAGTGACAATATTTCTAGCACGAAGTATCATAAATAGGTTCACAATCGAGGATACTTCATAATAAGGACATGACTTATCCAGAAAGATTGTATTCATGTTTGTTCCCAAGTTATTTATATGAGATATAAATAAGATGGAATGGTGAGTCTCATGCCATATAACAAACATGATAGGCACTTATAAATGATAAGTAGGCCGAACCAGTGACACTTATGACAAGCACATGGAGTTTATTCTTGTCAATGTTTTGTCATAAATCATATCAGTGCATATAATCTTTAGACCTGAGATAGCACAGTTATATTGTATATAGGCAGTTTGAGTTTGATACTGCTTTCATACTTGTACTGTGTATGGGTATATGGGCATGTGTTGGCTCCTACTAGTTATATATGGAGGTAGGTGTTGATCAAGATGGAATATGTTCCGCTAAGTAAATAGAGATAAAATCCTATGTTCATTTAATTGTTCTTGATGTTTAAAGTTCCTGGCCAGGACAGATAGATTTATTCAGAAAAGAGTTTCTGATGAGAAAATCTTTTTAATCAAGAACTGGAATTAAAAGAGAACATAATATTCATAGCAAATGGAGTTTGACATAAACCATGACTCCAGCTTGAGTTAGGATTTTGTAACAAAGAGATTCTAGTGCATGGTAACATATGATTATAGGTTCATTTAAGGTAAACCTTATTACTAATTGGGTGGCTATGGCATGCTATGCTAGGTGTTAACCATGGTCTATGAGGTTCATAAAATGATTTAGAGAAATCATTTATGGTAAGAAATGAAGGAACGGAAGCGTGAAAAACACAAGTTTATACCATTGAATTCAAAAATTTTCACCTAGGGTCACATGCATCATGCAAGATTTATTTTTATCTATTTGATTTCAATGATAAACAACATATTAAAACTCTTTTAATATGTTTTTGGATCAGTATTTGCCATTTAAGATTTTAAAATTAATCAGATTAATTTTAGAACCCTAGATTAAATCAAGAACGATTACACTAACCTCTTGATTCACTGCAGCGTGTCTGCGCCTTTGAGATTCATCTTCAAGACACCAGATGTTGTCCCTCTAGCTTGTCCACACCAAGAACACCTATGGCAGCCCTTGAATAGCTTCTAAAGCTTTTTCTATTAATTAGAAAATCAAGTTCTGCCTTTTAAGAGATTAAAGATGTAAACAGGACACTAGAAACAATTTCTAGTGTTCTTAATTCAAGAGATTGATGGCTAATCTCTTTGAATTGATAAGAGATGAAGAAGAAGAGATAAAAACGCTTAAAGTGGCGTGACAAAGGAGTGTGGCTGCTGGTTGTGTTTTATTTTCTCATAACAACACTTAAATAGCTAGGTTAACACATTAAACCCTTGCCACATGTCACCCTTTGATTAGCTCTAGGTTTAAGTGACCCAATCACATTGTGCCAAGTGTCAAACCTATATTTAATCTTGATTCTAATCATCTTACATGATTAAAAAAAACATTTGGCAAGCTTATGTGTTATGCCATATGTCACCATCTCATGGTGCCACGTGTCACACTGCAAAATGACCAAAATGCCCCTGTGTCTTAATTTTGAGTTCTTAACCCAAAATAATTATTTTCTTCTTCTAATTAATTTACATCAAATATAAATTAATTAATTAATCTCTATTAATTAATTTCTCATTAATTAAATTCATATTTAAACACTTTAAATATAAATTTAACTTATATTATACATCCAATAATCTAGATTTGGTTTCAAGTCATGCTAGGGACTTTGCAATCTAATTGCAAACCAAACCTATTTAATCAATCAATTAAACTCTTTAATTAATTAATTAAATCATATTTAAATAGGTGATAACTTGTGTATGTGTGTGACTTACTAGGCTCATCACTAATTGGCAATGAGACATGATATCAACTCTTAATATCATGAGAACTCTTTCTTACCATAAATGATTTCTCTAAATCATTTTATGAACCTCATAGACCATGGTTAACACCTAGCATAGCATGCCATGGCCACCCAATTAGTAATAAGGTTTACCTTAAATGAACCTATAATCATATGTTACCATGCACTATAATCTCTCTGTTACAAAATCCCAACTCAAGCTGGAGTCATGGTTTATGTCAAACTCCATTTGCTATGAATATTGTGTTCTCTTTTAATTCCAGTTCTTGATTAAAAAGATTTTCTCATCAGAAACTCTTTTCTGAATAAATCTATCTGTCCTGGCCAGGAACTTGAAACATCAAGAAGAATTAAATGAACATAGGATTTTATCTCTATTTACTTAGAGGAACAGATTCCATCTTGATCAACACCTACCTCCATATATAACTAGTAGGAGCCAACACATGCCCATATACCCATACAGGCTTAGTGAATGGGTATAGGTTTGACACTTGGCACAATGTGATTGGGTCACTTAAAGCTAGAGCTAATCAAAGGGTGACATGTGGCAAGGGTTTAATGTGTTAACCTAGCTATTTAAGTGTTGTTATGACAAAATAAAACACAACCAGCAGCCACACTCCTTTGTCACGCCACTTTGAGGGTTTTTATCTCTTCTTCTTCATCTCTTATCAATTCAAAGAGATTAGCCATCAATCTTTTGAATTAAGAACACTAGGAATTGTTTCTAGTGTCCTGTTTACATCTCTAATCTCTTAAAAGATAGAACTTGAATTTCTAATTAATAGAAAAGGCTTTAGAAGCTGTTCAAGGGCTGCCATAGGTGTTCTTGGTGTGGACAAGCTAAAGGGACAACATCTGGTGTCCTGAAGACGAATCTCAAAGGCGCAGACAAGCTGCAGTGCATCAAGAGGTTAGTGTAATCGTTCTTGATTTAATATAGGGTTCTAAAATTAATCTGATTAATTTTAAAATCTTAAATGGCAAATACAGATCCAAAAACATATTAAAAGAGTTTTAATATGTTGTTTATCATTGAAATCAAATAGATAAAAATAAATCTTGCATGATGCATGTGACCCTAGGTGAAAATTTTTGAATTCAATGGTATAAACTTGTGTTTTTCACGCTTCTGTTCCTTCACACACCTCACTTTCTTCCACTTTCTTTTGTTTTCTTGGCTGCCAAACACTTCTCCTTGATGTGGGTATAATTTTTTGTGAAGGGAGGATGAGGTTTTGAGGTGAATTGAAGTGGGAAATGAAGCTTAAGGGAGCTTTAATGGTTGTTTGGGTGGAAGGGAAAATGGGTTACGGGAAATGGAAGAGAATTGCAGAAATTGTGTTTATTTTTTACTTCATTTTAGTTATATTTATCTCATTTTAATTGGCTTGTCAATTTCTAATTAGTGGGAAGCTTTTTAATGATGTCATCCTATGTCATAAATCAAATTTAATTCCATTTTCTTTTTCTTTTCTTTTCTACTCAATTTTAATTTAATTTTTAGCAATATTTATTCATATTTTGTGTCATAATAATTATTTACTTAACTGGACAAGTCGGCCAAAAATCGCCTCTGAAGGCGAAATGACCAAAATGCCCTCCGTTTGGCTTAACGGGTCAAAATTGTCTGTACCGATTGAAAAATTTTTCTAAATATTTTCTTGGCATTCTAATGCCATAAGAACCTCAATGACCCTTCTCTGGAGTCTCAAAAATTATTTTATGAATTTTTCCCCGGGTTTAGGGCCCCTACTTGCGAGAACCGCAACTTCCCTCTGGGTTACCCATCGCTTGGGCACCGGCTCATTTAACTTGGTTGTATTTTATTTCTAAAATTTTTACTAAATTTTTCTTATTAATATTTGAGTTAATTATGGTTCCTCACTTTAGTTTAAATATTTTTCCGAACATTCTAGCTGTCCGGAACCGACACCGGTCACCGGAACAGTAGAATGTACGGAGTTGCTACCGGGAGGGTGTTACAACTCTTCCCCTCTAATTTAAATTTCGTCCTCGAAATTTACCTGATGCAAACAGTTGAGGGAACTGTTGCCTCATCGTCTCTTCACTTTCCTAAGTTGCCTCCTCGGTGTTGTGGTGCCTCCAAAGCACTTTCACCAGTGGAATCTGATTATTCCTCAATTCCTTTACTTCCCGAGCCAGGATCCGTAGAGGTTCTTCCTCATATGTCAAATCCGGTTGTATTTCAATTTCTTCCTTGGAGATGACATGTGAAGGATCTGAGCGGTATCTTCTTAGCATGGACACGTGGAACACATTGTGGATCTTGTCCAACTCTGGTGGTAAAGCTAGCCTATAGGCCACTGGACTCACACGTTCAATGACTTCATATGGGCCAATAAACCTAGGGCTCAACTTACCTTTTCTTCCAAATCTCAATACCTTCTTCCATGGTGACACTTTGAGGAACACTTTGTCGCCAACTGTGTATTCTATTTCTTTTCTCTGCAGGTCGGCATAAGATTTATGTCTGTCTGAGGCAACCTTCAGGTTGGCTTTGATTAGTTTCACTTTCTCCTCAGTCTGTTTCACCAGGTCTGGACCTACCAGTTTGTCTTCGCCCAATTCAGTCCAGCACATTGGAGTTCTACATTTTCTCCCATACAGTGCTTCATATGGGGCCATTTGGATGCTAGCTTAGTAGCTATTGTTGTATGCAAATTCTGCCAGTGGGAGGTATCTATCCCAACTTCCCTCAAACTCAATGACACAACTCCTCAGCATATCCTCAAGGACCTGACATATATTTCATGTTATTATTATCATTTCAGTTCAATATGTGTATTTGTTTAATTGGTTTCAATTGTTTACCTGGATTACTCTTTCTGATTGCCCATCCGTCTGAGGATGGAAAGCTGTGCTGAAGTGGAGTTGTGTACCCAAGGACTCATGCAACTTCTTCCAAAATCTCGATGTAAACCTTGGGTCTCGATCAGATATGATGGAAAGTGGAATTCCATGTAGTCTAACTATCTCACTGATATACAATTCTGCTAACTTCTCCAGTGAGTAGTCAGTCCTAACTGGCAAAAAGTGTGCTGACTTTGTCAATCTATCCACTATCACCCATACTGCATCATGTTTCTTCTGGGTGAGAGGTAGACCACTTACAAAATCCATGGTGATCCGATCCCATTTCCATTTAGGTATGCATATAGGCTGTAGCAAACTTGATGGAACTTGATGTTCTGCCTTAACTTGCTGACATGTCAAGCATTTAGTCACATAGTCAGCTATGTCCTTCTTCATACCAGGCCACCAATACTGAAGCTTCAGATCATGATACATCTTTGTACTTCCTGGGTGCATAGCATATACACTGGCATGTGCCTCTTTCAGAATATTGGCTTTTAATTCCCCATTGTCTGGTACACATACTCTTCCTTTGTAATACAGACACCCATCTGCTTTCACTTCATAGTCAGTTGCTTTTCCCTCTGAGATTTTTCTCATAATAGCCATTAGCTTCTCATCTACCTTCTGCCCCTCTAAAATCTGCTGTATGTGAGTTTGGCCTCACTTACCTTTCGGCCAAAATAGCTCCATCTCGAACCAAAGATAGACGGGCATTCAATGATCTCAAAGCTGTCATGGATTTTCTGCTCAAAGCATCAGCAACTACATTTGCCTTCCCAGGATGGTAGTCAATTACACAATCATAGTCCTTCAGGAACTCAATCCATCGTCTCTGTCTAAGGTTGAGCTCCTTCTGGGTTGGCAAGTATTTCAGGCTTTTGTGGTCCGTGTAAATGTAGCACTTTTCACCATACAAGTAATGCCTCCATATCTTCAGTGCGAAGATAATTGCTACAAGCTCTAGATCATGGGTAGGGTAATTTTGTTCATGTGGCCTTAGGTATGCGGAAGCATAGCGACCACCTTCCCCTCTAGCATCAATACACACCCTAACCCATTATGAGAGGCATCACTGTAGACCACAAAGTCCTTTCCTGACATTGGCTATGTTAACTGGTGCCTCTGTCAACATAGCCTTCAACTTCTCAAAGCTGATGCGACACTTGTTATTCCAGTCAAATCTGACATTCTTGTGTAACAACTTGGTCATTGGAGCAGCTATTAAGGAAAATCCCTTCACAAATCTCCTGTAATACCCAGCTAGCCCCAAGAAGCTTCTGACCTCAGTTGTATTCCTGGGAGGCTTCCATTCCATCACTGCTTCTATTTTCTTGGGATCCACCTAATCCCATCGGTGACACTATGTGTCCAAGGAATGCAATCTCATTCAACCAGAAGTCACACTTGGACAACTTAGCATACAGCTTCTTTTCTCTCAGGGTTTGCAGAACAATCCTCAAATGCTCATCATGTTCTTCACTGTTCTTGGAATACACCAAAATATCATCAATAAAGACTACTACGAACCGATCTAAGTGTGGATGGAAGATACGGTTCATAAGGTCCATGAATGCTGCTGGTGCATTTGTTAGGCCAAAGGGCATCACTAGGAACTCATAATGCCCATATCGGGTCCTGAATGCAGTCTTTGGCACATCTGCATCCTTCACCCTCAACTGATGATACCCTGATCTGAGATCAATTTTAGAAAATACCCCTACTCCCTTCAACTGATCAAACAGATCATCAATTCTAGGCAACGGATATTTGTTCTTCACAGTCACTTTATTCAACTGCCGGTAATCGATGCATAGCCTCAAAGTCCCATCCTTCTTTTTCACAAATAGCATTGGAGCTCCCCATGGTGACACACTGGGGCGTATGAACCCCTTATCAAGCAACTCTTGCAATTGAGTTTTCAACTCCCTCAATTCAGTGGGTGCCATCCTATAAGGAGCAATGGAAATGGGTGTTGTACCCGGCAGTGTCTCAATAGCAAACTCGACTTCCCTTTCTGGTGGCAAACCAGGCAATTCTTCAAGAAATACCTCTGGGAAGTCTCTTACTATGGGTATATCACTCAGGTTTGGCTTAGCCTGCCTAGTATCCACCACATGTGCTAGGTAGGCTTCACAGCCTTTTCTCATCATTCTTCTTATAACTGTGGCTGAGATGACATTGGATAAGAAATCTGTCCTTTCCCCTACAACTGTGATCTCATTACCCTCAGAAGTTTTAAAAGAAATTCTCTTCAATTTGCAATCAACTATTGCCTGATGACGTGACAACCAGTCCATTCCCAAAATCACGTCAAACTCATGGAAAGGCAACTCAATCAGGTCTGCTAAGAATTCATACCCCTGAATCCTTAACGGGCAACCCTTGTATACTTTGTTCACCACTACACTGTGGCCCAATGGATTAGTGACCAGAATGTCTTGGTCACTCTCCCCTACTAGTATCCCCCTTTCTACGGGTAGGTTGATGCAGATATAGGAATGAGTGGATCCTGGATCCACCAATGCATGCACAGATGTATTGTAGAGGGAGAACGTACCCCTGATGACGTCTGAGGCATCTTGCTCCTCCTGAGATCTCAAGGCATAAGCTCTGGCAGGTGGTCTGTTATCTAGCCTCTCTGCTGGCTCAAATGCAGGCCTCTGTGATGGTCCCACTGCGTCAGATTTGCCAGATTTCCTACCCCTTTGTGGTGCAGGAGCAGTGCATGCGCTTGTGTTGGAGCAGCTGTAGTAGTTCTGCATGGACAGTTCCTCAACTGATGCTCTGTTGACCCACACCTTAAGCAAGCACCAGTCACTCTCCAACACTCCCCCTTATGCCACTTCAGGCAATGTGGACATGCAAAAGTTGCTGGGGCTAGTCCCCTGAACCCCATCCCTGGAGAGCTGCCCACTGATGGTGTGGACTGACCTCTCCTAGGGGTAAACTGTTGCCTGGGCCCCTGAGACTGACCCTGACCTTGTGGTTGACCTGAACTCTGTGCAAGTGGACCCTTGAACTTCTTCCCAAATGCAGGAGATGAACTAGACTGACCTGGGCCCCTCTTCTGCTGTCTTTCCCTTCTAGTCTGCTCACTGATTCTTACTTTTTCAACTTTTATTGTAGCTTCCACTAACTTGGTGAAGTCTGTGATTCCCAAGGCAGTGATCATGATCTTTATATTATCATTTAATCCCTCTTCAAATCTCTTACACCTTTCAGCTTCATTAGGGACTATCTCCCTTCCATAGCGGCTTAATCGGACAAATTCCTTTTCATACTCGGCCACTGACAGCTGTCTCTGCCTCAGATTAATGAACTCTCTTCTTCTCTCTTCTAGGTATACACTACCCACATATTTCTTCTTAAATTCGGAGAGAAAGAAGTCCCAAGTTACTATTTCTGGCTGTACTTCATTAGACACAGTATCCCACCATTCATATGCATCATCTTGCAACAGAGATACAGCAGCTCCTAGATTTTGCTCTGGAGTGCAGTGGAGTTGTTTTAAAACTCTGCACTGCATTCAACCAATTTTCTAATGCAATGAATCATCTTCTCTCTTGCTAAAGAAGTCCACTGCTCCAAATTTTCTTAGTCTTTCCAGATGTGATTTTGGTTGTGGAGGTGGTGGTGGTGGTGGTGCTGGCATTACCCCGGCCATTTGTTTGAAAAATTCGGCCATTTGCTGGAACATGGCCTGTGGAGGCTGAGCAGGCTCTGCTTGAGCTGGCGGAGCAGGTTCTCCCATACCCCCAGTCTCAGCTGCTGCAGGTGGAGCATGACTCTCCACTTCCTCCTCAACTGCTCTCTGTGATGTAGGGTCCATATCCTATTCAAAATAACAAAGACAAACAGATCTGCATTAGTGTCACCTCGACTCTTACAATTGCAATGCATGCTATGGACTCAATCTAGGCCCAAAAACGCCTAAACCGTGCTCCGATACCACTAAATGTGACATCCCTTACCCGTCTACAGTATATCCGAGTAAGTTATGTCACACGGTGTACCGGAATACTCTATTTTATATTAATTAATTTTTATCATAGTTTTGAATATAACTTGTGAAATATAATTCATTTAAGTCATTTATTGACATTATAATTTATTTGAGGTTCCGAAAATTTTTATAGAAAATCCGGCAGAGTACCGGCTAAAAATGGAGAAAACAGTTCTTCAGAACCTATGAAAAACACTTCCTATAATCATATTCAATCATCTCAAACTCCAATATCAAAATCTCTATATTTTTCAATTTCATTTCTCAACCATTCTTCTCATGTGATAATCATGTACAATTCACTGTGTGTTTTTATAAAATGTGTTTTAAGACGTTTGAAATAAAATTGTTTAAACTAAAATCTAGTAAATCATGATTTGTATTGATATCTCATGTTCAATTTAAATTTTGAATAAATATAATTTAAATTCCGCATAAAGTTTATTTTAGTATGTTGTGCATCACTAAGTCCTAGTACTCAGCGATGGCTGTTATTGCTGTCGCAAATTTAGAGACTAGAGGAGCAGCAGATTGAGCTGCTGAGGATTGAGGAGCTACTTGCTTGAAATTATCAGGTATATTTTATACCCTGACTGTTAAAAATTATTTTGATGTATGTAATGTATGTAAAGGTATGGACATGTAAAACTGGTTTTGAGTAGTTTGTAATAAATTTTAGTTTGGATTTTCCTAATGTAAATTTTTAGTATGATGTATATGAATTGTTTTACATTTAATTACATATGAATGGAAGTATTTTATTTTAATTTGAATGAAAGTAATTAGTAATATTTTGGATGATATTTGAATTGGAAATTGTGGATTTGAATTTTTGAAAATTGAGAAATGCTGTAGAAATTGGTTGGGAGGATTGTTGTGGAATTGATGAATAATTGGAAGTGCTTTTTACAGGTATTTGAAGAACTGTTTTCTCAAAATACAGACGGCACTCTGCCGAAATTTCTATAAAATTTGCAAAAAAAAAAAAAAAATGGAACAAAA
The DNA here is from genome assembly GCF_030052815.1 of Hevea brasiliensis. Classification (NCBI taxonomy): domain Eukaryota; kingdom Viridiplantae; phylum Streptophyta; class Magnoliopsida; order Malpighiales; family Euphorbiaceae; genus Hevea; species Hevea brasiliensis. The sequence goes on along the minus strand of NC_079510.1, from coordinate 19,681,751 downwards.
ATTTTTATTAGTTTTAAAACTTCAAATAAATGATTTTAATATCTATTAGAAAATGCTCACCACTTATAAAAGAAAGAAAAATGTTTTAAAATCCCTTGTAGGGTACTTAATGAGTTATCGATAGGTGAAGTTCGGTAGTTCATCAGGTATTCTACGGGATCATGTTATGCCTTTAAGAGGAGTAAGGTGTGACATGATCCATTCACAAGCCTATGTCGCAAGCTCAGTTAGACTGACATCTTAAGAAGATAGGTCTAAGATATTATAATGAATGGCTCTAGTGCTAGTGGAAGATTGTTAGTAGTTATGCCCTAGGACATATCATTTACTATGTATCTTGCACATGTTTTATCAATAAAAAGGCATTTTCACTTTTCCGTTTACATAATATATTTATGTGTAATAGAAAAGGTCCATTGATATTTTGTTAGAAATTCAATTCTTAAGTTGTTAAGAATATGAGTGATAGTATTTCTAGCACAAAGTATCATAAATTGGTTCACAATCGAGGATACTTCACAATAAGGACATGACTTATTCATAAAGATTGTAATCATGTTTGTTCCCAAGTTATTTATATGAGATGTAAATAAGATGAAATGATGAGTCTCATGCCATATAACAAACATGATAGGCACTTATGCATGATAAGTAGGCCGAACCAGTGACATTTATGACAAGCACATGGAGTTTACTCTTGTCAATACATTGTCACAAATCATATCAGTGCATATAATCTTTAGACCTGAGATAGCACAGTTATCTTGTATATGGTGTTAGTAGTATGCCCTAGAGCATATCATTTAGTATGTATCTTGTACATATTTTATTAATAAAAGGCAATTTAACATTTCCGTTTACATAATATATTTATGTGTAATAGAAAAGGTCCATTGATATTTTGTTGGAAATTCTATTCTTAAGTTGTTAAGAATATGAGTGACAGTATTTCTACCATAAAGTATCATAAATTGGTTCACAATCAAGGATACTTCATAAAAAGGACATGACTTATCCAGAAAGATTGTATTCATGTTTGTTCTCAAGTTATTTATATGAGATGTAAATGAGATGGAATGGTGAGTCTCATGCCATATAACAAACATGATAGGCACTTATGCATGATAAGTAGGCCGAACCAGTAATATTTATGACAAGCACATGGAGTTTACTCTTGTTAATGTATTGTCATAAATCATATCAGTGCATATAATCTTTAGACCTAAGATAGCACAGTTATCTTGTATATAGGTTGTTTGAGTTTGATATGTTAGTAGTATGCCCTAGAGCATATCATTTAGTATGTATCTTGTACATATTTTATTAATAAAAGACATTTCCACTTTTCCGTTTACATAATATATTTATGTGTAATAGAAAAGGTCCATCGATATTTTGTTAGAAATTCTATTCTTAAGTTGTTAAGAATATGAGTGACAGTATTTCTAGTACAAAGTATCATAAATAGGTTCACAATCGATGATACTTCATAATAAGGACATGACTTATCCTGAAAGATTATATTCATGTTTGTTACCAAGTTATTTATATGAGATACAAATAAGATGGAATGGTGAGTCTCATGTCATATGACAAACATGATAGGCACTTATAAATGATAAGTAGGCCGAACCAGTGACACTTATGACAAGCACATGGAGTTTACTCTTGTCAATGTATTGTCATAAATCATATCAGTGCATATAATCTTTAGATCTGAGATAGCACAGTTATCTTGTATATAGGTGGTTTGAGTTTGATACTGCTTTCATACTTGTACTATGTATGGGTATATGGGCATGTGTTGGCTCCTACTAGTTATATATGGAGGTAGGTGTTGATCAAGATGGAATATGTTCCTCTAAGTAAATAGAGATAAAATCCTATGTTCATTTAATTGTTCTTGATGTTTCAAGTTCCTGGCCAGGACAGATAGATTTATTCATAAAAGAGTTTCTGATGAGAAAAAACTTTTTAATCAAGAATTGGAATTAAAAGAGAACATAATATTAATAGCGAATGGAGTTTGACATAAACCATGTCTCCAGTTTGAGTTGAGATTTTGTAACAAAGAGATTCTAGTCCATGGTAACATATAATTAAAGGTTCATTTAAGGTAAACCTTCTTACTAATTGGGTGGCCATAGCATGCTATGCTAGGTGTTAACCATGGTCTATGAGGTGTATAAAATGATTTAGAGAGTTCTGATGATATTAAGTGTTGATATCATGTCTCATTGCCAATTAGTGATGAGCCTAGTAAGTCACACACATACACAAGTTATCACCTAATTAAATATGATTTAATTAATTAATTAAAGAGTTTAATTGATTAATTAAATAGGTTTGGTTTGCAATTAGATTGCAAAGTCCCTAGCATGACTTGAAACCAAATCTAGATTATTGGATGTGTAGTATAAGTTAAATTTATATTTAAAGTATTTAAATATGAATATAATTAATGAGAAATTAATTAATAGAGATTAATTAATTAATTTATATTTGATATAAATTGATTAGAAGAAGAGAAATAATTATTTTGGGTTGAGAACTCAAAATTAAGACACAGGGGCATTTTGGTCATTTTACAGTGTGACACGTGGCATCATGAGATGGTGACACATGGGATTACACATAAGCTTGCCAAATGTTTTTAATCATGTAAGATGATTAATATTAAGATTAAATATAGGTTTGACGCTTGGCACAATGTGATTGGGTCACTTAAACCTAGAGCTAATCAAAGGGTGACATGTGATAAGGGTTTAATGTGTTAACCGAGCTATATAAGTGTTGTTATGAAAAAAGAAAAGCAACCAGCAGCCACTCCTCCTTTGTCACCCACTCCTCCTTTGTCACGCCATTTTGAGGCTCTCCGTCTATTCTTCTTCATCTCTCATCAATTCAAAGAGATTAGCCATCAATCTCTTGAATTAAGAACACTAGAAATTGTTTCTAGTGTCCTGTTTACATCTTTAATCTCTTAAAATGCAGAACTTGAATTTCTAATTAATAGAAAAAGCTTTAGAAGCTGTTCAAGGGCTGCCATAGGTGTTCTTGGTGTGGACAAGCTAGAGGGACTGTGACACCCCTTACCCGTGTACAGTATACCCGAGTAAGTAATGCCACACGGTGTACTGGCACACTCTAATATTCCTCAATTCATTTATATCATGCTTTTGAAGTTAATTTATGAAATATGATTTATTTTAACCATTTATCAAAAGCATTATTCATTTGAGGTTCCGAAGATTTTAAAGAAAATCCGGCGGAGTACCGGCTAAAAATGGAAAGCAGTTCTTGAACTGTTAAAAACACTTCCAATATTTGTATTTCATCATCTCAAACTCCAATATCCAAAATCTCAACAATATTTCTCAATTTCAATTCTCAATAATCTTTTCATTTCTCAAACATCCATTTCTCATATACAAGCGATAAATACATGCTCAAATTTTTGCATTCATAGTCATAACTTTCATTATTTACATGAACATCAAAATATATTACACGAGTTCAAATACATAAGAGAAAGTAAAAATCTGCTACAAAATATCAAAATGACAAAATTACACCTAGTGCCCTACCAATGCACTGCAGGTAGTGAGGTGACACGTACACTGTGCAGATCTACAGGATGAACTCACCCAGTCTGCGGTCTACTGGGCTCACGATCGGGATCTCCAGTACCTACGCGTGGCAAAAGCAACGTGCTAAGCAATAATGCTTAGTGGTTCAATAATATAATAGAAGAAAATAGCAAGAAAATGAATGTGTATAGAATGTGTATGCTTCTTTTGTTTGGTATTGGTATATCCATTATTTCGTTAACGTTGTTCACTTTTATTCATTTGGTTGCCCCAAGTAGCCTACACTAGACGACTGGACTGGATAACGGGTAAACTGGCACTGGGTTCCTAGTACCTCTGGCCGTCACACCATCGGTCACATATGCATCTCCAGGTGTGCAACAGAACAGCTAACAAGCTGTAAATAATATCAGGCACAAGGCCAAGTCTCAATACAAAGTCAGAATGGCTAAAAGCCATGCAATCACAAAATGGCATATTGCCATATGCAGTACTGCTAACTGAACCCTATTGGCATGCCAAACTATCCAAACCAATCTTGTTAGGTATACTAGGGCATTTGAAACTTTTAAATTCTTCAATTTGTGAATTTCAAATTTTTGGTGTCACTATTCATCATTGGTCAACAAAAATGTTGACTATTAGAATAAAAATGTGTACATTGACTTTGGCACTCCCAACATACCACATTTGGTGTTTAAAACTTGTTGGCATTAAGTGTTAATACCATTTCAAAGTGTAACTCAACACAAGCAGAATTTTCAGTTTTGGTGAGTCAACTTCACTGTTCCATTGGACACTGTTACTGTGGGAATTTGAAGAAATGTAAAACATAAAAGTTGTTCCTTATTTTGTCTAGTTGAATTTCCTTTTTTGAATCACTCCATTTGGAGTTTTGTAGCTCCAGATATGACCCAAAAACTCAGGCTGGCCGGATTTGCATTCTGCAGAAAATACCATATCTACAGTAGCATGAACAGTGACTGCCATAGCCATTTAGGTTAGGTTCTGGCCATAATTTTGGGTAGGTTCCTTCATGAAAGTTGTTTTTCTATGTCTTAACTTATTGCTGTAAAAATTTCAGGTCAATTGACCAAATCTACAGTGAGTTATGGCCAAATGAACAGTTACTGTTCATTTGGTCAATTCTGCAGAACCAGCTGCAGGGTATCCGGATTGGGGCCAAGTTTTGGTCCTCTTGGTTTGGTCTTTTGGGCATGGTTTCTTCAGCAAAAATGTGCCATTATAAGCCTAGTTTCATGTCCAATTGGCCAAACTTCAATTGGACTAACACAGCCCAAGTTATGGCAGTGCAAAGGGACTGAATTTTCAGTCCCTATGCTGCTGTCCTAGGGCAGTTTATACCTTGACTTTGCCATACCATTTTTCAGTCCAAATTGTGTTCAACATACCTCAAATGGTCACTTATTGACCATTAGATTGTTCTTTAACAGTTTAATAAACCAAGTCACATTTTCACCTTTCCAAACCCTAATATCCAAATCAATTTACTCGTAACCTTAATTAGCATACTTAGTTTAATGTCCATGTATATTAATACCTTAACCATTATTTCTAGCCACTCTAAATTTATTAAAATAATCAACCTCATACTTTCATAGGGCTGCTGAAAATTGAAGGTACCATGACACATATAATTTACTTCAATTTCTTAAAATTTCTTAGCTCAAAATGATGTTCTAACTAAGATTTAAAAGAAGGAGAATGAAAGTGTAGCACTAACCTTGAATGGGTAGAATTTCCAAAGCCCCAACTTCACTTTCTTTCTTTTCCTTGGATGCCAAAAGCTTTGTCTAGGTGTGGGATTAATTTTTGATGAAGGGACTTATGGGTTTTAGAGTGAAATAAAGGAGGGAATTGAGTTTCGATTAGGTTGTCAATGGTGGTTTGGGGTACCCTAGGGTTTCGGCTGGTAAGGGAATGAGGAGGGGCTACTGACATTTTTAGTTATTTAGTCTTCATTTAGTCTTTTTATTTGTTGGTCAAAGGATGGCTTAATTGTGATTGGTCCAAATTTCCTTAATGACATCACCATGATGCCATAATTAAGCTTTTTTCCTCATTTTCTTTCCTTTCCTCCACTACTCATTTTCAATTTGATTTCTAGTAATGTTTATTCATATTTTATGTCATATTAATTATTTAATCAACTGGACAAGTCGGCCAAAATTCACCTCGGAAAGTGAAATGACCAAAATGCCCTCCGTTTGGCTTAACGGGTCAAAATTGTCTGTACCGATAGAAAAATTTTTCTAGGTATTTTCTTGGCATTCTAATGCCATGGGAACCTCAATAACCCTTCTCTGGAGTCTCAAAAATTATTTTATAATTTTTCCACCGGGTCTAGGGCTCCTCGTTGCGAAAATCGCAACTTCCCTCTGGTTACCCATCGCTAGGGCACCGGCTCATTTAACTTGGTTGTATTTTATTTCTAAAATTTTTACTAAATTTTTCTTATTAATATTTGAGTTAATTATGGTTCCTGACTTTAGTTTGAATATTTTTCTGGACATTCTAGCTGTCCGGACTGACACCGGTCACCGGAACAGTAGGATATACGGAGTGGTTATCGGGAGGGTGTTACAGGGACAACAACTAGTGTCCTGAAGATGAATCTCAAAGGCACAGACACGCTGCAGTGCATCAAAAGGTTAGTGTAATCGTTCTTGATTTAATCTAGGGTTCTGAAATTAATCTGATTAATTTTAAAATCTTAAATGGCAAATATAGATCCAAAACATATTAAAAGAGTTTTAATATGTTGTTTATCGTTGAAATCAAATAGATAAAAATAAATCTTGCATGATGCATGTGACCCTAGGTGAAAATTTTTGAATTCAATGGTATAAACTTGTGTTTTTCACGCTTCCGTTCTTTCAATTGGTATCAGAGACACTATATTTGCCATTTAGATTTTTGATTAAATGATTTAATTGTGTGTTTGATCATGAGATGATTTATCCATTGCTGGTTGTAATGGATATGTGGTGGCATGCTTGAAGAACACCATCAATGGTGCACATGCTTTGGCTTCCATGGGTGGTTCAAGGTTTGGCTTTTAATTGTGCAATTGTTGTATGATCTAAGGCCTATTCTTTGACTAATTAAAGTGTTTAATTAGTAGTTTTAATCACACAATTAAATTATGATTCAAATCAGAATTTTAAAAGTTGTTTGAATGTGATTCAATCAGAATTTTTAAAGTTGTTTGAATCATATTTAAATCTGATTTTTTAAAGTTGTTTGAATAATATTCATATCTGAATTTTTAAAAATTGTTTGAATGTGATTCAAATCTGATTTTTTAAAAATTGTTTGAATGTGATTCAAATCTGAATTTTTAAGGTTGTTTGAATGTGATTCAAATCTGAATTTTTAAATTTCTTTGAATGAGATTCAAATCTGAATTTTTAAATTTATTTGAATCATATTCAAATCTGGATTTTTAAGTTGAATATGAGATATTCAATTGAATTTAAGTATCTATGTTTTATTTAATTATTAAATAGTGATATGCATGATGGATGATCATGGACTATAAAAGACTAATGTGATTGGATTTATTTCTTTTATGTTTCTTTGGGATTGTAAATTAATTAATTTATTTTAATTTATTTTGGGCATGTATTATTAAGTTTGTAATAATTTTTGGGTTGTAATTTCATTTATTTAAGTTATTGTAAATTTGCCTTGGTATGCCAAGGATTACTATGCAATTGGATTGCAAGAAGTTCAAGGAGGTCAAGAGCATTGGTGGGACCAGTGGGAGGAATTCAAGATCAATTGTTGATTATGTACTCCTTCAGCAACTCTTGCAAAATGAATGAATGAAATGCACCTAGGAATGCCCTGATTCAATTCTTAGTGGCTCAAAATTGAATCCATTAGAAAGTCCATGATCATACTATATTTACTACTTATCCATGAATGAATGAGATGTATGGGAATGTATTCAATTATATGATATATGCATGCTAAATGGATAATATGCAAAGTGAGACCTTAATAGTAATTAGGATGACTATAAAATCTTCCAAACAAATGATTAAGTTGGAAATGCTATAATTAAAGTAATTATAACATAGGCCGTCCATTGGGGCAATTATTTTAAGAAATTTTAAATTGTTGCATAAGATGCAATTAATTTAAGAGATTTTCTTAAGAATAAATGTTAAGCATGACATGTTGTAAATATGTAAATGGTTTGGTGGCCAATATTGGATGTACTTGAGGACATTAAAATTATTTGCATAATTACTGGCTCAATGGGATCAACTTAACTAATGCAAGATAAGTCAATAATGGATGTACCTGAGATTTTGAGCATTCGGGGCTCGATAAATGATTGAACCTCACATGAGATGTGATGGGCAAGGAGTTGCTCACTTATAGTTTATTGTAATTCCAATAACGGATGTACCTAAGGATGATCAATAGAATTATAAGAATTCAATCACCCATTAGAAATCCATCCAACTAGGATTTCCGTTTTCTACTTTGGAAGTGTAGGATTCGCTAAGTTAGTGGGAGGACCAATTTGATTAAAAGACCATACTCATTTTGGTTAATTACATGATACATTTACTAATTAATCTGGTTATTTTCTACAGTTAATTTTCTGATAAAAATGAGCACAGAACAACCACCACCATCCAATATCCTTGCAAGCATACTTGATCGCAATAGGTTGGCAGGACCTAATCTCTCTGATTGGCTAAGAAATTTGAAACTTGTCCTAAACCTTGAACATAAAGGATATGTTCTAGATTCAAATGTTCCAGGTCCCTTACCTCCAGAGGCCACTCAAGAGGAACATGAAACTTTGGACAAGTGGAAGGAGCATGATATGAGAGCTAAGTGTTACATGCTTGCTTCCATGAGTAATGAGTTCTGACGACATGAAAACATGCAGAGTGCAAGTGAGATCCTCCTTCACCTACAAGAGTTGTATGGTGAGCACAGTAGGAATGCTAGGTATGACATATCTAGGCAGCTGTTCCGCATGAGGATGTATGAGGGACAGAATGTTGGGGATCATGTCCACAAGATGATTCGGCTGATTGAGCAGTTGGAACATCTTGACTTCAACATGGATTTCCAACTACAGACGAATTTGATCCTTCAGTCCCTTCCTGAGTCTTTTGGGAATTTTGTGACAAATTTTCATATGACTAAACAAGAATGCACTTTAGCTGGTTTACTCAACATGCTGGTTATTACCCAAAAGAATATGCCGGGCAATAAAGGAAAAGAGGTAGCTTTGATTGCGTTTTCTTCTGCTGGAAAGTCCAATAAGAAGAAGGGCAATAAGAAAAAGAAACCTCATCCTAGTCCTTCCAAGAAAATAGCTAAACAGAAAAGGAAGACTAAAGCTGATGTAGGCAAAGGAAAGTGTTTCCACTGCCAAAAGGATGGGCACCAGAAAAGGAACTGCCCAGAGTATCTTGCTTCTCTGAAGGACAAGAAGGATACACCTTCGGAAGGTATGTCCATATCTTGCTATTTAGATTCTGATGATACTCATAGTTCATCGACAGCTTGGGTTTTAGATACTGGTGCCAGTTCTCACATTTCTAATGATATGCAAGAACTACCAAACTGTAGCAACTTGCGTTCTCAAGATGTTAAAGTCCAGATTGGCAATGGCTCAACTGTTGAAGCTTTAGCCATAGGATCTAAATCTTTTTACATATTTGGACATGTTTTGTGTTTGATAATATTTTATATGTACTTGACTCTTTTAAGAACATCATTTCTATATCTAGTTTGACTAGAAATGGCTATGAATTTCAGTTCACAGATGATGTTTGCAATATTTATTTTGGAAATAAATATGTTAGTTCGGGTTATATGAATGATGGTCTTTATTATTTGGATAATAATGACAAACACAAATTGAATACCAGTGATCTAAAATAATGCAATGCCATGGTGAAAACCAACTCAAGTTCAAAATATATTTGGCACTTAAGGTTATGTCATGTTACAGAAGATAGGATTGCAAAACTGGAGAAAATGGGGATTCTATCCTCATTGGGCTCTGAGCCTACTCCAACTTGTGAATCTTGCCTTTAGGGTAAAATGAGTACATCACCCTTTGTTGGACAAGGGCTAAGGGCTAAAAATATTTTGGAGCTAATACACAGTGATGTACGTGATCCATTTAAGGAAATGATCAAAGGTGATTTTCATTACTTTATTACCTTTACTGATGATAAATCAAGGTTTGGGTATTTGTATTTGATGAAATACAAACATGAATCCTTTGACAAGTTCAAAGAATTTAAATCTGAAGTAGAAAATCAAACAAGAAAGAGTATTAAAGCTCTTCGATCAGATTGTGGAGGTGAATATTTGAGTACTGAATTTGATGAATACTTGAGAGAGAATGGCATTGTTTCCCAGCTGACTCCTCTAGGAACGCCACAGCTGAATGGTGTATCTGAAAGGAGAAACCGTACCCTATTGGATATGGTACGCAGTATGATGAGCTATACTGATATGCCAATCTCCTTTTGGGGATTTGCATTAGAATCAGCTTTGTATATTCTGAATAGGATTCCATCAAAATTAGTTTCTTCCACACCTTATGAGATATGGCATGGAAGAAAACCAAGTCTTAAGCATGTTAAGATTTAAGGTTGTCTAGCTTATATCAAAAAGCTGAACATTGATAAATTGGAGACTAGATCAGAAAAATGTCGATTTGTTGGATATCCAAAAGATAGTTTTGGATATTATTTTTATTTGCCTACTTCACAAAAGGTTGTGATAAGTAGAGATGCCACATTTCTTGAATAACAGTTTGTTCAAGAAGGAGGCAAAGGAAGGCAAATAGAGTTAGAATTGGAGAATTCTGACCAACCAACAAATCAGATGGATATAGATCCATCTAGTCAACCTATACCCGTTGATGAAACATCTACAGCTGTTCCTCGTAGAACAACCAGGGTATCTCACCCACCAGTGAGATATGGTTTCCTTCATGAAGAAGAACAAGAGTTGTCTACTCATGAAGAATTAGATCATTGAGATGATCGACTTACCTATAAAGAAGCTATATCAGATATAGACTCTTCAAAATGGATTGATGCTATGAAATCCGAGATTGATTCCATGTACAAGAATCAAGTTCGGGATCTTGTTGACCCACCTGAAGGTATTGTACCTATAGGGAACAAATGGGTTTTTAAGAAGAAAATTAGTTCTGATGGAAAGGTAGAGACCTATAAGGCAAGGCTAGTAGCGAAAGGGTTTCACCAAAGGCAAGGAGTCGACTATGAGGAGACTTTCTCGCTTGTTGCCATACTTAAATCAATTAGGATTTTATTAGCAATAGCTGCATACTATGATTATGAGATTTGGTAAATGGATGTCAAAACAGCTTTTCTCAATAGATACATTGAAGAAAACATTTTCATGGAACAACCTAGGGGTTTTGAATCCCAAGATGGTTCCAAGGTATGCAAGCTAAAGCGATCCATTTATGGGTTGAAGCAAGCTTCGAGGAGTTGGAACATACGTTTTAATGAAGCCATTAAATCCTTTGGTTTTATCAAAAATGAGGATAAGCCTTGTGTATATAAGAAGGTTAGTGACAGTGCTATTACTTTCCTTGTCTTATATATGGATGACATACTGTTGATGGGTAATGACATAGGTATGTTGACAACTATAAAGGTATGGTTATCAAATACATTCTCCATGAAAGACTTAGGGTAGGCAACCTATATTCTTGGTATTCGCATCTATAGAGATAGTGCGAAAAGAATAATTAGTTTATCCCAAAGTCTATACTTGGAAAAGGTGTTAAAGAGGTTTAACATGCTTGATTCCAAGAGAGAATTGTTACCAGTGAGACATGGTATCCACCTTTCTAAAGAGATGTCTCCAAAGACACCTGAAGAAAGAGATAAGATGGCTAGGATTCCATATGCTTCGGCTATTGGAAGTTTAATGTATGCAATGTTGCGTACTAGGCCGAATATCGCATATGCTGTTAGTTTGATTAGCAGGTATCAATCCAATCCAGGTTTGGAACACTGGATACTTGTCAAGAATATCCTTAAGTTATTGAGAAGAACTAAGGACTTATTCTTGATTTATGGAGGTGGAGACTTGCAATTGGATGGTTATACTGATTCTGACTTCCAATCAGATATCGATGATAGAAAGCCTACCTCTAGATATATGTCCATTTGTAATGGAGGTGCAGTCAGTTGGAAGAGTTCCAAACAGAGCACGACTGCAGATTCCACTACAGAGGCTGAGTATATTGCTGCATCAGATGCTGCAAAGGAAGCTTTTTGGATAAAGAAGTTCGAGACAGAACTTACAGTAGTTCCTTCCATTGAGTCAGCAGTTCCACTACACTGTGACAACAATGGAGCAGTCATACAGGCTAAGGAACCAAGGTCTCACCAGAAATCCAAACACATAGAAAGGCGCTACCACATTATCAGAGAAATAGTTGGACAAGGCGATGTAGCCATGCAGAAAATAGCATCAGCTGAAAATCTAGCTGATCCATTCACTAACCCTATGCCACAAACTCAGCTAGACCGACATCTTGAGAAGATAGGTCTGAAATATTGTATTGAATGGCTCTAGTGCTAGTGGGAGATTGTTAGTAGTATGCCCTAGAGCATATCATTTAGTATGTATCTTGTACATATTTTATTAATAAAAGGCATTTCCACTTTTCCGTTCACAAAATATATTTATGTGTAATAGAAAAGGTCCATTGATATTTTGATAGAAATTCTATTCTTAAGTTGTTAAGAATATGAGTGACAGTATTTCTAGTACAAAGTATCATAAATAGGTTCACAATCGAGGATACTTCATAATAAGGACATGACTTATCCAGAAAGATTGTATTCATGTTTGTTACCCAGTTATTTATATGAGATATAAATAAGATGGAATGGTGAGTCTCATGCCATATGACAAATATGATAGGCACTTATAAATGATAAGTAGGCCGAACCAGTGACACTTATGACAAGCACATGGAGTTTACTCTTGTCAATGTATTGTCATAAATCATATCAGTGCATATAATCTTTAAATCTGAGATAGCATAGTTATCTTGTATATAGGTGGTTTGAGTTTGATACTGCTTTCATACTTGTACTATGTATGGGTATATGGGCATGTGTTAGCTCCTACTAGTTATATATGGAGGTTGGTGTTGATCAAGATGGAATATGTTCCTCTAAGTAAATAGAGATAAAATCCTATGTTTATTTAATTGTTCTTGATATTTCAAGTTCCTGGCCAGGACAGATAGATTTATTCATAAAAGAGTTTCTGATGAGAAAAATCTTTTTAATCAAGAACTGGAATTAAAAGAGAACATAATATTCATAGCAAATGGAGTTTGACATAAACCATGACTCCAGCTTGAGTTGGGATTTTGTAACAGAGAGATTCTAGTGCATGGTAACATATGATTATAGGTTTATTTAAGGTAAACCTTATTACTAATTGGGTGGCTATGGCATGCTATGCTAGGTGTTAACCATGGTCTATGAGGTGCACAAAATGATTTAGAGAAATCATTTATGGTAAGAAAGAGTTCTGATGATATTAAGAGTTGATATTATGTCCCATTGCCAATTAGTGATGAGCCTAGTAAGTCACACACATACACAAGTTATCACTTAATTAAATATGATTTAATTAATTAATTAAAGAGTTTAATTGATTAATTAAATATGTTTGGTTTGCAATTAGATTGCAAAGTGCCTAGCATGACTTGAAACCAAATCTAGATTATTGGATGTGTAGTATAAGTTAAATTTATATTTAAAGTGTTTAAATAGGAATTTAATTAATGAGAAATTAATTAATAGAGATTAATTAATTAATTTATATTTGATATAAATTGATTAGAAGAAGGGAAATAATTATTTTGGGTTGAGAACTCAAAATTAAGACACATGGGCATTTTGGTCATTTCATAGTGTGACACGTGGCATCATGAGATGGTGACACGTTACACATAAGCTTTCCAAATGTTTTTAATCATGTAAGATGATTAATATTAAGATTAAATATTGGTTTGACGCTTGGCACAATGTGATTGGGTCACTTAAACCTAAACCTAATCAAAGGGTGACATGTGGTAAGGGTTTAATGTGTTAACCGAGCTATATAAGTGTAGTTATGAAAAAAGAAAAGTAACCAGCACCCACTCCTCCTTTGTCACGCCATTTTGAGGCTCTCCATCTATTCTTCTTCATCTCTCATCAATTCAAAGAGATTAGCCATCAATCTCTTGAATTCAGAACACTATAAATTGTTTCTAGTGTCCTGTTTACATCTTTAATCTCTTAAAAGGCAGAACTTGAATTTCTAATTAATAGAAAAAGCTTTAGAAGCTGTTCAAGGGCTACCATAGGTGTTCTTGGTGTGGACAAGCTAGAGGGACAACATCCGTGTCACAAGATGAATCTCAAAGGCACAGACACGCTGCAGTGCATCAAAAGGTTAGTGTAATCGTTCTTGATTTAATCTAGGGTTCTAAAATTAATCTGATTAATTTTAAAATCTTAAATGGCAAATACAGATCCAAAAACATATTAACAGAGTTTTAATATGTTGTTTATCATTGAAATCAAATAGATAAAAATAAATCTTGCATGATGCATGTGACCCTAGGTGAAAAATTTTGAATTCAATGGTATAAACTTGTGCTTTTCACGCTTTCGTTCTTTCATGATGCTGCTTTCATACTTGTACTATGTATGGGTATATGGGCATGTGTTGGTTCCTACTAGTTATATATGGGGGTAGGTGTTGATCAAGGTAGAATCTGTTGCCCTAAGTAAATAGGGATAAAATCCTATGTTCATTTAATTGTTCTTGATATTTCAAGTTCCTAGCCAGGACAGATATATTTAATCAGAAAAGAGTTTCTGATGAGAAAAATCTTTTGAAATTAAGAACTAGAATTAAAAAAGAACATAATATTAATAGCAAATGGGGTTTGACATAAACCATGACTCCAGCTCGAATTGAGATTTTGTAACAGAGAGATTCTAGTGCATGGTAACATATGATTATAGGTTCATTTAAGGTAAATCTTATTACTAGTTGGATGGCTATGGCTTGCTATGCTAGGTGTTAACCATAGTCAATGAGGTGCCTAAAATGATTTAGAGAAATCGTTCATGTTAAGAAAGAGTTCTGATGATATTAAGAGTTAATATCATATATCATTGTTAATTAGTGATGAGCCTAGTAAGTCACCCACATGTACAAGTAATCATGAAATTAAATATGATTTAATTAATTAATTAAAGAGTTTAATTGATGAATTAAATAGGTTTGGTTTGTAATTAGATTGCAAAATCCCTAGCATGGCTTGAACCAAATCTAGGTTATTTGATATATAATATAAATTAAATTTATATTTAAAGTGTTTAAATATGAATTTAATTTTGAGAAATTAATTAATAGAGATTAATTAATTAATTTACATTTGATATAAATTGATTTGAAGAAATGAAATAACTATTTTGGGTTGAGAACTCAAAATTAAGACATAGGGGTATTTTGGTCATTTCACAGGGTAACATGTGGCACCATGAGATGGTGACATATGGCACTATACATAAGCTTGCCATTTGTCTTTTAATCATGTAAGATGATCAAAGTCAAGATTAAATATAGGCTTAATACTTGGCACAATGTGATTGGGTCAATTAAACCTGGAGCAAATCAGAAGGTGACATGTGGCAAGGGTTTTAAGTGGTGACCTAGGTATATACAGGAAAGAATGAAAAAGAAAAATAACAATATGCACTTTATCATTTTGTGCCACCACCCTTGGTTACCTCTTCCTCTCTTCTTCTTCATCTCTCATCAATTCAAAGAGATTAGCCAATAATCTCTTGACTTAAAAATACTAGAAATCGTTTCTAGTGTCCTATTTGCATCTGTAATCTCTTTAAAGGAAAAACCTAAATTTCTAATTGATTGGAAAGGCTTGAGAAGCTGTTCAAGGGGCTACCATTGGTGATCTTGGTGTGGACAAGCTAGAGGAACAACATCTAGTGTCCTAGGCGCATTCCAAAGGTGCCAAACACACTGTAGTACATCAAAAAGGTTAATGCACTTGTTCTTGATCTAATCTAGGTTTTTAATGAATTAATTTGTTAATTCTAAAATCTTAAATAGCAAATGTAGATCCAAAAACATGTTAAAAGAGTTTTAATATGCTATTTAACATTGAATCATTTAGGTAAAAAATGAATCTTGCACGATGCATGTGACCCTAGATGTAAAATTTTTGAATTCAATGATCTAAACTTATGTTTTCCATGCTTTCGCTCTTTCAATTGGTATCAGAACCACTATATTTGCCATTTATATTGTTTAATATATGATTTAATTGTGTGATTTGATCATGAGATGATTAATTCATTGCTGGTTGTAAAAGAAAATGTGGCGGCACCATAGTGCACATGGTTTGTGCACCACCATAGTGCGCGTGGAATTGATGGGTGTTGTATGTGCAATTGTTGTATGATCTAAGGCCCATTTTATGTCTAATTAAATTATTTAATTAGAAATATAATCACACAATTAAATTTATTTGAATGTAATTCAAATCTAAATTTTTAAATTTGTTTGAATGCGATTCAAATATGAATTTTTAAATTTATTTGAATGTGATTCAAATCTAAATTTTTAAATTTGTTTGAATCATATTCAAATCTGGATTTTTAAGTTGAATATGAGATATTCAATTCAATTTAAGTTTTTAAATTTGTTTGAATGTGATTCAAATCTGAATTTTTAAATTTATTTGAATGTAATTCAAATCTGAATTTTTAAATTTGTTTGAATCATATTCAAATCTGGATTTTTAAGTTGAATGAGATATTCAATTTAATTTAGAATGTATGTTTTATTTAATTGTTAAATGATGATATGGATGATGGATGATCATAGGCTAAAAAGACCAATGTGATTGAATTTTTTTCTTTTATGTTTCTTTGGGTTGTAAATTAATTAATTTATTTTAATTTATTTTGGGCATGTATTATTAAGGTTGTAAAAATTTTGGGTTGTAATTTCATTTATTTAGTTCTTGTAAATTCACCTTGGTATGCCAAGGATTACTATATAATTGGATTGCAAGAAGATCAAGGAGGTCAAGAGCATTGGTGGGACCAGTGGGAGCAATTCAAGATCAAGTGTTGATTATGTACTCCTTCAGCAACTTTGTAATATGAATGAATGAAATGCACCTAGGAATGCCCTGATTCAATTCTTGGTGGCTCAGAATTGAATCCCTTAGAAAGTCCATGATCATACCATATTTACTGTTTATCCATGAATGCATGAGATGTATGGGAATGTATGCAAGTATATGATATATGCATGCTAAATGGATGATGTGCAAAGTGAGACCATACTAGTAATTAGGACGACCACAAAATCTTCCAAACAAATAATTAAGTTGGAAATGGTATAATTAAAGTAATTATAACATGGGCTCTCCATTGGGGTAATTATTTTAAGAAAGTTTAAATAGTTGCATATGATGCAATTAATTTAAGAGATTTTCTTAAGAATAATTGTTAAGCATGAGATGTTGTAAATATGTAAATGGTTTGGTGGCCAATAATGGATGTGCCTGAGGACATTAAAATTATTTGCATGTTTATTAGCTCATTGGGATCAACTTAACTAATTCAAGATAAATCAATAATGGATGTGCCTGAGATTTTGAGCATTAGGGGCTAGGTAAATGATTGAGCCTCACATGAGATGTGATGGGCAAGGAGTTGCTCACTTATAGTTTATTGTAATTCCAATAATAGATGTGCTTGAGAATGATTAATAGAATTATATGAATTCAATCACCCACTAGAAATCCATCCAACTAGGATTTCCATTTTCTACTTTAGAAGTGTAGGATTTGCTAAGTTAGTGGGAGGACCAATTTGATTAAAAGACGATAATCATTTTGGTTAAATACATGATAGATTTACTAATTAATCTGGTTATTTTCTGCAGTTAATTTTCTAATAATAATGAGCACAGAACAACCTCCACCATCCACTATCCTTGCAAGCATACTTGATCGCAATAGGTTGACAGGACCTAATCTATCTGATTGGCTAAGAAATTTAAAACTTGTCCTAAACCTTGAACACATAGGATATGTTCTAGACTCACAGGTTCCTGGTCCCTTACCTCCAGAGGCCACACAAGAGGAACATGAAACTTTAGACAAGTGAAAGAGCATGATATGAGAGCCAAGTGTTACATGCTTGCTTCTATGAGTAATGAGTTACAGAAGCAGCATGAGAACATGTAGAGTGCGAGTGAGATCCACCTTCACCTACAAGAGTTGTATGGTGAACATAGCAGGAATGCCGGGAATGAGATATCTAGGCAGATATTTCGCATGAGGATGTCTAAGGGATAGAATGTTGGGGATCATGTCCACAAGATGATTAGGCTGATTGAGTAGTTGGAACATCTTGACTTTAACATGGATTTCCAACTACAGACGGATTTGATCCTTTAATCCCTTCCTGAGTCTTTTGGGAATTTTGTAACAAATTTCCATATGACTAAATAGGAAAGCACCTTGGCTGGTTTACTCAACATGTTGGTTATTATCCAAAAGAATATGCCGGGTAATAAAGGAAAAGAGGTAGCTTTAATTGCATCTTCTTCTGCTGGAAAGTCTAACAAGAAGAAGGGCAATAAGAAAAAGAAACCTCAGATTCCTGGTCCTTCCAAGAAAATAGCTAAATAGAAAGAGAAGACTAAAGCTGACAAAGGCAAAGGAAAGTGTTTCCACTACCAGTAGGGTGGCCACTGGAAAGGGAATTGCCTAGAGTATAGCAATCTAAATGAATGCAATGCCATAGTGAAAATCAACTGAAGTTCAAAATATATTTGGTACTTAAGGTTAGGTCATGTTGCAGAAGATAGGATTACAAAACTGGAGAAAATGGGGATTCTATCGTCATTGGGTTCTAAACTTACTCCAACCTATGAATCCGGCCTTTAGGGCAAAATGACTAGATCACCCTTTTGTAGGACAAGGGCAAAGAGCTGAAATAATTTTGGACCTAATATATAGCGATGTATGTGGTCCATTTAAAGAAATGGCTAGAGATGGTTTTCATTACTTTTTTACCTTTACTTATGATAAATCAAGGTTTGGGTATTTGTATTTAATGAACTACAAACATGAATCCTTTGAAAAGTTCAAAGAATTTAAATCTGAAGTAGAAAATCAAACAGGAAAGAGTATTAAAGGTCTTCGATCAGATCATGAAGGTGATTACTTGAGTACTGAATTTGATGAATACTTGAGAGAGCATGGCATTGTTTCTCAGCTGACTCCTCCAGGAACACCACAGCTGAATGGTGTATCTGAAAAGAGAAATCGTACCCTATTGGATATGGTACGTAGTATGATGAGCTATACTTATATGCTAATCTCCTTTTGGGGATTTGCATTAGAATCAGCTTTGCATATTCTGAATAGAATTCCATCAAGATCAGTATCTTCCACACCTTATGAGATATGACATGGAAGAAAACAAAATCTTAAGCATGTTAAGATTTGGGGTTGCCCAGCTTATATTAAAAAGATGAACACTGATAAATAAGAAACCAGATAAGAAAAGGGTCAATTTGTTAGATATCCAAATGAGAGTTTTGGATATTATTTTTATTTGCCTACATCATAAAAGGTTGTGGTAAGTAGAGATACCACATTTCTTAAACAATAGTTTGTTCAAGAAGGAGGCAAAGGAAAGAAAATAGAGTTAGAATTGGAGAATTTTGACCAACCAACAGATTAGATGGATATAGATCCATCTAGTCAACCTACACCTATTGATGAAACATCTATAGTTGTTCCTCGTAGATCAACCAGGGTATCTCACCCACCAGTGAGATATGGTTTCCTTCATGAAGAAGTACAAGAGTTATCTACTCATGAAGAAGTTGATCATGGAGATGATCCACTTACGTATGAAGAAGCTATATCAGATATAGACTCTTCAAAATGGATTGATGCTGTGAAATCCGAGAATGATTCCATGTATAAGAATCAAGTTTGGGATCCTGTTGACCCACCTGAAGGTATTGTACCTATAGGGAACAAATGGGTTTTCAAGATGAAAATTGGTTCTTATGGAAAGGTAAAGACCTATAAAGCAAGGCTAGTAGCGAAAGGGTTTTGCCAGAGGTAAGGAATTGACTATGAGGAGACTTTCTCACTTGTTGCCATGCTTAAATCAATTAGGATTATATTAGCAATAGCTGCATACTATGATTATGAGATTTGGCAGACGGATGTCAAAATAGCTTTTCTCAATGGATACATTGAAGAAAACATTTTCATGGAACAACCTAGGGGTTTTGAATCCTAAGATGGTTCCAAAGTGCGCAAGTGAAAGCGATCCATTTATGGGTTAAAACAACCTTCGAGGAGTTGGAACATCCATTTTGATGAAGCCATTAAGTCATTTGGTTTTATCAAAAATGATGATGAGCCATGTGTATATAAGAAGGTAAGTGACAGTGTTATCACTTTCCTTGTCTTATATGTGGATGATATTCTATTGATGGGTAATGTCACAGGTATGCTGATAACTGTAAAGGTATGGTTGTCAAATACATTCTCCATGAAAGACTTAGGGGAGGCACCTATATTCTTGGGATTCACATCTATAGAGATAGAGCGAAAAGAATAATTGGTTTATCCCAAAGTCTATACTTGGAAAAGGTGTTAAAGAGGTTTAACATGCTTGATTCCAAGAGAGCATTGTTACCAGTGAGACATGGTATCCACCTTTCTAAAGAGATGTCTCCAAAGACACCCGAAAAAAGAGATAAAATGGCCAGGATTCCATATGCTTCGGCTATTGGAAGTTTGATGTATGCAATGATGTGTACTAGGCTGGATATCGCATATGCTGTTAGTTTGACTAACAGGTATCAATCCAATCCAGGTTTGGAACACTGGATAGCTGTCAAGAATATCCTTAAGTACTTGAGAAGAACTAAGGATTTATTCTTGATATATGGAGGTGGTGACTTGCGATTGGATGGTTATACTAATTATGATTTCCAATCAGATATCGATGATAGAAAGTCTACCTCTGGGTATATGTTCATTTGTAATGGAGGTGCAGTCAGTTGGAAGAGTTCCAAATAGAGCATGACTGCAGATTCCACTACAGAGGCTGAGTATATTGCTGCATCAGATACTGCAAAGGAAGCTATTTGGATAAAGAGTTCGCGACAGAAATTGCAGTAGTTCCTTCCATTGAGTCAGCAGTTCCACTTCATAGTGATAACAATGGAGCAGTCATACAGGCTAAGGAACCCCGGTCTCACAAGAAATCCAAACACATAGAAAGGCGCTACCACATTATCAAAGACATAGTTGGGTGAGGCGATGTAGCCATGCAGAAAATAGCATCAGCTGAAAATCCAGTTGATCCATTCACTAAGCCTATGTCACAAACTTAGCTAGACCGACATCTTGAGAAGATGGGCCTAAGGTATTGTAATGAATGGCTCTAGTGCTAGTAGGAGATTATTAGTAGTATGCCCTAGAGCATATCATTTAGTATGTATCTTGTACATATTTTATTAATAAAAGGCAATTTCACTTTTCTATTTACATAATATATTTATGTGTAATAGAAAAGGTCCATTGATATTTTGTTAGAAATTCTATTCTTAAGTTGTCAAGAATATGAGTGACAGTATTTCTAGTACAAAGTATCATAAATAGGTTCACAATCGAGGATACTTCATAATAAGGACATGACTTATCCAGAAAGATTGTATTCATGTTTGTTCCCAAGTTATTTATATGAGATGTAAATAAGATGGGATTGTGAGTTTCATACTATATAATAAACATGATAAGCACTTATGCATGATAAGTAGGCCGAACCAGTGATATTTATGACAAGCACATGGAGTTTACTCTTGTCAATGTATTGTCATAAATTATATCAGTGCATATAATCTTTAGACCTAAGATAGCACAATTATCTTGTATATAGGTGGTTTGAGTTTGATACTGCTTTCATACTTGTACTGTGTATGGGTATATGGGCATGTGTTGGCTCCTACTTGTTATATATGGAGGTAGGTGTTGATTAAGATAGAATCTGTTACCCTAAGTAAATAGGGATAAAATCCTATATTCATTTAATTGTTCTTGATGTTTCAAGTTCCTGGCCAGGACAGATAGATTTAATCAGAAAAGAGTTTCTGATGAGAAAAATCTTTTTAACCAAGAACTAGAATTAAAAGAGAACATAATATTCATAGCAAATGGGGTTTGACATAAACCACAACTCCAGCTCGAATTGGAATTTTGTATAAGAGAGATTCTAGTGCATGATAACATATGATTATAGGTTCATTTAAGGTAAATCTTATTACTAGTTGGGTGGCTATGGAATGCTATGCTAGGTGTTAACCATAGTCTATTAGGTGCCTAAAATGATTTAGAGAAATCATTCATGGTAAGAAAGAGTTCTGATGATATTAAGAGTTAATATCATATCTCATTGCCAATTAGTGATGAGCTTAATAAGTCACACACATACACAAATAATCATGAAATTAAATATGATTTAATTAATTAATTAAAGAGTTTAATTGATTAATTAAATATATTTGATTTATAATTAGATTACAAAGTCCCTAGCATGGCTTGAAACCAAATCTAGATTATTGGATGTATAATATAAGTTAAATTTATATTTAAAGTGTTTAAATATGAATTTAATTATGAGAAATTAATTAATAGAAATTAATTAATTAATTTATATTTGATATAAATTGATTAGAAGAAGAGAAATAATTATTTTGGGTTGAGAACTCAAAATTAAGACATAAGGGTATTTTGGTCATTTCACAGGGTGACATGTGGCACCATGAGATGTTGACACATGGCACTATATATAAGCTTGCCGTTTGTGTTTTAATCATGTAAGATGATCAAAGTCAAGATTAAATATAGGTTTAACACTTGGCACATTGTGATTGGGTCAATTAAACCTGGGGCCAATCAGAAGGTGACATGTGGCAAGGGTTTTAAGTGGTGACCTAGCTATATACGGGAAAGAATGAAAAAGAAAAACAACAATTTGCTCTTTGTCATTTTGTGCTGCCACCCTTGGTTACCTCTTCCTCTCTTCTTCTTCATCTCTTATCAATTCAAGGAGATTAGTGAATAATCTCTTGAATTAAAAATACTAGAAATCATTTATAGTGTCCTGTTTGCATTTGTAATCTCTTTAAAGGCATAACCTGAATTTCTAATTGATAGGAAAGGCTTGAGAAGTTGTTCAAGGGGCTGCCATTGGTGATCTTGGTGTGGACAAGCTAGAGGGACAACATCTGGTGTCCTAGGCGCATTCCAAAGGTGCTAAACACACTACAGTGCATCAAAAATGTTAGTGCACTTGTTCTTGATCTAATCTAGGGTTCTAATGAATTAATCTACTAATTCTGAAATCTTAAATGGCAAATGTAAATCCAAAAACATATTAAAAGAGTTTTAATATACTATTTAACATTGAAATCAATTAGGTAAAAAATGAATCTTGCATGATGCATGTGACCCTAGATGAAAAATTTTTGAATTCAATGATCTAAACTTAAGTTTTTCATGCCTCCGCTCCTTCATATAGGTGGTCTGAGTTTGATATTGCTTTCATACTTGTACTGTGTATGGGTATATGGGCATGTGTTGGCTCGTTCTAGTTATATATGGAGGTAGGTGTTGATCAAGATGGAATCTATTACCCTAAGTAAATAAGGATAAAATCCTATGTTCATTTAATTTTTCTTGATGTTTCAAGTTCCTGGCCAGGACAGATAGATTTAATCAGAAAAGAGTTTCTGATGAGAAAAATCTTTTTAATTAAGAATTGGAATTAAAAGAGAACATAATATTCATATAAAATAGAGTTTAACATAAACCATGGCTCCAGCTCGAATTGGGATTTTGTAACAGAGAGATTCTAGTGTATGGTTACATATGATAAAAGGTTCATTTAAGGTATTCCTTATTACTAATTAAGTGGCCATGGCATGCTATGATAGGTGTTAACCATGGTCTATGAGGTGCATAAAATGATTTAGAGAAATCATTTATGGTAAAAAAGAGTTCTGATGATATTAAGAGTTAACATCATACCTCATTGCCAATTAGTGATGAGCCTAGTGAGTCACACACATACACAAGTAATCACCAAGTTAAATGTGATTTAATTAATTTGTTAAAGAGTTTAATTGATTAATTAAATAGGTTTGGTTTGCAATTAGATTGCAAAGTCCCTAGCATGGCTTGAAATAAAATCTAGGTTATTGGATGTATAGTATAAGTTAAATTTATATTTAAAGTGTTTAAAAATGAATTTAATTATGGGAAATTAATTAATAGAGATTAATTAATTAATTTGTACTTGATATAAATTGATTAGAAGGGGAGAAATAATTATTTTGGATTGAGAACTGAAAATTACACCGTAAGGGTAATTTGGTCATTTTACAGGGTGACATATGGTACCATGAGATGGTGACACGTGGCACCATGAGATGGTGACACATGGCACCATGAGATGGTGACACATGGCACCATATAAGCTCGCCATTTGTCTTCCAATCATGTAAGATGATCAAAGTCAAGATTAAATCTAGCTTTGACACTTGGCTTAATGTGATTAGGTTAATTAAAATTCTGAGCCAATCAGAAGATGACATGTGGCAAGGGTTTTAAGTGATGACCTAATTATATAATGTGATGTTATGAAAGAATAATATAACAATATGATTTTTCTCTTAAAGGTGTTGCCACTCAAGAGGCTCTCTTCCTCTCTTCTTCTTCATCTCTCATCAATTCAAAGAGAATTGCCCATATTCTCTTGAATTGAAATTGCTACAAATCGTTTCTAGTGTCCCGTATACATCTACAAACTCTCTAAAGGCAAATCCCTATTTTCTAATTGGTTAGAAAGGCTTTAGAAGCTGTTCAATGGGCTGCCATTGGTGAACTTAGTGTGGACAAACTAGAAGGACAACATTTGGGGTCCTAGGTGCTTCCCAAATGTACCAAACACATCTATAGTGCATCAAAAGGTTAATACACATGTTCTTGAATTAATCTAGGGTTCTAATAAATTAATTTGTTAATTCTAAAATCTTAAATGGCAAATGTTGATCCAAATAAATATTAAAAGTGTTTTAATATGCAATTGAACATTGAAATCAATTAGGTACATAATGAATCTTGCATGATGTATGAGACCCTAGAAGAAAATTTTCGAATTCAATGTTCTAATCTGATAATTTTCATGCTTCCGCTCCTTTAGTTTCTTTATTCTAGGACATTTCTCTCATCATCTTCATTGATTCTGAGATCTATTACCTTAATTCTGAGACTTGCCCCTGTAGGTTCTGCACTTGTTCTTGCTCTTCCATTATCTTCTTTGCTCGGGATCTTGTTAAGTAAACCTTTCTTGGTACAACTGGTTGCTGGATCGGATTTACGTTGGGAGCAATATTGGTTTCCTATAGAAAGTCACATTATTAGTTTTATTTATAAGAAGAAAAGCTTACTGTGGCCAAAGTTTTATTTATAAGTTTTATCAATAGTTCAACCGTGAATGACGAGGCGTATGCGTGATTATGATACATGTTCACATAGCTCATACGTCTTTTCGTATAACACTAACGAGGATAAATCCCATGGGAGTAATACTATTCATTCATAAGTTTTAAGGTCCTGAAACATCGTTTCTTTATTTATGAAGCATACATGTTATTGCCTAGGCTTAGGAAGGCTCATTAAAATACAATGACATCTTTTGAGATACTTATACAATCTCTTTTCTTATTTCACAGGGTTGAATGTCTTCAAAGCGTATTCAGACTCAGGCAGTAGTTCTTGTTTCCCTTGTGCTATCATATTTTCTAACCGGTAGACATTTTCTCGTAATTCTTGGTAAAAGGCGGCTTGTCTATCCTTTTCCTTTCTTTCTTTGGTGCACTCCTTTGAGATATCACTAATTAATTGTGCTTGATTTTTAAGTTCATGCTTCCTCCTCTTGTTTTCTTGTTGGTACTCTTCCACCAATATCTCATGATATTCCAGCTTTTCTCGTAATTTGCCGTTTAGCATTTCCTTCTCCTTTATCGTGTTTTGGAGCGAAGCCTTCTCCTTTTTCCACTGGTTTTTTGCTTTTCATATTCCATTTTAGCAGCAATCAACTCCTCTTTAAGTCTCTTTGCTTCCCTTTCCAGTGCTTGTTTTTTACTTTCTAATCTTTTTATGTTCTCTTTCAATTGCTAGTTCTCAGTAGTCAAATTTTGGAGAGGGCTGTTTGATCCGATATCACTCTTTCTAAACAGACTTCTTGGTGAGACATACTTTCCCCGGGCCTTGCTAGTTAGAAGATGTGATATTCCTTGTCTCTCCCATTTCTTCATAAGGAATATTCCTCTATTGTACTCGGCCCTTTGGGTGACCATTCCATCAAGGTCACCTCTTCCCAGGATTCGCGCAAAGCCTTCAATTCATCCTCTCTTCATGGTTCATGATAGAAATGAGTTTGATGGAATCCGTCAGTATTAGGGACAAGTTGAGTCGAGCCGAATTGTCTCATTATCATAGTTAGGATGTAGCTTGTGCATCCGGTTAGCCCTATCAACGGTATGAAATGATGATCTCTCGTGTTGATCAAGATAGGTTGGCCCATAGTCCACAATTTCCTCTAATAGTAATTGTGACTAATAAAATTCAGAATCTGCTCCTGCCATTGTCATTCATCCCTCCATCAAATTACTAATTTAACCATCTTTTCAATAATGGGTCAGTTAGAGTACTAGGTCAGACCCTTAGTTTTTAGTGGATAGATGTGACTGAGGATCCAAAGGTACAGCAGTGGAATGCAGCACTTGATGATTCCCTTACCCTGATGACGACAATACGTCAAGGTTAAGAAGGTCTCGGTAAGAATAGTCAGTATTGGATTGACATTCTGTTTTTCCACTGCCCAAAATAACTCTATGACACTATGGGTAACAATTCCTAGAGGTCCGAGAAATAAAACCAGTCCATAAATCCCCAGAGCTAAAACTGATAAAGCTTTATCCCAATTCTCACTCTAAATGTACTGATCCAGTTGCTTCTTAATGTAGACCCAAGGCCACTCATGTGAGTTTCCTTTAATGGTTTCTTTTATTCTAGCTTCCTTTGCTGGGACTCTTATTGTGTGCGCTAATGATTTCCATGTCTGTCTGTGATCAAGGTGGAGGTAAATATGATTCTAGGCCACATAAGGGATTCCCAGCAGCGCCTGATATTGTAACACCCCTAAGTTCGGTAGTGCGTTCTGCTGCTCCAGTGACCAGTGTTGTCCGGACAGCTAGGATGCCTAGAACCACACTTCAATGAGAGTGAAGAGACATAAAATAATGAAATAAAAGAAAAGAAAGTACAAGAAAAACAAAGGAAAAATGATTGCAAAGAAATGTGATCAAGTTAAACGAGCCGGGAAACCTCACGATGGGTGACCGCACTGGGAAGTCACGGCGTGGACCGTTGACTGGCCCTGGACTGCGGGGAACCCTGGAAAACATTTTTGGGACATAAATAGACCCTTGTTGAAGAATAAATATCATTAGAAATATCAAAGAAAAATTAAATAATTAGTACAAAGAAAAGTGAGAAATCGAAAAACAGACAAAACCCAGTATCTGAAAAATCAGAATGCCACCCGAACAGGGGGCATTATGGTCATTTGACATCCGAAGTGTCTTTTGACCTAAATGTCCATTAAAAATAAATAGTATTACACTTAGAAAATAAAATGAAAAATTAAATTGGTGGTACCTAAAATAAATAGTGGAAATTATGGGTTAAATGTGGAATAAATGAATAATTACTTTATTATATGATTAAGTGACTAAGTGGACCACTAAGGGGATTAATTAAATACATAGTGGGACATGTGTACACTTAAAATGCAGCTGAATAAGTCATCTTCCTCATTTGCATTCAAATTGCCGAATTGAAGAGTGAAGGAAACTCCATAGCCATTTTTCATGCAAGCTTTCTTAAGTCTCCATTTTCAACTCCAACCTCTTAGTGTTCTTCATTAAACTTTGTCTACACATCACAAGGAAGATATTGATACTAATTTTGAGAAGTTTGATGAAGGTTTAGCAAGTTACAATTAAAGGTAAGTTTGCATTTTTGAGAATTTCTTTGTTAAAGTTTATGTTCATGTTATGGGTGTTAGTTTGGTGAAAGAAAATTTTGAGTTTGAAGGGTTATTGTTGTTTTCATTTTGGACAGCCATGAGTCACGTTTTTGATGAGATATTTGTGCATATAATTGATGAGAAATGGTGTTGATCATGATGAATTAGTAACCTAGTGAATTATTTCATGTTTATGTGGTGATTTATGCACTTGGATGGGAAATTGTAAAATGGACGGCACTTTGATGTTGAAGAATGGTTTGTGGCAGCTTGGGGACACTTGAGTAATGGTATATATTGAAGGAAATGTATGCAGAATATTAACCTAGAAGGATTGATGATATGTATGTAGATTGATCTTGTAAAGTGTGTGTAAAATTTGTAATGGTTAGGTGTGTTTGTAATAGTACTTAGAAATTGTAATTGTGAATGATATTGGTGTGTTGAGGCTGATTGGAATCTGCCCAAAATAATGTTAATGTAAAGTAGAAAGTGCTTTTGGTAATGTACCAAAACTGATTTGGTAGGGTATGGAAGTAAACTTTGCAAGGTAAATATGTGTTTTGAATGGGGTGTGAAAAGCATATTGAGGGCAGTACACATTTTAGCCTATAACCTTAAATGTGTAACCTCAATTGGTATGAGACCAATTTGAGGTGAAACTAGGCACAAAATGTGCCAACTTTCATTGAGAAACCATGCCAAAATTCTGCTTGCAAGGTGACCTAAAAAAATGACCAATTCGGATTAGGTGCAATTAGGACCTGAAAAATGACCAATTGGGCAGCAGTGAGTGTTTAGGCCATAACTCACTCAAACCAGGTCCAATTGACCTGAAATTTTAACCAAGAACAGTTAAGACCCATACCTACAAGTCTTATGAAGACACCAAAGCCCAGAAATGACCATAAGCAAGTCAAACAACTTGCACAAGTTCGGGTCCAAAAACTGGCCGAACCAGAATTGACCAATTTGACCTAAAATTGACCTAAAATGGTACCATTTGACCAGCAAGAGTGTAATGACCGTAACTCGGTCTACTTAACTCGGATTGACCTGAAATTTTGCACCGCGGTCCATAAGACCTAAATCTACAAGTTTGTAGTTTCGACCGAGACCCGAAAACCGAGGGAACTAGATCGTCCGGTTAGGTCAAACCAGTGTCCCGGAATCCAGCAATTTGCATTAAAATGCACTAAGCAAGGAAATGACTTTGGTAAAACATACCAAACCTAAAACCCTATCAAATGTGACATATTAACGACACTAAAACCTAATTTACCTAAAACGCAACGAGGGTCGGTATATTAGGTGATTAAGTGAATAATTGAGTTCAGTGCATTATTTACCAAACACCATCGATAGAGACAGTTTAAATTAGTACTGAAACACTTCAAATTGTGTTTCTCAGTTACCAAAGACTCAGGAAAAGGGAAGGAAACACTGAGTCCAGATCAGGGGGACAGTCATCAGAGGTTTGTACACAACAACTATTTCTCTTGAATTTTTCAATTGAAATAAATATTGACTATTTGTATATTATTGTTTTAAATTGTGGAAATGTGTTTGATGGACACTTATTGATTGAAAAACATTGTGAATGGTTTGAAATTGTGAAAAAATGTTTGAATGGTATTTGATGGATACTTATTGATTGAAAAGCACTGTAAATGGTTTTTGTGGAAATTGAAGTGAATTACGAATTGTGTTGCCATTTTGTGAATGAAATTATAACTTTGGAAATTTATTGGATTCTTACGGATCATTTGAATAAAATGTTTGGAATTGTTTTGACTCACAATTGGCATGACACTGATAATATGTTCCTCCTCCATTAATGGGGTGAGTGTGATTATTCCTCCCTCTTTGACTTATTAGTCTGGGGTGAGTATGATTATGTTCCTCCTCTTTGACTTCCCACCGAGGTGAGTATGGATGAGTTCTCATTATATAGCTAGCTTCCTCCTCATTGATTTTGATTATTGGGGTGAGCATGTCTTGTCGTGGTGTACAACACGGCATATATGGAAAAAATTGTGTCATGGCCTAAATTGTGTTATAGATTGGCAACATCTGTATTCTTGATTATTTGATCGAATTGTGTTATTATGTATTGTGAGATTGTGAAATTGATTTAAACTCTTATTGACATATACTGTCTATTGAATTCAACCATGATCGACTTATTGAAAATTATTGTGATATTAACAAATGGAGTTTAAATTCTTGTTGACATTTATTGTCTTGAATTTAACTATGGTTTTAAGTATCCACTATTGATATGATTTATGAATTGTGATTTAAAATTTGTATTTGGTAAATGTTGTGCACCATCGAGACATTGTCTCAATGATAGCTTTTATTGCCGCCGCAGTAGAGAGACAGGCAGGCAAAGCTAGGTCGCTAGTATCGCCAATGAGAGATTTTTGGGTATAGTGAGTATACCACATGTGGCATTTTGTCTCAGAATGTATATTCACTGTATGTATATTTTGTTCTTCGTTTTGAGCATTGTAAATTTAAGTTGTACAAAGAAAGTTGTAAAATAATTATGAGTTATTTGGCTTGTAAAAATTGTGTTATATCTTTGTATCTTAGTCTTTGAAAATCACTGTGGATTTGACTTGAGAAATGTGTTGTGTTGATAAAAATGTTGGAGTTGAGATTTGAAAATATATTGAAGTGCTTTTTACAGGTTTTCTGAAAAACTGTTTTGTCCAAAATACAAATGGCACCTTGCCAAAATTTTTACAGATATTCCAAATAAATCAAATGAGTTAGTTATTTCACTTCAGTTCACCAAAGTCTTTCACACCTGTAAATAGTGCTCATCACTGTAAAAGAAGTAAAAAAAGTTTTTAAAATCCCTCGTAGTATATTTAATGGATTATCAGTAGACGGAGTTGGTAATTCATTAGGTATACTACGGGATCATGTTATGCCTTACAGAGGGGTAGGGT
Source organism: Hevea brasiliensis (assembly GCF_030052815.1). Lineage (NCBI taxonomy): Eukaryota > Viridiplantae > Streptophyta > Magnoliopsida > Malpighiales > Euphorbiaceae > Hevea > Hevea brasiliensis. The sequence goes on along the minus strand of NC_079510.1, from coordinate 19,650,896 downwards.
GTGACATGTTTTAGTGGTATCAGAGCAAAGTTTTTAAATTCTATTTTCACCTGTCATTTGAATATTCTTTCTTCACAGATAACCTGCTCAATATCATTGTTTGATACATACAAGACATTACATTATAAATATGCACTAACGGGAGGAAATCTCCTTGTGTTATTGGTTTAGGAGATCTAAAATCCTCGCATTGACTATGGAAGAGGGTGATCGTTCATCGATCAATCTATTGAGGCCGAGGTGCAAGGATGCCCCATGCCTACATAATGTCGATGGTTCAAGAGCACCACCGCAGCATCTGCTTCATTCGCTCGGGCCAAAGCAGACGCAATGTTCCAACAAATGGATGGTAATGTGCCTACTCAAGTCCCAATACGGACACCGTGGTACAACCACGCCTTCTCGCTAGACAATATGACAAATTGATGAAGTATGGGGCTACAGAGTTCAAGGGGACGATAGATCCTCTAGAGGCGAACAATGGTTAGAGAGGATGGATAGGGTATTCAAGAAACCGCATTGCACAGAGGAGCTTAGATTTGAGTACTCGGATCTTTGCTACAGTGGGGATGCTTATGACTGGTGGAAAACCATCCCCACACCGATAGAACTGCAGTGCTAACATGGAATGACTTCCTCAGGAATTCAGCAAAAATATGTCCCGATGCTTATGTAGACCGTGTCGCAAGAATTCCTAAGTCCAAACAGGCGCATCGGTGGTCGAGTATGAAAGGGAATTCTCCCGCCTAAGCCATTATGCAGTAAGTCTACTTTCTACCAGCAGGGAGAGATGGAAGAGGTTTGAAACCGACTTGAAGCCTAGTATCAGATTACAAGTGTTCGGATGCAAACTTAAAAACATCGTTGAACTTATTTCTCAAGCCCTAGAATTAGAAAGAATTGAATCTTAACAGGCACATGATAAAAAGAAATCAGAGAATGCAGAAAAAGAGGAAAGTCGTGACAGAGTTCTAGTGGTCCTACTGGAAAGAGGAAAAACTTTGGGGGATACGACAGAGATAGTAAGAAGTCCGATAGAGATAGATCTTTTGGACAGAAACCACCTCGATCCGATCAGCCAACTCAATAGAAACCCAGAAATGTGCTGTCAGATCGACTTTGTGAAACTTGTGGTAAACCACATAGTGGGGTATGTTATAGAGCCGTAGGAGCATGCTTTAATTGTGGAGAGACTGGTCATTTTGCTAAGGATTGTGTAAATCCAGGTCGTTCTGGATCATTTACTACACCAAAGGGATCAACCCAAGTTTCTACCCCAAAGAGTTCACCATCAGTTAGTAGAGGCAAAGGTAGAGGTAGGGGTAGTACACCTAGAAGTCAGACTACTGTGAATCAGCCAAAACAGGGTGATGCTTCAACGAGAGTATACACTATCTGACGAGAAAAGAGTGAGACTTTTGACATCATTCTGGTACTTTCTCAATTAGCAACCGAGATATATTTATGTATTGTTTGTCCTTTAATTTTGATTTTTTTAAATTAGTTTTAAAACTATATGTTCTTTTGTTATTAGTTTAAAGAGTAATAAATTTTGACGCATTAGTGATTAGCCCTTAAGATAAGGATTGTGATAATAAGTGAAATTAGTTTTGAAAGAGTTTATCGGCGAAAAGTATTTTCTAACACACCATAAATTATAAAGCTAATTAGTGAGCCTACTTAATATAAGGCAAGAGGACGTAAAAGTAAGATGCAGTAATGGAATTGCTCTTGATAAGGGCAAGGAGGTTACTGTTAGAAATTGCTAATGGATATTGTAATCAGAATAAGATTCGAATATCAGTGAATTCAAAAAGAATAAAAGATAACAAAGTTTGATCTATTGGGATGTATCGTAGTAACTATGCAATGTTCTTGATGTTTATCTTTGTAAGCTGCAGATTACGATGCTAACTTGAGATTATTGTGTAGAGCTACGTACTAACCGATAGTACACCTAGATGAGAATAGTTGCCAACGGCATACATTTTGGCATAGTTATGCCGTGACAGAATTTAATTGTTAGAAATAAGTTTGAAAATCCTACTTAGGGATCTAAAACTCAAAAGTTAAAATATCGAAAGGTTATAGTTAGTACAAAAGGAAGTAAGTTATAGAACATTGTGAGATAAAAGAGTTATGGAAGTAGAGACTTGAGCAGTTGATTCATATGTAACAAAGAAATATTCGAATGTGAGGAAGACTATGGACTAGAATGGTCGGAGGACCAATGCACGATGAATGATTCTAATATGACCTCAAGGGTCATTCAAGAAGGAACGTGGTGAAATATTAGACAACATAATAGTAAGAGGAGATTGGTGTTATCCAAACAAAGTAAACATTGTATTAGATTGTTAAAAGTCTTACGATCATATAGAAAGGAGAAAATAAACTTATGACTATTGTAAGATGATTTCTGTGTAAAATTAAGTTTACGAAATTTATTTAAGGGGGGGAGAATTGTAACACCCCTAAGTTCGGTAGTGCGTTATGCTGCTCCAGTGACCAGTGTTGTCAGGACAGCTAGTATGCCTAGAACCACACTTCAATGAGAGTGAAGAGACATAAAATAATCAAATAAAATAAAAGAAAGTACAAGAAAAACAAAGGAAAAATGATTGAAAAGAAATGTGATCAAGTTAAGCAGTAGGAAACCTCACGATAGGTGATCGCCTTTGGGAAGTCACGGCGTGGACCGTTGACTAGTACTGGATGCGAGGAACCACGGAAAACATTTTTGGGACATAAATAGACCCTTGTTGAAGAATAAATATCATTAGAAATATCAAAGAAAAATTAAATAATTAGTACAAAGAAAAGTGAGAAATCGAAAAACAGACAAAACCCGGTAATATCGAAAAATCAGGAATGCCACGAGCAGGGCATTATGGTCATTTGACATCGAAGTGTCTTTTGACCTAAATGTCCATTAAAAATAAATAGTATTACACTTAGAAAATAAAATGAAAAATTAAATTGGTGGTACCTAAAATAAATAGTGGAAATTATGGGTTAAATGTGGAATAAATGAATAATTACTTTATTATATGATTAAGTGACTAAGTGGACCACTAAGGGGATTAATTAAATACATAGTGGGACATGTGTACACTTAAAATGCAGCTGAATAAGTCATCTTCCTCATTTGCATTCAAATTGCCGAATTGAAGAGTGAAGGAAACTCCATAGCCATTTTTCATGCAAGCTTTCTTAAGTCTCCATTTTCAACTCCAACCTCTTAGTGTTCTTCATTAAACTTTGTCTACACATCACAAGGAAGATATTGATACTAATTTTGAGAAGTTTGATGAAGGTTTAGCAAGTTACAATTAAAGGTAAGTTTGCATTTTTGAGAATTTCTTTGTTAAAGTTTATGTTCATGTTATGGGTGTTAGTTTGGTGAAAGAAAATTTTGAGTTTGAAGGGTTATTGTTGTTTTCATTTTGGACAGCCATGAGTCACGTTTTTGATGAGATATTTGTGCATATAATTGATGAGAAATGGTGTTGATCATGATGAATTAGTAACCTAGTGAATTATTTCATGTTTATGTGGTGATTTATGCACTTGGATGGGAAATTGTAAAATGGACGGCACTTTGATGTTCAAGAATGGTTTGTGGCAGCTTGGGGACACTTGAGTAATGGTATATATTGAAGGAAATGTATGCAGAATATTAACCTAGAAGGATTGATGATATGTATGTAGATTGATCTTGTAAAGTGTGTGTAAAATTTGTAATGGTTAGGTGTGTTTGTAATAGTACTTAGAAATTGTAATTGTGAATGATATTGGTGTGTTGAGGCTGATTGGAATCTGCCCAAAATAATGTTAAAGTAAAGTAGAAAGTGCTTTTGGTAATGTACCAAAACTGATTTGGTAGGGTATGGAAGTAAACTTTGCAAGGTAAATATGTGTTTTGAATGGGGTGTGAAAAGCATATTGAGGGCAGTACACATTTTAGCCTATAACCTTAAATGTGTAACCTCAATTGGTATGAGACCAATTTGAGGTGAAACTAGGCACAAAATGTGCCAACTTTCATTGAGAAACCATGCCAAAATTCTGCTTGCAAGGTGACCTAAAAAATGACCAATTCGGATTAGGTGCAATTAGGACCTGAAAAATGACCAATTGGGCAGCAGTGAGTGTTTAGGCCATAACTCACTCAAACCAGGTCCAATTGACCTGAAATTTTAACCAAGAACAGTTAAGACCCATACCTACAAGTCTTATGAAGACACCAAAGCCCAGAAATGACCATAAGCAAGTCAAACAACTTGCACAAGTTCGGGTCCAAAAACTGGCCGAACCAGAATTGACCAATTTGACCTAAAATTGACCTAAAATGGTACCATTTGACCAGCAAGAGTGTAATGACCGTAACTCGGTCTACTTAACTCGGATTGACCTGAAATTTTCACCGCGGTCCATAAGACCTAAATCTACAAGTTTGTAGTTTCGACCGAGACCGAAAACCGAGGAACTAGATCGTCGGTTAGGTCAAACCGGTGTCGGAATCCAGCAATTTGCATTAAAATGCACTAAGCAAGGAAATGACTTTGGTAAAACATACCAAACCTAAAACCCTATCAAATGTGACATATTAACGACACTAAAACCTAATTTACCTAAAACGCATAGCGAGGGTCGGTATATTAGGTGATTAAGTGAATAATTGAGTTCAATGCATTATTTACCAAACACCATCGATAGAGACAGTTTAAATTAGTACTGAAACACTTCAAATTGTGTTTCTCAGTTACCAAAGACTCAGGAAAAGGGAAGGAAACACTGAGTCCAGATCAGGGGGACAGTCATCAGAGGTTTGTACACAACAACTATTTCTCTTGAATTTTTCAATTGAAATAAATATTGACTATTTGTATATTATTGTTTTAAATTGTGGAAATGTGTTTGATGGACACTTATTGATTGAAAAACATTGTGAATGGTTTGAAACTGTGAAAAATTGTTTGAATGGTATTTGATGGATACTTATTGATTGAAAAGCACTGTAAATGGTTTTTGTGGAAATTGAAGTGAATTACGAATTGTGTTGCCATTTTGTGAATGAAATTATAACTTTGGAAATTTATTGGATTCTTGCGGATCATTTGAATAAAATGTTTGGAATTGTTTTGACTCACAATTGGCATGACACTGATAATATGTTCCTCCTCCATTAATGGGGTGAGTGTGATTATTCCTCCCTCTTTGACTTATTAGTGCAGGGTGAGTATGATTATGTTCCTCCCTCTTTGACTTCCCAGTCGAGGTGAGTATGGATGAGTTCTCATTATATAGCTAGCTTCCTCCTCATTGATTTTGATTATTGGGGTGAGCATGTCTTGTCGTGGTGTACAACACGGCATATATGGAAAAAATTGTGTCATGGCCTAAATTGTGTTATAGATTGGCAACACTTGTATTCTTGATTATTTGATCGAATTGTGTTATTATGTATTGTGAGATTGTGAAATTGATTTAAACTCTTATTGACATATCTGTCTATTGAATTCAACCATGATCTGACTTATTGAAAATTATTGTGATATTAACAAATGGAGTTTAAATTCTTGTTGACATTTATTGTCTTGAATTTAACTATGGTTTTAAGTATCCACTATTGATATGATTTATGAATTGTGATTTAAAATTTGTATTTGGTAAATTTTGTGCAACACTGAGACATTGTCTCGTGATAGCTTTATTCTTTATCGCCGCAGTAGAGAGACAGAGCAGGCAGGCTAGTATCGCCAGTATGAGAGATTTTTGGGTATAGTGAGTATACCACATGTGGCATTTTATACTGTAATGTATATTCACTGTATGTATATTTTGTTCTTGGTTTTGAGCAGTTGTAAATTTAAGTTGTACAGTAAAGTTGTAAAATAATTATGAGTTATTTGGCTTGTAAAAATTGTGTTATATCTTTGTATCTTAGTCTTTGAAAATCACTGTGGATTTGACTTGAGAAATGTGTTTTGTTGATAAAAATGTTGGAGTTGAGATTTGAAAATATATTGAAGTGCTTTACTGAGGTTTTACAAGAACTGTTTTGTCCAAAATACAAATGGCACCTTGCCAAAATTTTTACAGATATTCCAAATAAATCAAATGAGTTAGTTGTTTCACTTCAGTTCACCAAAGTCTTTCACACCTGTAAATAGTGCTCATCACTGTAAGAGAAGTAAGAAAAGTTTTTAAAATCCCTCGTAGTATATTTAATGGATTATCAGTAGACGGAGTTGGTAATTCATTAGGTATACTACGGGATCATGTTATGCCTTACAGAGGGGTAGGGTGTGACAGATATTCTTCTATTGTGGGCGTTGTGTCGACATCATTGAAAAAAAATACTCTATAACTAGGATTCCATGTAGACAACATGGCCTTTATTGCGGGAGCCTGTGCTTTGACTCGTATCAAGGAGGCAATCTTCCAACATTTTTCCTCGAACAGTGTCTGGGCATGATTGGCCAATGATTTCCAAACATTCAATAAGTCATCAAAACCGGTTGTTCTAATCTCAATCTTACTTGTCACACCTTACCCCTCTGTAAGGCATGACATGATCCCGTAGTATACCTAATGAATTACCAACTTCGTCTACTAATAACTCATCAAATATACTACAAAGGATTTTAAAACTTTTCTTACTTTTTTTTACAGTGGTGAGCACTATTTACAGGTGTTAAAAACATTTTATTTTTTACTGAAGTGAAATAGCTAACACATTTGAATTATTAGTAATTTCTGTAAAAATTTTGGCGAAGTGCCATCTGTATTTTAAATAAAACAGTTCTTCAAAAACCTGTAAAAAGTACTTCAAATATATTTCTCAATCTCAATTCCAATATTTGATCAACTCAATATGTTTCTCAACTCAAATCCATAGTAAATTTTCAGTATTTTCAAAGCTAAGATAAAAGAAATATAGTACAAATTTTACAAGCCAAAATAACTCAATTTATTTTACAACTTCAAGGTACAATTTTGAATTTACAACTGCTCAAAACCAAGAACATTATATACATACAATGAACATACATTATAATACAAAATGCAAAATATGGTATACTCAATATACCCGATGATCTCTCACTGAAGCACTAACAGCCTAGTCTACTGCCCTGTCCGTCTGTCTAGTTGCGATAGTAATGAAAAGCTATCGCTAAGACAATGTCTCAGTGGTGCGCAATAACAATTTGAAATGCGATACATAAATCTTTTATTGACAATTCAAAAATCAAATAGTTTACAATTCCATTTCACAATTTACAAAGTTCATATAACACAAATTTGATTAAATAACTAAATAATACAGTTTTGTAAATCAATAACACAATTTAAATGCTGCACAATTACATTTCACAAATTATCAAAGCTCATTATAGAAAAATTTTGAGTCAAAGAATTTAATAAACACAGTGTTGCCAATTCAGACACAACTTAAGCCATGACACAAAATTTTCGATCAATGCCGTGTTGTACACAATGATAAAGCAATCTACAACCCCACTAATCGAAATCAATGAGGGAGGTGGCTAGCTAACTAATGAGTACTCATCCGATCTACAACCTCAACTGGTAAACCAGAGAGGGAGGAAAATAATCACACTCACCCAAGACTGATAAGTGAACGAGGGAGGAATATAATCACACTCACCCCATAAATGGAGGAGGAACATAGCAATAGTGTCATGTCAAGTGTGAATCAAACAATTCCAAATCATAACATTTAAATATTTCATACAAACCACAAATCATATTTTATCTCAAAATTTCCATTTGCAAGTAGGCAACACAATAATTTCCAAATAAGATTCTCAAAGCCAAAACCATAAAAAATTATTCATAACTCATTTCTCCAAATAAATTTGCTGGTAAAAGCAGTGAATATAAAAGTATTGTGCATAGACACAATTTAAAATATAATATTCAAATAAATTTTAAAGTAGAAAATAAGAAATCAAAATTATTGTGCACAAACACAATTTAAAACAATAACATACAAATAATCATAATTTATTTCAATTGAAAAATTCAAAAGAAATAACTATTATGCACAAACCTCTAATAACTGTCTATTGGCTCTGACTCAGTGTTTCCTTCCCTTTTCCTGAGTCTTTGCTAACTGAGAAACACAATTTGAAGTGTTTTAGTACTCATTTAAACTGTCTCTAACGATAATGCTTGATAATTAATTCATTGAATTCTATTATTTGCTTAGTCAACCTAATATGTCTACCCTCGATGCGTTCTAGGTAAATTAGGTTTTAATGTTACTAATATGTCACATTCAATAGTCTTTTAGGGATGGTATATGTTACCAAATTCATTTCCATGTATTTTGCGTTTTATTGCAATTTGCTGGATTTCAGGATACTAGTTTGACCTAGCCGGACGACCTAGTTTCCTCAGTTTTCGAGTTTCGGTCAAAACTACAAACTTGTAGATCTATGTCTTATTGCACGCGGGGCAAAATTTCAGGTCTTTCTGAGTTATGTAGACCAAGTTATGGTCATTTTACTATTGCTGGTCAAAATGCATCAAAATTGATCACTTTAGGTCATTTTAGGTCATTTAAGGTTCGGCCAGTTTTTGGACCCGAACTTGTGCAAGCTGTTTGACTTTCTTATGGTCATTTCTGGGCTTTGTGTCCTCATAAGGCTTGTAGATATATGTCTTAACTATTAATGGTCAAAATTTCAGGTCAATTGGATCTGTTTTGAGTGAGTTATGGCCAAAACACTAACTGCTGCCGAAATGGTCAATTTTCAGGCCTTAATTGCACTAATCCGGATTTAGTCATTTTTCAAGTTATCTTTCAAGTAGAACTTTGGTAAGCTTCCTTCATGAAAGTTGGCACATTTTGTGCCTAGTTTCACCTCCAATTGGTCTCATACCAATTGGAGCCACACACTTAAGGTTCTAGGCCATAACATAAACTGCCCTATTGCATTTTGTTCATTACTCATCAAAGGACACTTTTAACACTTACCAAACTACACATTCATGCCAATTCTGGTTTGTACCATAACCTAAACACATTTCACAATATGTTGTTGGTCATTTTTGCAGCTTATAATCACACTCAATATGCACCATATAGTACAAAATTTTTCAAGCTCAAATTACAAACAATTCAATCACCTAACCTAGCTCATTTACATGTCCAACCTCACACCTTCATTCATATACACAAGCTACCATAACAAGTACCACAATTCAACATTAATATTCCATAAACCAAACATAAAATAACATTTTTATGGTTCACCATTCAAGCTGCTGATTCATACACCTCTCTCCATTAATGTCCAAGATTCCAAATTCAAGTATGCATTCACAATATACTTTGTTTACATCACCCAATTTATTCCTACACATATAAACACATAATCAACCCTTTAATCCACCATTTACAAGCAAGAATAAACTGTCCTTAAGGAGTTTCCATGGCTGCCAAAAATACACCTCTCCCTCTAAACATCAAACCTCAAAAATCTCCCTATAATTCAAGTACCCATAACATTCTTACTAACTTTAATGAAGCAATAACCAAAAATACAAACTTACCACTTTGGAAACTCTTCAAAACCTCTCCAAAACTTGGTCTTCTTGTTGCCTATCTACTACCCAAGGTGTATGGACAACCTTTAATGAAGGAATGTGCCAAGAAAGGTGCTTGAATCTCACATGCATGGAGCTTCCAAGTCATGCAGCAATGGAGGTTTGTTGGGAGCAATTTCAGCTGAATTTGAGAGCTTGAAGATGAAGTTGAATTTTCTGTCCAAATTGATGAATAAGTGGTCCACTTTGGTGGGTGAGTGGAGCACTAAGGGTTGTTTAATATTAGTTTATTCATAAGTTCCATTTTCCCACATTTAACTCCCCATTTTTGCTATTTACATTAGGTACCACTAATTTAATTTTTCATTATATTTTCCAAGTGTAATATCATGTATTTTTAATGGACATTTAGGTCAAAAGACAACTCGGGGTGTCAAATGACCACAATGCCCCTGTTCGGGTTGCATTCCCGATTTTTCGGTAACACCGGGTTTTGTCCGTTTTTTGATTTCTCACTTTTCTTTGTACTAATTCATTAATTTTTCTTTGATATTTCTAATGGTATTTATACTTCAATAGGGGTCTATTTAAGTCCTAAAAAATATTTTCTAGGGTTCCCCGCAGTCCAGGGCTAGTCAATGGTCCACACCGTGACTTCTCGGTGCGGTCACCCATCGCTAGGGTTCTCGGCTCGCTTAACTTGGTTACATTTCTTTACTATTATTTTTCCTTTGTTTTTCTTGTATTTTCTTTTCTTGTATTTCATTATTTTATGTCTCCTCACTCATATCTAAGTGTAGTTCTAGGCATTCTAGCTGTCCGGACAACACTGGTCACTGGAACAGTAGAACGCACTACCGAACATAGTGGTGTTACAATTCTCCCCCCCTTAAAATAAATTTCGTCCACGAAATTTTACCCGATAGCTATCTTAAAATAGTCATACGTTTATTTTCTCCTTGCTTTATGATCGTATAATCTTCTTTTCCTCAAATTTGTATAAGACTTTTAACAATCTAATACAATATTTAATTTTTTGGTATAACACCAATCTCCTCTTACTATTATGCTGTCTAATATTTCGGTTCATGTTCCTTCTTGAATGACCCTTGAGATTATGTTAGAATCATTTATCTAGTCATTGGTCCTCTGACCATTCTAGTCCATAGTCTTCCTCACATTCGTAACATTTCTTTGTTATATCTGAACCAACTGTTCAAATTTTTACTTCCATAACTCTTTTTATATGTCAATATTCTATGATTTGCTTCCTTTTGTACTGAACTATAACCTTTCGATATTCTAACTTTTGAGTTTTAGATCCCTAAGTAGGATTTTCAAACTTATTTCCAACAATTAAATTATGTTCTGGCATAACTATGCCAAAACAGATGCCGTTGGCAACTATTCTCATCTTGGTGTATTATCAGATAGTACGTAGCTCTACACAATAATCTCATGTCAGTACTGTAATCTCCAGCTTATAGTATAAACATCAAGATCATTGCATAGTTACTACGATACATCCCAATAGATCAAATTTTCTGATATTTTATCCTTTTCGAATTTACTGATATTCGAATCTTATTCTGATTACAATATCCATTAGCAATTACTAACAGTAACATCCTTGCCCTCATCTTGAGCAATTCCATTACTGCATCTTACTTTTACGTCCTCTTGCCTTACATTAAGTAGGCTCGCCAATTAGCTTTATAATTTATGGTGTGTTAGAAAATACTTTTCACCGATAAACTCTTCCAAAACTAATTTCACTTATTATCACAATTCTTATCTTAAAGGACTAATCACTAATGCATCAAAATTTATTCCCCTGTAAAGGAATAACAACAGAACATATAGTTCTAACACTAACATAAAAGTATGCAGACTCCAGGTCTAACAATACATAAACGAAAAGTGCCATCCTTCTTCTTAATAAACAATACTGGCACTCCCCATGGTGACACACTAGGGTGGATGAAGCCCTTTTCAAGTAGTTCTTGCAATTGTACCTTTAACTCCATCAACTCTGCTGGTGCCATTCTGTATGGTGTTATGGAGATTGGATCCACACCAGGCATAACATTAATTTCAAACTGCACTTCTCCTTTCGAAGGTAATCCTGGCAATTCATCAGGAAACACATCTGGAAAGTCATATACTGTAGAGATGTCCCTCAATGCTAGACTCCCCACTTGGGTGTCTACCATATGTGCCAAGTATGCTTCACACCCCTTTTTGATCATTTTTCTGGCTAGTGCAGCCGAAATGATGTTTGATGGCAATAGCTGCCTCTCCCCATGTATTACCACATCATTGTACTGAGGGAGACCAAAAGTGACTGTCTTCAGTCTACAATCAATCATGGCGTGATGCCTGGCTAACCAATCCATGCCTAAGATGATATCGTAATCTCTGAAGGGCATTTCAATGAGATCAGACAGAAAAGTGTGTCCTTGGATCACCAAAGGACAATCCCTATACATTCCATTAACCCTGACCTCCTGTCCTAGCGGACTTGTTACTAGCACCTCAAAGTCCATTTTTGTATATGGAACAGCAATGCAATCAATGATGCTAGCACTCACATAAGAATGGGTAGAACCCGGATCAAATAACACAAACACATCTTGATTAAAAGTTGAGAAGGTACCAGCCACAACATCAAATGTCTCAGCCTCTTCTCTTAGTCTCATTGCATAGATTCTGACTAGAGCACTGTCTTGCTCTGATTGTTTCACTGTGCCTTGGCTGCCTGCTGGGCTCCCTCTACCCCTGTGTCTACTTTTGCTGGGTGGTTGTGAACCTCTGGTGACAGGGCTCTGAACTAACCCTTCAGCAGTAGTAGAAGGTAGTCCAACTCTACGGGCACTGGTGCAGTCCTTAGCAAAGTGTCCTATGCCTCCACAGTTATAATAGGCTCCTATGGCCTTGTAGCATACCCCACCATGATTTCTACCATAAGTTTCGCATTGGCAGGGAGGGTAGAAACTTCTAGTTGTTCGATGACTGGACCTTGGTGGTCTCTACCTTAATGATTCACCTCTGTTATATCCCTGAGCTTAGGGCTCCTCAAATTCTTTTTTCTTTCTCAAATTATTGCTTGAGCTCTGACCCATAGGTTTCTCCCTCTTCTCTATTTCATGTTGCCCTTGTGGGGTTGGAGTGCAGATTGGGCTTAATGTGATTATCAGCTTTTTGTTGAAAGAAAGTGGCCATTTGCTGGGCAATTTGTGCAGTAATTTGTACCAGTAAAACTGGTAAAGTCGGGCCTTCAAAACTTTGTGGAGCTGGGGCCTCAACTTGTACCTCAGCCTCTATCGATTGATCGACTGAACGATCACCCTCTTCCATAGTCAATTCGAGGATCTTAGACCTTCTAAACAAATAACACAAGGAGATTTCCTCCCGTTAGTGCATATTTATAATGTAATGTACTGTATGTATCAAACAATGACATTGAGCAGTTGTACTATGAAGAAAGAATATTCAAATTATTGGTGAAAACGGAATTTAAAAAAAAAACTAGCTCTGATACCACTAAAACATGTCACACCCTACCCCTCTGTAAGGCATGACATGATCCCGTAGTATACCTAATGAATTACCAACTTCATCTACTGATAACCCATCAAATAAATTACAAGGGATTTTAAAACTTTTCTTACTTCTTTTTACAGTGGTGAGCACTATTTACAGGTGTTAAAAACATTTTTTTTTACTGAAGTGAAATAGCTAAGACATTTGAATTATTAGTAATTTCTGTAAAAATTTTGGCGGAGTGCCATCTGTATTTTAAATAAAACAGTTCTTCAAAAACCTGCAAAAAGCACTTCAAATATATTTCTCAATCTCAATTCCAATATTTGATCAACTCAATATGTTTCTCAACTCAAATCCACAGTAATTTTTCTGTATTTTCAAAGCTGAGATAAAAGAAATATAGTACAAATTTTACAAGCCAAAATAACTCACAATTTATTTTATAACTTCAAGGTATAATTTTAAATTTACAACTGCTCAAAACCAAGAACATTATATACATATAATGAACATACATTACAATACAAAATGCAAAATATGGTATACTCAATATACCCGATGATCTCTCATCAAGCACTAATGACCTAGTCATCGCCTGTCGTCTGTCATCACTCTGACAAAGAATGAAAAGCTATCTCTAAGACAATGTCTCAGTGGTGCACAATAACAATTTCAAATGCGATACATAAATCTTTTATTGACAATTCACAAATCAAATAGTTCACAATTCCATTTCACAATTTACAAAGTTCATATAACACAAATTTGATCAAATAACTGAATAATACAGTTTTGCAAATCAATAACACAATTTAAATGCTGCACAATTACATTTCACAAATTATCAAAGCACATTATAGAAAAATTTTGAGTCAAAGAATTTAATAAACACAGTGTTGCCAATTCATACACAACTTAAGCCATGACACAAAATTTCCGATCAATGCCGTGTTGTACACAACGACAAAGCAATCTATAACCCCACTAATCGAAATCAATGAGGGAGGTGGCTAGCTAGCTAATGAGTACTCATCCGATCTACAACCTCAACTGGTAAACAAGAGAGGGAGGAAAATAATCACACTCACCCCAGACTGATAAGTCAACGAGGGAGGAATATAATCACACTCACCCCATAAATGGAGGAGGAACATAGTAACAGTGTCATGCCAAGTGTGAATCAAACAATTCTAAATCACAACATTTAAATATTTCATACAAACCACAAATCATATTTTATCTCAAAATTTCCATTTGCAAGTAGGCAACACAATAATTTCCAAATAAGATTCTCAAAGCCAAAATAATAACAAATTATTCATAACTCATTTCTCCAAATAAATTTGCTAGTAAAAGCAGTGAATATAAAAGTATTGTGCACAGACACAATTTAAAATATAATGTTCAAATAAATTTTTAAGTAGAAAATAAGAAATCAAAATTATTGTGCACAAACACAATTTAAAACAATAACATACAAATAATCATAATTTAGTTCAATTGAAAAATTCAAAAGAAATAACTATTGTGCACAAACCTCTAATAACTGTCTCTTAGCTCTAACTCAGTGTTTCCTTCCCTTTCCCTGAGTCTTTGTTAATTGAGAAACACAATTTGAAGTGTTTCAGTACTCATTAAACTGTCTCTAACGATAATGCTTGATAATTAATTCACTGAATTCTATTATTTGCTTAGTCAACCTAATATGTCGACCCTCGATGCGTTCTAGGTAAAATAGGTTTTAATGCTACTAATATGTCACAGTCAATAGTCTTTTAAGGTTGGTAGATGTTACCAAATTCATTTCCATGTATTTTGCGTTTTATTGCAATTTGCTGGATTCCGAGATACTACTTTGTCCTAGCCGAACGACCTAGTTCCCTCAGTTTTCGGGTTTCGATCAAAACTACAAACTTGTAGATCTATGTCTTATTGCACACGGGGAAAAATTTTAAGTCATTCTGAGTTATGTAGACCAAGTTATGGTCATTTTACTATTGCTGGTCAAAATTCATCAAAATTGGTCACTTTAGGTCATTTTAGGTCATTTTAGGTTCGGCCAGTTTTTGGACCCGAACTTGTGCAAGCTGTTTGACTTGCTTATGGTCATTTCTGGGCTTTGGTGTCTTCATAAGACTTGTATATATATGTCTTATCTATTCATGGTCAAAATTTCAGGTCAAGTGGACTTGTTTTGAGTGAGTTATGGCCAAAATACTAACTGCTGCCCAAATGGTCAATTTTCAAGCCTTAATTGCAATAATCCGGATTTGGTCATTTTTCAAGTTACCTTACAAGCAGAATTTTGGTAAGCTTCCTTCATGAAAGTTGGCACATTTTGTGCCTAGTTTCACCTCCAATTGGTCTCATACCAATTGGAGCCACACACTTAAGGTTCTAGGCCATAAAATAAACTGCCCTATTGTATTTTGTTCATTACTCATTAAAGGACACTTTTAACACTTACCAAACTACACATTCATGCCAATTCTGGTTTGTACCATAACCTAAACACATTTCACAACATGTTGTTGGTCATTTTGGCAGCTTATAATCACACTCAATATGCACCATATAGTACAAAAATTTTCAAGCTCAAATTACAAACAATTCAATCACCTAACCTAGCTCATTTACATGTCCAACCTCACACCTTCATTCATATACAAAAGCTGCCATAACAAGTACCACAATTTAACATTAATATTCCATAAACAAAATATGAAATAACATTTTTATGGTTCACCATTCAAGCTGCCAATTCATACACCTCTCTCCATTAATGTCCAAGCTTCCAAATTCAAGCATACATCCACAATATACTTACTATACATCACCCAATTTATTCCTATACATATAAACACATAATCAACCCTTTAATCTACCATTTACAAGCAAGAATAAACTGTCCTTAAGGAGTTTCCATGGCTGCCAATAATACACCTCTCCCTTTAAACATCAAACCTAAAAAATCTCTCTAAAATTCAAGTACCCATAACATTCTTACTAACTTTAATGAAGCAATAACCAAAAACACAAACTTACCACTTTGGAAACTCTTCAAAACCTCTCCAAAACTTGGTCTTCTTGTTGCCTATCTACTGCCTAAGGTGTATGGACAACCTTTAATGAAGGAATGTGGCAAGAAAGGAGCTTGAATCTCACATGCATGGAGCTTCCAAGTCATGCGGCAATGGAGGTTTGTTGGGAGCAATTTCAGCTGAATTTGAGAGCTTAAAGATGAAGTTAAATTTTCTTTCCAAATTGATGAATAAGTGGTCCACTTTGGTGGGTGAGTGGAGCACTAAGGGTTATTTAATATTAGTTTATTCATAAGTTTCATTTTCCCACATTTAACTCCCCATTTTTGCTATTTACATTATGTACCACTAATTTAATTTTTCATTATATTTTCCAAGTGTAATATCATATATTTTTAATGGACATTTAGGTCAAAAGACAACTCGGGGTGTCAAATGACCACAATGCCCCTGTTCGGGTTGCATTCCCGATTTTTCGGTAACACCGGGTTTTGTTCGTTTTTTGATTTTTCACTTTTCTTTGTACTAATTAATTAATTTTTCTTTGATATTTCTAATAGTATTTATACTTCAATAGGGGTCTATTTAAGTCCTAAAAAATATTTTCCAGGGTTCCCCGCAGTCCAGAGCTTGTCAACGGTCCACATCGTGACTTCCCGGTACGGTCACCCATCGCTAGGGTTCTCGGCTCGCTTAACTTGGTTACATTTCTTTGCTATTATTTTTCCTTTGTTTTTCTTGTATTTTCTTTTCTTGTATTTCATTATTTTATGTCTCCTCACTCATATTGAAGTGTAGTTCTAGGCATTCTAGCTGTCCGGACAACACTGGTCACTGGAACCGTAGAACGCACTACCGAACATAGGGGTGTTACATTACTAGGGTCCAATGAAGGCAATGAATGGGCTTCTGCTTCTATCTCATCATTCTGTAAGGACTCGGAGCCATGGACTGGTTCGAATCTTTGTCGAGCACCCTGCTTCTATTTTGAAACCTTTCATGTAACGCCCCTATTTGTATAGCCTGGTATATTTCACTGTTTCGGTGACCGGAGTCGGTCCGGACAATTAAGGGGATTAGAACCACACTTAAGACAACTAGATAAGCCATAAGCGCAAATAATTAGTAATTGTCAATTAGTTACGTATAAATAAGAAAAACAGAACATAAGAAGTTAAACGAGCCGAGAGTCACAACGATGAGTGACCTTCTCGGGAAGGATTGCGAAGTCGATTTAAACTCGAATTTTGAATCGTAAAATATGACGCCGCGGTCCTTAGGACCATTGCAAACACAGTGGAAAAAAGAAAATCACGAAAAAGAATTGTTAAGTCAGTCAAATAATTAGGTCAGGGAGCTGGAAGAAATATTGAATTATTTGCAAATCGGGTTGAACCGGCGAGGGGCAATTTGGTCAATTGACCCCGAGAGCTAACTCTTTACCTAACTGTCAAATAAAATCGGAGAAAAGAAAATTTCGGAGTCGGGAATTAAATTAAAAAACTAATGGAAAAATAAATGAAAAAAAATGGGGAAAAAGAAAAGTTGAAAAAGTAATGACATCATGTGGTGACATAAGCATGATACAATAAATTTTTATTTTTTAAAAATTGAAATTTTGGGATAATTTCTAACAATTAAAAAGGCAAATTAAGAAAAGAAAAAAAAAAGTTGTCTTCCTTCCTTCTTCAAGCCGTCCACTCTCTCTCTCCCATCTCTTTCATTTCCTTCATGAAACCTCCATTGAAGCCCACCTAAAGCTCCCTTAAACCCTAAATTGTGCCATGAAATCCCTACATCCCTTAACTAAAAATTGTGTTTGAGCTTTGATAAGAAGATTGGGAGTAAATAAATCAAGTAAAGTTAGAAGAATTAGAGACATAAATTCTGCTCACTTGAGGTAATCTAATCTAACCTTTCTTTTTAGTATACATGATGAATTTAGGGTAGAAATGGATGAGATTATATGAAGAAATTGGAAAAAATTGCATGATTAGGAAGAGAGGGAATTTTGGCCAGCATGTGTGGGAGTATGATTTGCATGGTTTGATTGAATTAGAGGGGAATATAAACATCAATGAGTTGAATGATTATGGTTAAATGCCTTGAAGTAGCTAAATGCAATGAATGAGTAAACTAGGGTTTGGACACTTAGGGTTTAGGAGTAAAAAATGTGAGAAATTGTGAAATGATGTGTTTGACCTAGTTTGAGGTGAGAAATGGTCATTTGTGACCAAATGAAGTATGTTGGAAGTGTTGGAATTGAGTTTAAATTTGGATTGAATGTGATCATGCTACTGGCAGCAGGACCAAGGTCCCTTTGAGGAACCAAAACTGAAAATTTACAAGTCCAATTAGTATGAGACCAATTGCGAATGAAAATAGACACAAAATGACACAATTTTCATTTAGGAATCATGCCCAAAAAGTGACCAAAACCTAGTGAACAAATTGACCAAATCCGGATTTTCTCAGTCTGACCTATACAAAATGACCAAATGAACAGTGTTTGTTCATTTGGCCATAACTTGAGCTAGGCAGGTCTAAATGACCTGAAATTTTACCAGTGGACAGTTGAGATATAGACTTAAAACTTTCATGAAGAATACAAATCCAAATTATGCCATTAATCAAGTCATTTGGCCACCCAAATTTAGTAACCTAAAACTGCCAGAACCAGAATTTGCCCAGAAATCTGGGTTAAGTCCAATCTGGCAGCCATGATTCAAATGGCTATACTTGAGCTACAAAACTCCAATTGGAGTGATCTGAAAAGGAGAATAAAGTTGAGACAATAGGAAACATTTTCTATGAAGGAAGTTCTGTCAAATTCTAACAGAAAAATGACCAATGGAACAGTGCAACTTAACACACCAAAACTGAAAATTTGCAAATTTGCCTAAAAGACTTAGAATTTGGGTAAACAACCAAAACCAACAAATTTAGAGACCAAAATGTGGTATGTCGGTGAAGTTGGAATTCCCATACCTATTAAGCCTTAGAAAGTCAACAAATTGACTTGAATAGTGTAGTGAATAGTAACCCCGAAACACAAAATTTAAACAACATCAAGATTGGCACATTAGAGCTAGGTAAAAGTGAATTTAAATTTATTTTTGGAATTATGCTAAGTTATGATACTGAAACACTGTGAAACTATGTGTTTCAGTGAAAAAGAACACCAGGAAAGAACCCGAGAGATCGAGTCAACGCCAAGAGGCGACTCGTATAAGGTTTGTGCACAACGTATAATTTTTGTAAATTATCTTCTGCATATTGTTTTAAATAATTTGAAATATTGAATTGCAACATTATTATGATGAATTATTTATAATGCTTTTGATTTAAATTGTTGAAAGTTATTTGTGTATATTTGAAATGGCAATGTTTAGAAAATTGTTAAGATAAGTTTTGAAACCACAGTGTCATGACCATATATTTGAACACCTCACTAGCATGACTAGTAGGGGTAATCAGTTTCGAATTTTTATTCCTTCTCTGGCTGAAGTGTTGAGGTGTGTGCCAGTAGAAGAAGAAATTGAATGGATATCCATATATTTGAGCTAGCTAGCCTTGTGATGTGACTTCTCCTTAGCCTCTGGCTATTGAGATTATATTTGTTTCGAATGGCATAATATAACTGTGGGTTTTATGAAATGTGTTTTGATACTTCGAAATGAAATTATTTGGATTAAAATCTCATAATTCATGTTTTGTATTTAATTCTCATGTTCAGTCTAATTTTTTAATAAATATGATTTAAACTCTGCATAAAGATTATTTTAATATGTTGTGCACCACTGAGTCCTAGTACTTAGTGATGGTTGTTATTGCTGTCACAGATTTAGAGACTAGAGGAGCAGCAGATTGAGCTGCTGAGGATTGAGGAGCTACCTGCTTAAAGTTATCGGGTATATTTTATACCCTAACTGTAAAAATATATTTTGATGTATGTAATGTATGTAAAGGTATGGACATGTAAAACTGGTCTTGATTTGTATAAAGTTTGTAATTAATTTTGGTTTGGATTGCTCTTAATGTAAATTTTTGTAATGATATATATAAATTTTTTTATCTTTAATGAAATATGAATGGAAGTATTTTGTTTTAAATTGAATGAAATTAATTAATGGTATTTTGATGATTGTTGAATATTGAAAATTGTGGATTTGAATTTTTGGAGATTGATAAATGATGTTGAAATTGATTGGGATGATTGTGAATTTGAAGAAGTTATTGAGACAAATTATTGGAAGTGCTTTTTACAGGAATTTGAAGAACTGTTTTCTCAAAATACAGACGGCACTCTATCGAAATTTCTATAAAATTTGCGAAAAAATAAAATGGGCCAAAAATTTTAACTAGTTTTTAACTTTAATTAAATGTTTTAATACCTATTAGAAAATACTCACCACTTATAAAAAGTAAGAAAATTATTTTAAAATCCCTTGTAGGGTACTTAATGAGTTATCGGTAGGTGAAGTTCGGTAGTTCATTAGGTATTCTACGGGATCATGTTATGCCTTACAGAGGGGTAAGGTGTGACATGTTTTAGTGGTATCAGAGCGAAATTTTTGAAGTATGTTTTAACTTGTGAATTTTTGTCTTTTCTTTGTTAAGTACAACTGCTCAATGTCCTTATCTGTTACATACAGTGCATTACATTATAAATATTAACTAACGGAGGGAAATCTCCCTGTGTTATTTGTTCAGGAGATACCCTAACTTCAGACTAAAATGGAAGAAGGGGATCGCTCAGTTGAGCAATCTGTTGAAGCTGAGGCACAAAGGGAAGACCCAGCTCTACAAAATGTCAGTGGATCAGTAGCACCAGCCTCGCAAATGCCACAGTTTCCTGCATAGTTTGCACAGCAGATGGCAGCAATGTTTCAACAAATGGATGGGGTATGCCGGCTTAAGCTTCACCCCAGACACCTGTGGTACAACCATTACCTCTAGCTAGACAGTATGACAAGTTATTAAAGTATGGAGCTACTGAATTCAAGGGTACAATAGACCCTTTAGAGGCAGGGCAGTGGTTAGAGAGAATGGACAGAGTGTTTAAGAAGCTGAACTGCCAAGATGAGCTAAAATTTGAATACTCCGTGTCACTACTGCAAAGGGATGCGTGTGATTGGTGGAAGACCATCCCCCATAGCTTGGCTGAACCACCAGTACTGACCTGCGATGACTTCATCAGAGAATTTGGACAAAAATATGTCCCAGACGCATATGTGGATCAAAAGTTACAAGAATTTCTGAGCCTGAAGCAAGGGAGTAAATCAGTGGCAGAATATGAGAGGGTGTTCTCCCGCTTAAGCCATTATGCTGGGATTCTCCTTTCTACCAGCAAGGAATAGTGTGTTAGTAGTATGCCCTAGAGCATATCATTTAGTATGTATCTTGTACATATTTTTATTAATAAAAGGCATTTCCACTTTTCCGTTTACATAATATATTTATGTGTAATAGAAAAGGTCCATTGATATTTTGTTAGAAATATTATTCTTAAGTTGTTAAGAATATGAGTGACAATATTTCTAGCACGAAGTATCATAAATAGGTTCACAATCGAGGATACTTCATAATAAGGACATGACTTATCCAGAAAGATTGTATTCATGTTTGTTCCCAAGTTATTTATATGAGATATAAATAAGATGGAATGGTGAGTCTCATGCCATATAACAAACATGATAGGCACTTATAAATGATAAGTAGGCCGAACTAGTGACACTTATGACAAGCACATGGAGTTTACTCTTGTCAATGTTTTGTCATAAATCATATCAATGCATATAATCTTTATACCTAAGATAGCACAGTTATCTTGTATATAGGTAGTTTGAGTTTGATACTGCTTTCATACTTGTACTGTGTATGGGTATATGGGCATGTGTTGGCTCCTACTAGTTATATATGGAGGTAGGTGTTGATCAAGATGGAATCTGTTCCTCTAAGTAAATAGAGATAAAATCCTATGTTCATTTAATTGTTCTTGATGTTTCAAGTTCCTGGCCAGGACAGATAGATTTATTCAGAAAAGTGTTTCTGATGAGAAAATCTTTTTAATCAAGAACTGGAATTAAAAGAGAACATAATATTCATAGCAAATGGAGTTTGACATAAACCATGACTCCAGCTTGAGTTGGGATTTTGTAACAGAGAGATTCTAGTGCATGGTAACATATGATTATAGGTTCATTTAAGGTAAACCTTATTACTAATTGGGTGGCCATGGCATGCTATGCTAGGTGTTAACCATGGTCTATGAGGTTCATAAAATGATTTAGAGAAATCATTTATAGTAAGAAAGAGTTATGATGATATTAAGAGTTGATATCATGTCTCATTACAAATTAGTGATGAGCCTAGTAAGTCACACACATACACAAGTAATCACCTAATTAAATATGATTTAATTAATTAATTAATTAAAGAGTTTAATTTATTAATTAAATAGGTTTGGTTTGCAATTAGATTGCAAAGTCCCTAGCATGACTTGAAACCAAATCTAGATTATTAGATGTATAATATAAGTTAAATTTATATTTAAAGTGTTTAAATATGAATTTAATTAATGAGAAATTAATTAATAGAGATTAATTAATTAATTTATATTTGAGATAAATTAATTAGAAGAAGAAAATAATTATTTGGTCATTTTGCAGTGTGACACGTGGCACCATGAGATTGTGACACATGGCATAACACATAAGCTTGCCAAATGTTTTTTAATCATGTAAGATGATTAAAATCAAGATTAAATATAGGTTTGACACTTGGCACAATGTGATTGGGTCACTTAAACCTAGAGCTAATCAAAGGGTGATATGTGGCAAGGGTTTAATGTGTTAACCTAGCTATTTAAGTGTTGTTATGAGAAAATAAAATACGACCAGCAGCCACACTCCTTTGTCACACCATTTTGCAGCCCTCCCTCTATTCTTCTTCATCTCTCATCAATTCAAAGAGATTAGCCATCAATCTCTTGAATTAAGAACGCTAGAAATTATTTCTAGTGTCCTGTTTACATCTCTAATCTCTTAAAAGGCAGAACTTGAATTTCTAATTAATAGAAAAAGCTTTAGAAGCTGTTCAAGGGCTGCCATAGGTGTTCTTGGTGTGGACAAGCTAGAGGGACAACATCTGGTGTCCTGAAGACGAATCTCAAAGGCGCAGACACGCTGCAGTACATCAAGAGGTTAGTGTAATCGTTCTTGATTTAATCTAGGGTTCTAAAATTAATCTGATTAATTTTAAAATCTTAAATGGCAAATACAGATCGAAAAACATATTAAAAGAGTTTTAATATGTTATTTATCATTAAAATCAAATAGATAAAACTAAATCTTGCATGATGCATGTGACCCTAGGTGAAAAATTTTGAATTTCAATGGCATAAACTTGTGTTTTCATGCTTCCGTTCCTTCACAGTGCAAGAGATCTGAGACTGGTTTGAAGCCTAGTTTGAGAATGCAAGTAGTGGGATTCAGGCACAGTAATTTTTTAGAACTCATGTCTCAAGCACTTGAGCTAGAAAGGATTCAATCAGAAGCGACCCCAACAAAAGAAAATTCAGAAAAAGTAGAAAAATCAGAGAAAGACAAGGGGGAAAAATCAGTTGAACAAAGTTCTGGTGGTACTTCTGGGAAGAGGAAGAAATTTGGTGGACCTAGCAGAGGTCAAGGTGGAAGATTTGGAAGGGGCCAATTCTCTGGACAGAGACCCCCTAGGTCTGGTCAGCAGTCGAGTAAGGGTTCATATCCTGCCTGCCCCTGTGAGACTTGTGGCAAGATTCATGGGGGAGAATGCTATTAGGCCACTAGAGCTTGCTTTATCTGTGGAGGCAAGGGCCATTTAGCCAAAGACTGCACTAGCGCTCCTAAATACGGTCCAGCTCTTACAATTACAGAAGTATCTATTCAGAGTCCTACTCCTAGAGGTTCACAATCAGTTGGCAGAGGAAAAGGCAGAGGTAGAGGCGCTGCTTCTGGCAGTCAGGGCACTGTTGGTCAGTCAGCACAAGGAAGTGCTTCAGCTAGAGTCTATACAATGAGACAGCGAGAAGAGGCTGAGACTTCTAATGTTGTAGCTGGTACATTCTCTATCTTTGATCAAAAAGTATTTGTGTTGTTTGATCCGGGTTTAACCCACTCATATGTTAGTGCTAGCATAGTCAGTTCACTTGCTGTTCCATGTCTCCAAATGGGTTTTGAAGTGCTAGTAACTAGTCCATTAGGACAAGAGGTCCGGGTCAACAGAATCTATAGAGACTGTCCTTTGGTGATCCAAGGACATGTTTTCCTATCAGATTTGATTGAAATGCCCTTCAGAGATTATGATATCATATTGGGCATGGATTAGTTAGCCAGGCTTCACGCCATGATTGACTGTAGACTGAAGACAATCACTTTTGGTTTCCCTCTGTACGGTGATGTAGTAATACATGGGGAGAGGCATTTACTGCCATCAAACATCATTTTGGCTACACTAGCCAGAAGGATGATCAGAAAGGGGTGTGAAGCATACTTGGCACATGTGATAGACACCCAAGTGGGGAGTCCAGCATTGAGGGACATCCCTACTGTATGTGACTTTTCAGATGTATTTCCTTATGAATTACCAGGATTACCTCTAGAAAGAGAGGTGCAGTTTGAGATTGATGTTATGCCTGGTGTGGACCCAATCTCCATAACGCCATATTGAATGGCACCTGCAGAATTGAAAGAGTTGAAAGTGTAGTTGCAAGAATTGCTTGACAAGGACTTTATTCGCCATAGTGTGTCACCTTAGGGAGCGCCAGTGTTATTCGTTAAAAAGAAGGATGGCACTCTCTGCTTATGTATTGACTATCGACAGTTGAATAAGGTGACAATAAAGAATAGATATCCTTTGCCCCGCATTGATGACTTGTTTGATCAGTTAAGGGGTGCAGTTGTGTTCTCCAAAATTGACCTGAGATCAGTTTATTATCAGCTGAAAGTACAGGAGCAGAGTATTCCTAAAACTGCCTTCAGAACCCGCTATGGCCATTATGAGTTCTTGTTTATGCCATTCGGGTTAACTAATGCTCCGGCTGCTTTTATGGATCTGATGAACACTATCTTCAGACCATACCTCGACCAGTTTGTTGTGGTATTTATAGATGATATATTGGTCTATTCGAGGAGTGCAGAAGAGCATGATAGACATCTGCGGATTGTACTACAGACTTTGAGGGAGAAACAGCTATATGCCAAATTGTCGAAATATGAATTTTGGCTAAAGGAAATATTGTTCTTGGGGCATATAGTATCAGAAGAGGGCATCAAGGTAGATCCAAGTAAGATAGAAGCTGTCCTTAATTGGAGGCCACCCAGAAATATCATGGAGATTCGCATTTTTCTAGGTTTAGCTGGATACTACCGTCGATTTGTGAAGGGATTCTCCATGTTAGCATCTCCATTGACCAAGCTGCTTAGAAAAGATGTGAAATTTCAGTGGACGGATAAATGCCAACAGAGTTTTGATGAATTGAAGAAATGTTTGACTGAAGCTCCAGTCCTTACTTTACCTACTCCGGGTAAAGAATACACAGTTTATAGTGATGCTTCTCACAATGGGTTAGGCTGTGTGTTGATGCAAGATCGAAATGTCATTGCTTATGCATCACGCTAGCTGAAACCGCATGAGAGGAATTATCTGACACATGATTTGGAGCTTACAACTATTGTGTTTGCTCTTAAGATTTGGAGGCACTATTTGTATGGGGAGAAATGCTACATCTATACAGATCATAAGAGTTTGAAGTATTTGGGCACCCAGAAAGAGTTGAATTTGAGACAGAGGAGATGGTTAGAGTTGATAAAAGACTATGATTGTCTGATAGACTATCAGCCAGGGAAAGCTAATGTTGTGGCTGACGCCTTAAGTCGCAAGACTATGGCAAGTCTACGGGTTACTCCTTTGTCTATGGTACATGAGTTGAAGTCATTACATGCCAGCTTAGAGATTAATGATGAGGGACAGACAGCAATTTCATGGCATGTACAGCCAGTGTTGATTGATCAGATCAGAATGGCTGCTCAGAATGATCAAAAGTATCAGAAGCTATTGGAAAAAGTCCGGCAGGGCAAGAAACCAAAATTTTTAATCAGAGATAATGGTCTACTGTTACACCAGGGCAGAATTTGTGTTCCTAATGATGTCGATTTGAGGCAAATCATTTTAAAGGAAGCACATAAGTCTCTTTTGCCATGCACCCTGGTGATACAAAAATGTATAGAGGGCTAAAGGAGCATTACTGGTGGATGGGTATGAAAAGAGATGTGACAGAGTTCGTTTCCAAATGCCTAACTTGTCAGCAAATGAAGGCAGAGCATCAAGTACCCGCTGGGTTGTTACATCCACTACCAATACCGGAATGGAAATGGGAGAGAATAACGATGGATTTTGTGATGGGACTTCTGAGGACACAGAAGAGTCATGATGCAGTATGGGTCAATGTTGATAGGTTGACTAAGTCTGCTCATTTTTTGCCAGTTTGGGTGGACTACAGTTTAGAAAGATTGGCTAAGTTGTACATTGATGTGTTAGTAGTATGCCCTAGAGCATATCATTTAGTATGTATCTTGTACATATTTTTAATAATAAAAGGCATTTCCACTTTTCCGTTTACATAATATATTTATGTGTAATAGAAAAGGTCCATTGATATTTTGTTAGAAATATTATTCTTAAGTTGTTAAGAATATGAGTGACAATATTTCTAGCACAAAGTATCATAAATAGGTTCACAATCGAGGATACTTCATAATAAGGACATGACTTATCCAGAAAGATTGTATTCATGTTTGTTCCCAAGTTATTTATATGAGATATAAATAAGATGGAATGGTGAGTCTCATGCCATATAACAAACATGATAGGCACTTATAAATGATAAGTAGGCCGAACCAGTGACACTTATGACAAGCACATGGAGTTTACTCTTGTCAATGTTTTGTCATAAATCATATCAGTGCATATAATCTTTAGACACGAGATAGCACAGATTATCTTGTATATAGGTAGTTTGAGTTTGATCTGCTTTCATACTTGTACTATGTATGGGTATATGGGCATGTGTTGGCTCTGCTAGTTATATATGGAGGTAGGTGTTGATCAAGAAGGAATCTGTTCCTCTAAGTAAATAGAGATAAAATCCTATGTTCATTTAATTGTTCTTGATGTTTCAAGTTCTGGCCAGACAGATAGATTTATTCGTAAAAGAGTTTACGATGAGAAAAATCTTTTAATCAAGAACTAGAATTAAAAGAGAACATAATATTCATAGCAAATGGAGTTTGACATAAACCATGACTCGGCTTGAGTTGGGATTTTGTAACAGAGAGATTCTAGTGCATGGTAACATATGATTATAGGTTCATTTAAGGTAAATCTTATTACTAATTGGGTGGCCATGGCATGCTATGCTAGGTGTTAACCATGGTCTATGAGGTTCATAAAATGATTTAGAGAAATCATTTATGGTAAGAAAGAGTTCGATGATATTAAGAGTTGATATCATGTCTCATTGCCAATTAGTGATGAGCCTAGTAAGTCACACACATACACAAGTTATCACCTATTTAAATATGATTTAATTAATTAATTAAAGAGTTTAATTGATTAATTAAATAGATTTGGTTTGCAATAAAATTGCAAAGTCCCTAGCATGACTTGAAACCAAATCTAGATTATTGGATGTGTAGTATAAATTAAATTTATATTTAAAGTGTTTAAATATGAATTTAATTGATGAGAAATTAATTAATAGAGATTAATTAATTAATTTATATTTGATATAAATTAATTAGAAGAAGAAAATAATTATTTTGGGTTAAGAACTCAAAATTAAGACACGAGGCATTTTGGTCATTTTGCGGTGTGACACGTGGCACCATGAGATGGTGACACATGGCATAACACATAAGCTTGCCAAATATTTTTAATCATGTAAGATGATTAAAATCAAGATTAAATATAGGTTTGACACTTGGCACAATGTGATTGGGTCACTTAAACCTAGAGCTAATCAAAAGGTGACATGTGGCTAGGGTTTAATGTGTTAACCTAGCTATTTAAGTGGGGTTATGAAAAGAAAACACAACCAGCAGCCTCTCCTCTCATATGTCACGCCACTTTGAGCCTCTCCAGCTATTTCTCTTCATCTCTCATCAATTCAAAGAGATTAGCCATCAATCTCTTGAATTAAGAACACTAGAAATTGTTTCTAGTGTCTGTTTGCATCTCTAATCTCTTAAAAGGCAGAACTTGAATTTCTAATTAATAGAAAAGGCTTTAGAAGCTGTTCAAGGGCTGCCATAGGTGTTCTTGGTGTGGACAAGCTAGAGGGACAACATCCGGTGTCCTCAAGACGAATCTCAAAGCGCAGACACTGCAAAGACATCAAGAGGTTAGTGAAATCGTTCTTGATTTAATCTAGGGTTCTAAAATTAATCTGATTAATTTTAAAATCTTAAATGGCAAATACAGATCCAAAAACATATTAAAAGAGTTTTAATATGTTGTTTATCATTGAAATCAAATAGATAAAAATAAATCTTGCATGGTGCTTGTGACCCTAGGTGAAAATTTTTGAATTCAATGGTATAATCTTGTGTTTTTCACGCCTGTTCCTTCAATTGGTATCGAGCCACTATATTTGCCATTTAGATTGTTGATTATATAATTTAATTGTGTGTTTGATCATGAGATCAAGAGATTCATTGCTGGTTGGATCATGAGATGTGGCGTCACACATGGAGAAGCCACCATTGGTGGCGGCAACAATGGTTCCATGGGTGATTCAAGGTTTGGCTTTTAATTCTGCAATTGTTGTATGATCTAAGGCCTATTCTTTGACTAATTAAAGTGTTTAATTAGTTGTTTTAATCACACAATTAAATTATGATTCAAATAAGAATTTTAAATAAATTTTTTTGAATGTGATTCAAATCTGACTTTTATAAGTTGTTTGAATGAGATTCAAATCTGAATTTTTAAAGTTGTTTTAATCATATTTAAATCTGATTTATTAATATTGATTCAATAAAAGTCAGATATGATTTTTTAAAAATATTTGAATGTGATTCAAATCTGATTTTTTAAAAATGTTTGAATTTGATTCAAATCTTAAATTTTGAAGTTTATTGAATGTGATACAAATCTAAATTTTTAAATTATTTTGAATGAGATTCAAATCTGAATATTTAAATATATTTAAAACATATTCAAATCTGTAATTTTAATTTTAATATGATATATTCAATTTAATTTAATAATGTATGTTTTATTTAATTGTTAAATAGTGATATGCATGATGGATGATCATGGACTATAAAAGACCAATGTGATTGGATTTATTTCTTTTATGTTTCTTTGGGATTGTAAATTAATTAATTTATTTTAATTTATTTTGGGCATGTATTATTAAGTTTGTAATATTTTGGGTTGTAATTTCATTTATTTAAGTTCTTGTAAATTCGCCTTGGTATGCCAAGGATTACTATGTAATATTGGATTGCAAGAAGTTCAAGGAGGTCAAGAGCATTGGTGGGACCAAAGGGGAGGAATTCAATATCAAGTGTTGATTATGTACTCCTTCAGCAACTCTTGTAAAATGAATGAATGAAATGCACCTAGGAATGCCCCGATTCAATTCTTGGTGGCTCAATTGAATCCCTTTAGAAAGTCCATGATCATACCATATTTATCGCTTATCCATGAATGCATGAGATGTATGGGAATGTATGCAATTATATGATATATGCATGCTAAATGGATAATGTGCAAAGTGAGACCTTAATAGTAATTAGGATGGCTATAAAATCTTCCAAACAAATGATTAAGTTGGAAATGCTATAATTAAAGTAATTATAACATAAGCCCTCCATTGGGGCAATTATTTTAAGAAATTTTAAATAGTTGCATGAGATGCAATTAATTTAAGAGATTTTCTTAAGAATAATTGTTAAGCATGAGATGTTGTAAATATGTAAATGGTTTGGTGGCCAATATTGGATGTACCTGAGGACATTAAAATTATTTGCATAATTACTGGCTCAATGGGATCAACTTAACTAATGCAAGATAAGTCAATATTGGATGTACCTGAGATTTTGAGCATTAGGGGCTAGTAAAGGATTGAACCTCACATGAGATGTGATGGGCAAGGAGTTGCTCACTTATAGTTTATTGTAATTCCAATAATGGATGTACCTGAGGATGATCAATAGAATTATAAGAATTCAATCACCCACTAGAAATCCATCCAACTAGGATTTTCGTTTTCTACTTTGGAAGTGTAGGATTCACTAAGTTAGTGGGAGGACCAATTTGATTAAAAGACCATAATCATTTTGGTTAATTACATGATACATTTACTAATTAATCTGGTTATTTTCTCAGCTTAATTTTACGATAAAAATGAGCACAAAACAACCACCACCATCCAATATCCTTGCAAGCATACTTGATCACAACAGTTGACAGGACCTAATCATGCGATTGGCTAAGATATTTGAAACTTGTCCTGAACCTTGAACATATAGGATATGTTCTATATTCAAATGTTCCTGGTCCCTTACCTCCAGAGGCCACACAAGAGGAACATGATACTTTGGACAAGTGGAAGGAGCATGATATGAGAGCTAAGTGTTACATGCTTGCTTCCATGAGTAATGAGTTACAGAAGCAACATGAGAACATGCAGAGTGCTAGTGAGATTCTCCTTCACCTACAAGAGTTGTATGGTGAGCACAAACAGAATGCTAGGTATGAGATATCTAAACAGCTTATTCCGTATGAGGATGTCCGAGGGATGAATGTTGGGGATCATGTCCACAAGATGATTCCTGATTGAGCAATTGGAACATCTTGACTTTCACATGGATTTCCAACTACAAACGGATTTAATCTTTCAGTCCCTTCCTGAGTCTTTTGGGAATTTTGTGACAAATTTCCATATGACTAAACAGGAATGCACCTTAGCTGAATTACTCAACATGCTGGTTATTGCCCAAAAGAATATGCCAGGCAATAAAGGAAAAGAGGTAGCTTTGGTTGCATCTTCTTCTGCTGGAAAGTCCAACAAGAAGAAAGGCAATAAGAAAAAGAAACCTCGATTCTGGTCCTTCCAAGAAAATAGCTAAATGTAAAAGGAAGACTAAAGTCGATGAAGGCAAAGGAAAGTGTTTCCACCGCCAAAAGGATGGGCACCGAAAAGGAACCGCCTGAGTATCTTGTTTCTCTGATGGACATGAAGGTTACACCTTAGTAAGGTATGTCCATATCTTGTTATTTAGATTCTGATGATACTTATAGTTCATCTACAGCTTGGGTTTTAGATACTGGTGCCAGTTCTCACATTTCTAATGATATGCAGGAACTAGCAAACAGTAGCAGCTTGCATTCTCAAGATATTAGAGTCCGGATTGGCAATGGCTCAACTGTTAAAACTTTAGCCATAGGATCTAAATCTTTTTACATGTTTGGACATGTTTTGTGTTTGGATAATATTTTATATGTACCTGATGCTTTTAAGAACATCATTTCTATATCTAGTTTGACTAGAAATGGCTATGAATTTCAGTTCACAGATGATGTTTGCAATATTTATTTTGGAAATAAATATGTTGGTTCGGGTTATATGAATGATGGTCTTTATTATTTGGATAATAATGACAAACACAAAATGAATGCAAGTGATCTAAAAGAATACAATGCCATGGTGAAAACCAACTCAAGTTCAAAATATATTTGGCACTTAAGGTTATGTCATGTTACAGAAGATAGGATTGCAAAATTGGAGAAAATGGGGATTCTATCCTCATTGGGCTCTGAGCCTACTCCAACTTGTGAATCTTGCCTTCAAGGCAAAATGACTAGATCACCCTTTGTTGGACAAGGGCTAAGAGCTGAAAATATTTTGGAACTAATACATAGTGATGTATGTGGTCCGTTTAAAGAAATGGCTAGAGGGGCTTTCATTATTTTATTACCTTTATCGATGATAAATCAAGGTTTGGGTATTTGTATTTGATGAAATACAAACATGAATCCTTTGAAAAGTTCAAAGAATTTAAATCTGAAGTAGAAAATCAAACAGGAAAAAATATTAAAGCTCTTCGATCAGATCGTGGAGGTGAATATTTGAGTACTGAATTTGATGAATACTTGAGAGAGCATGGCATTGTTTCTCAGCTGACTCCTCCAGGAACGCCACAACTGAATGGTGTATCTGAAGGAGAAATCGTACTTATTGGATATGGTACGTAGTATGATGAGCTATACCGATATGCCAATCTCCTTTGGGGATTTGCATTAGAATCGACTTTATATATTCGAATAGGATTCCATCAAAATCGCTTCTTCCACACCTTATGAGATATGGCATGGAAGAAAACCAAGTCTTAAGCATGTTAAGATTTGGGGTTGTCCAGCTTATATCAAAAAGCTGAACACTGATAAATTGGAGACCAGATCAGAAAAAGGTCGATTTGTTGGATATCCAAAAGATAGTTTTGGATATTATTTTTATTTGCCTACTTCACAAAAGGTTGTGATAAGTAGAGATGCCACATTTCTTGAACAACACTTTGTTCAAGAAGGAGGCAAAGGAAGGCAAAAAGAGATAGAATTGGAGAATTCGACCAACCAGCATCGATGGATATAGATCCATCTAGTTAACCTATACCCATTGATGAAACATCTACACTGTTCCTCGTAGAACAACTGTGGTATCTCACCCACCAGTGAGACATGGTTTTCTTCATGAAGAAGAACAAGAGTTGTCTACTCATGAAGAAGTAGATCATGGAGATGATCCACTTACCTATGAAGAAGCTATATCAGATATAGACTCTTCAAAATGGATTGATGCTATGAAATCCGAGATTGATTCCATGTATAAGAATCAAGTTTGGGATCTTGTTGACCCACCTAAAGGTATTGTACCTATAGGGAACAAATGGGTTTTCAAGAAGAAAATTGGTTTTGATGGAAAGGTAGAGACCTATAAGGCAAGGCTAGTAGCGAAAGGGTTTCGCCAAAGGCAAGGAATAGACTATGAGGAGACTTTCTCGCTTTGTTGCCATGCTTAAATCAATTAGGATTTTATTAGCAATAGTGCATACTATGATTATGAGATTTGGCGATGGATGTCAAAATGACTTTTCTCAATGGATACATTGAAGAAAACATTTTCATGGAACAACCTAAGGGATTTGAATCCCAAGATGGTTCCAAGGTATGCAAGCTAAAGCGATCCATTTATGGGTTGAAACAAGCTTCGAGGAGTTGGAACATCCGTTTTGATGAAGCCATTAAATCTTTTGGTTTTATCAAAAATGAGGATGAGCCATGTGTATATAAGAAGGTTAGTGACAGTGCTATCACTTTCCTTGTCTTATATGTGGATGACATACTGTTGATGGGTAATGATACAGGTATGTTGACGACTATAAAGGTATGGTTGTCAAATACATTCTCCATGAAAGACTTAGGGGAGGCAACCTATATTCTTGGGATTCGCATCTATAGAGATAGAGCGAAAAGAATAATTGGTTTATCCCAAAGTCTATACTTGGAAAAGGTGTTAAAGAGGTTTAACATGCTTGATTCCAAGAGAGGATTGTTACCAGTGAGACATGGTATCCACCTTTCTAAAGAGATGTCTCCAAAGACACCAAGAAAGAGATAAGATGGCCAGATTCCATATGCTTCGCTATTGGAAGTTTAATGTATGCAATGTTGTGTACTAGGCCTGATATCGCATATCTCGTTAGTTTGACTAGCGGTATCAATCCAATCCAGTTTGGAACATCGGATAGTCACAAGAATATTCTTAAGTACTTAAGAAGAACTAAGGATTTATTCTTGATTTATGGAGGTGGAGACTTGCAATTGGATGGTTATACCGATTCGATTTCCAATCGATATCGATGATAGAAAGTCTACCTGGATATGTGTTCATTTGTAATGGAGGTGCGATCGGTTGGAAGAGTTCCAAACAGAGCACATCGCAGATTCCACTCATCGAGGTGAGTATATTCTTGCATCGATCTCGCAAAGAAGTCGCTTTTGGATAAAGAAGTTCGTGACAGAACTTACAGTAATTCCTTCCATTGAGTCAGCAGTTCCATTACACTGTGACAACAATGGAGCAGTCATACAGGCTAAGGAACCAAGGCCTCACCAGAAAGGCGCTACCACATTATCAGAGAAATAGTTGGGCGAGGCGATGTAGCCATGCAGAAAATAGCATCAGCTGAAAATCCAGCTGATCCATTCACTAAGCCTATGTCACAGACTCAGTTAGACCGACATCTTGAGAAGATAGGTCTAAGATATTGTAATGAATGGCTCTAGTGCTAGTGGGAGATTGTTAGTAGTATGCCCTAGAGCATATCATTTAGTATGTATCTTGTACATATTTTTAATAATAAAAGGCATTTCCACTTTTCCGTTTACATAATATATTTATGTGTAATAGAAAAGGTCCATTGATATTTTGTTAGAAATATTATTCTTAAGTTGTTAAGAATATGAGTGACAATATTTCTAGCACAAAGTATCATAAATAGGTTCACAATCGAGGATACTTCATAATAAGGACATGACTTATCCAGAAAGATTGTATTCATGTTTGTTCCCAAGTTATTTATATGAGATATAAATAAGATGGAATGGTGAGTCTCATGCCATATAACAAACATGATAGGCACTTATAAATGATAAGTAGGTCAACCGGTGACACTTATGACAAGCACATGGAGTTTACTCTTGTCAATGTTTTGTCATAAATCATGTCAGTGCATATAATCTTTAGACACGAGATAGCACAGATTATCTTGTATATAGGTAGTTTGAGTTTGATCTCGCTTTCATACTTGTACTATGTATGGGTATATGGGCATGTGTTGGCTCCTGCTAGTTATATATGGATGTAGGTGTTGATCAAGAACGAATCTGTTCCTCTAAGTAAATAGAGATAAAATACTATGTTAATTTAATTGTTCTTGAAGTTTCAAGTTCTGCCAGACAGATAGATTTATTCGTAAAAGAGTTTCTGATGAGAAAAATCTTTTAATCAAGAACTAGAATTAAAAGAGAACATAATATTCATAGCAAATGGAGTTTGACATAAACCATGACTCCAGCTTGAGTTGGGATTTTGTAACAGAGAGATTCTAGTGCATGGTAACATATGATTATAGGTTCATTTAAGGTAAATCTTATTACTAATTGGGTGGCCATGGCATGCTATGCTAGGTGTTAACCATGGTCTATGAGGTTCATAAAATGATTTAGAGAAATCATTTATGGTAAGAAAGAGTTCGATGATATTAAGAGTTGATATCATGTCTCATTGCCAATTAGTGATGAGCCTAGTAAGTCACACACATACACAAGTTATCACCTATTTAAATATGATTTAATTAATTAATTAAAGAGTTTAATTGATTAATTAAATAGATTTGGTTTGCAATAAAATTGCAAAGTCCCTAGCATGACTTGAAACCAAATCTAGATTATTGGATGTGTAGTATAAATTAAATTTATATTTAAAGTGTTTAAATATGAATTTAATTGATGAGAAATTAATTAATAGAGATTAATTAATTAATTTATATTTGATATAAATTAATTAGAAGAAGAAAATAATTATTTTGGGTTAAGAACTCAAAATTAAGACACAGGGGCATTTTGGTCATTTTGCAGTGTGACACGTGGCACCATGAGATGGTGACACATGGCATAACACATAAGCTTGCCAAATATTTTTAATCATGTAAGATGATTAAAATCAAGATTAAATATAGGTTGGCACAATGTGATTGGGTCACTTAAACCTAGAGCTAATCAAAAGGTGACATGTGGCTAGGGTTTAATGTGTTAACCTAGCTATTTAAGTGGGGTTATGAAAAGAAAACACAACCAGCAGCCTCTCCTCTCATATGTCACGCCACTTTGAGCCTCTCCAGCTATTTCTCTTCATCTCTCATCAATTCAAAGAGATTAGCCATCAATCTCTTGAATTAAGAACACTAGAAATTGTTTCTAGTGTCCTGTTTGCATCTCTAATCTCTTAAAAGGCAGAACTTGAATTTCTAATTAATAGAAAAGGCTTTAGAAGCTGTTCAAGGGCTGCCATAGGTGTTCTTGGTGTGGACAAGCTAGAGGGACAACATCTGGTGTCCTGAAGACGAATCTCAAAGGCGCAGACACGCTGCAGCACATCAAGAGGTTAGTGTAATCGTTCTTGATTTAATCTAGGGTTCTAAAATTAATCTGATTAATTTTAAAATCTTAAATGGCAAATACAGATCCAAAAAACATATTAAAAGAGTTTTAATATGTTGTTTATCATTGAAATCAAATAGATAAAAATAAATCTTGCATGGTGCTTGTGACCCTAGGTGAAAATTTTTGAATTCAATGGTATAATCTTGTGTTTTTCACGCTTCCGTTCCTTCATGATGAGATTGTGAGACTACATGGAGTGCCAGTATCCATCGTATCAGACAGAGATCCTAGGTTCACTTCTAGGTTCTGGGGTAGTCTTCAAAGAGCCTTAGGAACTAGATTGAACTTCAGTATGGCATTCCACCCACAGACAGATGGCCAATCTGAGAGGGTAATTTAAATCTTGGAGGACATGCTACGGGCTTGTGTGATTGAGTTTGAGGGCAGTTGGGACACACACTTGCCTTTGACTGAGTTTGCTTACAACAACAGCTACCAATCAAGCATTGGTATGCCTCCATATGAAGCTTTGTATGGCAGAAAATGTAGAACCCCATTTTGTTGGGATGATGTGGGTGAAAGAAAGATGATTGGGCCAGAAATTGTTCAACAAACTGAAGAGAAAATCAAATTGATCAGAGATCGACTTAAGACTGCATCAGACCGTCAGAAGTCCTACATTGATCTGAAGAGAAGGGATATTGAGTATGCAGTGGGTGAGAAAGTATTCCTCAAGCTTTCCCCTTGGAAGAGAATTATGAGATTCAGTAGAAAGGGGAAACTGAGTCCTTGTTTCATTGGGCCATATGAGGTTCTGGAAAGAGTGGGTCCTTTGGCATATTGTTTAGCACAACCTCTAGAGTTGGAGAAGATACATAATGTCTTTCATGTGTCTATGTTGAGGAGGTATCGATTAGACCCATCTCATGTACTACCAGTGGAAGAAATTGAAGTGAATCCAGACCTCACATACGAGGAAGAACCCATAGAAATTCTAGCTTATGAGGTGAAGCAACTACGGAATAAGTAGATACCGCTGGTAAAAGTGCTGTGGAACCATCATTTGGGCCAAAAAGCTACTTGGGAACGAGAGAAGGACATGAGGAGACAACACCCACAGCTGTTCAGAGATTGATACCAGGTAAAATTTCGAGATGAAATTTATTTAAGGGGGGGAGAATTGTAACACTCCTATTTGTATAGCCTGGTATATTTCACTGTTCCGGTGACCGGAGTCAGTCAAATAATTAGGTCAGGGAGCCATAAGAAATATTGAATTATTTACAAACCGGGTTGAACTGGCGAGGGGCAATTTGGTCAATTGACCCCAAGAGCTGACTACTGACCTAACTATCAAATAAAATCGGAGAAAAGAAAATTTCGGAGTCGGAAATTAAATTAAAGAACTAATGGAAAAATAAATGAAAAAAAAAGGGGAAAAAGAAAAGTTGAAAAAGTAATGACATCATGTGGTGACATAAGCATGATGCAATAAATTTTTATTTTTTAAAAATTGAAATTTTGGGATAATTTCTAACAATTAAAAAGGCAAATTAAGAAAAGAAAAAAAAAAGTTGGTACCGTCCACTCTCTCTGTCCCATCTCTTTCATTTCCTTCATGAAACCTCCATTGAAGCCCACCTAAAGCTCTCTTAAACCCTAAATTGTGCCATGAAATCCCTACATCCCTTAACTAAAAATTGTGTTTGAGCTTTGATAAGAAGATTGGGAGTAAATAAATCAAGCAAAGTTAGAAGAATTGGAGACATAAATTCTGCTCACTTGAGGTAAGCTAATCTAACCTTTCTTTTTAGTATACATGATGAATTTAGGGTAGAAATGGATGAGATTATATGAAGAAATTGGAAGAAATTGCATGATTAGGAAGAGAGGGAATTTTGGCCAGCATGTGTGGGAGTATGATTTACATGGTTTGATTGAATTAGAGGGGAATATAAACATCAAGGAGTTGAATGATTATGGTTAAATGCCTTAAAGTAGCTAAATGCAATGAATGGGTGAACTAGGGTTTGGACACTTAGGGTTTAAGAGTAAAAAATGTGAGAAATTGTGAAATGATGTGTTTGACCTAGTTTGAGGTGAGAAATGGTCATTTGTGACCAAATGAAGTGTGTTGGAAGTGTTGGAATTGAGTTTAAATTCGGATTGAATGTGATCATGCTGCTGGTAACAGGACCAAGGTCCCTTTTAGGGACCAAAACTAAAAATTTACAAGTCCAATTGGTATGAGACTAATTGGGAATGAAAATAGACACAAAATGACACAATTTTCATTTAGGAATCATGCCCAAAAAGTGACCAAAACCTAGTGAACAAATTGACCAAATATGGATTTTCTCAGTCTGACCTATACAAAATGACCAAATGAACAGTGTTTGTTCATTTGGCCATAACATGAGCTAGGCAAGTCTAAATGACCTGAAATTTTACCAGTGGACAGATGAGATATAGACCTAAAACTTTTATGAAGAACACAAACCCAAATTATGCCATTAACCAAGTCATTTGGCCACCCAAATTTAGTAACCTAAAACTGCCAAAACCAGAATTTGCCCAGAAATTTGGGTGAAGTCCAATCCGGCAGCCATGATTCAAATGGCTATAACTTGAGCTACAAAACTCCAATTGGAGTGATCTGAAAAGGAGAATAAAGTTAAGACAATAGGGAACATTTTCTATGAAGGAAGTTCCGCCAAATTCTAACAGAAAAATGACCAATGGAATAGTGCAACTTAACACACAAAAACTGAAAATTTGCAAATTTCCCTAAAAGACTTAGAATTTGAGTAAACAACCAAAACCAACAAATTTAGTGACCAAAATGTGGTATGTGGGTGAAGTTGGAATTCCCATACCTATTAAGCCATAGAAAGTCAACAAATTGACTTGAATAATGTGGTGAATAGTAACCCCAAAACACAAAATTTAAAGAACGTCAAGATTAGCACATTAGAGCTAGGTAAAAGTGAATTTAATTTTATTTTTGGATTTATGCTAAGTTATGATACTGAAACATTGTGAAACTGTGTGTTTCAGTGAAAAAGAACACCGGGAAAGATTCCGAGGGATCGAGTCGATGCAAAGAGGCAACTCGTGTAAGGTTTGTGCACAACGTATAATTTTTGTAAATTATCGTCTGCATATTGTTTTTAATAA
Organism: Hevea brasiliensis; assembly: GCF_030052815.1. Lineage (NCBI taxonomy): Eukaryota > Viridiplantae > Streptophyta > Magnoliopsida > Malpighiales > Euphorbiaceae > Hevea > Hevea brasiliensis. The sequence goes on along the minus strand of NC_079510.1, from coordinate 19,611,279 downwards.
TTTGAAATATTGAATTGTGACATTATTATGATGAAGTATTTATGATGCTTTTGATTTAAATTGTTGAAAGTTATTTGTATATATTTGAAATGGAAATGTTTAGTAAATTATCAAGATAAGTTTTGAAACCACAGTGTCATGACCATATATTTGAACACCTCACTAGCATGACTAGTGGGGGTAATCAGTTTCGAATTTTGATTCCTTCTCTGGCTGAAGTATTGAGGTGTGTGCCAGTAGAAGAAGAAATTAAATGGATATCCATGTATTTGAGCTAGCTAGCCTTGTAATGTGACTTCTCCTTAGCCTCTGGCTATTGAGATTATATTTGTTTCGAATGGCATGATATAACTGTCGGTTTTATGAAATGTGTTTTGATACTTCGAAATGAAATTGTTTGGATTAAAATCTCATAATTCATGTTTTGTATTTAGTTCTCATGTTCAGTCCAATTTTTGAATAAATATGATTTAAACTCTGCATAAAGATTATTTTAGTATGTTGTGCACCACTGAGTCCTAGTACTCAACGATGGCTATTATTGCTGTCGCAGATTTAAAGACTAGAGGAGCAGCAGATTGAGCTGCTGAGGATTGAGGAGCTACCTGCTTGAAGTTATCGGGTATATTTTATACCCTAACTGTAAAAATTTATTTTGATGTATGTAATGTATGTAAAGGTATGGACATGTAAAACTGGTCTGGAGCATTTTGTATAAAGTTTGTAATTAATTTTGGTTTGGATTTCTCTTAATGTAAATTTTTATAATGATGTATATAAATTGTTTTATCTTTAATGAAATATGAATGGTTGTATTTTGTTTTAAATCTAATGAAATTAATTAATGGTATTTTGATGATTGTTGAATATTGAAAATTATGGATTTGAATTTTTGGAGATTGATAAATGATGTTGAAATTGATTAGGATGATTATGAATTTGAAGAAGTTGTTGAGACAAATTATTGGAAGTGCTTTTTACAGGAATTTGAAGAATTGTTTTCTCAAAATACAAACGGCACTCTGCCGAAATTTCTATAAAATTTACGGAAAAATAAAATGGGCTAAAAATTTTAACTAGTTTTCAACTTTATTTAAATGTTTTAATACCTATTAGAAAATACTCACTACTTATAAAAAGTAAGAAAATTATTTTAAAATCCCTTGTTGGGTACTTAATGAGTTATCGGTAGGTGAAGTTCGGTAGTTCATTAGGTATTCTACGGGATCATGTTATACCTTACAGAGGGGTAAGGTGTGACATTTCAGCTGACTGACTCGAAGATGCCATTTTAAAGTTTTCCCTACCCCGGCAAATGCCAATTTTTAATACCTATAAAAGAAAAAGTTAGCAGCATAAATTCAGGTAATTTTGAATTATGCTATTTACGTGACCGTATCTACACACCTATCAAAGTAGGAAGGTGTTTAGATTCATCCTTGCAGCACGATTCAAAATTACCCACATATTATTTAAGAAAAATTTAAAGATACAACCAGAGTAGAGTAAAAGCAAGTATGTCCCTTTTGTCCTAAAATAGGGTGACCATGACATTGGGTAGGTACTATCTAGTTGGATGGTCCTACCTTCAAGGATGGCTTATCATAGGTTCTGACTAGTGTGACAGTTTAGCTCAAGATCTAATTTTCTAAAGCCACAGGTCCCCAAATTGTCCCTACTATAAACAGTAGAGCCCCATTTCACCATTATGTTAATGACAGGAAAAATCCATGGTTATCACGATAAGTGAAACAAGTTTCAATCTAAGCAGAAGTCTTCACGGATACTAATAGGGTAAAAACCCACGGGTACCGCTACATGACCCCCTCCTACTTCCTACAGGGTAAAAGAGCCCGAGTATAGAGCTAAAGTGTGCGAGTTGTGTATGAAGGGACATATTTACCTCTTCCTTATTCAAGGGGATTTAAGCGAATGTGACATCCCTTATCCATCTATAGTATAGCCGAGCAAGATATGCCACACAGTGTACCGGAACACCATATTTTATCTCAATTATTTTTATCCTTTCTTAATTTATTTTTTTATGGTTATGAAGTGCAATTTGTGAAATTTGACTCATTTAAGTTATTTATTGAAATTATAAATTCATTTGAGGTTCCAAAAAATTTATAGAAAATCTGGCAGAGTACTGGCTAAAAATGGATAAAACAGTTCTTCGGAACCTGTGAAAAACACTTCTAGCACATTTCCCATCATTCTCAAACTCCATTATATCAACATAATCTCTATATTTCTCAAAAATTGTTCTATTTTTCATTCATTTATTTCACATGATAATCATATACAAATCATAAATAAATACTAAATTTTCATTTACAAACACAAATTACAAATATTTGCATTAATACCAAAATATATTACATGAGTTTAAAATAAAAGTTTAATTATAAAATACAAACAGTACAAAATTCCAAAATGGGACCTAGTGTCCTACCAATGCACTGAAGTCTGTGAGGTGACACAGATACTATATAGATCTGTATACAAGTCTCACCCAGTTTGTGGTCTGCTGGGCTCTCCGGCCAAATTTTCAATACCTACGCGTTGCAAAAGCGACGCGCTAAGTATAAATCTTAGTGGTGCCAATAATAAAAGAAAATATAATATGCAAATAAAAGTAAAAATTTGCTAGTTATTGTGCTTATAAGAAATAAATAATTACTAACTTATTGTTTAGTCGAAGGCTAATTACATCTTATGATATTAACTCTTTCTAGCATTTTCTTAATTGTTTTCTTGATGATTTTGAGCCTCTTTTATTGTAATCATTGTTGTTCTTTATCTTGATATTTAATTTCCTTACTTCCTTTAATAATCAATTCAATTATATTTATACTTTTCCATGCCCAAGTAACCTATACAAATTGACCGAACTGGATAAACGGGTAAACTAGCACTGGGTACCAGGTACCTTGAGCAGTCACACCATCGGTCACAATATGTCTCCCGGTGTGCAGACAGAATGGCTAATAAGCCATAAAAGCAATAAGGCATAAAGCCAAGTATAACATCATAATCAGTATAGCCATAGGCTATCATATCACAGAATGGCATGAAGCCATACGCAGTACTGCTATCAGAACCCTATTGGCATGCTAACCTATCCAAACCAATCACACTAGGCCTACTAGGGCATATTACAAAGTTATTTCTTGAATATTTGAACTTAACATATAAGGTTACTATTTATTTGGTCATTTAAGTCAAAATATTGACTTTCTCATATATAATAGTTACATGAATTTTAATCACATAGATTTACCACATTTTGGTTCCCAAAAGTATTGGCATTAGTTGCCAATCATTGCTTCTAACAAATGGAAAATAAATCAGAAATTTCAGTTTTTGGGTGCTAGAGTTCACTGTTCTATTAGGTCATTCTACAATGAGAATTTGGCCACGTGTTCTTAATCAAAGTTTTTCTTTATTATGTCTAGTTACATTTCACTTTTTGAATCACCCCATTTGGAGTTTTCTAGCTCATGTTATGGCTATTTCACCATAACTGGTCAGATTGCCTTTACCCAGAATTTCTGGGCAATTTTTGGTTTTGCAAGATTTGGTAGTTCCAATTTGGCTAGCAATTTCATTTAGTTAAGTCCACAATTTGAGTTTGTTATCTACATGAAAGTTGTTCTAATTTGCCTAAGCTTTCCATTGATATAAATTTCAGGTCAATTGGACCTTTCTATACTGAGTTATGACCAAATGAATGAACACTGTTCATTTGGTCATTTTGCCTAGGCATAATTGGTGCTACCCATATTTGGTCAATTTTTTAGGGCATCCTAAGTTTGTTTTCTGGATAGAGTTCCATCAAAGTTGTGCCATTATGTATCTAATTTCATGTCCAATTGGCCTTGCACCAATTAAACCTACACAACCCAAGTTATAGCTACCCAAACATGCTGGACTCATCCAGACTTGCAGGGCACTCAAGGCAGCACACCCAACCTCAAATCCAAAGCTACAATTCACTTCAATTCCTCATTATACTCAACCAAATGGTCACTAATTGACCATTAGAACTTCCATTCACCAACACATGGGCAAATCCAAATTTTGTGCCCCGAACCCTAACTCCAACAATCTCAATTCTCTATATACGTACAATCCATGAATTAAAACACCAAAATCATGTTCAATGGCAGCCATACACAACTATTATGCAATCAAATTGATGAAACCCTAAGAGACCATAAGGCTACCGAAATTGGTAGAAATTCATCATGGAAATTTTTTTTAATTCCACTTAATTTTCTCACTCAATTCCTACTCCACATAAGGTATACACAAAATTTTTAGAAGGAATTGGCACTAACTTTGACTTAGTCACTTTCTAAGACTTCAAAACTTCACTTTCTTCCTTTCTTTTTGCTGTCCAAAGCTTGCTCTAGGTGTGAGGATGAGTTTTTGTGAAGGGAAGCTAGGGTTTTGAGGTGGTTTGGTGGGTTAACCAAAGCTTGAAAGGGTGCTTCAATGGTGGTTTCTCTCCTCTCTCTCTCTCTCTTTCTCTCTCTAAATTTGGCTGCCCAAGGTTGAAGATGGTTGTTTAGTTTTTCAATTTTTATCTTCTTTTATTCATGTTTAAATAGTATATAATGATGTGTCAAAATTTGATTGGGTGAAAATATTTTAATTGCATCATGCTTATGTCATAAATATGACTTTTATTTCATTTTCTTTTCTTTTTTTTTACTCATTTTTAATTAAATTTTTAGCAATATTTATTCACATTTTATGTCATAATAATTATTTACTTAACTGGACAAGTCGGCCAAAAATCATTTCTAAAGACGAAATGACCAAAATGCCCTCCGTTTGGCTTATTGAGTCAAAATTGTCTGTACTGATCGAAAAAATTTTCTAAACATTTTCTTGGCATTCTAATGCCTTCGAAACCTCAATGACTCTTCCCTGGAGTCCAAAAATTATTTCACAAATTTTTCCCCGGGTTTAGGGCTTCTAGCTCTGAAAACAGCAAGTTCCCATCAAAGTCACCCATCGCTAGGGTACTGGCTCATTTAACTTCATTGTATTTTATTTCTAAAATTTTTCCTTAATTTTTCTTACTATTATTTAGTCTATTTATGACTCTTCACTCTAATCTACATATAGTTCCAGTCATTCTAGCTATCCGGACAGACATTAGTCACCGAAACAGTCGAATAAACGAACTAGCTAAAGTGAGGATGTTACAATTCTTCCCCTCTAATAACTCTTCCCTGGTGTCCCAAACATTATTTCACGAATTTTTCCTCGGGTTTAGGGCTTCTAGCTATGAAAACAGCAAGTTTCTATCAAGGTCACCCATCGCTAGGGTACCGGCTCATTTAACTTTATTGTATTTTATTTCTAAAATTTTTCCTTAATTTTTCTTACTATTATTTGGTCTATTTATGACTCCTCACTCGAGTCTACATATAGTTCCAGTCATTCTAGCTATCCGGACAAACATTGGCCACTAGAATAGTCGAATACACGAACTAGCTAAAGTGAGGGTGTTACAGCGAAGATTACCGTAATAAATAAAACAATCAAAATAAACAGAATGGTTAGAGAGAATAATAATCAAATATTAAAAACTTTGATTTTATAAGAACACAGAATTAAGTTCGCTCTTTGGACTTCAAACCAGGGTTACTTTGGTATTCATCCCCAGTGGAGTCGCCAAGCTGTCGCAAGGACTTTGCGATCGTAGGATGATTCTCACTGAAGTGAGAAAAGTGAGGAGTTGCCACCTTAATTTTAGGGAAAATTAAAGAAAATCATCTGTAAAAATAAATTAGAAACCACTTTGAAAATAGAGATCCTAGGTCCAGAGTCCACATACGAGTAGGGAAGGTGTTAGGCACCCTACCTCATCCCTCAATAAGGGTGAGCAAATTTAATGAGGTGTTCTTTATGAATTGAAATAGATAGTTTAGGGGGGGGGGGGGGAGAATGATGATGTTAATCCTTTGTAATGGACAAAAGGAATATTTGATGTTTCAGTGTCACGGTTGCCTAAGAACACAAGTACATAAGATGACCCTTCAGTGAATGGGCGTTGTGAAAGGAGCGGAAGCATGAAAAACATAAGCTTATATCATTGAATTCAAAAATTTTTCACCTAGGGTCACATCCATCATGCAAGATTTATTTTTATCTATTAGATTTCAATGATAAACAGCATATTAAAACTCTTTTAATATGTTTTTGGATCTATATTTGCCATTTAAGATTTTAGAATTAATCAAATTAATTTTAAGAACCTTAGATTAGATCAAGAACAAGTGCACTAACCTCTTGATGCACTACAGTGTGTTTGGCACCTTTGAGATGCGTCTTTAGGACACCAGATGTTGTCCCTCTAGCTTGTCCACACCAAGATCACCTATGGCAGCCCTTGAACAGCTTCTAAAGCTTTTTTTATGAATTAGAAAATCAAGTTTTGCCTTTTGAGAGATCACAGATGTAAGCAGGACACTAGAAACAATTTCTAGTATTTTTAATTCAAGAGATTGATGGCCAATCTCTTTGAATTGATGAGAGATGAAGAATAAGAGAAGGGAGATGTTCTTTGGGTGGCGGCACCAAAGAAGAACAACAGCCCACACATTTTACTCTTTCATAACAACACTTATATAGCTAGGTAATCACTTAAAACCCTTACCACATGTCACATTTTGATTAGCTGTAGGTTTAATTGACCCAATCACATTGTGCCAAGTGTTAAACCTATATTTAATATTGAATTTGATCATCTTACATGATTAAAAGACATATGGCAAGCTTATGTGTAGTGCCATGTGTCACTATCTCATGGTGCCACATGTCACCCTGTGAAATGACCAAAATACCCCTGTGTCTTAATTTTGAGTTCTCAACCCAAAATAATTATTTCTCTTCTTCTAATCAATTTATATCAAATATAAATTAATTAATTAATCTCTATAATTAATTTCTCATTAGTTAAATTCATATTTAAAAACTTTAAATATAAATTTAACTTATATTATACATCGAATAACCTAGATTTGGTTTCAAGCCATGCTAGGGACTTTACAATCTAATTGCAAACCAAATATGGTTTAATTTCAAGCCATACACAAGTTATCACCTAACTAAATATGATTTAATTAATTAATTAACTAGATATGGTTTGGTTTGCAATTAGATTGCAAAGTCCCTAGCATGACTTGAAACCAAATATAGATTATTGGATGTATAGTATAAGTTAAATTTATATTTAAAGTGTTTAAATATGAATTTAATTAATGAGAAATTAATTAATAAAGATTAATTAATTAATTTATATTTGATATAAATTGATTAGAAGAAGAGAAATAATTATTTTGGGTTGTGAACTCAAAATTAAGACACAGGGGCATTTTGGTCATTTCACAGGGTGACATGTGGCACCATGAGATGGTGACACATGGCATTACACATAAGCTTGCCAAATGTCTTTTAATCATGTAAGATGATTAAAATTAAGATTAAATATAGGTTTGACACTTGGCACAATGTGATTGGGTCAATTAAACTTAGAACCAATCAGAGGGTGACATGTGGCAAGGGTTTAATGTGTTAACCTAGCTATATAAGTGTTGTTATGAAGAGAAAAAATACAACCAGCAGCTCCTCATCCTTGGTGCTGCCACCCAAGAGTCTCCCTTCTCTTTTTCTTCGTCTCTCATCTATTCCAAGAGATTAGCAAGCAATCTCTTGAATTAAAAATACTAGAAATTGTTTCTAGTGTCCTGTTTACATCTTTAATCTCTTAAAAGGCAGAACTTGATTTTCTAAATAATAGAAAAAGCTTTAGAAGCTGTTCAAGGGCTGCTATAGGTGTTCTTGGTGGGGACAAGCTAGAGGGACAACATCTGGTGTCCTAAAGACGCATCTGAAAGGCACAAATACACTGCAGTGCATCAAGAGGTTAGTGTGTTTGTTCTTGATTTAATCTAGGGTTCTAAAACTAATCTAATTAATTTTAATGGTATAAACTTATGAAATCAAATAGATAAAAATAAATCTTGCATGATGCATGTGACCCTAGGTGAAAATTTTTGAATTCAATGGTATAAACTTATGTTTTTCACGCTTCCTCTCCTTCAATTGGTATCAGAGCCACTATATTTGCCATTTAGATTGTTGATTATATGATTTAATTGTGTGTTTTGATCATGAGATGATTTATCCATTGCTGGTTGCAATGGATATGTGGCGGCTTGCTTGAAAAACACCAACATGGTGCGCATGGTATGGCTTCATGGATGGTGCAAGGTTTGGCTTTTTAATTTGCAATTGTTGTATGATCTAAAAGCTCATCCTATGTCTAATTAAATTGTTTAATTAGAATTTTAATCACACAATTAAATTTTCATTCAAATCAGAATTTTAAAAATTGTTTGAATGTGATTCAAATCTAAATTTTAAAAGTTGTTTGAATGTGATTCAAAACTGAATTTTTAAAGTTGTTTGAATCATATTTAAATCTGATTTTTTTAAAGTTGTTTGAATAATATTCAGATATGAATTTTTAAAAATTGTTTGAATGTGATTCAAATCTGATTTTTTAAAAAATTTTTTGAATGTGATTCAAATCTGAATTTTTAAGGTTGTTTGAATGTGATTCAAATCTAAATTTTTAAATTTGTTTGAATGAGATTCAAATATGAATTTTTAAATTTATTTGAATCATATTCAAATCTAGATTTTTAAGTTGAATATGAGATATTTAATTTAATTTAAGTATGTATATTTTATTTAATTGTTAAATAGTGATATGCATGATGGATGATCATGGGCTATAAAAGACCAATGTGATTGGATTTATTTCTTTTATGTTTCTTTGGGATTGTAAATTAATTAATTTATTTTAATTTATTTTTGGCATGTATTATTAACTTTGTAATAATTTTTAGGTTGTAATTTCATTTATTTAAGTTCTTGTAAATTTGCCTTGGTATGCCAAGGATTACTATGTGATTGGATTGCAAGAAGTTCAAGGAGGTCAAGAGCATTGGTGGGACCAGTGGGAGGAATTCAAGATCAAATGTTGATTATGTACTCCTTCAGCAACTCTTGTAAAATGAATGAATAAAATGTACCTAGGAATGCCCTGATTCAATTCTTGGTGGCTCAGAATTGAATCCCTTAGAAAGTCCATGATCATACTATATTTACTGTTTATCCATGAATGCATGAGATGTATGGGAATGTATGCAATTATATGATATATGCATGCTAAATGGATAATGTGCAAAGTGAGACCTTAATAGTAATTAGGATGATCATAAAATCTTCTAAACAAATGATTAAGTTGGAAATGTTATAATTAAAGTAATTATAACATGGGCCCTCCATTGAGGCAATTATTTTAAGAAATTTTAAATACTTGCATAAGATGCAATTAATTTAAGAGATTTTCTTAAGAATAATTGTTAAGCATGAGATGTTGTAAATATGTAAATAGTTTGGTGGCCAATATTGGATGTACCTGAGGACATTAAAATTATTTGCATAATTACTGACTCAATGGGATTAACTTAACTAATGCAAGATAAGTCAATAATTGATGTACCTGAGATTTTGAGCATTAGGGGCTAGGTAAAGGATTGAACCTCACAATAGATGTGATGGGCAAGTAGTTGCTCACTTATAGTTTAATGTAATTCTAATAATAGATGTACTTGAGGATGATCAATAGAATTATAAGAATTCAATCACCCACTAAAAATCCATCCAACTAGGATTTTCATTTTCTACTTTGGAAGTGTAGGATTCGCTAAGTTAGTGGGAGGACCAATTTGATTAAAAGACCATAATCATTTTTGTTAAGTACTTGATACATTTACTAATTAATCTGGTTATTTTTTGCAGTTAATTTTCTGATAATAATGAGCACAGAACAACCACCACCATCCAATATCCTTGCAAGCATACTTGATCGCAATAGGTTAACAGGACCTAATCTCTCTGATTGGCTAAGAAATTTGAAACTTGTCCTGAACCTTAAACATATAGGATATGTTCTAGACTCAAATGTTCCTAGTCCCTTACCTCCAGAGGCCACTCTAGAGGAACATGAAACTTTGGACAAGTGGAAGGAGCATGATATGAGAGCTAAGTGTTACATGCTTGCTTCCATGAGTAATGAGTTATAGAAGCAGCATGAGAACATGCAGAGTGCGAGTGAGATCCTCCTTCACCTACAAGAGTTGTATGGTGAGCACAACAGGAATGCTAGATATGAGATATCTAGACAGCTGTTCCGCATGAGGATGTCTAAGGGACAAAATGTTGGGGATCATGTCCACAAGATGATTCGGCTGATTGAGCAGTTGGAACATCTTGACTTCAACATGGATTTTCAACTACATACGGATTTGATGCTTCAATCCCTTCCTGAGTCTTTTGGGAATTTTGTGACAAATTTCCATATGACTAAACAGGAATGTTCCTTAGCTGGTTTACTCAACATGCTGGTTATTTCCCGAAAGAATATACCGGGCAATAAAGAAAAAGAGGTAGCTTTGATTGTATCTTCTTTTGCTGGAAAGTCCAACAAGAAGAAGGGCAATAAGAAAAAGAAACCTCAGATTCCTGGTCCTTCAAAGAAAATAGCTAAACAGAAAGGGAAGACTAAAGCTGATGGAGGCAAAGAAAAGTGTTTTCACTGCCAGAAGGATAGGCACTGGAAAAGGAACTGCCGAGAGTATCTTGCTTCTCTGATGGACAAGAAGGATACACCTTCGGAAGGTATGTCCATATCTTGTTATTTAGATTCTAATGATACTCCTAGTTCATCTACAGCTTGGGTTTTAGATACTGGTGCCAGTTCTCACATTTCTAATGATATGCAGGAACTAGGAAATAGTAGCAGCTCGCGTTCTCAAGATGTTAGAGTCCAGATTCGCAATGGCTCAACTGTTGAAGCTTTAGCCATAGGATCTAAATCCTTTTACATGTTTGGACTTGTTTTGTGTTTGGATAATATTTTATATGTACCTGATGCTTTTAAGAACATCATTTCTATATCTAGTTTGACTAAAAATGGCTATAAATTTCAGTTCATAGATGATGTTTGCAATATTTATTTTGGAAATAAATATGTTGGTTCGGGTTATATGAATGATGGTTTTTATTATTTGGATAATAATGACAAACACAAAATGAATGTAAGTGATCTAAATGAATGAAATGCCATGGTGAAAACCAACTCAAGTTCAAAATATATTTGGCACTTAAGGTTATGTCATGTTGCAGAAGATAGGATTGCAAAATTGGAGAAAATGGGGATTTTATCCTCATTGGGCTCTGAGCCTACTCCAACTTATGAATTTTGCCTTCAGGGCAAAATGACTAGATCATCCTTTGTTGGACAAGGACTAAGGGCTGAAAATATTTTAGAGCTAATACATAGTGATGTATGTGGTCCATTTAAGGAAATGGCTAGAGGTGGTTTTCATTACTTTATTACTTTTACTGATGATAAATCAAGGTTTGGGTATTTGTATTTGATGAAATACAAACATGAATCATTTGAAAAGTTCAAAGCATTTAAATCTGAAGTAGAAAATCAAAAGGGAAAGAGTATTAAAGCTCTTCGATAAAATCGTGGAGGTGAATATTTGAGTACTGAATTTGATGAATACTTGAGAGAGCACGGCATTGTTTCCCAGCTGACTCCTCCAGGAACGCCACAGCTGAATGGTGTATCTGAAAGGAGAAATCATACCCTATTGGATATGGTACGTAGTATGATGAGCTATACTGATATGCCAATCTCTTTTTGGGGATTTGCATTAGAATCAGCTTTGTATATTCTGAATAGGATTCCATCAAAATAAGTTTTTTCCACACCTTATGAGATATAGCATGGAAGAAAACCAAGTCTTAAGCATGTTAAGATTTGGGGTTGTCTAGCTTATATCAAAAAGCTGAACACTGATAAATTAGAAACCAGATCAGAAAAGGGTCAATTTGTTGGATATCCAAAAGATAGTTTTGGATATTATTTTTTTGCCTACATCAAAAAAGGTTGTAGTGAGTAGAGATGCCACATTTCTTGAACAACAGTTTGTTCAAGAAGGAGGCAAAGGAAGGCAAATAGAGTTGGAATTGGAGAATTCTGACCAACCAACAGATCAGATGGATATAGATCCATCTAGTCAACCTACACCCATTGATGAAACATCTACAGCTGTTCCTAGTAGAACAACTAGGGTATCTCACCCACCAGTGAGATATGGTTTCCTTCATGAAGAAGAACAAGAGTTGTCTACTCATGAAGAAGTAAATCATGGAGATGATCCACTTACCTATGAAGAAGCCATATCAGATATAGACTCTTCAAAATGAATTAATGCTATGAAATCTGAGATTGATTCCATGTATAAGAATCAAGTTTGGGATCTTGTTGACCCACCTGAAGGTATTGTACCTATAAGGAACAAATGGGTTTTTACTAAGAAAATTGGTTCTAATAAAAAGGTAGAGACCTATAAGGCAAGGATAGTAGAGAAAGGGTTTCGTCAAAGGCAAGGAATCGACTATGAGGAGACTTTCTCGCCTGTTTCTAAGCTTAAATCAATTAGGATTCTATTAGCAATAGCTGCACACTATGATTATGTGATTTGGCAGATGGATGTCAAAACAGCTTTTCTCAATGGATACATTGAAGAAAACATTTTTATGGAACAACCTAGGGGTTTTGAATCCCAAGATGGTTCCAAGGTATGCAAGCTAAAGTGATCCATTTATGGGTTGAAGCAAACTTTGAGGAGTTGGAACATCCGTTTTGATGAAGCCATTAAATCCTTTGGTTTTATCAAAAATGACGATGAGCCGTGTGTATATAAGAAGGTTAGTGACAGTGCTATCACATTCCTTGTCTTATATGTGGATGACATACTGTTGATGGGTAATAACACAGGTATGTTGACAACTGTAAAGGTATGGTTGTCAAATACATTCTCCATGAAAGACTTAGGAGAGGCAAACTATATTCTTGGGATTCGACTCTATAGAGATAGAGCGAAAAGAATAATTGGTTTATCCCAAAGTCAATACTTGGAAAAGGTGTTAAAGAGGTTTAACATGCTTGATTCCAAGAGAGGATTGTTACCAGTGAGACATGGTATCCACCTTTCTAAAGAGATGTCTCCAAAGACACCTGAAGAAAGAGATAAGATAGCCAAGATTCCATATGCTTCGGCTATTGGAAGTTTAATGTATGCAATGTTGTGTACTAGGCCGGATATCGCATATGCTCTTAGTTTGACTAGCAGGTATCAATCCAATCCAGGTTTGGAATCTTTGGATAGTATCAGAATATCCTTAAGTACTTGAGAAGAACTAAGGATTTATTCTTGATCTATGGAGGTGGAGACTTGCAATAGGATGATTATACTGATTCTGATTTCCAATCAGATATCGATAATAGAAAGTCTACCTCTGGATATGTGTTCATTTGTAATAAAGGTGCAGTCAGTTGGAAGAGTTCCAAACAGAGCACGACTGCAGATTCCACTATCGAGGCTAAGTATATTGCTGCATCAGATGCTGCAAAGGAAGCTGTTTGGATAAAGAAGTTTGTGGCAGAACTTACAGTAGTTCCTTTCATTGAGTCAGCAGTTCCACTATACTGTGACATCAATGGAGCGGTCATACAGGCTAAGGAACCAAGGTCTCACCAGAAATCCAAACACATAGAAAGGCGCTACCACATTATCAGAGAAATAGTTGGACGAGGCGATGTAGCCATGCAGAAAATAGCATTAGCTGAAAATCCAGCTCATCCATTCACTAAGCCTATGTCACAGACTCAGCTAGACCGACATCTTGAGACGATGGGTCTAAGATATTGTAATGAATGGCTCTAGTGCTAGTGGGAGATTGTTAGTAGTATGCCCTAGAGCATATCATTTAGTATGTATCTTGTATATGTTTTTATTAATAAAAGGCATTTCCACTTTTCCATTTACATAAGATATTTATGTGTAATAGAAAAGGTCCATTGATATTTTGTTAGAAATTCTATTCTTAAGTTTTTAAGAATATGAGTGACAGTATTTCTAGTACAAAGTATCATAAATAGGTTCACAATCGAGGATACTTCATAATAAGGACATGACTTATCCAGAAAGATTGTATTCATGTTTGTTCTCAAGTTATTTATATGAGATATAAATAAGATGGAATGGTGAGTCTCATGCCATATGACAAACATGATAGGCACTTATAAATGATAAGTAGGCTGAACCAGTGACACTTATGACAAGCACATGGAGTTTACTCTTGTCAATGTTTTGTCATAAATCATATCAGTGCATATGATCTTTAGACCTGAGATAACACAGTTATCTTGTATATAGGTAGATTGAGTTTGATACTGCTTTCATACTTGTACTGTGTATGGGTATATGGGCATGTGTTGGCTCCTACTAGTTATATATGGAGGTAGCTGTTGATCAAGATGGAATCTGTTCCTCTAAGTAAATAGAGATAAAATCCTATGTTCATTTAATTGTTCTTGATGTTTCAAGTTCTTGGCCAAGACAGATAGATTTAATTAGAAAAAAGTTTCTGATGAGAAAATCTTTTTAATCAAGAACTGGAATTAAAAGAACATAATATTCATAGCAAATGGAGTTTGACATATACCATGACTCCAGCTTGAGTTGGGATTTTGTAACAAAGAGATTCTAGTGCATGGTAACATATGATTATAGGTTCATTTAAGGTAAACCTTATTACTAGTTGGGTGGCCATGGCATGCTATGCTAGGTGTTAACCATGGTCTATGAGGTGCATAAAATAATTTAGAGTAATCGTTTATGGTAAGAAAGAGTTCTGATGATATTAAGAGTTAATATCATGTCTCATTGCCAATTAGTGATGAGCCTAGTCAGTCACACACATACACAAGTTATCACCTAATTAAATATGATTTAATTAATTAATTAAAGAGTTTAATTGATTAATTAAATAGGTTTGGTTTGCAATTAGATTGCAAAGTCCTTAGCATAACTTGAAACCAAATCTAGATTATTGGATGTATAGTATAAGTTAAATTTATATTTAAAGTGTTTAAATATGAATTTAATAAATGAGAAATTAATTAATAAAGATTATTTAATTAATTTATATTTGATATAAATTGATTAGAAGAAGAGAAATAATTATTTTGGGTTGAGAACTCAAAATTAAGACATAGGGGCATTTTGGTCATTTCACAGGGTGACATGTGACACCATGAGATGGTGACACATGGCAATACACATAAGCTTGCCAAATGTATTTTAACCATGTAAGATGATTAAAATTAAGATTAAATATAGGTTTGACACTTGGCACAATGTGATTGGGTCAATTAAACCTAGAACCAATCAAAGGGTGACATGTGGCAAGGGTTTAATGTGTTAACCTAGCTATATAAGTGTTGTTATGAAGAGAAAAAATACAACCAGCAACTCCTCATCCTTGGTGCCACCACCCAAGAGTCTCCCTTCTCTTTTTCTTCGTCTCTCATCTATTCCAAGAGATTAGCAAGCAATTTCTTGAATTAAAAATACTAGAAATTGTTTCTAGTGTCTTGTTTACATCTTTAATCTCTTAAAAGGCGGAACTTGATTTTTTAAATAATAGAAAAAGCTTTAGAAGCTGTTCAAGGGCTGTCATAGGTGTTCTTGGTGGGGACAAGCTAGAGGGACAACATCTGGTGTCCTGAAGACGCATTTGAAAGGCACAAATACACTGCAGTACATCAAGAGGTTAGTGTGTTTGCTCTTGATTTAATCTAGGGTTCTAAAATTAATCTGATTAATTTCAAAATCTTAAATGGCAAATACATATCCAAAAACATATTAAAAGAGTTTTAATATGTTGTTTATCATTGAAATCAAATAGATAAAAAAAAATCTTGCATGATACAAGTGACCCTAGGTGAAAATTTTTAAATTCAATGGTATAAACTTCTATTTTTCACGCTTCCGCTCCTTCATTGACAAGAGTAAACTGCATGTGCTTGTCATAAATGTCACTGGTTCAACTTACTTATCATGTATAAGTGCTTATCATGTTTGTTATATGGCATGAGACTCACCATTCTATCTTATTTACATCTCATATAAATAACTTGGAAATAAACATGATTACAATCTTTTTGGATAAGTCATGTCCTTATTGTGAAGTATCCTCGATTGTGAACCTATTTATGATACTTTGTGCTAGAAATACTCTCACTCATATTCTTAACAACTTAAGAATAGAATTTCTAACAAAATATCAATGGACCTTTTCTATTACACATAAATATATTATGTAAACGGAAAAGTGAAGATGCCTTTTATTAATAAAAGATGTTCAAGATACATATTAAATGATATACTCTAGGGCATACTAATAATACGTTGTATAATAGGTATTTTGAGAATTAATATGAATACTAAAGTTATGATGTTTTTAGAGGGAATTTTGCCTCACAGGTATGAGCGCTTTTAAGAGGACCCCCTATCGGGCCTCAATATAATATTCAGGGTACTTTGGAAGAACTCCCTTTCTGATCCCTTAGTGTGTTAAGAATTTAAGTTGAGAGCTCGAGTAAGAACTCTCCCCCGATCTCTTAGTGTATTAGGGATTTAAGTTGAGAACTCGGGTAAGAACTCTCCCCTGATCTCTTAGTGTTAAGAATTTAAGTTGAGAACTCGGGTAAGAACTCTCCCCCGGTCTCTTAGTGGATTAAGGACTTAAGTTGAGCACTTTGGTAAGAACTCTCCCCTGATCTCTTAATGTTAAGAATTTAAGTTGAGAACTCGAGTAAGAACTCTCCCCCGATCTCTTAGTGTTAAGAATTTAAGTTGAGAACTCGGGTAAGAACTCTTGCCCGATCTCTTAGTGTTAAGAATTTAAGTTGAGAACTCAGGTAAGAACTCTCCCTCGATCTCTCAGTGTTAAGAATGGCATTTTATTAAAATTCTAACCTAGGGATTTGGGTAAGGGTTCTGTCCTGATCCCCTTCATATTGGAAAGAATTACCGAAGGCGCGAGGCCCCCTTTAAAAGGCTTTTCCTAGGCTACGGAATTTTGTAACTAGATGGTGAGCGTTGAGCCGAGCTTCTTGCCGATCTTTCGTGTGGTTGCTTTACCTGAACTCTTTGGTTTTTTGGCTCTGTCTCTTTCGGGTCGCCTATCCGAGGTTTGAACTTTATCTCGATTCTCGATCCATTGTCATATCGTCTGGGCTTACTCCAGGGTCCGATCTCATGACTTATTTTCTCTTTCCGACCTTTCTCGCTTATACTGACTTTTTTATGAGCACTTTTGTCACACTCGTTCTCTTATTATTTTCATTTATTGGGACTAAAAGCTATCGGGGCAATACCCCAACCTATACTCTTTAGAGTAATTACGAGTCACCGATGACTCGAACATTCATTTTCGAGGGAAATAAAATAAAGTGACAATAAAGATGAAATTTGTGAACTAACAAAAAGAGACAAAAATATGAATTACTATTTAAGATAACCTATCCTAAGATTCAGTGTGATTAGATACCTTAAAAACTTAAGAAAACGAGCCAAGGATATTTGAAAAACGACATGTTAGACGCTTATCTGTAGAAAGTTAAGATGACGGATGAGATGACACCGGTATCGATAAATCTTTGGGAGCTGAAGACTGAGATGGCCAAGAAACTAGAGCCGACCTGAGGTGATGGATGTGAAATGAAGTGGGGTTGGGCTCGCAGGACAATGCACAAATATTAAGAATGAGAGCAGTAGGGTTTAGAGCTCCTTTTGAGTGAGATACTCCAAAAAATTGGTTTCAGAAGTTTCTCAAAACTTTGAGAGCTTTGAATGGCAAACAATGAGGCTATGTCAAAGTTCAGAGTTTTCTCACAATAATCACCACCTCCTTCTACAGCATTGCATGTAGGTATTTATAGGGAATGGGTGCTCAAAGTGGAGGGTCAGGATTACATCAAGAGGAGATGAAAGGCCTAGATTCAAAAGGACATAAACTGATGTCTGGGAATTAAAGAGAATTAAAATTGAGGGTTGGGATTTCATTCAGAATTTCTATCCTTTCACCCCTTGATCCAACGTTCAAGGGGCTTGCCTTATAAAATAGATCCAAAGGTTGGGAATAAAAGGCGCCGAATCTGCCGTCTTCTTTTGATCCAAGGGCTTTAAATCCATCCTTATAATTATAATCAACGGTGTAGATCAAGATGTACTGGGCTGTGACACCCCTTACCCGTCTACAGTATATTCGAGTAAGGTATGTCACATAGTATACCGGAACACTCTATTTTATCTTAATTAATTTTTATCATAGTTTTGAATATAACCTGTGAAATATAATTCATTTAAGTCATTTATTGAAATTATAATTTATTTGAGGTTCCGAAAATTTTAAAGAAAATCCGGCAGAGTACCGGCTATAAATGGAGAAAACAGTTCTTCGGAACCTATGAAAAACACTTCCAATAATCATATTCAATCACGTCAAACTCCAATATCAAAATCTCAATATTTTTCAATTTCATTTCTCAGTCATTCATCTCATGTGATAATCATGTACAAGTCACAGATAAATATTCACTTTTCCATTCACAAACACAATTCTCATTATTTACATGAACATCAAAATACATTACATAAGTTTCATTTACACAAAGGAAAATAAAAGTTAGTTACAAAATACCAAAATGAAACCTAGTGTCCTACCAATGCACTGTAGATGGTGAGGTGACACGGACACTATGCAGAGCTGTAGGAGGTCTCACCCAGTCTGTGGTCTACTGGGCTCTCGGTCAGTATCTCCAGAACCTACACGTAGCAAAAGCAACGCGCTAAGCAATAATGCTTAGTGGTGCAATAATAAAATAAAAGGAAATAACAGAAAATAAATATGTATTGAATGTATCGATGTCTTACTTATTTTGCACTTGTTATATTCATTATTTCATTAAATTTATCCACTTTCATTTTTGGTTGCCCAAGTAACCTATACTGGACGACTGGACTAGATAAACGGGTAAACTGGCACTGGGTATCTAGTACCTCGGGCCATCACACCATCGGTCACATATGCATCTCCCGGTGCGCAACAGAACAGCTAATAAACTGTAATGACAATAGGTACCAGGCCAAATATCAACACAATGTCAGAATGGCTAAAAGCCATGAAATCACATAATGGCATAATGCCATGTGCAGTACTACTAACTGAACCCTATTGGCATGCCAAACTATCCAAAACAATCTTGTTAGGTATACTAGGGCATTTGATACTTTTGAATTCTTCAATTTTTGAATTTCAAGTTTTGGTGTCACTATTCACTTCACTAGTCAACAAAAATGATGACTTTTGCATAGAAAATAGGTACATTGGTTTTAACACTCCCAATGTACCACATTTTGCATTCAAAACTTGTTGCAATTAATCACCAATACCATTTCTAAGCTTAAAACTAAGGGAGCATAATTTTTAGTTTTTGTACCCTAATTTTACTGTTCCATTAGTTACTGTTGCAGTGGGAATTTGAGAAAGTGATAAACATGAAAGTTGTTCCATATTTTGTCTAGTTAAATTTCGTTTTTTGAATCACTTCATTTGGAGTTTTGTAGCTCTAGTTATGGTCCAAAAACCACAGCTGGCCGGATTGAAAAATTGCAGAACTGACCATATCTACAGTGCAGTGAATAGTGACTACAACTGCCTTGTTGGATAGGTTCTGGTCATAATTTAGGGTAGGTTTCTTCATAAAAGTTGTTGGTCTATATCTTAACTTGTTTCTGTAAAAATTTCAGGTCAATTGGGCCATTCTACAATGAGTTATGGCCAAATGAACAATTACTGTTCATTTGGTCATTCTGCAGAATCTGGTTGCAGGACATCCGGATTGGGGCCAGTTTTTGGTCCACTTGCTTTGGTCTTTTGGGCATGGTTTCTTCACCAAAATTTTTCCATTATGTGTCTAGTTTCATTTCCAATTGGCCAAACACCAATTGAACCTACACAGCCAAAGTTATGGCTGTCCAAACAGGCTGGACTCACAGCCACACCTACTACTCTCACTAGGCAGCCACACCAAATCAGTTTGTAATGCTATAGTTCACTCCAAATTTATGGTCAACTTACCTCATATGGTCACTAATTGACCATTAGAATGGTCATTCACCATTACATAAACAAAGTCTAAATTTATCTCCAAAACCCTAATTCTCCATTCCAATTCTCATAACATACCTTAATTAAACACACTAATTCATTATCAATATATATATACACTTTAAACACCATTTCTAGTCCACTCTAAACACATCAAAACCATCAAAACAATCAACATTATCCCTTCCTTAGGGCTGCCAAATTCCATGGTGTACATACACATAAGTTTTATTTTATTTTATTTATAATTTTATACTCATTTTAAGTCCCTAACATGGAATAAAGAGAGAAATATGCATAATTAAGCACTAACCTTAGTAGGGCAAAATTTTCTCTTATGAATTCTTCACTTTCTTTTGTTTTCTTGGCTGCCAAACACTCTAGCAAGGTTGGGTGACAAATTTTAGTGAAGACAACTAGGGCTTTTGGTGGAAGAAAGCTAGGGAAAATCAAGCTTAAAAAAGCTTGCAAATAGGTAACAATGGTGGAGGTTCACGGCAAGAGGAAAAAAAAGAAAGAGAAGTCTGATTTTTTTTTTCCATTTTCCAGCCCATTTTGGCTTTTTAAACACATTTATGCCATGTGTCAACACTTGAGTGGGTGAAGGCACACTAATCACATCATATGATGTCATAAATTCCCATTTAATTCATTTTTTTTCTTTTCTTTTCTACTCATTTTTAATTCAATTTTTAGTAATATTTATTCACATTTTAGATCATAATAATTATTTACTTAACTTGACAAGTCAGCCAAAAATCACCTGTGAAGGCGAAATGACCAAAATGCCCTCCGTTTGGCTTAACGGGCCAAAATTGTCTGTACCGATTGAAAAAATTTTCTAAATATTTTCTTGGCATTCTAATGCCATAGGAACCTCAATGACCCTTCTCTGGAGTCTCAAAAGTTATTTTATGATTTTTTCCCTGGGTTTAGGGCTCCAAGTTGCGAGAACCGCAACTTTTCACTAGGTTACCCATCATTAGGGCACCGGCTCGTTTAACTTGCTTGTATTTTATTTCTAAAATTTTTTCTAAATTTTTCTTATTAATATTTGAGTTAATTATAGTTCCTCACTTTAGTTTAAATATTTTTTTTCCGATCGTTCTAGCTGTCCGGACCGACACCGGTCACCGGAACAGTAGAATGTACGGAGTTGCTACCGGGAGGGTGTTACAACCTTCCCCTCTAATTTAAATTTCGTCCTCGAAATTTTCCTGATGCAAACAATTGAGGGAACTGTTGCCTCATCGTCTCTTCACTTTCCCAAGTTGCCTCCTCGGTGTTGTGGTGCCTCCAAAGCACTTTCACCAGTGGAATATGCTTATTTCTCAATTCTTTCACTTCCCGAGCCAGGATACTTATGGGTTCTTCTTCATATGTCAAATCCGGTTGTACTTCAATTTCGTCCATGGAGATGACATGTGAAGAATCTGAGCGATATCTTCTTAGCATAGATACGTGGAACACATTGTGGATCTTGTCCAGCTCTAGTGGTAAAGCTAGCCTATAGGCCACTGGACCCACACGTTCAATGACTTCATATGGGCCAATGAACCTAGGGCTTAACCTACCTTTTCTTCCAAACCTCAGTACTTTTTCCATGGTGACACCTTGAGGAACACTTTGTCGCCAATCGCATATTTTATTTCTTTTCTCTTCAGGTCGGCATAAGATTTCTGTCTGTCTGAGGCAACCTTTAGATTGGCTTTGATTAGTTTTACTTTCTCCTCAGTCTGTTTCACCAGTGCAGCCCTACCGATTTGTCTTCGCCCAATTCAGTCCGGCCTGCTGAGTTCTACATTTTCTCCCATACAGTGCTTCATATGGGGCCATTTGGATGCTAGCTTGGTAGCTATTGTTGTATGCAAATTCTGCCAGTGGGAGGTATTTATCCTAACTTTCCTCAAATTCAATGACACAACTCCTCAGCATATCCTCAAGGACCTGACATATATTTGATGTTATTATTATCATTTTAGTTCAATATTTGTATTAATTCAATTGGTTTCAATTATTTACCTGGATTACTCTTTCTGATTGCCCATCCGTGTGAGGATGGAAAGCTGTGCTGAAGTGGAGTTGTGTACCCAAGGACTCATGTAACTTCTTCCAAAATCTCGATGTAAACCTTGGGTTTCGATCAGATATGATGGAAAGTGGAATTCCATGCAGTCTAACTATCTCACTGATATACAATTCTGCTAACTTCTCCAGTGAGTAGTCAGTCCTAACTAGCAGAAAGTGTGCTGACTTCGTCAATCTATCCACTATCACCCATACTACATCATGTTTCTTCTGGGTGAGAGGTAGACCACTTACAAAATCCATGGTGACCCGATCCCATTTCCATTATGTATGCGTATAGGCTGTAGCAATCCTGATGAAACTTGATGTTCTACCTTGACTTGCTGACATGTCAAGCATTTAGTCACATAGTCAGCTATGTCCTTCTTCATACCAGGCCACTAATACTGAAGCTTCAGATCATGATACATCTTTGTACTTCCTGGGTGCATAGCATATACACTGGTGTGTGCCTCTTTTAGAATACTGGCCTTCAATTCCCCATCATCTGGTACACACAGTCTTCCTTTGTAATACAGACACCCATCTGCTTTCACCCCATAGTCAGTTGCTTTTCCCTCTGAGATTTTGCTCATATTAGCCATTAGCTTCTCATCTAACTTCTGTCCATCTAAAATCTGCTGTAACAGGTTTGGCCTCACTTGCAACTCAGCCAAAATAACTCCATCTCGAACCAGAGATAAACGGGCATTCAATGATCTCAAAGCTGTCATGGATTTTCTGCTCAAAGCATCAGCAACTACATTTGCCTTCCCAGGATGGTAGTCAATTACACAATCATAGTCCTTCAAGAACTCAATCCATCGTCTCTGTCTAAGGTTGAGCTCCTTCTGAGTTGGCAAATATTTCAGACTTTTGTAGTCTGTGTAAATGTAGCACTTTTCACCATACAAGTAATGCCTCCTTATCTTCAGTGCGAAGATAATTGCTACAAGCTCTAGATCATGGGTAGGGTAATTCTGTTCATGTGGCCTTAGCTGTCTGGAAGCATAAGCGGCCACCTTCCCCTCTTGCATCAATACACACCCTAACCCATTATGAGAGGCATCACTGTAGACCACGAAGTCCTTTCCTGACACTGGCTATGTTAACACTGGTGCCTCTGTCAACATAGCCTTCAACTTTTCAAAACTGGTCTGACACTTGTCATTCCAGTCAAATCTGACATTCTTGTGCAACAATTGGGTCATTGGAGCAGCTATTAAGGAAAATCCCTTCACAAATCTCCTGTAGTACCCAGCTAGCCCCAAGAAACTTCTGACCTCAGTTGTATTCCTGGGAGGCTTCCATTCCATCACTGCTTCTATTTTCTTGGGATCCACCCTAATCCCATCAGCTGACACTATGTGTCCAAGGAATGCAATCTCATTCAACCAGAAGTCACACTTGGACAACTTAGCATACAGCTTCTTTTCTCTCAGGGTTTGCAGAACAATCCTCAAATGCTCATCATGTTCTTCACTGTTCTTGGAATACACCAAAATATCATCAATAAAGACCACTACGAACCGATCTAAGTGTGGATGGAAGATACGGTTCATAAGGTCCATGAATGCCGCTGGTGCATTTGTTAGGCCAAAGGGCATCACTAGGAACTCATAATGCCCATATCGGATCCTGAATGCAGTCTTTGGCACATCTGCATCCTTCACCCTCAACTGATGATACCTTGATCTGAGATCAATTTTAGAAAATACTCCTGCTCCCTTCAACTGATCAAATAGATCATCGATTCTAGGCAACGGATATTTGTTCTTCACAGTCACTTTATTCAACTGTCGATAATCGATGCATAGCCTCAAAGTCCCATCCTTCTTTTTCACAAACAGCACTGGAGCTCCCCATGGTGACACACTGGGGCGTATGAACCCCTTATCAAGCAACTCTTACAACTGAGTTTTCAACTCCCTCAATTCAGTGGGTGCCATCCTATAAGGAGCAATGGAAATGGGTGCTGTACCCGGCAGTGTCTCAATAGCAAATTCAACTTCCCTTTCTCGTGGCAAACCGGGCAATTCTTCAGGAAATACCTCTGGGAAGTCTCTTACTGTGGGTATATCACTCAGGTTTGGCTTAGCCTGCCTAGTATCCACCACATGTGCTAGGTAGGCTTCATAGCCTTTTCTCATCATTCTTCTTGCAACTGTGGCTGAGATAACATTGGATAGGAAATCTGTCCTTTCACCCACAACAGTGATCTCATTACCCTCAGAAGTTTTCAGAGAAATTCTCTTCAATTTGCAATCAACTATTGCCTGATGACGTGACAGCCAGTCCATCCCCAAAATCACGTCAAACTCGTGGAAGGGCAACTCAATCAGGTCTGCCAAAAATTCATACCCCTGAATCCTTAACGGGCAACCCTTGTATACTTTGTTCACCACTACACTGTGGCCCAATGGATTAGTGACCATAATGTCTTGGTCACTCTCCCCTACTAGTATCCCCCTTTCTACGGGTAGGTTGATGCAGATGTATGAATGAGTGGATCCTGGATCCACCAATGCATGCACAGATGTATTGTAGAGGGAGAACGTACCCCTGATGACGTCCGGGGCATCTTGCTCCTCTTGAGCTCTCATGGCATAAGCTCTGGCAGGTGGTCTGTTATCAGGCCTCTCTGCTGGCTCAGATGTAGGCCTATGTGATGGTCCCACTGCATCAGATTTGCCAGATTTCCTACCCCTTTGTGGTGCAGGAGCAGGTCTGTCTGCTTGTGTTGGAGCAGCTGTAGTAGTTCTGCATGGACAGTTCCTCAACTGATGCTCTGTTGACCCACACCTTAAGCAGGCACCAGTCACTCTCCAACACTCCCCCTTATGCCACTTCAGGCAATGTGGACATGCAGAAGTTGCTGGGGCTGGTCCCCTGAACCCCATCCTTGGAGAGCTGCCCACTGATGGTGTGGACTGACCTCTCCTAGGGGTAAGCGTGGCACAGGCCCCGAGGTGACCCTGACCTTGTGGTTGACCTAAACTCTGTGCAGGTGGACCCTTGAACTTCTTCCCAAATGGAGGAGATGAACTAGACTGACTTGGGCCCCTCTTCTGCTGTCTCTCTCTTCTGGTCTGCTCACTTATTCTAACCTTTTCAACCTTTATTGCAGCTTCCGCTAACTTGGTAAAGTTGGTGATTCCCAAGGCAGTGATCATGATCTTTATGTTGTCATTTAATCCCTCTTCAAATCTCTTACACCTTTCGGCCTCATTAGGGACTATCTCCCTTCCGTAGCGGCTCAATCTGACGAATTCCTTCTCATACTCGGCCACTGACAGCTATCTCTGCCTCAGATTAATGAACTCTCTTCTTTTCTCTTCCAGGTATACACTACCCACATATTTCTTCTTAAATTCGGAGAGGAAGAAGTCCCAAGTTATTACTTCTGGCTGTACTTCACTGGACACAGTATCCCACCATTCATATGCATCATCTTGCAACAGAGATATGGCAGCTTCTAGGTTTTGCTCTGGTGTGCAGTGGAGTTGTTTTAAAACTCTGCCTATTCTGTTCAACCAATTTTCGGCTGCAACAGAGTCATCTTCTCTCTTGCCAAAGAAGTCCACTGCTCCAAACTTTCTCAATTTTTCCAGGTGTGATTTTGGTTGTGGAGGTAATGGTGGTGGTGGTGGTGGTGGTGGTGCTGGCATTACCCCAGCCATTTGCCTGAAGAATTCAGCCATTTGCTGGAACATGGCCTGTGGAGGCTGAGCAGGCTCTGCTTGAGCTGGTGGAGCAGGTTCTCCCATACCACCAGTCTCAGCTGCTGCAGGTGGAGCATGGCTCTCCACTTCCTCCTCAACTGCCCTCTGAGATGTAGGGTCCATATCCTATTCAAAATAACAAAGACAAACAGATCGGCATTAGTGTCACCTCGACTCCTACAAATGCAATGCATGGTATGGACTCAATCTAGGCTCAGAAACGCCTAAACCGTGCTCTGATACCACTAAATGTGACACCCCTTACCTGTCTACAGTATATCCGAGTAAGGTATGTCACACAGTGTACCGGAACACTCTATTTTATCTTAATTAATTTTTATCATAGTTTTGAATATAACTTGTGAAATATAATTCATTTAAGTCATTTATTGAAATTATAATTTATTTGAGGTTCCGAAAATTTTAAAGAAAATCCGGTAGAGTACCGGCTATAAACGGAAAAACAGTTCTTTGGAACCTGTGAAAAACACTTCCAATAATCATATTCAATCACCTCAAACTCCAATATCAAAATCTCAATATTTTTCAATTTCATTTCTCAGTCATTCATCTCATGTGATAATCATGTACAAGTCATAGATAAATATTCACTTTTCCATTCACAAACACAATTCTCATTATTTACATGAACATCAAAATACATTACATAAGTTTCATTTACACAAAGGAAAATAAAAGTTAGTTACAAAATACCAAAATGAAACCTAGTGTCCTACCAATGCACTGTAGATGGTGAGGTGACACGGACACTATGCAGAGTTGCAGGAGGTCTCACCCAGTCTGTGGTCTACTGGGCTCTCGGTCAGTATCTCCAGAACCTACGCATGTTAAAAGCAACGCGCTAAGCAATAATGCTTAGTGGTGCAATAATAAAATAAAAGGAAATAACAGAAAATAAATATGAATTGAATGTATCGATGTCTTACTTGTTTTGTACTTGTTATATTCATTATTTTATTAAATTTATCCACTTTCATTTTTGGTTGCCCAAGTAACCTATACTGGACGACTGGACTGGATAAACGGGTAAATTGGCACTGGGTATCTAGTACCTCGGGCCGTCACACCATCGGCCACATATGCATCTCTCGGTGTGTAACAGAACAGCTAATAAACTGTAATGACAATAGGCACCAGGCCAAATATCAACACAATGTCAGAATGGCTAAAAGCCATGAAATCACAGAATGACATAATGCCATGTGCAGTACTACTAACTGAACCCTATTGGCATGCCAAACTATCCAAAACAATCTTGTTAGGTATACTAGGGCATTTGATACTTTTGAATTCTTCAATTTTTGAATTTCAAGTTTTGGTGTCACTATTCACTTCACTAGTCAACAAAAATGTTGACTTTTGCATAGAAAATAGGTACATTAGTTTTAACACTCCTAATGTACCACATTTTGCATTCAAAACTTGTTGGAATTAATCACCAATACCATTTCTAAGCTTAAAACTAAGGGAGCAGAATTTTCAGTTTTTGTACCCTAACTTTACTGTTCCATTAGTTACTGTTACAGTGGGAATTTGAGAAAGTAATAAACATGAAAGTTGTTCCTTATTTTGTCTAGTTGAATTTATTTTTTTAAATCACTTCATTTGGAGTTTTGTAGCTTCAATTATGGTCCAAAAACCACAGTTGGCCGGATTGAAAAATTGCAGAACTGACCATATCTATGGTGCAGTGAACAGTGACTGCAACTGCCTTGTTGGATAGGTTCTGGTCATAATTTGAGGTAGGTTTCTTCATGAAAGTTGTTGGTCTATATCTTACCTTGTTTCTATTAAAATTTCAGGTCAATTGGGCCATTCTAAAATGAGTTATGGCCAAATGAACAATGACTATTCATTTGGTCATTCTGCAGAATCTGGTTGCAGGACATCCGGATTGGGGCCAGTTTTTGGTCCACTTGCTTTGGTCTTTTGGGCATGGTTTCTTCACCAAAATTGTGCCATTATGTGTCTAGTTTCATTTCCAATTGGCCAAACACCAATTGAACCTACACAGCCAAAGTTATGGCTGTCCAAACAGGCTAGACTCACAGCCACGCCTACTGCTCTCACTAGGCAGCCACACCAAATCAGTTTGTAATGCTATAGTTCACTCCAAATTTATGGTCAACTTACCTCAAATGGTCACTAATTGACCATTAGAATGTTCATTCACCATTACATAGACAAAGTCTAAATTTCTCTCCAAAACCCTAATTCTCCATTCCAATTCTCATAACATACCTTAATTAAACACACTAATTCATTATCAATATATATATATACACTTTAAACACCATTTCTAGTCCACTCTAAACCCATCAAAACCATCAAAACAATCAACATTATCCCTTCCTTAGGGCTGCCAAATTCCATGGTGTAGATACACATAAGTTTTATTTTATTTAATTTACAATTTCATACTCATTTTAAGTCCCTAACATGGAATAAAGAGAGAAATATGCATAATTAAGCACTAACCTTAGTAGGGCAAAATTTTCTCTTATGAATTCTTCAGTTTCTTTTGTTTTCTTGGCTTCCAAACACTCTAGCAAGGTTGGGTGACAAATTTTAGTGAAGACAACTAGGGCTTTTGGTGGAAGAAAGCTAGGGAAAATCAAGCTTGAAAAAGCTTGCAAATAGGTAACAATGGTGGAGGTTCACGGCAAGAGGAAAAAAGAGAAAGAGCTGTCTGATTTTTTTTCCATTTTCCAGCCCATTTTGGCTTTTTAAACACATTTATGCCATATGTCAACACTTGAGTGTGTGAAGGCACACTAATCACATCATGTGATGTCATAAATTCCCATTTAATTAATTTTTTTTCTTTTCTTTTCTACTAATTTTTAATTCAATTTTTAGTAATATTTATTCACATTTTAGATCATAATAATTATTTACTTAACTGGACAAGTCGGCCAAAAATACCTGTGAAGGCGAAATGACCAAAATGCCCTCCGTTTGGCTTAACGGGCCAAAATTGTCTGTACCGATTGAAAAATTTTTCTAAATATTTTCTTGGCATTCTAATGCCATAGGAACCTCAATGACCCTTCTCTGGAGTCTCAAAAATTATTTTATGATTTTTCCCCTGGGTTTAGGGCTCTTAGTTGCGAGAACCGCAACTTTTCACTAGGTTACCCATCGTTAGGGCACCTGCTCGTTTAACTTGGTTGTATTTTATTTCTAAAAATTTTTCTAAATTTTTCTTATTAATATTTGAGTTAATTATAGTTCCTCACTTTATTTTAAATATTTTTTTCCGATCGTTCTAGCTGTCCGGACTGACACCGGTCACCGGAACAGTAGAATGTACGGAGTTGCTACCGGGAGGGTGTTACATGGGCTACTTTAACCATTTGGAATCTGGTAGCCAGGAGTGTGTCCTTATAAATGAGATGTATGGTGAGGATCAGATCATGCCTGAAATGCTTTAACTAACTCGGATCTGATGGTGGAGGGGGCTAATTGAAGGCCATGATCGAATGTTATTCAATTCCCTGAGTTCTTTGGTCTTATGGGTCATTCCTTGCCTTTCCGATCTTCCCATTACGACCGTCCCCTTTTAGGGTCATTATTTCGATCTCTATCTCTTGCATCGGGTCCCTTCTTATTTCCCGATCTCTCTTATTCCTAATCTTTCCTCTCTATCTGACCTGTATCGGTCAAAGCAGTAAATTCTTCAGTTACCGATGCATCCGCTTCGAGTTCTGTATGCAATAAATTCCGGAGCCTATATATATGCCGAGGGATTTTCCTTTGCACATTCACAACTTTCTCCAGTGAATCTTCAATGTTTTATTTTTCAGTTCTTGGCTTTTCCGGCAAGAATCCTTCCCATAAAAACCACTTTAATCTTTTTTCGAATGCTTTCTTTGTTCATTTACTAAAAATGAGCAATTCCGGTGATCAGAGGTTCATGAGGGTGTCATCCACTGATGGTGAGGGAACTGGACTAATTAACCAATCAAGGTCGAAACTAACTACCGCACTGATTTCGGGTCAGCCCATCGGCATGGCTTATAGACCGATCTCTGACAAGAGGACTGCTAATTTCAATCTTAATATCGATGACCACCTCTTGGAGTTCACTTGGTTCCTTATCATCTCAAGGGTCCCGATTGCAGCTCGGTTCTGATCGATGACATCAATAATGACGCCGCTCAATATCATGAGAGTCATAGTCACCCCATCTGAGCTATACATCTACCTAGTATTTATTGCTGGCTTTTTGATCAAACACATCTTTTGATTCAGCCACAAGACTAGGCTTTGACATATGCTGGCATTCTGGTCTTCAGAGTAGTCTTAAGTTAGGTAAAATGCAGTGCCGATTTTGAGAGATTACCCAAATGATGTAATCTGATCTTTTGAGATCGCCCAATGATGTAATCTGATCTTTTGATATCACCCAAATGATGTAATATGATCTTTCGGAAATGAAATCAAATTCTACTTGAATGTTTTTATTATTGCATTGGTTATTTTTTCGATTTGTGATAAATATGCCCGATCTGATTCCTGGACGAATCACCATTTGCCAATCTGAGAGTTTGGAAACTTGTTCAATCTGATGACCTTCGTTGATCGATCTCATTTATTCGACCTTTTTACTGTGTTTCTGGAATCTTCTTGTGACGTGTCATGGAGGCAGCCCGGTTCAGCTAACCGATGCGTCACTTAGGACTTTGTGAGCATTTAATGCTCAGATGGGTATAAATAGGGGGAAGGTTAGCCATTTGTTCCCTTATGTCATTTTCAGACCTTCCCTTAGTGACTTCAACATTCCCTCTTGCTTTCTAAAGTTTTCAGGCATAGATACACACTCCGATAAGGGTTTTAATCTTTTCTTGGTTAGTTTTCACTCTCGTTTTTCTAAAAATGAGCAGTACCAATGGCTAGAGAGCTGCTAGTCCTCCCTCCGTTCATATCTCATGGACATCAGATGAAGTCGAGGTGGTCAGGCTGAGCGGGTGACCCAAACCTTCTAAAACCTCTATCCCAGCCCACGGTCGGGTGACTAAGTCAAAACAAATGTCTTCTTCAGGGAAAGTAAGCTTACCCGTGGATGAGTTGCCATGTCACACCCTACCCCTCTATAAGGCATAACATCATTCCGTAGTATACCTAATGAATTACCAACTTCGTCTACTGATAACCCATTAAATACACTATAAGGGATTTTAAAACTTTTCTTACTTCTTTTTACAGTGGTGAACACTATTTACAAGTGTTAAAAAAAAATTTTTTAACTGAAGTGAAACAGTTAACACATTTGAATTATTAGTAATTTCTGTAAAACTTTTGGTAGAGTGCCATCTGCATTTTGAATAAAACAGTTCTTCAAAAACCTGTAAAAAGCACTTCAAATATATTTCTCAATCTCAAACTCCAACATTTAATTTACAATTTATTTTACATTTATTTCTCAACTTCTCAATATATTTCTCAACATTTATCAATTCAAATCCACAATAATTTTTCAGTATTTTCAAAGGCTGGGATAAAAGAAATATATCACAATATTTACAAACCAAACTAATTTACAATTTATTTTACAACTTCAATGTACAATTTTAATTTACAACTGCTCAAAACCAAGAACACTATATACATACAGTGAACATACATTACAATACCAAATGAGATATATGGTATACTCAATATACCTGATGATCTCTCAATATAGTACTAGAAACCTAGTCTGCTGCCCTGTCAGTCTGTCTACCTGCGACAGCAATGAAAAGTTATCACTGAGCTATTGTCTCAGTGGTGCACAATATTAACCAAATACAACTTTAAATCACAAATCATAAGTCATATAAATAGTGGATACTTAAAACCATATTTAAATTCAAAGACAATAAATGTCATAAAAAATTTAAACTCCATTTCACAATATCGCAATAAATATCAATAAATCACACACACAGCTTAATCATGTTCCAAAGTTCAATTCATCCCAAAAGCCAATGGCTAGTGAGGAATTCAATTCATCCCAAAAGCCGATGGCTAATGAGGAATGACATAGCTAGCTAGCAATAATATGAGTGCTCATTCTATTCGTCCTCAACAGGCACACACCTCAACACTTTAGCCAGAGAGGGAATTCAATTCATCCCACTAGACAATCTAGCAAGGAATTCAATCAAAATACATGATAGTTGTGGTTTCAAACCATTTACAATGCTTTTCAATCAATAAGTATCCATCAAATATGATTCAAACAATATTTCACAATTTAAAACAATAACATATAAAAATTCTCATAATTTATTTCAATTGAAAAGTCAAAAGAAATAACTGTTGTGCACAAACCTCTGATAAATATCTCTTAGCTCTGACTCAGTGTTTCCTTCCCCTTCCCTGAGTCTTTGCTAACTGAAACACACAATTTAAAGTGTTTCAGTACTCATTTAAATTGTCTCTAACAATAAGGCTTAATACTTAATTTATTGAATTCTATTATTTCCTTAGTCAACCTAAGATGTTGACCCTCGATGCAGTCTAGGTGAATTAGGTTTTAATGTTATCAATGTGTCATATTTAATAGTCTTTTAGTGTTGGTACATGTTACCCAATTCATTTTCAAGTATATTGCATTTTATTGCAATTTGCCAGATTTCGGTATACTAATTTTACCTAGCCGGATGACCTAGTTTCCTTGATTTTCGAGTTTCGGTCAAAACTACAAACTTGTAGGTCTATGTCTTTTTGCACACGGGGAAAAATTCCAGGTTATTCTAAGTTATGTAGACCAAGTTATGGTCAATCTACCAATGCTGGACAGAATGTACCAAAATGGTAGCTTTAGGTCATTTTTAGGTCACTTTTGGTTCGGCCAATTTTTGGACCTGAACTTGTACAAGCTGTTTGGCTTGGTTCTGGCCATTTCTAGGCTTTGGTGTCTTCATAAGAATTGTAGATATATGGCTAAACTATTCATGGTAAAAATTTCAGGTCAAAACATCAACTGCTGCCCAAATGGTCAATTTTCAGGCTTTCAATGCACTAATCCAGATTTGGTCATTTTTCAAGTCACCTTCCAAGCAGAATTTTGGTAAGCTTTCTTCATGAAAGTTGGCACATTTTGTGGCTAGTTTCACTTCCAATTGGTCTCATACCAATTGGAGCCACACACTTAACGTTCTAAGCCAAAACATACACTGCCCTATTATACATTATGCACCCTTTACCAATTACACATCCTATGCTTACCAAGTCACTCTTCCATGTCATTTCTGGTATGTACCATAACATAAACACATTTAGCAACTCATTTTTGGTCATTTTGGCAGCTTATAATCACTCTCAATATGCACATTATAGTACAAAAGTTTCCAAGTCCAAATTACAAACAATTTAACCACATGACATAGCTCATATACATGTCCACATTCAAACCTTTATACACATATACATGCTGCCATAACAAGCACCATAATTCAACAATATAATTCCATAAACCAAACCATGAAACAACACATTTTGGTATACACTTCAAAGTTATCAATTGTACATCTTCTTCAATTAGTTTCCAAGCTTCCAAAATCAAGTGTACTATCACACATACATTTAGTATACATTATCTAATTTATTCCTACACACATAAACACTTACATCAACACTTTAATCTACCATTTACATGCAAGGATAAACTGCTCTCATTGAAGTTCCATGGCTACCAAAAATGTACCTCTCCCTTAACTCATCAAACTTCAAAAATCCTTCCACAATTCAACTACCCATAACATCCATTCAAGGTTTAATGAAACAATAATAAAAAATACATACTTACCACTTTTGAAACTCTTCAAAACCTTCACTAAACTTCTTAAAATTGCTATCTAAGTTTTCCTTGTGATGTGGGGAGCAAAGTTAATGAAGCAAGCTTTGGGGTTTAAGTTGAAACTGGTGAAGAACATGGAGCTTTTGAAGGTTTCGGCTAAGGAGGAAATTTGGGATATTTCGGCTGGTTTTTGGGAGGTTGAAGAAGGTGAGTTTCTGTCCAAAATATGCTGATTACATGTCCACTTAAGTGGAGTTAGTGGACCACTAAGTAAGGGTTTAATGTTTATTTATTCTAAAGTTTCCATATTCCCACATTTAACTCCTATCTTTTGCTATTTAAATTAGGTACCACTAATTTAATTTTTCATGACATTTTTCAAGTGTAATATCATTTATTTTTAATGGAAATTTAGGTCAAAAGACAACTCAGGGTGTCAAATGACCACAATGCCCCTATTCGGGTTGCATTCCCGATTTTTCAGTAACACCAAGTTTTGTCGTTTTCTCGATTTCCCGTTTTTCTTTGTACTAATTAATTAATTTTTTTTTTTTTTTATATTTCTAATGGTATTTATAATTCAATAGGTCTTTAATTATGTCTTAAAAATATTTTTCAGGGTTCCTTGTGGTCCAGGGATAGTCAACGGTCCACGCCACAACTTCCCGGTGCGGTCACCCATCGCTAGGGTTCTCGGCTCGTTTAACTTGGTTACATTTCATTGCTATTATTTTTCCTTTGTTTTTCTTGTATTTTCTTTTCTTGTGTTTCATTATTTTATGTCTCCTCACTCATATCTAAGTGTAGTTCTAGGCATTCTAGCTGTCCGGACAACACTGGTCACAGGAACAGTAGAACGCACTACCGAACATAGGGATGTTACAATTCTGCCCCCCTTAAAACAAATTTCATCTCGAAATTTTACCTGGCATCAGTCTCTGAACAGCTGTGGGTGCTGTCTCCTCATATCCTCTTCATGTTCCCAAGTAGCTCCCTGGCCTGAATGATGGTTCCACAGCACTTTAACCAGGTGTATATGTTTATTCCTCAGCTGCTTCACCTCATAAGCCAGAATTTCTATGAGTTCTTCCTCATATAAGAGGTCTGGATTTACCTCAATCTCTTCAACTGATAGTACATGAGATGAGTCAAATCTGTACCTCCTTAACATGGACACATGGAAGACACTGTGTATCCTTTCTAGCTCTGGAGGTAATGCTAGCCGATATGCCAAAGGACCCACTCTTTCCAGAACCTCATATGGTCCGATGAAACGAGGACTCAGTTTCCCCTTTCTGCCAAATCTCATAATCCTCTTCCAAGGAGAAACTTTAAGGAATACCTTATCACCCACTGCATATTCAATATCTCTTCTCTTCATATCAACATAGGACTTCTGACAGTCTGATGCAGCCTTGAGTCTATCTCTGACCAATCTGATCTTTTTCTCTGTCTGCTGAACAATTTCTGGCTCAATCATCTTTCTTTCACCAACTTCATCCCAACATAGGGGAGTTCTACACTTCCTGCCATACAAAGCTTCATATGGAGGCATCCTAATGCTTGATTGGCAGCTGTTGTTATAAGCAAACTCAATCAAAGGCAAGTGTGTATCCCAACTATCTTTAAACTCAATCACACAAGCCTATAGCATATCCTCCAATATCTGAATTACCCTTTCAGACTGGCCATCTGTCCGTGGGTGGAATGCTGTGCTAAAGTTCAATCTAGTTCCTAGGGCTCTCTGAAGACTATCCTAGAATCTAGAAGCGAACCTAGGATCTCTGTCAGATACAATCGATACTGGCACTCCATGTAATTTTATAATCTCATTTATATACAATCTGGCCAATCTCTCCAAGCTATAGTCCATCCAGACTGGCAAAAAGTGAGCAGACTTGGTCAATCTGTCAACTATAACCCATACTACATCATGACTACTCTGTGTCTTTGGAAGTCCTACAACAAAATCCATAGTTATCCATTCCCATTTCCACTCTGGTACTGGCAATGGATGTAACAAATCAGCTGGAACTTTATGTTCTGCCTTTACTTGCTGACAAGTTAGGCATTTGGAAACAAATTCAGCTATATCCCTCTTCATACCCATCCACTAGTAATGCTCTTTCAGCCCTCTGTACATTTTTGTTCCACCAGGGTGCATAGCAAAAGGAGACTCATGTGCTTCTTTCATGATGATTTGTCTCAATTCCACATCACTAGGAACGCACATTCTGCCCTGATGTAGGAATAAACCATCATCTCTCACAAAGAATTCAGGTTTCTTGCCTTGCTAGACTTCTTTCAGTAGCTTATGATATTTTTCATCATTCTGAGCAGCCATTCTGATCTGATCAATCAACACTGGCTGTACATGCCATGCAACTACTGTCTGTCCCTCATCATCAATCTCTAAACTGGCATGCTGTGCTTTCAACTCATCTACCATGGACAAAGGAGAAACTCTGAGACTTGCCATAATCTTGCGAATTAAGGCGTCAGCCACCACATTTGCTTTCCCTGGCTGATAGTCTATTAAGCAATCATAGTCTTTAATCAGTTCTAACCATCTCCTCTGCCTCAAATTCAATTCCTTCTGGGTGCCTAAATACTTCAAGCTCTTGTGATCTGTGTAAATATAACATTTCTCCCCATACAAATAATGTCTCTAGATCTTTAGAGCAAAAACAATAGCTGCTAGCTCCAAATCATATGTTGGGTAGTTCCTCTCATGCGATTTCAGCTGGCGTGATGCATAAGTAATGACATTTCGATCTTGCATCAGCTCACAGCCTAACCCATTGTGAGAAGCATCACTATAAACTGTGTATTCTTTACCTGGAGTAGGTAAAGTAAGGACTGGAGCTTCAGTCAAACACCTCTTCAACTCATCAAAACTCTGCTGACATTTATCTGTCCACTGAAATTTTACATCTTTTCGAAGCAGCTTGGTCAGTGGAGAAGATAACATTGAAAACCCTTTCACAAACCGACAGTAATATCCAGCTAAACCCAGAAAACTGTGAATTTCTGTGATATTCCTGGGCGGCTTCCAATTAAGGATAGCTTCTACCTTGCTGGAATCTACCTTGATCCCTTCAGCTGACACAACATGTCCCAATAAGGAGATTTCTTTCATCCAAAATTTACATTTTGACAATTTGGCATATAACTGTTTCTCCCTTAAGGTCTGCAGTACAATCCGCAGATGTCTGTCATGCTCCTCTGCATTCCTCGAATATATCAAAATATCATCAATAAACACCACCAAAAATTGGTCGAGATATGGTCTGAAGATAGTGTTCATCAGATCCATAAAAGCAGCTGGAGCATTTGTTAACCCGAATGGCATTACTAGAAACTCATAGTGGCCATATCGAGTTCTGAAAGCAGTTTTTGGAATACTCTGCTCTTGCACTTTCAACAAATAATAACCAGATCGCAAATCAATTTTGGAGAATACAGCTGCTGTAACATCCTCCCTGTATGTGTTCTGTATGTTCTGTTGCTCTAGTGGTCAAATAACAGTCTAGGCAAGTCAGGATGTCTGGAACTACACTTCGGTGATAGTGAACAGACATATAATGATGAAATAAATAAAAAGAAAATACAAGAAAAATCAAAGAAAAATCAAAGAGAGAAAATGAAGCTAAGTTAAACGAGCTGGCACCGCAGCGATGGGTGACCGCACTAGGAAGGCCGTTGCCAACCCTAAGACCGCGGGAAACCCTCGAAATTAAATTTCGGGACCTAAGTAAAGATTTTATTGAAATGTAATTAATAGTAGAAATATCAAAGAAAAATTAATAAATTAGTACAAAGAAAAAAAGAAAAATCAAGAAACAGATAAAAATCGGTGTTATCGAAAAATTTGGAATACAAACCAAAGTGGGGTATTTTAGTCATTTGACACCTAGGGTTGCCTTTTGACCTCAATGTCCATTAAAAATAAATAATATTACACTTAGAAATTGTCATGAAAAATTAAATTGTGTTACATTATAAGAATAGTGAAATAAATGGGGGATAAAATCCAATTTATAAAACTTTGAATAATTAACATTAAAATCCAAGTTAGTGCTCCACTAACTTGGATATTGGGACCCTTATCACAGCCTTGGGATAGCAGATATCACTTATCATCATCTTCTTCTTCATCCCATTTTACCTTGCCGAAATGAAGTCCACCATGGAAATCACCATGGCCACCCCACACGCAACCTCCATGGGTGCATGATCAAGCCACCATTTCTACTTAGTTCCTTCATTAAAGCTTGCCTACTCACCTTGGGGAAGATATTGGCAACAAGAAAAACAAGATTTGGTGAAGTTTGAAGGAATCTCTCAAGTGGTAAGTGTCCAAAACCTCTCCCTTGCTTTAGTAAACCTTGTGTTTAGGTTGAGGTGAGTATTTTGTTGAAGAGAAATAAAGAAAATCTTAAGAAATGAAATGGTCCATTTTCGGTAGCCATGAATATATATTGTAGTTGAATTTTTCTTAACTCTAATGGATGGAAACTAAGGTTGAATAACTTAAATGGAGGAAGTAGTAAGTTAAAACCTAAGTATGTGCATGTAGTGCTTGAATTAAGGGTGTGTAATGGAACCTTAATGCTTTGGGAAAACTGCCATGTTTGGTAGCCTATTAAACCATGAATTTGTGTGTGAACATGTAGTTATTAATGAAATATGCTAATGTTAAATTGTGGGCAGCAAGTGTAAGTGATATTGAAGTATGATTATGTTAAAGTGTATGTGTAATATTGACATTGAGATATGTTAAATTTTGGTGGAAGTGAATGTTAAACTTAATGGTGAATTGTGTGCATTGAGAACTTGAATATTCTACCCAAAATTGTTGCTGGAATTGTGTACAATATATATATGGAAGTGTTATTGATTGAATATTGAAGTAATGAGGAGGAGAAGGAATATCAAATTGGAAGTGTATGTGCTGTGTGAAAGTTGTGTATTGAAAGCAGTACCTAAATTAGGCCTTAAGTGCCAAACTGTGAACCCAATTGGTATGAGGCCAATAGGGGGTGAAGCTAGACACCAAATAGGCCAACTTTCATGTAGAAATGTTGCCTAAATTCTGCCTAGAAACTGACCTTAAAAATGACCAAATCTGGAATAGCAACCTTGCAACCCAGATTTTTGACCATATGAATAGTAGTCCTTGGGATGACCATAACTCACTCAAAACAGGTCCAATTGACCTGAAATTTTTACCATGGTTAGTTTAGACATAGATCTACAATTCTTATGAAGACACCAAAGCCAAGAAATGGCCATAACGAAGTCAAATATCTTGTACAAGTTCGGGTACAAAAACTGCCGAACCAAAAGTGACCTAAAATTGACCAAATTTTGCACTAAAGGTGCAATCTGTCCAGCTTTAGTAAATTGACCATATCTTGGTCTATAAAATTTTGCTTCTTTGACTAGAAGCTAAAAACCAAGAGAAATAGGACTTTAAGCTAGACCAATCTAGCACACAAAAATTAAAAATTTGACATTTTACATACAATGATACTTGAAGCATTTTGGCAATGAATGCTAACTTGTAAAAATGGTAAATTGCACTATATTGGCAGCATATTGAGATATAAATTGTGACATATTGATGCTAGAAACAACTTATCCATATTACCTAAAAAGGTCAACATATGCATTGACTTGTGAATTATATAATAGTTAGTAAACTCCAAAAATTGAAGAATTAAACAATTAATTTATAATGTACCCTAGTTTGCCTAGTTGACTAGTATGGATAGGATGGCATGCCAATAGGATTCTGACAACTGTTCTGTAAATGGCTTCATGCCATACTGTGTTTTTACGGCTTATTATGCTGCACTATGACTTTAATAGCCTACAGCTATACATATTGTGTATTTATTCTCGGCTTATCGCCAGATTGACTATATGGCTTCTTAGCCACACTATTTGCACACCAGGAGACACTTTGTGACCGATGGTGTGACGGCTTGAGGTACTAGGTACTCAATGCTAGTATATCCGTTTATCCAGTCTGGTCAGTATATAGGCTACACGGGCAGTAATTCAAGTACTATTAAATTCAAATAGCTAAATCCAGTCTATTGACATACAGCACTACCAAAAATTAGCAAATATTGAAATGTTAGCAAATAAAAGTAGAATCAGCAACTGCAAAGTATATCGATGTTATAAATTCATAAACACTTCATTTACTTTATTTTAGTATATATTTATTTATATTTGGCACCACTAAGCAAAAATTGCTTAGCGCATTACTTTTGTAATGCATAGGTATTAGAGACATAGCTAGGGAGCCCAGCAGACCTATGACCGAGTGAGACATCGATCTGCACAGGAGTCCAGAGTCATCTGCACTGCATTGCATACATGGTAGGACTTAGGATATCTTGTATTTTGTACTTTTGCTGTATTTTTGAAATTCGGCCTTGTATTTGGCAATGTTATGAAAGCTCTAAAGTTTGTAATATTTTGTACATATTAAATAACATGAAGATTTTTTGGAAATATTTAAATTATTATGGACTGTATCATGGAACTGTTTAATGACTGTAAAAGTCTATTGACTTTACTGAGAAATAGAGACTGTGAAATATTTTATATTTTGATATTATCATATTAAATTGTTTTCAACAGGTTTAGAAGGACAGTTTGTCTGAAATATAGATGGCACCTTGCCAAATTTTTTATACCAATCTTGAAACACTGATTTTATCAAAGTATGAAAATAGTATTAGCATGATATGAATATTACATAAAAGACTTCTTAAAAATCAAATTGAGCTCAGGAAATGAAATAATCACAGACTAGGTGTTCCCGCACGCTGTGTAGCACGCCTTGCTCGGCTATTCTGTAAATGAGTGAGGGGTGTTACAGCTGCACCCTTCAACTGATCAAATAGATCATCATTGCAAGGCAATGGATATCTGTTCTTTATTGTCACCTTATTCAATTGCCGGTAGTCAATACATAAGCGAAGAGTGCCATCTTTCTTCTTAACAAACAATACTGGCGCTCCCCAATGTGACACACTAGAGCAGATGAAGCCCTTTTCAAGTAGTTCTTGCAACTGTATCTTCAACTCCTTTAACTCTGCTGGTGCCATTCTGTATGGTGTTATGGAGATTGGATCCACACCAAGTATAACATTAATTTCAAACTGCACTTCTCTTTCCGGTGTTAACCACATGTGCCAAGTATGCTTCACACCCCTTTCTGATCATTTTTTCGGCTAGTGCAGCCGAAATGATGTTTGATGGCAATAGCTGCCTCTCCCCATGTATTACCACATTACTGTACTGAGGGAGACTAAAAGTGACTGTCTTCAACCTACAGTCAATCATGGCGTGATGCCTGGCTATCCAATCCATGCCCAAGATGATATCATAATCTCTAAAGGGCATTTTAATGAGATCAGACAGAAAAATGTGTCCTTGGATCACCAAAGGACAATCCCTATACATTCTATTAACCCTGACCTCCTGTCCTAGCAGACTTGTTACTAGTACCTCAAAGTCCATTTTTGTACATGGAACACGAATGCAATCAATAATGCTAGCACTCACATAAGAATGGGTAGAACCCAGATCAAATAACACAAACACATCTTGATTAAAAGTTGAGAAGGTACCAGCCACAACATCAGATGTCTCGGCCTCTTCTCTCTGTCTCATTGCATAGACTCTGGCTGGAGCACTGCCTTGCTCTGATTGATTCATAGTGCCTTGACTGCCTGCTGGGTTACCTCTACCCCTGCCTCTACCTCTGCTAGGTGGTTGTGAACCTCTAGTGACAGGGCTCTGAACTGACCCTTCTGCAGTAGTAGGAGGTGGTCCAACTCTGTGAGTACTGGTGCAGTCCTTGGCAAAGTGCCCTGTGCCTCCACAGTTATAACAGGCTCCAATAGCCTTATAGCATACCCCACCATGATTTCTTCCACAAGTTTCACATTGGCAGGGAGGGTAGGAACTTCGGTACTCACGACCGGATAGAGGAGGTTTCATCACGAATATCTTCCCCTACCAGACTTCTTACCACCTCTGTTGTGTCCCCCAAAGTTCTTCCTCTTTCCAGTTGGACCACTGGAACTCTGTTCTACTGACTTTCCCTCTTTTTCTGTCTTCTCTGATTTCTTTTTCTCAAGGGCCGCTTTAGATTCAATTCTTTCTAATTCCAATGCTTGAGAAATAAGCTCAGAGAAGTTGTTATGTTTGAATCCGACCACTTGTAATCTGATACTGGGCTTCAAGTCGGTTTCAAACCTCTTGCATCTCTCCCTACTGGTAGAAAGTAGACTTACTGCATAATGGCTCAGGTGGGAAAATTCCCTCTCATATTCAGCCACTGATCTACTTCCCTGTTT
This sequence comes from Hevea brasiliensis, assembly GCF_030052815.1. Taxonomy (NCBI): domain Eukaryota; kingdom Viridiplantae; phylum Streptophyta; class Magnoliopsida; order Malpighiales; family Euphorbiaceae; genus Hevea; species Hevea brasiliensis. Next base: position 19,569,109 of record NC_079510.1, on the reverse strand, counting down.
CAGACTTAGGAACTCTTGCAGCTTCTGGTCCACATAAGCATCAGGGACATATTTTTGTCTGAACTCTCGTAGAAAATCATTCCATGTTAGCACTGAAGGTTCTACGAGGCTGTGGGGAATGGTTTTCCACCAGTCATATGCATCCCCTGTAGTAGAGATACTGAATATTCAAATCTGAGCTCCTCTGTACAATATATCTTCTTGAACACCCTATCCATTCTCAGTAGCCCCATATTTCATTAATTTGTCATACTGCTTAGCAGAAGACTATGGTTGTACCATTAGTGTCTGTAGTGTGACTTGAGTAGGCATGTTACCAGCCATCTGTTGAAACATTACAGCCATCTGCTGAGCGAACTGAGCAGGAAACTGTAGGACCGAGGGGGCTGATGCAGCTGATCCACTGACATTGTGTAGGACTGGGGCATCCCCTTATACCTCAGCCTCTATAGATTGATCAACTGAATGATCACCCTCTTCCATAGTCAATGTAAGGATCTTAGACTTCCTGAACAAATAACACAAGGAGATTTCCTCCCGTTAGTGCATATTTATAATGTAATATACTGTATGTATCAAACAATAACATTGAGCAGTTGTACTATGAAGAAAGAATATTCAAATTACATTTAATCAACACAATATGTTTCTCAACATTTGTCAATTCAAATCCATAATAATTTTTCAGTGTTTTCAAAGGCTGGGATAAAAGAAATATATCACAATATTTACAAACCAAAGTAATTTATAATTTATTTTACAACTTCAATGTACAATTTTAATTTACAACTGCTCAAAACTAAGAACACTATATACATACAGTGAACATACATTACAATACAAAATGCAAAATATGGTATACTCAATATACCCGATGATCTCTCATTGTAGTTACCCAATTCATTTTCAAGCATATTGCATTTTATTGCAATTTTCCGGATTTCGGTATACTAATTTGACCTAGCCGGATGACTTAGTTCCTTCAATTTTCGGGTTTTAGTCAAAACTACAAACTTGTAGGTCTATGTCTTATTGCATGCAGGGAAAACTTTCAGGTCATTCTAAGTTGTGTAGACCAAGTTATGGCCAATCTACCAATGCTGGACAGAATGTACCAAAATGGTAGCTTTAGGTCATTTTTAGGTCACTTTTGGTTCGGCCAGTTTTTGGACCTGAACTTGTGCAAGTTGTTTGGCTTGGTTCTAGCCATTTCTGGGCTTTGGTATCTCCATAAGAATTGTAGATATATGTCTAAACTATTCATGGTAAAAAGTTTAGGTCAATTGGACCAGTTTTGAGTGAGTTATGGCCAAAACATCAACTGCTGCCCAAATGGTCAATTTTCAGGCTTTCAATGCACTAATACGGATTTGGTCATTTTTCAAGTCACCTTCCAAGCAGAATTTTGGTATGCTTTCTTCATGAAAGTTGGCACATTTTGTGCCTAGTTTCACCTCCAATTGGTCTCACACCAATTGGAGCCACACACTTAAGGTTCTAAGCCAAAACATACACTGCCCTATTGTACATTGTGCACCCTTTACCAATTACACATCCTATGCTTACCAAGTCACTCTTCCATGTCATTTCTGGTTTGTACCATAACATAAACACATTTAGAAACTCATTTTTGGTCATTTTGGCAGCTTATAACCATTCTCAATATGCACATTATAATACAAAATTTTCCAAGTCCAAATTACAAACAATTTAACCACATGACATAGCTCATTTACATGTCCACATTCAAACCTTTATACACATATACATGCTACCATAACAAGCACAATAATTCAACAATATAATTCCATTAACCAAACCATGAAACAACACATTTTGGTCTACACTTCAAAGTTGCCGATTTACATCTTCTTCAATTAGTTTCCAAGCTTCCAAAATCAAGTGTACTATCACACATACATTTAGTATACATTATCCAATTTATTCCTACACATATAAACACTTACATCAACACTTTAATCTACCATTTACATGCAAGGATAAACTGCTCTCATTGAAGTTCCATGGCTACCAAAAATATACCTCTTCCTTAACTCATCAAACTTCAAAAATCCTTCCACAATTCAACTACCCATAACATCCATTCAAGGTTTAATGAAACAATAATAAAAAATACATACTTACCACTTTTGAAACTCTTCAAAACCTTCACTAAACTTCTTAAAATTGCTGTCTAAGTCTTCCTTGTGATGTGGGGAGCAAAGTTAATGAAGCAAGCTTTGGGGTTTAAGTTGAAAATGGTGAAGAACATGGAGCTTTTGAAGGTTTCGGCTATGGAGGAAATTTGGGAGATTTCAGCTGGTTTTTGGGAGGTTGAAGAAGGTGAGTTTCTATCCAAAATATGCTGATTACATGTCCACTTAAGTGGAGTTAGTGGACCACTAAGTAAGGGTTTAATGTTTATTTATTCTAAAGTTTCCATATTCTCATATTTAACTCCTATCTTTTGCTATTTAAATTAGGTACCACTAATTTAATTTTTCATGAAATTTTCCAAGTGTAATATCATTTATTTTTAATGGAAATTTAGGTCAAAAGACAACTCGGGGTGTCAAATGACCACAATGCCCCTATTCGGGTTGCATTCCCGATTTTTCGGTAACACCGAATTTTGTCGTTTTCTCGATTTCTCGTTTTTCTTTGTACTAGTTAATTATTTTTTTTTTTTGATATTTCTAATGGTATTTATACTTCAATAGGTCTTTAATTATGTCTTAAAAATATTTTCTAGGGTTCCTCGCGGTCCAGGGCTAGTCAACGGTCCACGCCGCAAGTTCCCAGTGCGATCACCCATCGCTAGGGTTCTCGACTCATTTAACTTGGTTACATTTCATTGCTATTATTTTTCCTTTATTTTTCTTGTATTTTCTTTTCTTGTATTTCATTATTGTATGCCTCCTCACTCATATCTAAGTGTAGTTCTAGGCATTCTAGCTGTCCGAACAACATTGGTCACAGGAACAGTAGAACGCATTACCGAACATAAGGGTGTTACATGCCATCCGTCCTCAAGGAGACCGATCTACAGACCATTAATCAAGAATACAACCTTCAGACTGACTCCTTCGAGCTTATCAGATGTCATGGCGATCTTCGAGCTGATCATTTCTTTGAAGAAAATGACATGATCATGGTATGTGAAGAACAATTGAAGGTCGGGTTTCAATTCCCCCTGGACGAATTCTTTAGAGCCGTTCTAAAGTTCCATCATGTATGCATAGCCCAAGTGCCCCAAACTCTTGGAGGACTCTGGTGGCTTTCAGAAGCTTCTGCCTAGCTAAAAAGCTCGAGCCTACAGTAAGGGTTTTCACTGAGTTGCATAAGCTCTCTCAGCGAACGAATGACGAGTATTGGTTTTTCCAAGCCAAGCCGCACTGTGGGCTCTTCATCGATCTCCCTTCTTTATTAAAGAATTGGAAAAATCGATTCTTCATATTGAGGAGTAAGATCCCGAATGGCATTAAGGGTATTCCACGCAGTTGGCAGTACCTGGTCACTTCAGTTCCAAAGAAGATCTCCCTAAATAGTGATGAGCACGCTATGGTAAAGGAATTGAAGGATCAGGCGGCCACTCACAAGTATTCATGTTTGGATGTAGTTATGGCCGAACTGAAGTGGTGGCTAATGCAAATGATCACCCATGAGGATTATGAGCTGCGGCTCTCTGACCTTGGACCCGAGATCTATACAACCTAAATCTTTAGTCTCCTGACTTAGGTGATCTCACTAACTTGTTTTCTGTGCAGGTATGGCTAGAGGTGAGAGCGTGAAGGAGAGCCATAAGCAAAAAAGGGAGATCGCCCGAAAAGTGTGAGAAATGAAAATTACTACTGTATCCCACACGCTGGGGCGAGACTTGGTAGAAGTGCCGAGCTCTTCGTCCTGACCTTCAGGACAGCCGACCCAGAGATAGAGATCGCTCCTTCCCTTCCGCGATAAGATGAACCACCACCTCCGCTGGTTTTTTCAAGTGAGGAAGGAGGGTCTTCCCAACCTGCTGTGAGGACCTTTTCTCATGGTGCCTAGGTCCTCATTCACTCGCTAGAGAAGAATCGCTCGGTTTGGGGGAATCCCGGACTAGCAAAAGTTTTGGGTTCCAACATCTGCTTTCTGAACGATCGGAATAGACTATCTCCGGATAGCATTGATGACCTCCTGACTCAAACGATGAGCTTGAGAGTAGAGACCCTTGTGAATCAACATATAATCAGAGAAACGGCTCATCTCTTGAGATAAGAAATTCTGAAGGCGGTCTAGGATGCAGCTCTGCCAAAACCCAAATTTCGTCTACTCAGGACTACATCATCGAGATAGAAGGTCGGATAAAATCTTATGAGGATAGGATAGCTGAGCTGGAGCAAGAGCTCGAAGATGCTTGAGCCTGCCGAACTACTGATGTCGTTCACCTTACCGAGGAGATCAAAGTGAAAGAAGAAAAGGCCGTGGCAAGAGAAGCTGATGCTTATGTGAATGCTCATGGCGATCTCCTGGCCGAGCTTGTGAGGCACTATCCCAAGGAAAACTTCCCCTGGATGGTGGATCTTGTCCCTCGAGGTGAAGAGGAGAGCGAGGAGGAGCCTGAGAGAGAGAGAGAGGATGATAGAATTGATAATATACCTGGAGTGCAGGTCAAGGGAGACCCTTTTGCTGAATGACTTGTACCTTTTTATTTTGAAATGAATAGGAGTCTTTTTATGTTCAATTTTTTGATAAAATCGAAAAGCATCTAAAGCAAATTGTCTAAGTACATAATTGATTGAATGCAGTTGAACATTAAACCTAAGAGGGACTATTAATCATAAGATATCAATGTAACACCCCTCACTCGACTACAGTGTAGCCAAGCAAGGCGTGCTACACGGCGTGCCGGATCACCTGATCTTATCTGATTTCATTACAGTTCTTAATTTACTTGTTCAAAAACTTTATTTAAGGTTTAGGCTATTTTTACTTTTATCAAAATCTAACTAATTTGGAAATTTCAAAAATTTTAACGATAATCAAACAGCGTCTGATTGTAATTTGGACTAACAGTTCTTCTGAACCTGCCAAAAACAATTTCAATATATACTCAATTTCTCAAACTTAATAGTCTCAAAAATTTTCTAACATAATGTATCTCAACATAGTATCCAGATTTCTCAGAAATCTCATCAGATTTTCAACATCTCAATATTCACAAGTACAATCTCATTATAACTCAAATTCAATTCACATATTAAAATACTTACTTTGAGTAGCTTCCATAATTCATAGGTTAATTACATGAGTTTATTTTGTACAAGATATACAAATAATTTACAATGTGCTAGGAATGAACAATATACATAACATGTATAAAATGAGCCGTATCTACATGCATAGCTGAGGAGGTGACAATCTTGAACTCTTCTGACACTTCTGCAGATCTGGACTCCAAAAATCTCAATTGACAGTCTACTGGTTTTACCTTTAGTACCTGCGCGAGGAAGCAATTCCATCATGCTAAGCATTTCTGCTTAGTGGTGCAATAGTATAACAATAAATAATATATACAAATAAAGAAAGAAATAAATCATAATTCGGATACTCGAGAATATATTTAATTTGGTATGGTATTTCTAGTATCAACGATCTTATATACTAGTTTGTTCCTCTTTGGAAGTGCTTAGTTAATAACTTTTCAGTAATACTACCCAGTATACAAATTATTCTAACTATATTGTATTTCAAGTCTCTACGATTATGCAATTTATATTTTTGTTATGTTGCTTTTTCTAATTCCTTTTACTCATTCATTCAATACTTAATTTAATTGTATTGAAATTTCATTATACTTAACTTAACTTAGCTTCCTGAATTGAATAATGTTTTAAATGACTGCCCATATAGCCTATACTGCGACGGTGGATAAACGGATATACTAGCACTGGGTACCTAGTACCTCGGGCCGTCACACCATCGGTCACAAAGTATCTCCCAGTGTGCAAACAGTGTGGCTAAAAAGCCATATAATCAATCAGGCATTAAGCCGAGTATAATAACACAAACTGTATAGCCATAGGCTATTAAAATCATAGTATGGCATAATAAGCCATAAAACACAGTATGACGTAAAGTCATTTACAGAACAGCTGTAAAAATCCTATTGGCATGCCAACCTATCCAAACTAGTCAACTAGGCAAACTAGGGCATATTACAAGTTTAAATATTTATTTCTTTATTTTCAGGGTTTACTGGTCATTACACAATTCATTGGTCAATGAAAATATTGACCTTTTTATACATCATGGATAAGTTGATTTTAGTATCAACATGTCACAATTTGCATTTCAATATGCTGCCAATATAGTGCAATTTACCATTTTTACAAGTTGGCATTCATTGCCAAATTGCTTCAAGCATCATTGTATGTAAATGTCAAATTCTCAATTTTTGTATGCTAGATTGGTCTAGCTTAAAGTCCCATTTCTCTTGGTTTTTAGCTTCTGGTCAAAGAAGAAAAATTGTAGCTCTATGTCTCATTGCACGCGGGCCAAAATTTCAGGTCATTCCGAGTTGTATAGACCAAGTTATGGTCAATTTACTAAAACTGGACAGATTGCACCTTTGGTGCAAAATTTGGTCATTTTCTCAATTTTTGTGTGCTAGATTTGTCTAGCTTAAAGTCCTATTTCTCTTGGTATTACTCCCTTCAATTCATTTGATTAGTCAACCTATAATGTTGACCCTTGATGCACTCTACGTGAGTCAATTCTAATGTTACCAATATGTCATATTTTATAGCCCTTTAGTGTTGGTAAATGTTACCAATTTCATTTCCAAGTGTATTGCATTTTATTGCAATTTTTCGAATTTCAGTGTACTATTTTGACCTAGCCAGACGACCTAGTTCCCTCGATTTTTGGGTTTTGGTCCAAACTACAAACTTGTAGGTCTATGTCTTATTGCACGCGGGGCAAAATTTCAGGTCATTCTGAGTTGTGTAGACCAAGATATGGTCAATTTACCAATGCTGGACAGATTGCGCCTTTAGTGCAAAATTTGGTCAATTTTAGGTCACTTTTGGTTCGGCAGTTTTTGTACCCGAACTTGTGCAAGCCATTTGACTTGGTTCTGGCCATTTCTGGGTTTTAGTGTTTTCATAAGAATTGTAGCTCTATGTCTAAACTAACAATGGTAAAAATTTCAGGTCAATTGGACCTGGTTTTAGTGAGTTATGGTCATCCCAAGGACTATTGTTCATATGGTCAAAAATTTGGGTTGCAAGGTTGCTATTCCGGATTTGGTCATTTTTAAGGTCAGTTTCTAGGTAGAATTTTGGCAACATTTCTACATGAAAGTTGGCCTATTTGGTGTCTAGTTTCACTCCCCATTGGGCTCATACCAATTGGGTTCATAGTTTGGCACTTATGGCCTAATTTAGGTACTGCCTTCAATACACAACCTGCACAAAGCACATACACTTCCAATTTGATATTCCTTCTCCTCCTCATTACTTCAATATTCAATCAATAACACTTCCATATATATATTGTACACAATTCCAGCAAGAATTCTGGGTAGAATACTCAAGGGCACAAGGCACACAATACACCATTAAACTTCAACATTTACATCCACCCAAATTCAATGTACATCAACACTTATGTTACACAAACACTTCCATTTTAACTACACATGCTGCCCACAATTTAATACCATCACATCTCATCAATATATTACATAAATTCACATACAATTTCATAACATTATAGGCTGCCAATTTCAAGCTCAATTGTCCAAGTCTTCAAAATTTTGTTCAAAACCCACTTTCACATTGTCAACCTCACATGTACTCTTACAATTAAATTCTACCACTTATAATCACATAAATTGAGCATCATTAATCAACAATAATATGCACAAATTAACAGTTTTCATGCCTCTCAAGGCTGCCACAATTCAACAATTATCCAAGGTCTTCAATAATTCTTTCAACCTCCTAATTCAATTACTCAATCTCAACATACACATAAAGTTAATTTGCTAGGACCTCTAATTACCTTAATCAATATCATTTCCCATCAACTACATGTAAAGATAATTCAAACCTCTTTAGGTTCCATGGCTGCTAAATTCAATCACCATTAAATATTCATCCAATCCTTCCAATTTTTCAATAATTCAACTCATCTCCACCTTAGTACAAAGTTTAATTAAGTGAGGTAAGGAAAACTAGCACTAACCTCAACTTGGGCTTGATTAAACTTCACCAAAACTCCTCTTTCTTGCTTCCTACATGCTGCCCATGATGTGTAGAACAAGTTTAATGAAGGACTCTTGAAGAAATGATGGCTTCATCATAGGTGGATGAAGGCTTGTATATTGGGCGGCCATGGATGAAGCTTGGAGGATTTTTAATTCGGCAAAGAAGAATGGAGAAGATGAAAGTGATCAAATGGCTGTCCACTTTGTCCTCAAGTGAGCTTTTATAGTCCACTAAGTGTCCACTTAGTGCTCCACTAATTAACATTAACATTATAATAATCCTAGTTTTCCCTAATTGCACTAATGTCCCTATTTTCCTTTAATTTACATTATGTGTAATATTTCTTATTTTCATGACATTTTCAAAATTTTTATATCACTTATTTTTAATGGAAATTTAGGTCAAAAGGCAACTCTAGGTGTCAAATGACCAAAATACCCCACTTCGGGCTATATTCCCGATTTTTCGGTAATACCGATTTTTGTCTGTTTCTCGACTTTTTTTTGTTTTTCTTTGTACTAATTTATTAATTTTTCTTTAATAATGCTAGTGTCAATTATATTTCAATAGACCTTTACTTACGTCCCAAAATTAAATTCTGAGGGTTCCCCACGGTCCTGGGGTCGGTAACGGCCTTTCCAGTGCGGTCACCCATCGCTGTGGTGTCGGCTCGTTTAACTTAACTTCATTTTCTCTCTTTCATTTGTCTTTGATTTTTCTTGCATTTTCTTCTTATTTATTTCATCATTATATGTCTGTTCATTATCACCGAAGTGTAGTTCCAGACATTCCGACTTTCCGGGGCAGACATTAGCTATCGGAACAGTATAATGTACGGACTATAAAAATGAGGATGTTACAATCAAGCTACTCCAAGAGATCGGAAAAACATTACTCGTGAACATGAGATCAGACGGAGCCATAACTAAATATCGAATGAAACTTTAGAATATTATAATTGTAAAAATTTGAAAATGACTTAAACTTTTTAAGGTCAGAATGGTTATTTAGAGACCAGATAAAACCTTAACTTCATTTGAGGAATATCAGGGCAATTTAAGCGAGATACCCGACCATAACAATAGCAGGCAAGATTGGATTCAACTATTTAGATGGAATTTGGTGGTATTTGTACATAGAGAGATCGGAGAACAATAGCAGGCAAGATTGGATGGTCCAGAGATCCAATATTGATTCGAACTCATCGGATAAAAGACCAAGTGATCGGAAAGCAATCTAATCTTGAACATGAGATCAATTTATTCTAGAGACAAGCCATTCGTGATTTCGGCAAAGCTACCTGTAATCAAGTCATCGATTGAGAACGGATAATGAAGTTTTAATTTTAAAAGAACCTTGCATTCGAAGGTCGACCAAAATATGGTGTCTACAACTGCCTTCATAAGTTTCAGGTTATGTAGGGTGAGTTATGGCAATTTAACTAACCTGAACTCATAAACCCTGTACCTCCAGGATTTCAGGTTCAGGTCAGTCTTTACAATTTATATTTAAGGTTATTACACTCAAAATTTGAGTGAGGTTTCTAAACAAAAGTTGTAGCTTTTCAAATCTGTTTGGCTCATCCCAATTGGAGTTTTCTAGTAGAAGTTATTATATGATTACTGTCCAGGGGTAAAATGGCAATTTGCACTAATTATAGGAATTCCAAGATTAGAGTTCCTGATTTGCCCTAACAATTTCCCTAAGTTCCTTTAGGATCTGGGTTCTGGCTAAAATATCAAAGTTGTAGTTTTAGGTCTTATTAAGATTTTAGTTTTTGAATCACTACATTTGTAATTTTGTAGTCTGAGTTATGGTATTTTTTCCACAATTGGTCGGGTATCCTGAAATTTAGGGTTTCAAAGTCAGGTTTGGTCCAGGTAGATTTGTTGGTCCAAATTTGCATAACAATTTGATTGAGTTAGGGTCAAAACTAGGTTTCCTGGTCTGCATTAAAAATACTCTCCTATATCTCACATTTTCATAGGTTCAAGAATCATGTTATTTGGAGTTTCCTAGAGTGAGTTATGCTCAAATCACTAAACATTGTGCAATGGTCATTTCTGCCCAGGTCCAGAACATTAATTTCAAATTCAAGCCTAATTTAGGGCAACCTATGGTTAGTTTCTGGGCAAGCTTCCTTCATGAAATTTTGCAACCAGCAATGAATAATCATCTCATGATCAAATCACACAATTAAATCATATATTAAACAATCTAAATGGCAAATATAGTGGCTCTAATACCAATTGAAGGAGCGAAAGCATGAAAAATATATGTTTAGATCATTGAATTCAAAAATTTTCTTCTAGGGTCTCATGCATCATACAAGATTCATTATTTATCTATTTGATTTCAATGATAAATAGCATATTAAAAAACTTTTAATATATTTTTGGATCTACATTTGCCATTTAAGATTTTAGAATTAACAGATTAATTCATTAGAACCCTAGATTAAATCAAGAACAAGTGCACTAACCTTTTTATTCACTGTAGTTGTGTTTAGCACCTTTGGGATGCGCTTAGGACACCAAATATTGTCCCTCTAGCTTGTCCACAACAAAATCACCAATGGCAGCCCCTTGAACAGCTTCTAAAGCCTTTCCAATCAATTAGAAATTCAGGTTTTGCCTTTAGAGAGATTACAGATGTATACAGGACACTAGAAACGATTTCTAGCAATTTTAATTTAAGAGAATGTTGGCAATTTTCTTTGAATTGATGAGACATGAAAAAGAAGAGAGGAAGAACAAAGCAAGGGTGGTGGCACCTTTGGAAGAATGAGCAGCTACTATTTTTCTTTTTCATCCTTTCCCTTATATAGCTAGGTCACCACTTAAAACCCTTACCGCATGTCATCTTTTGATTGGCTCTTGGTTTAATTGACCCAATCACATTGTGCCAAGTGTCAAACATATATTTAATCTTGACTTTGATCATCTTACATGACTAAAAGATAAATGGCAAGCTTATGTGTAGTGCCATGTGTCACCATCTCATGGTGTGTGACACCTCTCACCCGTCTATAGTGTAACCGAGCGAGGTGTGCTACATTCGGTGCCGGAGCACCCTATCTTATCTTACTTTATTATTTTAATAATTTTGAATTCTTTTAATTTAATATCAATTATTTTCCTATGGAGAAACCAGCAGAGTTTCTCCTATTTTATTAAATATTGACGTGATTCACTATTCACTTATTTGAAAATTCAACAATAATTTCACAATAAAAATATCATTCATGTTATCATATTCATCTCACATTCAATTCTTGTAATTCACATACTAATTTGTATATCTCAATTTCATATTCATTTCCATGTATTTCCATTCATGCACAATTTATATATATAAATTCTCAAGTTTCATTAATTTACATGATTTACAGACTGATTACATAAATTCATAATTTACATGATGTACAAATTAATTACAGTTCCATAATCTATATTTCGACATATAATTCATAGTTTACATTACAGAAAATAACTAATTATAATGTATAAAATACATAATATAATCTATATGGGCCCTATCTACATGCATTGTTGAGGAGGTGACAACCTTTGACACTCTGTAGATCTGGACTCCAAAATCTCTGTTTAGTATTCGCTGGGCTTTAACTTCAGTACCTGCGCGAGGAAACAAATCCATCGCACTAAGCATTGCTGCTTAGTGGTGCAATAATATAACAAGAAATAATGTATACAAATAAAAATAATTGGAGCATATTTTCTATATTCAAGAATTTTACTGGGTTCATATGAAATTTGCCATATAATATATCTTTCGTCATTTATGTTGCTCTCTAGAATCACTTCTTTCATAAGTTAACAATAATCATTTATATAATGTACAAATAAATCTAAAATTTAAACTTATACTTTATACTTATATTCTTATGAAAGTCACATTTGTAATGTTATTTAAGTTATAATTCTTCTACTAGTCTTTTTATCACTTCCTTGATACTCTCTAAGTTGTTTATAATCATTTTGTAATATTTAAAATTTTCAGAACTAATTTAATTTATTTCAGATCTTTCTAAGGAACAAATTTTTGGAGCTAATCTAATTTATTTCAGAACTTCTTCTCATTTATTTACTTTCTAACATTTTTAATTACTAATATTCGTAACTTATTTTAATAAATTAGACTGCCCAAGTAACCTATGACAGGCTGACTAAACTAGATAACGGGTCATTAGCATTGGACACCGCGGTGCCTTGGGCCGTCATACCATGGGACGCAGAACGTCAACCACGTATGCAGTCAGTATGGCTAAAAAGCCATGATATCACATAATCGGGTATTAAGCCATGAGTGCGGGCATAAAGCCATGAATATGGGCATAAAGCCTTTTGCAGTACTGCTAAAATAATACCCTATTGGCATGCCAAACTATCCAATCTGACATACATGTCTAGGAAATACAAGGACACATAATATTATTAAATATTAATATATTGTGTTTTATGACTTCATTATTTCATGATAAATTTCCATTATAATTTATACATTCATTGGATCATTTATATGATCACAATTCACATCAATTATCCTTTTATACCATTATACTCAATGTACTTTTTCTTTCTACAATAATGAGAACTAATGTCTCATTCATACATTAATATGGTTCATTTATTCATTCATTATGTTATTCATATTGATCATAATTCAAAACAATGGTTCACATGTACCATTGTATTCAAAATATTTTTCCTTTCTCATTTATTCATTTTATGAATTCTATTTGTGATTGGCATATAAGCCCTAACTACCTATTCACATCAATTAGGTAGCTTACTTTTCATGTTTCAAGCAATCCATGAACATTTCATGGATTTTAAATTTATGGCCTTAATTTCCCTTTAACAATATAGTTCTTATACTTTGTGTCTTTGTATTAGTATTCACTCAAATTGTTGACTTTTTAATGCATAATAAATTTATTGAACCTAAGTTCACCAAGATACCACATTTTGCATTCTAAAGTTGTTAGTATTGGTTGCCAATACCATTTCAAAGCTTAGTGTTGGTTACTTTATAATTTTCAGATTTCAAGCACTAAGTTTACTGTTCTATTGGTCATTTGTACAGTAGGAATTTAATAAAATTGTCTTCATAAAAGTTGTTCCTTATTGTATCTAGTTACATTTCTCTTTTTGAATCACTCCATTTGGAGTTTTGTAGCTCAAGCTATGGTCATTTTACCATAACTGGCCGGATTGACCTGTACCCAGAATTGCTGGGCAATTTGGTTCTGCTAGATTTGGTAACATAAGTTTGGTTGGCAATTTGACTAGGTTATGGTCAGAATTTAGATTTGTGTTCTTCATGAAAATTGTAGGGCTATGTCTCAGCTTTCTGTTGATAAAATTTTAGATCGATTGAACTTTTCTACACTGAGTTATGACCAATTGAATAAACACTGTTTATTTAGTCATTTTCCAGGGACAGCATGTTGGTTACAAGGATTAGGGTAATTTTTAGGTCAACTTGGTTTGGTTTTCTGGGTAGGGTTCCTTCATCAAAGTTGTGTCATTATGTCTTATAAAACTTTCTCCATTATTTTCATTGCATTTAGATTTTTATAGACCAAGTTACGGCCATTTTACCAAAACTGGTCGGGTGAACTTCAGTCCAAGAAATTCTGGACAGAATGGTTTTGGTTAGTTTGGTGACCACACTTGGGCCAGCAATTTCATTTGGTTAAAAGCATTTCTGGGCTTGGTGTTCTTCACAAAAGTTGTAGTCCTATGTCTAATCTTTACAATGACACAAAAATCAGGTCATTTGGACCTGTCTAGAGGGAGTTATGGCCAAATGAACAAGTCATTTGGTCAATTTTCTAGGTTCAGTGTTTGGATTTTCGGATTAAGACAGTAAAGTGATCAAGATTTGGACAGAATTTGAGCATGGTTTCTTCATGAAAAATGGGGTATTTTGTCCTATGTTTCATCTCCAATTGGCCTCACACCAATTGGAGCAACACAACTCCAGTTATAGCTCAAACAATACATTAGACTCAAAGGTCCGAATTTCCTGCATAAGAATCAACACTCCCAAATTCAATTCTCCCAACTCCACAAACTTCATTTGACATATTTAGCACTTCTAATGGTCATTAAATCATCTCAACATCATCAAATTCCAAGAAATAATATAAAAACTAAGTTAGGTCAAAACCCTAACTTATAATTTCAATCTCAATCATACATCCATGCAATTTGATTTCTAATGCCTTAAACTTCATTAATCAACTTGACTAACTAAAACAAAATCATCAAAACCATCAAATTCATTTACTTCCTAGGGCTGTCACAAATTGAAACTTCAACATATTCTAAGTTTTCTTTTCTTTTCATGCCATTTCAACTTAATCAAGCATGCTTTTCATGCTTAGGAAAGGAAAAGGGTATAGTTAGTGCACTAACCTCTTTAACCACTCTCTTGGCTTGTTGAAACCTTAGAATTTTTTTCACTTTCTTCAAATTTCATGGTAGCCAAATACTTCTCCTTGGTGTGGGTGTAATTTTTAGTGAAGGTGATTAGGGCTTTTAGGGTGAGAAAGGGTAGGAATTCAAGCCTGAAAGCTTAAAAATAGAAGAGGAATTCTTCCATGGTGGTGCGGCTGGCTTGAGGGAGAAGGAGCAGAATTCTTTTTTCAATTTTTGGTCTCATTTATCCTCTTTTATTACTTCATTAAGTGGTGTTTAATTGTGATTGGTGGATAGGTTTTTAATGACATCATATGATGTCATATTAGGTATTTTCTTTCATTTTCTTTTCTTTTTTTCTCTACTTATTTTCAATTCAATTTTTAGCAATATTTATTTATATTTTAGATCATAATAATTATTTACTTAACTGGACAAGTCGGTCAAAAATCATCTCTGAAGATAAAATGATCAAAATGCCCTCCGTTTGGCTTAACAAACTAAAATTGTCTGTACCGATTGAAAAATTTTTCTAAACCTTTTCTTGGCATTCTAATGCCATAGAAACCTCAATGACTCTTCTCTGGAGTCCCAATAATTATTTCATGAATTTTCTCCCCAGTCTAGGGTCGGTAATTATCTTTACCGATACTTCCCCGTATGGTCACCCATCGCTAGGGCACCGGCTCATTTAACTTAGTTGTATTTTATTTCTAAAATTTTTCCTTAATTTTTCTTATTATTATTTGATTCATTTATGACTTCTCACTCTAGTCTAAATATTTTTCCAGACGTTCTAGCTGTCTGGATCGACATCGGTCACCGGAATAGTAGAATTTATGGAATTACTACAGTGAGGGTGTTACATGGTGCCACATGTCACCCTGTGAAATGACCATAATACCCTTGTGTCTTAATTTTGAGTTCTCAACCCAAAATAATTATTTTTCTTCTTCTGATCAATTTATATCAAATATAAATTAATTAATTAATCTCTATTAATTAATTTCTCATGATTAAATTCATATTTAAATACTTTAAATATAAATTTAACTGTTATTATACATCCAATAACCTAGATTTTGTTTTAAGCCATGCTAGGGACTTTGCAATCCAATTGCAAACCAAACCTATTTAATTAATCAATTAAACTCTTTAATTAATTAATTAAATCATATTTAACTTGGTGATTACTTGTGTATGTGTGTGACTCACTAGGCTCATCACTAATTGGCAATGAGATATGATATCAACTCTTAATATCATCAGAACTCTTTCTTACTATAAATGATTTCTCTAAATCATTTTATGCAACTCATAGACTATGGTTAACACCTAGCATAGCATGCCATAGCCACCCAATTAGTAATAAAGTTTACCTTAAATGAACCTATAATCATTTGTTACCATGCACTAGAATCTCTCTGTTACAAAATCCCAATTCGAGCTGGAGTCATGGTTTATGTCAAACCCCATTTGCTATGAATGTTATGTGCTCTTTTAATTCCAGTTCTTGATTAAAAAGATTTTCTCATCTGAAACTCTTTCCTAATTAAATCTATCTGTCCTGGCCAGGAACTTGAAACATCAAGAACAATTAAATGAACATAGGATTTTATCCCTATTTACTTAGGGCAACAGATTCCATCTTGATCAACACCTACCTCCATATATAACTAGTAGGAGCCAACACATGGCCATATACCCATAAACAGTACAAGTATGAAAACAGTATCAAACTCAAACCACCTATATACAAGATAACTGTGCTATCTCAGGTCTAAAAATTATATGCACTGATATGATTTATGACAATGCATTGATAAGAGTAAACTCCATGTGCTTATCATAAATGTCACTGGTTCGGCCTACTTATCATGTATAAGTGCCTATCATGTTTGTTATATGGCATGAGACTCACCATTCCATCTTATTTATATCTCATATAAATATATTGGGAACAAACATGAATACAACCTTTCTGAATAAGTCATGTCCTGTGTGATCGATTGTGAACCAATTTATGATACTTTGTGCTAGAAATACCGTCACTCATATTCTTAACAACTTAAGAATAGAATTTCTAACAAAATATCAATGGACCTTTTCTATTACACATAAATATATTATGTAAATAGAAAAGTGAAAATGCCTTTTATTAATAAAATATGTACAAGATACATACTAAATGATATGCTCTAGAGCATACTACTAACATGTTTTCTTGATTTTTCATTCAATTTCATCATGGCTCAACCTTAATCCAAGATTAGAATAAGTTGGAAGACAAGGATTAGCACTAGCCTTGACTTGATGAATTTCCAAGTTAGCCAATCTTCAATATTCTTCAATTCCTTCACTTCCAATCACTCTAGCAAGATGAAATATGCAAATTTAGTGTTGGTGACTATAGGTTTTATGGTGAGATTTCCAAGTAAATGAAGCTTTAAAGGAGTGAAAATGGTGGAAGGTGCTAGAAGGAGTGGTTTGGCCAACATAGGTAGGAAAAAGAAGATGAAGTAAATTTTATGATAAGAATGAATTAATTGAATTTGTCTTCTATAGGGTTATATGTGTCTTAATTTAATTTGATTTTAATTAAGTCATCAACTTGTCATGCTTATGTTATAATTGATATTTAGTTTTTATTTCTTTCTTTTCTTCTTTCAATTACTCTTCTCTACTTGAATTTTCATCAAAATTCCATCATATTTCATTACATTAATTTAACTTAATTTAATTAATATTTTGATCAAAAGTTAACTCTAAGTGTCAAATGACCAAAATGCCACTCATCGGGTTATAATCAATCTTTTTCGATAATGACCTTTAACTCCATAACCCGATGGTCACTTTAATTTTCATACTACTTATTTCAATTTATTTTTACTTCATTTTTAGTCCTCAAACTACCTTTAATAGTACTATTCATGGACTGAAAATAGTACTGTTCAGAGCTCAGAAGTTCAGGACGTTACAATATGATGAAGGAATGAAGTTGAATACAAATATGATGAGAATTGATTGTCAATATTGTTGCAATTGGAAATTATAAATATTATTATTAACAGGTGAATGTTAAATGTTTAAGGGAAACTCTTGTAGTTCTTCCATTTGAAATTTATTAAAAAAATTAAAAGGTAAACCTTAAGAAAGAAAATTGTTCTAATACAAGTTTAGGTGCTCCATGCATAGAATTTGGCATTCCTTTGCTAGTTTCACTGTAGATCTGGTAGGGGGTGTTACAGAAAGGATCATCCCCTTCCTTGTACTTAGGAGCATCCAGCCTTAAGTAGTTCATCATCTTCACTTTGCCTCGACTACTTGTCCTAGTCTCTTATGTAAGAACTATAGGAGATATAGGGGATGGTAAGAACTATAGGAGCTACAGGGATGGCAGTGGTACTTGCTCTCTTGTAACTCCCTCCATGGGATTTTGAGTTCCCATGGTAGTTGAAGAACTTTAGGGGTATTGTTGTGTAAGGTACATAGGATATGGTTTGTATGGTAGGAAGTAAGGTGGGTAAGGCATAAAAGGAGGATATTGGGGATAGCCCATAAATATAGTGTTTTTAAAACTTCCTAATTGAGGGTATTGATACTCAAACACATGCTCCTATCCTAGCTATAGAAGAGATACAAACTTTGACTCATCTCCTCCTTCCTTAAAACTGTCTTCTCCCATCCATCCCACACTAGAAGGCTCGAGATTCTTATGCTATTGGGAGAAGCCATAAGAACTCTTTCTTGCATCTACAGACATTCTGAGTGCCTATGCAGTCTCCCTGCTAACTTCAAAGGACTTTTTAGGAACTCTAGAAGATTTTCCCCTTCCACCTCTGCTTACTCTCTCCCTAACAACAGGGTTAGTAGGTAGTGCTCTAATACCCTCATTCTTGGGTAGAGCGTTGGTCAACCTAACAGACCATCTTGAACCTCGTATTTCTAAAAGCAAAAAATAAGTTTTGAGAGCATAAAAAGTTCATGTGCATTCACATGAACACACAGCATATAATCAGGCATAACATGAAACCTAACATGCTTATAACATTCATCACATAACATATAGGGACCCAACCATATTGGACATGTATTTTCCTAACTGTGCTATTCAACATCCTCCCTTTCACCTCTCTTATATACTAGTACTAGCATCTTGGTCTACTCATCTAATCTAGAGCTTTGACACCAACTTTGTAACAACCTAAACTAGGGGCCATTACCAGCACTAAGGATCGGATCAGCTTAAGGCTGTCGGAACCCATAGTAAGCCTAAAACCTATAAAGCACACATACATTCCTATATCTCACCATTTAAACATACTCCAAACCATTATACTTTAGTCTTTTCATACATACTTAGACATTCATAACATTCAATTGGTTCAGGATTTGAACCTTGACATACATAAGTTCTAAAGTGTAATGGTTCAATATACATACTCCCAATAAGGGTAAACATAACATATATATCATCATCATCATACATAAAAAGTTATTACAAAAAACCAATTTTCTTTAATCTCTAGCATAGTGCTATCCATTCATAATTTACATGTCCACTTACCCATACATAAGGAAAAGGCTAAAGCTACTGTTGAAGCTATCTTTTTAAGGAAATCTTCTAGTCCTATAATCCTGCATCTGGAGGTTAGGGGAAGGAGGTAAGCTTACACAAGCTCAGTGAGTAAACTAACCATCATTAAATTATATCATTTAATTCATACACGTACATTGCATCATTCAAATGGTTTTTCACTACACAAGCATTTCACATAGGATGGACTTGCCACCAATAACTCCCTAAACTTTCCTTTAAAACATGACCTATGTCATGCACCCTATGGCAACTTACAGATCTCCCCTAATGGGGCAACTTAAAGACGTCCCCATGGGATTTACATTATGGATCTATAACGTACATTGAAAGGAAAATATACCAAAGGGTGTAAAATTAGCAATTTTATATTTTTCATTCCTAATGTTTCATGCAACATACAAACCTTTTATACTATTGCAAAAACACTTGTTTTGGTTACAACAAATTGTTACTCAATTGCTAAAAATCCTAATTGCCATTAGGAAACTAAAACCTTAAATTAATAAGATCAAGTTTAAGGAATTTACCCCTAAGGCGCAGAATCAAATTCAAACACCTAATCCGAGTAATGTAGATCATCAAGTGTTGATCCTCTAGTTTGTCCACACAAGCAAGATAATCAAAGCTTCCTCTTTAGCTCAAAATCCCTTTTTGTGCTTCCTCTTGAAGTGGCCAAGCTTACACAAAGTTGGAGTTTAGGGTTTTCTAGGTTTTAGCCTTATAGAAGTGTAGAGAAACAATTCCTCTACTTTTAATTCAAGAGTCACAACTTTAAATTTCTCTTGAATTTAGCACACAAGGAGGGAGATGAAAATTTGGCTTGGGAGAGAGAGAGAGTATCACACCTTACCCCTCCGTAAGGCATAACATGATCCCGTAGAATACTTAATGAACTACCGAACTTCACCTCCCGATAACTCATTAAGTACCCTACAAGGGATTTTAAAACGATTTTATTACATTTTGGAAGTGGTGAGCATTTTAGTGAGAATTAAAAACCATTTATTCAAAGCTTAAATACTAGTAAAAATTTTGTCCATTTTAAATTTTGCCACAAATTTTATAAAAATTTTGACAGAGTTCCGTTTGAAACTGGAGAAAACAGTTTTTCAAATACCTAAAAAAAAACACTTCCAAAAATATTTCACAACTCCCAACCTTCAATAACTCAATCATCTCAATTCAATGCAATTCAAAATAATTTCACAATACAAATCAAGATTTCTCATCTCAAAATATTCAATATTTCCAATCACAAAGCATAAAGTAAGAAATCCATAAGTGCTAAGATTAATTTACAGAAGGAAATCCAAAAAAAAAATAATATTACTACAATTTATTTACAACTGCTCAACTACATTGATACATACAATATTTTTATATTTACATCAAAATTATTTACTAGGGTATAAAATAATAACCGTACAAAATGATCAGGGGTCCACAATTCGATAGCAGCTCACTCTGCTACTTTCTCCTTGCTCTTATCTGCGACAGCAAAATAAGCAATCGCTGAGTATAAAAATACTCAGTGGTGCACAATAAAAATTTAAAATACAATAAATAAATCATTCATTGCCAAACACAATTTAAATATTTCTCAATCACATTTCACAAATATCAAAGTTCATAATAACACCATTTTGTCAAATAATCTATTAAACACAGTTTAGTCAAACAATTTCATAAACACAGTGTTGCCAAAGTCATACACAACTTAAGCCATGACACAAAATTTTCGATCAATGCCGTATTGTACACCATGACAAAGCAATCTCAACCCCATTAATCGAAATCAATGAGGGAGGTGGCTAGCTAGCTAATGAGTACTCATCCGATCTCAACCTCAGCTGGCAAGCCAGAGAGGGAGGAAAATAAACGATCTCAACCCCATAAATGGAGGAGGAATAATTTGATACTGTCATGCTAAGTGTGAACATAAAATCAATTCAAAACAATTTATTCAAACAATTTATGAGAAATCTGATCAATTTCCAAAGTCACAGTTATGATTATAAAATGGCAACACAGTACATAATTAATCAAAGAAGTCAAATTTTTGAGATTAAAATATTTAAACAATTATTATTGTGCACAAACATGACTTGAGTCGCCTTTAAGCCTTGACTCAGTCTCTTCGAGATTCCAAGTCTTTTTCAGCTGAAACACATAATTTCACCGTGTTTCAGTACCATAAATTAGCATGAATCCAAAAATAAATTTCACTTCATTTTTACCTAGCTTTAATGTACTAATTTCGACGTTCTCGAAGTTTTTGTGTTTAGGGTTACTATTCATTACACTATTCAAGTCAAATTGTTGACTTTTTAAGGCTTAATAGGTATGGGAACTCCAACTTCACCCACATACCACATTTTGTTCACCAAACTTGTTGGTTTTGGTCATTTTCTCAAAGCTTAAGTCCTTTTTACAAAATTGTCAAATTTTAGTTTTGGTGCTCCTAGTTGCACTATTCCATTGGTCAATCTACTGTTAGAATTTGGCAAACCTTCCTTCATAGAAAATGTTCTTTATTGTCTTAAGTGTATTCTCATTTTTGGATCACCCCAATTGGAGTTTTGTAGCTCAAGTTATAGCCAAAATACAGTTACCGTTCACGTGCACTGTTCATACTGCTATTTTGGTTCTGGCAGATTTTTTATCCAACTTCATTCAGTAATTTGATCAAGTTAAGTCCATAATTTGGTCTAATTTCCTGCATACGAAATGTTCTACTATGTCTTAGGTTTCCATCGGTTCAAGAATCGCCTAAATCGGAGTTTTCTAGAGAGAGTTATAACCATTGGAACTTTACTGTTCAAATGGAAATCTACAGTTTTACAGGTTCAGTAACTCAACTTTGCCCAAAAATTTGATTAGGTTAATGGCATAATTTGGGTTGGTGTTCTTCATGAAAGTTTTAGATCCATATCTTATCTAATTACTGGTAAAATTTCAGGTCATTTTGACCTACCTAACTCGAGTTATGACCAAATGAATAAATACTGTTTATTTGATCAGTTTATGCAGTGGCAGACTGCTCTTAACCAACTTTGGTCAATTGGTTCACTAGGTTTTGGTTAGTTTTGGGCATGGTTCCTTAATGAAAATTGTGTCATTTTCTGTCTATTTTCACCCCCAATTGGTGGCATATCAATTGGACTTGTAAAATTTTCGTTTTGGTCCTTCAAAGTTGGCTTGGTCATGCTGCCAGCAGCATGACCATTTACCCTACGAATTTGGCTTCACTTCCAACAATTCAAACACATCTCCTTTGGTCATTATTGACCATTTTTCACCTCTCAACAGGTCAAACATGCCATTTACTCATTTCTCCAAATTTTTGGTTCACAAACCCTAACTCACTTAATTATTGTAATTAACTAAATTCAAAGCTCTCAACATAATCAATCAACTAATGGAGGTCCATAAACTCATTCAAACTCATTAAATTCGTGCAATTCATACTCCCTTCAACCAGGTCGAAATTTCAGCGATGGTCCTTCCCCCATATTTGTTTCATTTAATCAAGTTCTAAGCTCACTTTCACAACTAATTATGCATTTAAGGAAGTAAAATGGTAAGTTAGCACACTAACCTTTCTTAAATCCTCCAAACCCTATTTTTAACTCTTCTTTCTTCTTTTAATTCTTCTTCTGAAGTTGTAATAACAAGCTTTAGTGAAGTTTTTTAGGGATATATGAAGATTGAATGGAAGAATTAAAGCTTGAGTGCAAGCTTTAATGGTGGATTTTCATGGAGATGAGAGGGAGAAGATGGGGCGGCAACTTGATGGGAGAAGAAGACAATTCTAATTTTTTTTCTTTTTGTTTTCTTTTATCTTTATCCCTTTTAGAAGACTAAAATTCCAATTTAATAAATAATTTAATTAATTTGTTTTATGACATCATGCATGAGGTCATGCATGATGTCATCACCTTTTTCACTTTTTCATTTTCCTTCTTTTTTTTTTCTATTTTTCTATTAGTTCTTTAATTTAATTCTTGACTCCAAAATTTTTTTTTCTCCGATTTTATTTGACAGTTAGATCAGGAGTCAGCCCTCGGGGTCAATTGACCAAATTGCCCCTCACCTGTTCATCCCGGTTTGCAAATAATCCAATATTCTTCTGGCTCCCTGACCTAATTATTTGACTGGCTTAACAGTTCCTTTTCATGATTTTCTCTTTTCCACTGTGTTCATAAGGGTCCTAAGGATAGCAGCGTCACATTTTACAGTTCGAAATTTGAGTTTAAAATTACTTCGCAGTCGTTCCCGAGGAGGTCACCCATCGCTGTGACTCTCGGCTCGTTTAACTTCTTATGTTCTGTTTTTCTTATTTATACTTAACTAATTGGCAATCACTAATTATTGGTGTTTATGGTTTCTCTAGTTGTCTTAAATATGGTTCTAATCCTCTTAATTGTTCGGACCGACACCGGTCACCGGAATAGTGAAATATACCAGGCTATACAAATAGGGGTGTTACAATTCTCCCCCCCTTAAATAAATTTCGTCTCGAAATTTTACCTGGTATCAATCTCTGAACAGCTGTGGGTGTTGTCTCCTCATGTCCTCCTCTCATCCCCAAGTAGGTTCTTGGCCCGAATGATGGTTCCACAGCACTTTTACCAATGGTATCTGCTTGTTCCGTAGCTGCTTCACCTCATAAGCCAGAATCATTATGGGTTCTTCTTCATATGTGAGGTTTGGATTCACTTCTATTTCTTCGACTGGTAGTACATGAGATGGGTTTGATTGATACCTCCTCAACATAGACACATGGAAGACATTATGTATCTTTTCCAACTCTGGAGGTAGTGCCAAACGATAAGCCAAAGGACCCACTCTTTCCAATACCTCATATGGCCCGATAAAACGAGGACTTAGTTTCCCCTTCCTACCGAATCTCATAATCCTCTTCTAAGGAGAAACTTTGAGGAACACTTGCTCACCCACTGCATACTCAATATCCCTTCTTTTCAAATCAATATAGGACTTCTGACGGTCTGATGCAGCTTTAAGTCGGTGTTTGATCACCCTAATTTTCTCTTCAGTCTGTTGAACAATTTCGGGTCCAATCATTTTTCTTTCACCCACGTCATCCCAACACAACGGGGCTCTGCATTTTCTACCATACAAAGCTTCATATGGAGGCATCCCAATGCTTGATTTGTAGCTGTTATTGTAAGCAAACTCAATCAAAGGCAAGTGTGTATCCCAACTACCCTCAAACTCAATCACACAAGCCCGTAGCATGTCCTCCAAGATCCGACTACCCTCTCGCATCGCCATCGCCTATGGGTGGAATGCAGTACTGAAGTTCAATCAGTTCCTAGGGCTCTCTGAAGACTACCCCAGAATCTAGAAGTGAACCTAGGATCTCTGTCTGATACAATGGATACTGGCACTCCATGCAGTCTCACAATCTCATCAATGTACAACCTAGCCAATCTGTCCAAACTATAGTCCATTCGGACTAGTAGAAAATGAGCAGACTTAGTCAGTCTGTCGATAATGACCCATACTGCATCATGACTCTTCTGTATCCGCGGAAGTCCCATTTCAAAATCCATCGTTATTCTTTCCCATTTCCATTCTAGCACTGGTAGTGGATGTAACAACCCAGTTGGTACTTGATGCTCTGCCTTTACTTGCTAACAAGTCAGGCATTTGGATACAAACTCTACCACATCTCTTTTTAAACCCATCCACCAGTAATGCTCCTTTAGCCCTCTATACATTTTTGTACTACCAGGGTGCATAGCAAAAGGAGACTCATGTGCTTCCTTCAAAATGATCTGCCTCAAATCAACATCATTAGGAACACATATTCTGCCCTGGTGTAGCAGTAAACCATCATTTCTGATTGAGAACTCTGGTTTCTTGCCCTGCCGGACTTCTTCCAACAACTTCTGATACCTTTCATCATTCTGAGCAGCCATTCTGATCTGATCAATTAATACTGACTGTACATGCCATGCAATTGCTATCTGCCCCTCATCATTAATCTCTAAGCTAGCATGCAGTGACCTTAACTCATGCACCAAAGACAAGGGAGTAACTTGGAGACTTGCCATAGTCTTGCGACTTAGGGCGTCAGCCACAACATTAGCTTTCCCTGGCTGATAGTCTATCAGACAATCATAGCCTTTTATCAGTTCTAACCATCTTCTCTATCTCAAATTCAACTCTTTCTGGGTGCCCAAATACTTCAAACTCTTATGATCTGTGTAGATGTAGCACTTCTCCCCATACAAATAATGCCTCCAGATCTTAAGAGCAAACACAATGGCTGCAAGCTCCAAATCATGTGTTGGATAATTCCTCTCATGCGGTTTTAGCTGGCGTGATGCATAGGCAATAACATTTCGATCTTACATCAACACACAACCTAACCCATTGTGAGAAGCATCACTGTAAACTGTATATTCTTTACCCGGTGTAGGTAAAGTCAGGACTGGAGCCTCAGTTAAATATCTTTTCAATTCATCAAAACTTTGCTGGCATTTATCCATCCACTAAAATTTCACATCCTTTCTAAGCAGCTTTGTCAATGGAGATGCCAACATAGAGAATCCCTTCACAAATTGACGGTAGTATCCAGCTAACCCCAGAAAACTGCGAATCTCTGTGACATTTCTGGGTGGCTTCCAATTAAGGACAGCTTCAATCTTACTAGGATCTACCTTAATACCCTCTGCTGATACTATGTGCCCCAAAAAGGATATCTCCTTCAGCCAAAATTCACATTTCGACAATTTGGCATGTAGCTATTTCTCCCTCAAAGTCTGCAGTACGATCCGTAGATGTCTATCATGCTCTTCTGCATTCCTCGAATAGACCAATATATCATCAATAAATACCAAAAAAAACTGATCGAGGTATGGTCTGAAGATAGTGTTCATCAGATCCATAAAAGCAGTCGGAGCATTAGTTAACCCGAATGGCATGACGAAGAACTCATAATGACCATAGCGGGTTCTGAAGGCAGTTTTTGAAATACTCTGCTCTTGTACTTTCAACTGATAATAACCTGATATCAGGTCAATTTTGGAGAACACAGCTGCACCTCTCAACTTATCAAACAAGTCATCAATGCGGGGCAATGGATATCTATTCTTTATCGTCACCTTATTCAACTGCCGATAGTCAATGCCTAACCGGAGAGTGCCATCCTTCTTCTTTACAAATAACACCGGCGCTCCCCAAGGTGACACACTAGGGCGAATGAAGCCCTTGTCAAGCAACTCTTGCAACTGCACTTTCAATTCCTTTAGTTCTGCTGGTACCATTCTGTATGGCGTTATGGAGATTGGGTCCACACCAGGCATAACATCAATTTCAAACTGCACTTCTCTTTCTGGAGGTAATCCTAGCAATTCATCAGGAAATACATACAGAAAGTCACATACAGTAGGAATGTCCCTCAGTGCTAGACTCCCCACTTGGGTGTCTATCACATGTGCCAAGTATGCCTCACACCCTTTTCTAATCATTTTCCTGGCCAGTGCAGCTGAAATGATGTTTGAAGGCAATAACTGTCTCTCCCCATGTATTACTACATCACCATACTGAGGAAGACCAAAAGTGACTGTCTTCAGTCTACAGTCAATCATGGTGTGATGCCTGGCTAACCAATCCATGCCCAAGATAATGTCATAATCTCTGAAGGGCATTTCAATTAAATCAGACAGAAAAGTGTGTCCTTGGATCACCAAAGGACAGTCTCTATATAGCCTATTTACCCTGACCTCCTGGCCTAATGGACTAGTTACTAGCACATCATAGTCCATTGGTACACACTGAATAGCAGTAGAACACATCACACTAGCACTGACATATGAATGTGTGGAGCCAGGATCATATAACACATACACATCTTAGTCAAGGATGGAGAAAATACTAGCTACTACATATGATGTTTCAGCTTCCTTCCTCTGACGCATGGTATACACTCTGACTGGTGCGCCACTGGATACTGGCTGGTTAACAGTGCTTTGACTTCCAGGAGTGCTACCAAGACCCCTACCTCTGCCTCTACCTCTAACAGCTGACGGTGACCCTCTAGGTGCAGAGACTTGGGCTGATCCTTCCGATGTAGCAAAAGATCCAGATCGACGCGGACTAGTGCAATCTTTAGCGAAATGTTCGCTCCCTCCACAGTTAAAAAATGCTCTGGTGGCCTTGAAACAAACCCCACTATGAGTTTTACCACAAGTTTCTCACTGCCGGACTGATAGAGCTCCTCTGGATGCTTTTTGGGTCTGCTGACCAGATCGGGGTGGTCGTTGGCCAGAAAATCTGCATCTGCCGGATCTACGGGAGCTGGATCCCCCAAACTGTTTCCTCTTGCCAGAACCACTTCCAGATGCTTGTCCAGTAGTCTTTTCAGCCTTCTCTTTCTCTTGTGAACCCTTCTTCACTGCCCCTTCAGATTCTATCCTTTCTAATTCCAAGGCCTGTGAGATCAATTCAGCAAAATTCTGATGTCGAAAACCCACGACTTGCATTCTCAAATTCGGCCTTAATCCGGACTCAAACCTCTTGCATCTGTCTCTGGGGGTGGAGACTAAGCTTCCCGCATAGTGGCTTAGCCTTGAGAAATCTCTCTCATACTTTGCTACAGTTCGGTCCCCTTGTTTCAAACTCAAAAATTCTTGCAACTTCATATCCACATATGCATCAGGAACCCATTTCTGTCGGAACTCCCTCAGAAAGTCTGTCCATGTCAGCACAGGTGGCTCAACCAGGCTGTGGGGGATGGTCTTCCACCATTCATATGCATCCCCTTAGAGAAGAGATACTGAATACTCGAACTTCAGCTCTTCCGTACACTGCAGCTTTCTAAAAACCCGTTCCATACTTTCCAACCACTGTT
Source organism: Hevea brasiliensis (assembly GCF_030052815.1). Lineage (NCBI taxonomy): Eukaryota > Viridiplantae > Streptophyta > Magnoliopsida > Malpighiales > Euphorbiaceae > Hevea > Hevea brasiliensis. The sequence continues at coordinate 19,540,930 of NC_079510.1, read as the reverse complement.
CTGCCTCCAGTGGATCCACAGTGCCTTTGAACTCGGTGGCCCCAAATTTCATCAACTTTTCATATTGCCGAGCTGAGGGCTGTGGTTGTGCTACAGGTACTGGCATCTGAGCTTGGGGTGGCACATTACCTGCCATTTATTGGAAGAATGCAGCCATCTGCTGTACAAATTGAGCAGGAAACTGCGGTGCTGGAGCAGGAGCTGGAGTGGCTGACCCACTCACGTTCTGGAGTGCTGGGGCTTCCCCTTGAACCTCAGCCTCAATAGATTGTTCTTCGGAATGATCTCCTCCTTCCATTCCATTTTCCAAAATTTCTACTTCCTGAGATCAAACACAAGGAGGTTGACCTCCGTCAGTGCATATTCATAATGTAAATATGTCATATGTATCAATTAAAGACACTTGAGCAGTTGTACTTATCAAAGAAATATTCATACACATAGTTAAAATTTAATGAAAAACCATGCTCTGATACCACTAAAACATGTCACACCTTACCCCTCCGTAAGGCATAACATGATCCCGTAGAATACTTAATGAACTACCGAACTTCACCTCCCGATAACTCATTAAGTACCCTAAAAGGGATTTTAAAACGATTTTCTTACATTTTGGAAGTGGTGAGCATTTTAGTGAGAATTAAAAACCATTTATTCAAAGATTAAATACTAATAAAAATTTTGTCCATTTTAAATTTTGCCGCAAATTTTATAAAAATTATGACAGAGTTCTGTTTGAAACTGGAGAAAATAGTTCTTCAAATACCTAAAAAAAAACACTTCCAAAAATATTTCACAACTCCCAACCTTCAATAACTCAATCATCTCAATTCAATGCACTTCAAAATAATTTCACAATAATCAAGATTTCTCATCTCAAAATATTCAATATCTCCAATCACAAAGCATAAAGTAAGAAATCCATAAGTGCTAAGATTAATTTACAGAAAGAAATCCAAAAAAAATAATATTATTACAATTTATTTACAACTGCTCAACTACATTGATACATACAACATTTTTATATTTATATCAAAATTATTTACAAGGGTATAAAATAATACCCGTACAAAATGATCAGGGGTCCATAATTCGATAGCAGCTCACTCTACTGCTTTCTCCTTGCTCTTATCTACGATAGCAAAATAAGCAATCGCTGAGTATAAAAATACTCAGTGGTGCACAATAAAAATTTAAAATACAATAAATAAATCATTCATTGCCAAACACAATTTAAATATTTCTCAATCACATTTCACAAATATCAAAGTTCATAATACCACCATTTTGTCAAATAATTTATTAAACACAGTTTAGTCAAACAATTTCATAAACACAGTGTTGCCAAAGTCATACACAACTTAAGCCATGACACAAAATTTCCGATCAATGCCGTGTTGTATCCCACGAGAAAGCAATCTCAACCCCATTAATCGAAATCAATGAGGGAGGTGGCTAGCTAGCTAATGAGTACTCATCCGATCTCAACCTAAACTAGCAAGCCAGAGAGGGAGGAAAATAAACGATCTCAACCCCATAAATGGAGGAGGAATAATGTGATACTGTCATACTAAGTGTGAACATAAAATCAATTCAAAACAATTTATTCAAACAATTTATGAGAAATCTGATCAATTTCCAAAGTCACAGTTATGATTATAAAATGGCAACACAGTACATAATTAATCAAAGAAGTCAAATTTTTGAGATTAAAATATTTAAATAATTATTATTGTGCACAAACCTGACTTGTGTTGCCTTTAAGCCTTGACTCAGTCTCTTCAAGCTTCCAAGTCTTTTTCAGCTGAAACACACAATTTCACCGTGTTTCAGTACCACAACTTAGTATGAATCCAAAAATAAATTTCACTTCATTTTTACCTAGCTTTAATGTACTAATTTCGACGTTCTCGAAGTTTTTGTGTTTCGGGTTACTATTCATTACACTATTCAAGTCAAATTGTTGACTTTTTAAGGCTTAATAGGTATGGGAACTCCAACTTCACCCACATACCACATTTTGGTCACCAAACTTGTTGGTTTTGGTCATTTTCTCAAAGCTTAAGTCCTTTTTGCAAAATTGTCAAATTTTAGTTTTGGTGCTCCTAGTTGCACTATTCTATTGGTCAATCTACTGTTAGAATTTGGCAAACATTCCTTCATAGAAAATGTTCTTTATTGTCTTAAGTGTATTCTCATTTTTGGATCACCCCAATTGGAGTTTTGTAGCTCAAGTTATAGCCAAAATACAGTTACCGTTCACGTGCACTATTCATACTGCTATTTTGGTTCTGGCAGATTTTTTATCCAACTTCGTTCAGTAATTTGATCAAGTTAAGTCCATAATTTGATCTAATTTCCTTCATACGAAATGTTCTACTATGTCTTAGGTTTCCATCAGTTCAAGAATTGCCTAAATCGGAGTTTTCTAGAGAGAGTTATAACCATTGGAACTTTACTGTTCAAATGGAAATCAACAGTTTTGCAGGTTCAGTAACTCAACTTTGCCCAATAATTTGATTAGGTTAATGGCATAATTTGGGTTGGTGTTCTTCATGAAAGTTTTAGATCTATATCTTATCTAATTACTGATAAAATTTCAGGTCATTTTAACCTGTCTAACTCGAGTTATGACCAAATGAATAAATACTGTTCATTTGGTCAGTTTATGCAGTGGCAGACTGCTCTTAACCAACTTTGGTCAATTGGTTCACTAGGTTTTGGTCAGTTTTGGGCATGGTTCCTTAATGAAAATTGTGTCATTTTATGTCTATTTTCACCCCCAATTGGTGGCATATCAATTGGACTTGTAAAATTTCCATTTTGGTCCTTCAAAGTTGGCTTGGTCATGCTGCCAGCAGCATGACCATTTACCCTACGAATTTGGCTTCACTTCCAACAATTCAAACACATCTCCTTTGGTCATTATTGACCATTTTTCACCTCTCAACAGGTCAAACATGCCATTTACTCATTTCTCTAAATTTTTGGTTCACAAACCCTAACATTCAAACCCTAACTCACTTAATTATTGTAATTAACTAAATTCAAAGCTCTCAACATAATCAATCAACTAATGGAGGTCCATAAACTCATTCAAACTCATTAAATTCATGCAATTCATACTCCCTTCAACCAGGCCGAAATTTCAGCAATGGTCCTTCCCCCATATTTGTTTCATTTAATCAAGTTCTAAGCTCACTTTCACAACTAATTATGCATTTAAAGAAGTAAAATGGTAAGTTAGCACACTAACCTTTCTTAAATCCTCCAAACCCTATCTTTAACTCTTCTTTCTTCTTGTAATTCTTCTTCTCAAGTTGTAATAACAAGCTTTAGTGAAGTTTTTTGGGGATTTATGAAGATTGAGTGGAAGAATTAAAGCTTGAGTGCAAGCTTTAATGGTGGATTTTCATGGAGATGAAAGGGAGAAGATGGGGGGGCAACTTGATGGGAGAAGAAGACAATTCTAATTTTTTTTTCTTTTTGTTTTCTTTTATCTTTATCCCTTTTAGAAGACCAAAAATCCAATTTAATAAATAATTTAATTAATTTGTTTTATGACATCATGCATGAGGTCATGCATGATGTCATCACCTTTTTTACTTTTTCATTTTTCTTCTTTTTTTTTTTCTATTTTTCTATTAGTTCTTTAATTTAATTCTCGACTCCAAAATTTTCTTTTCTCCGATTTTATTTGACAGTTAGGTTAGGAGTCAGCTCTCGGGGTCAATTGACCAAATTGCCCCTCACCTGTTCATCCTGGTTTGCAAATAATCCAATATTTCTTCCGGCTTCCTGACCTAATTATTTGACTAGCTTAACAGTTCCTTTTCATTATTTTCTCTTTTCCACTGTGATCATAAGGGTCCTAAGGACCGCAGCGTCACATTTTAAGGTTCGAAATTTGAGTTTAAAATGACTTCGCAGTCGTTCCCGAGGAGGTCACCCATCGCTGTGACTCTCGACTCGTTTAACTTCTTATGTTCTGTTTTTCTTATTTATACTTAACTAATTGGAAATCACTAATTATTGGTGTTTATGGTTTATCTAGTTGTCTTAAATATGGTTCTAATTCTCTTAATTGTTTGGACCGACACCGGTCACCGGAACAGTGAAATATACCAGGCTATACAAATAGGGGTGTTACAGAGAGTGGGACGACAAAGGAAGAAGAAGAAGAATTATTCAATTTTCTTTCTACTTTTAGATATATTTTAATTTCCCTAATGATAATTAACCTTACAAGTGTTCACATCTACTTCTCTAATTAGATGTGTTTTGTGACACCCCCTACCCGTGTACAGTATACCCGAGTAAGTAATGCCACATGGTGTATTGGCACACTCTAATATACCTTAATTAATTTATATCATGCTTTTGAATATAATTTGTGAAATATAATTTATTTTAAGACATTTACCGAAATTATTACTTATTTGAGGTTCCGAAAATTTTAAAGAAAATCCGGCAGAGTACCGGCTAAAAATGGAGAAAACAGTTCTTCGGAACCTGTTAAAACACTTCCAAATAATTTTCCAAACAATCCCAACTTCAATTCATCAACAAAGTCTCAATATCAAGATCTCAACAATTTTCAATTTCAGTTCTCAACACCCTTTTCATTTTTCAACATCCATTTCTCATAATACTCATATACAAACAATAAATAAAGGCTCAAATTTTGCATTCATAACCATAACTTTCATTATTTACATGAACATCAAAATACTATACATAGATCCAAATACATATGAGAAGATAAAAAAAATTTAGTTACAAAATATCAAAATGACACCTAGTGTCCTACCAATGCACTGCAGGTGACGAGGTGACACGGACACTGTGCAGAACTGCAGGATGGACTCACCCAGTCTGTGGTCTACTGGGCTCACGATCGATTCTCCGCACCTACGCGTGGCAAAAGCAACGCGCTAAGCAATAATGCTTAGTGGTGCAATAATAAAATAAAAGAAATTGCAAGGAAATAAATATGTAGTGAATGTTCTATATTTCATTTGTTTTGAATTTGTGTATCATTAACTTTGTCCACTTTCATTCATTTGGTTGCCCAAGTAACCTACACTAGACGACTGGACTGGATAAACGGGTAAACTGGCACTGGGTATCAAGTACCTCGGGCCGTCACACCATTGGTCACATATTCATCTTCCGGTGTGCAATAGAATAGCTAACAAGCTGTAAATATATCAGGCACAAGGTCATAATGGCTAAAAGCCATAAAATCACAGAATGGCATATTGCCATGTGCAGTACTGCTAACTGAACCCTATTGGCATGCCAAACTATCCAAACCAATCTTGTTAGGTATACTAGGGCATTTAAAACTTTTAAATTCTTCAATTTGTGAATTTCAAGTTTTGGTGTCACTATTCACCTCATTGGTCAACAAAAATGTTGACTTTTGGATAGAAAATAGGTGTATTGGTTTTAACACCCCAAACATACCACATTTTGTATTTAAAACTTGTTGGAATTGATTGCCATTTCCATTTCTCAACTTAAATATAAGAGGGCAGAAATTTCAGTTTTTGAGACCCAATTTTATTGTTTCATTGGGCCCTGTTGCAGTGGGAATTTGAGAAAATGGTAAAATTGAAAGTTGTTTCTTTTTTTGTCTAGTTGAATTTCCTTTTTTGAATCACTCCATTTGGAGTTTTGTAGCTCCAGATATGGTCCAAAAACCCAAGCTGGCCGGATTGCCAAAACTGCAGAATTACCATATCTACAGTAACATGAACAGTGACTAGAATCACTTGGTTGGATGGGTTCTGGCCATAATTTGGGGTAGGTTCCTTCATGAAAGTTGTTTGTCTATGTCTTAACTTGTTTCTGTAAAAATTTCAGATCAATTGACCATATCTACAGTGAGTTATGGCCAAATGAACAGTTACTGTTCATTTGGTCATTTCTGCAGGTGCTATTGTAGGGTATCCGGATTGGGGCCAACTTTTGGTCCTCTTGCTTTGGTCTTTTGGGCATGGTTTCTCCAGAAAAAATGTGCCATTATAAGCCTAGTTTCATGTCCAATTGGCCAAACACCAATTGGACCAACACAGCCCAAGATATGGCAGTCCAAGTGGACTGAAATTTCAGTCACTCTGCTGCTATCCTTAGGCAGCCTACACATTCACTTGGCCATGCTATATTTCAGTCCAAATTGTGTTCAACTTACCTAAAATGGTCACTAATTGACCATTAAAATGTTCTCTAACAATTTCATAAGCCAAGTAAATTTTTACTCCCCCAAAACCCTAGCTTCACATTATGTTTTCTACAAGATGCCTTAGTTAGCATACCAATTTATTATCCATATAGATATATATCTTAAAAATCATTTCTAGTCCACTCTAAGTCCAACACAATCAAAACCATTCCTTCATTAGGGCTGCCGAATTCTATGGTTGACATACACATGAATTTGTTTCATTTATTTCACAATTTCTCATCTATTACAAGTCTCAATCATGGAATTTATGAGTTTTAAATACATATATGCACTAATCTTAAGTGGCAGATTTTTCCAAAGTTAAATCTTCACTTTCCTTCACTTTCTAGGCTGCCAAACACCTCCCCAAGATGAGTGGACAAGTTTTAGTGAAGAGTGTTTAGGGTTTAGTAGTGTAACCAAGAGGGAAATGAAGCTTTTGTTGCAAATCAATGGAGGGAGATGGGGAGAGGGTTTCGGCTGGCTGTTTGTGAAGAAGATGGCTGCTGCATTTTTTTCTCCTTTGGTCCATTTTTGGTCTCTTTTATTGGTTAATTAAAGGGTTGTTAAATTTTGATTGGTGGAAGCTTTTAAATGACCTCACATTATGTCATAATTTGCTTTTTATTTCATTTTTCTTTTCTTTTTATCACTACTCATTTTCAATTTAATTTTTAGTAATGTTTATTCATATTTTATGTCATATTAATTATTTACTCGACTGGAAAAGTCGGCCAAAAATCACCTCTGAAGGCGAAATGACCAAAATGCCCTTCGTTTGGCTTAACAGGTCAAAGTTGTCTGTACCGATTGAAAAATTTTTCTAAATATTTTCTTGGCATTCTAATGCCATGGGAACCTCAATAACCCTTCTCTGGAGTCCCAAAAATTATTTTATAATTTTTCTCCCGGGTCTAGGGCTCCTCGTTGCGAGAATCGCAACTTCCCTCTGAGTTACCCCTCGCTAGGGCACCGGCTCGTTTAACTTGGTTGTATTTTATTTCTAAAATTTTTACTAAATTTTTCTTATTAATATTTGAGTTAATTTTGGTTCCTGACTGTAGTTTAAATATTTTTTCGGACGTTCTAGCTGTCCGGACCGACACTGATCACCGGAACAGTAGAATGTACGGAGTTGCTACCGGGAGGGTGTTACATGTTTTCTAATTCTCATTAGGTCACTTGTCAAGTTAAGTTAAATATGGAAATAAAATTATAATTAATTAGTATTATGTAAAATACTAATTAACCACTATATTCTCTCTCCTTTGACTTCGCAAGTCAAATTAACTAAATTAATCTCTTACCTTGTGAATAATTAATCAAGTTTATATTTAAACAATTTAAATATTAACTTGAATACTTCCATTAATGAATTTAGTTTCAAGTTATGCTAGGAACTTTGCAATCTAATTGCAAACTAAAATGTTAATTTGATTAATTAATTAAACCATTTAATCAATTAATCAAATTAATTTTGCCTTTATCATATTGTTCTTTATGTGTGTAACTTTCTAGGTTCATTACTAATTGGAAATAAGAATAATATTAACTCTTTAATATTATTAGAACTATTCCATACTTAAAGTGAAATTCTCTTTTCATTTTTAGTTCTCATAAGTCATGGTTAACACTTAGCATATTGCACCATGACTACTCAATTAATTATGAATTAATCCTTAACTCATGAACCTTGATCATATATGCCATGCACTAAAATCTCTCCGTTATAAAATTCATATTGCAGCTAGTCCTAGTTTATGTCAAACTCTTATTGCTTAGAATCATATGTCCTTATTTTAACTCTAATACTAGATTAATAAGACTTTCTTGTCATAAATAATTTTTTGAATAAGTCTAACTATCCTGGCCAGGAACTTAACTTCTCAAAAATAATTTAAATGGGCATAGGATTTTATCCCTATTTAATTAGAGTAACGGATCCCATCTTAACTAAGTACCTATCTCCATGTATAACTAGTCAAAGCCAACACATGCCCATATACTCATACTTAGTATAAGTATGAAAGTAGTGTCAAACTCAAACCATCTATATAAAAGATAACTGTGTTATCTTAGTTCAAGGGATTATATGTACTATTATGATCTAGATGATTATGTATTGACAAGAGTAAACTCTATGTACATATCATCTTACATCATTGGTTTGGCCTACTTATTTTATGAGTGCTCATTTTGTTTATTATATGGCATGAGACTCACCATTCCATATCATTAATATCTCATACTAATCAATGGGAACAAACAAAATGACAGTCTATATGGATAAATCTTATCCTCTGAAGTATCCAAAACTGTAAACTATAATTTATAGCACTTATACTAGAATATTTTGTCACTTATATTCTTAACACTTTAAGAATATAACATCTGACAAGTTACTAAGGATATATTTTCAATTAAATTGAAACCATTTAAAGTTAAAACCAAAAAGATATATGCCCTTAAAGGGAATAAACACTTACAAGATACAAATTTCATGATATACTCTAGGGCATCCTACTAATAATCTCCCACTTGCACTCGAGCCAATCATTACAAAATCTTAGACCCATCTTCTCAAGATGTCGATCCAACTAATTTTGTGTCATGGCTTTGGTGAATGGGTTATGTAACACCCCTATGTTCGGTAGTGCGTTCTATTGTTCCGTGACCAGTGTCTGTCCGGACAGCTAGAATGCCTAGAACTACACTTAGATATGGGTGAGGAGACATAAAATAATGAAATACAAGAAAAGAAAATACAAGAAAAACAAAGGAAAAATAATAGCAATGAAATGTAACCAAGTTAAACGAGCCGAGAACCATAGCGATGGGTGACCGTACCTGAAAGTTGCGGTGTGGACCATTGACTAGCCCTGGACCGCGGGGAACCCTGAAAAATATTTTTAAGACTTAAATGAACATTTATTGAAGTATAAATATCATTAGAAATATCAAAGAAAAATTATTTAATTAATACAAAGAAAAACGAGAAATCGAGAAAACGACAAAACTCGGTGTTACCGAAAAATTGGGAATGCAACCTAAACAGAGGCATTGTAGTCATTTGACACCCCGAGTTATCTTTTGACCTAAATGTTCATTAAAAATAAATGATATTACACTTGAAAATTTTCATAAAAAATTAAAATAGTGGTACATAATTTAAATAGCAAAAGATAGGAGGAAAATGTGGAAAATTGGAAAGTTTAACATTAAATATACTTTTAATTCTATTAGTGCTCCACTAACACCACTAAAGTGGACCATTAAGTATAATTGTGGCAGAATATGCCTCATCTTCCTCATTTCGCAAAATCAGCCGAAACACTTGAAAGAAACCTCCATGGCCGAATCCTTTCCAAGCTCCATGCAATCCCCTTTGAGCTACCATTTTCACTAAGTCTCTTCTTTAAAGTTACTCCTCATCTTGCAAGGAAGATTTTGATAGCAATTTTAAGGAGGTTTAGTGAGGTTTTGGTCAAGCTTCAAAAGTGGTAAGTGTGTATTTTTTATTCTTGTTTCATTAAACTTTGAGTGGATGTTGTGGTGAGTTGATTTGTGAAAGAAGTTTTGATGTTTGATGAGTTAATGGTGGTGCACCATTTTGGTAGCTATGAAACCTCAATATGAACAGCTTGGTCTTGCATGTAAATAGTGGTTTGAATGATGATTTAAATGTTTGATTGTGTTGTAGTTGAATTCCATGAGTAAGGTTTGATTTGTAAGCTTGAAAATTGCAAATGGAGGTTGATGGGTATGTGTAAATTTGTGGCAGCCTCATGAAGAAGATTGAAGTGTTTGAGTTCATGAAATATTGTTGAATTATGTTGTCATTGATGGTAGCATGTGTCTATAAATAATTGTTTGAATTTGGACATGGAAATGAGGTATGTTCATGTGGTTGAATTGTTGTAAATGGGACTTTAATTGTTGTAAATGGGACTTTGGAAAATTCTGTATTATAGTGTGTATGTTGAGAGTGGTTACAAGCTGCCAAAATGACCAAAAATGTGAAGTAAAGTGTGTTAATGTTATGGTACAAACCAGAATTGGCATGGAAGAGTTAATTTGGTAAGTGTTGGATGTGTAATTGGTAAGGATGAACAATGTGTAATAGGGCAGTGTATGTTTTGGCTTAGAACCTTAAGTGTGTGGCTCCAATTGGTATGAGACCAATTGGAGATGAAACTAGGCACAAAATGTGCCAACTTTCATGAAGGAAGCTTACCAAAATTCTGCCTAGAAGGTGACATGAAAAATGAAAAAATCCGAATTAGTGACTTGAAAGCCTAGTTCATTCGGTTTTCGGGTTTCCGTCCAAACTACATACTTGTAGGTCTATGTCTTATTACACACGAGGCAAAATTTTAGGTCATTTTGAGTTGTGTAGACCAAGTTATGGTCAATTTACCAATGCTAGACAGAATGCACCAAAAAGGTAACTTTAGGTCATTTTTAGGTCACTTTTGGTTCGGCCAGTTTTTGGACCTAAACTTGTACAAGCTATTTGGCTTGGCTCTGGCCATTTCTGGGCTTTGGTTTCTTCATAAGAATTGTAGATATATGTCTCAACTATTCATGGTAAAAATTTCAGGTCAATTGGACCTTTTTTGAATAAGTTATGGTAAAAAAACTAACTCCTGCCCAAATGGTCAATTTTCAGGTCATCCGGCTAGGTCAAATTAGTATACCGAAATCTAGCAAATTGTAATAAAATGCAATATACTTGAAAGTGAATTTGGTAACATGTACCAACACTAAAAGGCCATAAAATGTGACATATTGATAACATTAAACCTAATTCACCTAGAGTGCATCGAGGGTCAAACTTCAAATTTAAATGAGTTATTCAATAAGGAAAATAATAATATTCAATAAATTAATTATTAAGCCTTATTGTTAGAGACAGTTTAAATGAGTACTGAAAAACTTCAAATTGTGTGTTTCAGTTAGCAAAGACTCAGGAAAGGGGAATGAAACACTGAGTCAGGGCCAAGAGACATTTATCAGAGGTTTGTGCACAACAGTTACTTCTTTTGAATTTTCAATTGAAATGAATTATGAAAAATTGTCTAGTATTGCTTAAATTGTGAAAAATTGTGTTAATGATATTTGATGGATACTTATTGCTTGAAAAACATTGTAAATAGTTTGAAACCACAGCTATCATGTATATTGATTGAATTCCTCGCTAGCTTATCTAGTGGGATGAATTGACTTTGAATTCCCTCTCTAGCTAAAGTGTTGAGGTGTGTGCCTGTTAAGGACGAATAGAATGAGTACTCATATTATTGCTAGCTAGCTATGTTATTCCTCATTAGCCATCGGCTCTTGGGATGAATTGGACTTTGGAACATGATTAAGCTGTGTGTATGATTTATTGATATTTATTGTGATATTGTGAAATGGAGTTTAAATTCTTTATAACATTCACTGTCTTTGAATTTAACTATGGTTTAAGTATCCACTATTTATATGACTTATGATTTGTGATTTAAAGTTGCATTGTGTTAATGTTGTGCACCGCTGAGACCTTGGCTCAGCAATAGCTTTTCATTGCTGTCGCAGGTAGACAGACTGACAGGGCAGTAGACTAGGCTACTAGTGCTTCATTGAGAGTTCATCGGGTATATTGAATATACCATATTTTGCATTTTGTATTGTAATGTATGTTCACTTTATGTATATATTGTTCTTGGTTTTGAGTAGTTATAAATTAAAATTGTACATTAAAGTTGTAAACTAAATTTGTAAATTATTTTGGTTTGTAAATATTGTGATATATTCTTTTGTCTCAGCTTTTGAAAACAATGAAAATTTATTGTGGATTTGAGTTGACAATTGTTGAGAAACTTATTGTGTTGATTGAATATTGGAGTTTAGGGATTGAATAAAATAATTGAAGTGCTTTTTTACAGGTTTTTGAAGAACTGTTTTATTCAAAATATAGATGGCACTCTGCCAAAATTCTTACAAAAATTATTAATTCTTCAAATGTGTTAGCTGTTTCACTTCAATTCAAAAATTTTTTTTTTAACACTTGTAAATAGTGCTCACCACTCTAAAAAGAAGTAAGAAAAGGTTTAAAATCCCTTTTAGTGTATTTAATGGGTTATCAGTAGGCAAAGTTTGGTAATTCATTAGGTATACTATGGGATCATGTTATGCCTTACAGAGGGGTAGGGTGTGACAGGTTAGTTGGGTTCTCAACCGAAGCTATCTTCTACATGGCTACATCGCATCTCCTAACTATTTCTCAGATAATATAATAGTGCCTTTCTATGTGTTTGGACTTCTAGTGAGATCGGGGTTCTTTTGCTTGAATAACAGCACCATAATTGTCATAGTGTAAAGGAATTGGAGACACAATCATAAGAACCACTCCAAGTTTAGTAACAAACTTCTTTATTCAAACAACTTCTTTTGCAGTATCTGATGTAGCAATATACTCGGCCTTTGTAGCGGAATCTACAGTCGTTATTTGTTTGAAACTTTTCTATCTGACTGTACCTCCGCTACAAATAAACACGAAACCTAAGATAGACTTTCTATCATTCACATTTTATTGAAAATCAGAATCTGTAAATCCATCTAGTTGTAAATCACCTCCTCCATATATCAAGAGTAAATGTAACATCCCCACTATACGTATTCTGTACGTTCTGTTGCTCTAGTGGCCAAATATCAGTCCAGGCAAGTCAGGATGTCTGGAGCTACACTTCGATGATAGTGAACAGACATATAATGATGAAATAAATAAAAATAAAATACAAGAAAAATTAGATAGAAATAAAAGAGAGAAAATGAAACTAAGTTAAATGAGCTGGCACAGCAGCGATGGGTGACCGCACCGGAAGGCTGTTGCCAAGCCCAAGACCGCGGGGAACCCTCGAAATTAAATTTTGGGACGTAAGTAAAGGTTTATTGAAACATAATTGACACTAGAATTATCAAAGAAAAATTAATAAATTAGTACAAAGAAAAATGAAAAATCGAGAAACAGATAAAAATTGATGTTATCGAAAAATCGAGAATACAACCCGAAGAAGGGCATTTTGGTCATTTGACACCTAGACTTGCCTTTTGACCTCAATTTTCATTAAAAATAAATGATATTACACTTAGAAAATGTCATGAAAAATAAAATTGTGATACAATATGTAAATAGTGAAAGAAATGAGGTAAATGAGCAAATAAGGAAACTTTAAATCATTAAACATTAAAATATGGTTTAGTGCTCCACTAACTCCTAATTTGGGACACCTATACAAGCCATTTGTGGACAGAAACCATCATCTTCAACCTTGAAAGAAAACCAGCCAAGAGAAACTCCACTGAAGTCCACCATGGCCAAATGAGTTCCATCACCATGCACCATTGATTTAGCCATTATTTCCACTTGGTTCCTTCATTAAACCTTGCATACTCAGCTTGGGGAAGACATTGTCAGCAAAAAGAAGAAGTTTAGTGAAGTTTAAAGGAAGCTCCAAAAGTGGTAAGTGTCCAAATCCTCTCCCTTGCTTTAGTAAACCTTGTGTTTAGGTTGAGGTAAGTATTTTGGTGAAGAGAAATGAAGAGAATAGTGAGGTATGTGATTGTCCATTTTCAGTAGCCATGAAGATTTGTTGTATTTGAGTTTTTCTTACCTCTAATGGATGGGAATTAAGGTTGATTAACTCAAATGGAAGATGTAGTAAGTTAAAATCCAAGTATGTGCATGTTAGTGCTTGAACTAAGGGTTTGAAATGGGACCTTGATGCTTTGGCAAACTGCCATGTTTGGCAGCCTATAATATCATGAATTTGTGTGTGTGAATATGAAGTTTATTAATGAAATATGATAGTGTTAAATTGTGGGCAGCATGTGTAATTGATATTGAAGTATGAGTATATGGAAATGTATGTGTAACATTGATATTGAGATATGTTGAATTTTGGTGGAAGTGAATGTTGAACTTGAATAGTGTATTGTGTGCATTGAGCACTTGAGTGTTCTACCAAAAATGTTTGCTGGAATTGTGTACAATATATATAGAAGTGCCATTGATTGAATATTGAAGTATTGGAAGGAGGAGGATTGGCATTTTGGAAGTGTGATGTTTAAATGCAAGTTATGTGTTGTTGGAAATACTTAAATTAGGTCATAAGTGCCAAACTGTGAACGCAATTGGTATGAGGCCAATGGAGGGTGAAACTAGACACCAAATAGGCCAACTTTAATGCAGAAATGTTACCAAAATTATGCCTATAAACTGACCTTAAAAATGACCAAATCCGGAATGGCAACCTTGCAACCCAGATTTTTGACCATATGAACAGTAATCATTAGGATGACCATAACTCACACAAAATAGGTCCAATTGACCTGAAATTTTTACCATGGATAGCTTAGACATATAGCTACAATTCTTATGAGGACACCAAAGCCCATAAATGGACAGAACCAAGCCAAATAGCTTGCACAATTTCGGGTACCAAAACTGCCAGAACTAAAAGTGACGTAAAATTGACCAAATTTTGAACTAAAGGTGCAATCTGTCCAGCTTTAGTAAATTGACCATATCTTGGTCTATACAACTCAGAATGACCTGAAATTTTGCCTCGACTGCAATAAGACATAGAGCTACAATTTTTCTTCTTTGACCAGAAGCTAAAAACTAGCACACAAAAATTGAGAATTTGACATTTACATATAATGATGCTTGAAGCAGTTTGGCAATGAATGCCAAATTGTAAAAATGGTAAATTGCACTATATTGGCAGCATATTGAATTACTATTTGTGACATGTTGATGCTAGAAACAACATATCCATAGCACCTAAACAGGTCAACATATGCATTGACTTATGAATTATATAATAGCTAGTAAACTCTAAAAATTGAAGAATTAAACAATTAATTTATAATGTGCCCTAGTTTGCCTAGTTTACTAGTTTGGATAGGTTGGCATGCCAATATGATTCTGACAGCTGTTCTGTAAATGGCTACATGCCATACTGTGTTTTTACAGCTTATTATGCCGTACTGTGACTTTAGTAGCCTACCACTATACGTATTGTTTTATTATACTTGGCTTATCGCCAGATTGACTATATGGCTTTTTAGCCACACTATTTGCACACCCGGAGACACTTTGTGACCGATCGTGCGACGGCTAGAGGTACTAGGTAGCCAATGCTAGTATATCCATTTATCCAGTCTAGTCAGCATATAGGCTACACGGGCAGTTAATTTAAGCACTATTAAATTCAAATAGCTAAATCCAGTCTTCTGACATACAGCACTACCAAAATTAGCAAATATTGAAATGTTAGCAAATAAAGGTAGAATCAACAATTGTAAAAAATACCGATGTCATAAATTCAATTACTTTATTTTAGTATATATTTCTTTATATTTGGCACCACTAAGCAAAATTGCTTAGCGCGTTGCTTTTGTAACGCATAGGTATTGGAGACACAGCTGGGGAGCCTAGTAGACCTACGACCGGGTGAGACATCTGATCTGCACAGGAGTCCAGAGTCATCTGCATTGCATTGCATACATGGTAGGACTTAGGATATCTTGTATTTTGTACTTGTGTTGTATTTTTGAAATTCAACCCTGTATTTTGTAATATTATGAAAGCTCTAAAGTTTGTAATATTTTGTGCATATTAAATAACATGGAAATTTTCTGGATATATTTAAATTATTATGGACTGTATTATGGAACTGTTTAATGACTATAAAAGTCTATTGACTTTACTGAGAAATCGAGACTGTGAAATAGTTGAGATTTTAATATTATCATATTGAACTATTTTTAACAGGTTTGAAAGGATAGTTTGTCCGAAATACAGACGGCACCTTGCCAAATTTTTATTATCATTTTTGAAACACTAATTTTATCAAAGTATGAAAATCATATAAGCATGATATGAATATACATAAAAGACTTCTTAAAAATCAAATTGAGTTCAGGAAAAGAGTTGATTATAGACTAGGTGCTTCGGCACGCCGTGTAGCATGCCTTGCTCGGCTATACTGTAGACGGGCGAGGGGTGTTACATTTAGTGGTATTAAAGCATAGCTTAGGCATTTCTGGACCTAGATAGATTGCATATCATGCATTGCATTGTAAGTGTTAAGATGACTCTAATGTAGATCTTTTGATTTGTTATTTTGATTAGAATATGGACTCCACATCACAGAGAGCGGTCGATGAGGAGGTGGAAAGTCATGCTCCATCTATGACTGAACCAGGGGACAGGAGGGAACCTGCTCTACCAGTACCAAGTGCACGAGTCACATTTTAGCAAATGGCTGAGTTCTTTAGATAGATGGCAGGAGTTATGCCACCACCACCACCTCCACATCAAAAATCTCATATGGAGAGACTTAGGAAGTTCAGAGCAGTGGATTTTCTAGGCAAAATGGAAGATGATTCTGTCATAGCTGAAAACTGGTTGGACAGAACTGGAAGAGTCTTGAAACAACTTCATTATACTCCAGAGCAGAATTTGAATGCTGCTGTATCACTGCTACAAGATGATGCATACCAATGGTAGGATGCAGTAACTAGTAAGGTGCCACCAGAACAAATAACTTAGGATTTCTTTCTCACTGAGCTCTGAAAGAAGTATGTGGGCAGTGTATATCTAGAAGAAAAGAGAAGGGAGTTTATTACCCTACGCCAGAGATAGCTGACAGTGGCTAAATATGAAAGAGAATTTGTCAGACTGAGCCGCTATGGGCGGGAAATAGTCCCTAATGAGGCTGAAATATGCAAGAGATTTGAGGAAGGACTCAATAATAACATTAAAGTAATGATTACAGCCTTAGGGATTACAGAGTTTGCCAAGTTAGTGGAAGCCGCACTGAAGGTTGAAAAAGTTAGAATGAATGAACAGAACAAAAGGGATAGACAACAGAAAAGAGGTCAAGGTCAGACCAGTACATCTTCTGCCCCTAGAAAGAAATTCAGAGGTTCGCTTACTCAGAGTTTCAGTAGAGCACCAAGTCAAGGCCAGTCATAGAGGTCCAAATCTCAGTTTGCACCAAGGAGAGGCCAGTCCACACCTTCAGTGGCTAGCTCTCCAGGGACAGGGTTTAGGGGACCAACCCCAACAGTATCTGTTGCTTGCCCACATTGCCAAAAATGGCATAAGGGTAAATGTTGGAGGATGATAGGTGCTTGTTTACGGTGTGGGTCTACAGACCACCTAGTCTGAGATTGTCCTCGTAGAACTGCTACATTTACTCCGGTATCAACTGTTAGGCCTGCCCCTCTAGCTCCAAGGGGTAGAAAGTCGGGTAAGGGTGAGGCAATGCATTTCACGTAAAACTCGTGACGAGTCTATGGAGAGAGCAGAAGGTAGAAAACTAGCCAGAATTTATGCTATAAGGGCACAGGAGGAATAGGATGCTCCATATGTCATCAAGGGTACGTTCCTCCTCTATAATACTTTTGTGCATGCTTTAGTGGATCCTGGATCTACTCGTTCATATATTTGTATCAAGTTGTTTGTAGAAAAGGGAATACCAGTAGAGGAAAGTGACCAAAACATCCTGATCACAAATCCACTAGGCCACAATGTGGTAGTAAACAGGGTGTATAAGGGCTGTCCATTGAAGATTCAAGGGAAAGAGTTCTCAACAGACTTAATCGAACTGCCTTTCCATGAGTTTGATGTTATTTTGGGAATGGCTTGGTTATCCCATCATCAGGCAATTGTAGATTGTAAATTAAAGAGAATCTCTTTGAAAACTACTAAGAATGAAGAAATAATAGTTGTGGGTGAAAGGACAGATTTCTTATCCAATGTCATCTCAGCTACAGTTGCAAGGAGATGGTTGAGAAAAGGGTGTGAAGCCTTTCTGGCACACGTGGTTGACACTAGGTAGGGTAAACTTTACATGTCTAACATACCCATAGTAAGGGATTTGTCTGAGGTATTTCCTGAGGAATTGCCTAGTTTGCCATCAGAAAGGGAAGTTGAATTTGCTATTGAGATTATGCCTGGTACAGCTCTAATTTCAATTGCTCCATATAGAATGGCACCTACTGAATTGAAAGAGTTAAAAATCTAGCTGCTAGAACTACTAGACAAGGGGTTCATATGCCCCAGTGTGTCACCGAAGCTGCGGTACTATTTGTAAAGAAGAAAGATGGGACACTGAGGTTATGTGTTGACTACCGACAGTTAAACAAAGTAACAGTGAAGAACAAGTATCCATTGCCTAGAATTTACGATCTGTTTGATCAGTTAAAGGGAGCCGGTGTGTTTTCTAAGATTGATCTCATATCAGGGTATCATCAGCTAAGGGTTAAGGATACAGATGTGCCTAAGACTGCATTTAAAACCCGGTATGGGCATTATGAATTCCTGGTGATGCCATTTGGGTTAACAAACACTCCAGCAGCATTCATGGACCTGATGAACCGCATCTTCCATCCATAATTAGATTGGTTCGTAGTGGTCTTCATTGATGACATCTTGGTGTATTCCAAGGATAAAGCAGAACATGATGAGCATTTGAGAATTATTCTGCAGACTCTAAAAGAGAAGAAACTGTATGCTAAATTGTCCAAGTGTGAGTTCTAGTTGAATGAGATTGCATTCCTTTGACATGTAGTATCAGCTGAAGGGAATAGAGTGGATCCCAAGAAGATTAAAGCAGTGATGGAATGAAAGCCTCCCAGAAATACAACTGAGATCAGAAGTTTCTTGGGGTTAGCTAGATATTATAGAAGATTTGTAAAGGGATTTTCTCTGATAGCTGCTCCAATGACCAAATTACTACACAAGAATATGAAATTTGACTGGAATGACAAGTGTCAAACCAATTTTGAGAGGCTGAAGGCTATGTTAACAGAGGCATCAGTGTTAACACAGCCAGTGTCGGAAAAAGACTTTATAGTCTACAGTGATGCCTCACATAATGGGTTAGGGTGTGTACTCATGCAAGAAAGGAAAGTGGTCGCATATGCTTCCAGGCAGTTAAGGCCACATGAAAAGAATTATCCTACTCATGATTTAGAGTTAACAGCAATTATCTTCACATTGAAGATATGGAGGCATTACTTGTATGGAGAAAACTGCTACATATGCACGGACCATAAGAGTCTGAAGTATCTGCCAACCCAGAAGGAACTTAATTTGAGACAGAGGCAATGGATTGAATTCCTGAAAGATTATGATTGTGTGATTGACTACCACCCTGGGAAGGCAAATGTAGTTGCTGATGGTTTAAGCAGAAAATCTATTGGAGCATTAAGATCTCTGAATGCCCAACTGTCCTTAACTCATGATGGAGTTATTTTGGCTAAGTTGCAAGTGAAGCCAAATCTATTACAACAGATACAAGATGGGCAAAAGACAGATGAGAAATTAATAGTTGTTATGGGCAAAATCACTGAGGGAAAGGAAACTGAATATGAAGTGAAAGAAAATGGATGCCTGTACTATAAAGAAAGAGTATGTGTACCAGATGATAAAGAGTTGAAAACCAGTATTCTGAGAGAAGCACATAACAGTGTGCATGCTATGCACAGAGGAAGCACAAAAATGTACCATGATCTGAAACTTCGATATTGGTGGCCAGGTATGAAGAAGGACATAGCTGACTATGTAACTAGATGCTTGACAGGTCAGCAAGTCAAAGTAGAACATCAAGTTCCATCAGGTTTGTTACAGCCCATAAACATACCTGAATGGAAATGGGACCGAGTCACTATGGACTTTGTCAGTGGTCTACCTCTCACTCAGAAGAAGCATAATGCAGTATTGGTGATTGTGGATAGGTTGACCAAATCAACACATTTTCTTCCAGTCAGAACTGATTACTCACTGGAAAGGCTAGCAGAATTGTACATCAGTGAGATAGTTAGACTATATGGAATTCCACTTTCCATTGTATCTGATAGAGACCCGAGGTTTACATCTAGATTTTGGAAGAAATTACAAGAATCCTTGGGCACACAACTCCATTTTAGTACGATTTTTCATCCTCAGACGGATGGACAGTCAGAAAGAATAATCCAGGTAAATTCTGAAACTCATTGAGTTATTGCAAATAATAAATTGAACTAATAATGATAATAATAACCGAACACATGTGATAGGTCCTCGAGGATATGCTAAGAAGTTGTGTTATTGAGTTTAAGGGAAGCTGGGACAGATATCTTCCACTGGCAGAATTTGCAAACAACAATAGCTATCAAGCTAGCATACAAATGGCACCCTATGAAGCACTGTATGGGAGAAAATGCAGAACACCTGTATGTTGAACTAAATTGGGTGAAGATAAGCTAGTAGGGCCAGACCTGGTAAAACATATAGAGGAAAAGGTGAAACTGATAAAGGCCAATTTGAAAGTTGCCTTAGACCGACAGAAATCTTATGCTGACTTGAAAAGAAAAGACACTGAGTATGAAGTTGGCGAGAAGGTATTTCTCAAAGTATCACCATGGAAGAAAGTGTTAAGATTCGGGAAAAAGGGAAAATTAAGCCCTAGGTTTATTGACCCATATGAAGTTATTGAACGTGTGGGACCAGTAGCCTACAGATTAGCCTTACCACCTGAGCTGGACAAGATACATAATGTGTTCCATGTCTCGATGCTCAGAAGATACAGATCAGATCCTTCACATGTCATCTCAGCATAAGAAATTGTGGTACAACCTGACCTAACATATGAAGAAGAACCAATTAAAATCTTGGCACGAGAGGTAAATGAAGGAACGGAAGCGTGAAAAACACAAGATTATACCATTGAATTCAAAAATTTTCACCTAGGGTCACATGCACCATGCAAGATTTATTTTCATCTATTTGATTTCAATGATAAACAACATATTAAAACTCTTTTAATATGTTTTTGGATCTGTATTTGCCATTTAAGATTTTAAAATTAATCAGATTAATTTTAGAACCCTAGATTAAATCAAGAACGATTACACTAACCTCTTGATGTGCTACACGTGTCTGCGCTTTGAGATTCGTCTTGAGGACACGGATGTTGTCCCTCTAGCTTGTCCACACCAAGAACACCTATGGCAGCCCTTGAACAGCTTCTAAAGCCTTTTCTATTAATTAGAAATTCAAGTTCTGCCTTTTAAGAGATTAGAGATGTAAACAGGACACTAGAAACAATTTCTAGTGTTCTTAATTCAAGAGATTGATGGCTAATCTCTTTGAATTGATGAGAGATGAAGAGAAATAGCTGGAGAGGCTCAAAGTGGCGTGACAATTGAGAGGAGAGGCTGCTGGTTATGTTTTCTTTCATAACCACACTTAAATAGCTAGGTTAACACATTAAACCCTAGCCACATGTCACCTTTTGATTAGCTCTAGGTTTAAGTGACCCAATCACATTGTGCCAAGTGTCAAACCTATATTTAATCTTGATTTTAATCATCTTACATGATTAAAAATATTTGGCAAGCTTATGTGTTATGCCATGTGTCACCATCTCATGGTGCCACGTGTCACACTGCAAAATGACCAAAATGCCCCTGTGTCTTAATTTTGAGTTCTCAACCCAAAATAATTATTTTCTTCTTCTAATTAATTTATATCAAATATAAATTAATTAATTAATCTCTATTAATTAATTTCTCATCAATTAAATTCATATTTAAACACTTTAAATATAAATTTAATTTATACTACACATCCAATAATCTAGATTTGGTTTCAAGTCATGCTAGGGACTTTGCAATTTTATTGCAAACCAAATCTATTTAATTAATCAATTAAACTCTTTAATTAATTAATTAAATCATATTTAAATAGGTGATAACTTGTGTATGTGTGTGACTTACTAGGCTCATCACTAATTGGCAATGAGACATGATATCAACTCTTAATATCATCAGAACTCTTTCTTACCATAAATGATTTCTCTAAATTATTTTATGAACCTCATAGACCATGGTTAACACCTAGCATAGCATGCCATGGCCACCCAATTAGTAATAAGATTTACCTTAAATGAACCTATAATCATATGTTACCATGCACTAGAATCTCTCTACAAAAATCCCAACTCAAGCCGGAGTCATGGTTTATGTCAAACTCCATTTGCTATGAATATTATGTTCTCTTTTAATTCCAGTTCTTGATTAAAAGATTTTTCTCATCGTAAACTCTTTCTCAATAAATCTATCTGTCTCTGCCAGAACTTGAAACATCAAGAACAATTAAATGAACATAGGATTTTAACTCTATTTACTTAGAGGAACATATTCCATCTTGATCAACACCTACCTCCATATATAACTAGTAGGAGCCAACACATGCCCATATACCCATACATAGTACAAGTATGAAAGCAGTATCAAACTCAAACTACCTATATACAAGATAACTGTGCTATCTCAGGCCTAAAGATTATATGCATTGATATGATTTATGACAAAACATTGACAAGAGTAAACTCCATGTGCTTGTCATAAGCGTCACTGGTTCGGCCTACTTATCATTTATAAGTGCCTATCATGTTTGTTATATGGCATGAGACTCACCATTCCATCTTATTTATATCTCATATAAATAACTTGGGAACAAACATGAATACAATCTTTCTGGATAAGTCATGTCCTTATTATGAAGTATCCTCGATTGTGAACCTATTTATGATACTTTGTGCTAGAAATATTGTCACTCATATTCTTAACAACTTAAGAATAATATTTCTAACAAAATATCAATGGACCTTTTCTATTACACATAAATATATTATGTAAACGGAAAAGTGGAAATGCCTTTATTAATAAAAATATGTACAAGATACATACTAAATGATATGCTCTAGGGCATATTACTAACAGTAAAAGAGCTCAGAAACAAAACAATTCCACTAGTGAAAATCCTATGGAGGCACCACAATACGGAAGAGGCAATATGGAAGAGCGAGGAGACAATGAGGCAACAGTTCCCTCAGCTCTTCACATCAGGTAAATTTTGAGGATGAAATTTTTATTTAGAGGGGAAGAGTTGCAACATTCCCACTGTACGTATTCTATACGTTCTGTTGCTCCAGTGGCCAAATATCAGTCCAAGCAAGTCAGGATGTCTGGAACTACACTTTGGTGATAGTGAACAGACATATAATGATGAAATAAATAAAAAGAAAATACAGAAAAATTAAAGAGAAATTAAAGAGAGAAAATGAAACTAAGTTAAACGAGCCGGCACCGCAGCAATGGGTGACTGCACCGGGAAGGCCATTGCCGACCCTAGGATCGTGGGAAACCCTCAGAATTAAATTTTGGGACGTAAGTAAAGGTATATTGAAACATAATTGACATTAGAATTATCAAAGAAAAATTAATAAATTAGTACAAAGAAAAATAAAAATCAAGAAATAGACAAAAATTAGTGTTACCGAAAAATCGGGAATACAACCCGAAGAAGGGCATTTTGGTCATTTGACACCTAGAGTTGCCTTTTGACATCAATGTCCATTAAAAAAAATGATATTACACTTAGAAAATGTCATGAAAAATAAAATTGTGATACAATATGTAAATAGTGAAAGAAATGAGGTAAATGAGCAAATAAGGAAAATTTAAATCATTAAACATTAAAATATGGTTTAGTGCTCCACTAACTCCTAATTCGGAACACCTATACAAGTCATTTGTGGACAGAAACCATCATCTTTAACCTTGAAAGAAAACCATCCGAGAGAAACTCCATTAAAGTCCACCATGGCCAAATGAGTTCCATCACCATGCACCATTGCTTTGGCCATTATTTCTACTTAGTTCCTTCATTAAACCTTGCATACTCAGCTTGGGGAAGACATTGGCAGCAAAAAGAAGAAGTTTAGTGAAGTTTAAAGGAAGCTCCAAAAGTGGTAAGTGTCCAAATCCTCTCCCTTGCTTTAGTAAACCTTGTGTTTAGGTTGAGGTGAGTATTTTGGTGAAGAGAAATGAAGAGAATAGTGAGGTATGTGATTGTCCATTTTCAGCAGCCATGAAGATTTGTTGTATTTGAGTTTTTCTTACCTCTAATGGATGGGAATTAAGGTTGATTAACTCAAATGGAAGATGTAGTAAGTTAAAATACAAGTATGTGCATGTTAGTGCTTGAACTAAGGGTTTGAAATGGGACCTTTATGCTTTGGCAAACTGCCATGTTTGGCAGCCTATAATATCATGAATTTGTGTGTGTGAATATGAAGTTTATTAATGAAATATGATAGTGTTAAATTGTGGGTAGCATGTGTAATTGATATTGAAGTATGAGTATATGGAAGTGTATGTGTAACATTGATATTGAGATATGTTGAATTTTGGTGGAAGTGAATGTTGAACTTGAATGGTGTATTGTGTGCATTGAGCACTTGAGGGTTCTACCAAAAATGTTTGCTGGAATTGTGTACAATATATATAGAAGTGCCATTGATTGAATATTGAAGTATTGGAAGGAGGAGGATTGGCAAATTGGAAGTGTGATGTTTAAATGCAGGTTGTGTGTTGTTGGCAGCACCTAAATTAGGTCATAAGTGCCAAAATGTGAACCTAATTGGTATGAGGCCAATGGGGGGTGAAACTAGACACCAAATAGGCCAACTTTCATGTAGAAATGTTGCTAAAATTATGCCTAGAAACTGACCTTAAAAATGACCAAATCCAGAATGGCAACCTTGCAACCCAGATTTTTGATCATATGAACAGTAATCATTAGGATGACCATAACTCACTCAAAACAGGTCCAATTGATCTGAAAGTTTTACCATGGACAGCATATACATAGAGCTACAATTCTTATGAAGACACCAAAGCCCATAAATGGCCAGAACCAAGTCAAATAGCTTGCATAAGTTCGGGTACCAAAACTACCAGAACTGAAAGTGACCTAAAATTGACCAAATTTTGCACTAAAAGTGCAATCTATCCAGCTTTAGTAAATTGACCATATCTTGGTCTATACAACTCAGAATGACCTAAAATTTTGCCTCGAGTGCAATAAGACATAGAGCTACAATTTTTCTTCTATGACCAGAAGCTAAAAACTAAGAGAAATAGGACTTTAAGCTAGACAAATCTAGCACACAAAAATTAAGAATTTGACATTTACATACAATGATGCTTAAAGCAATTTGGCAATGAATGCCAACTTGTAAAAATGGTAAATTGCCCTATATTGGTAGCATATTGAATTACAATTTGTGACATGTTGATACTAGAAACAACTTATCCATAGTACCTAAATAGGTTAACATATGCATTGACTTATGAATTACATAATAGCTAGTAAACTCTAAAAATTGAAGAATTAAACAATTAATTTATAATGTGCCCTAGTTTGCCTAGTTGACTAGTTTGGATAGGTTGGCATGCCAATAGGATTCTGACAGCTGTTTTGTAAATGGCTATATTCCATACTGTGTTTTTATGGCTTATTATGCCGTACTGTGACTTTAGTAGCCTACAGCTATACGTATTGTGTTATTATACTTGGCTTATTGCCAGATTGGCTATATGGCTTTTTAGCCACACTATTTGCACACCGGGAGACACTTTGTGACTGATGGTGTGACGGCCCGAGGTACTAGGTACCCAGTGCTAGTATATCCGTTTATCCAGTCTGGTCAGTATATAAGCTACATGGGTAGTTAATTTAAGCACTATTAAATTCAAATAGCTAAATCCAGTCTTCTGACACACAACACTACTAAAATTAGCAAATATTGAAAAGTTAGCAAATAAAGGTAGAATCAACAATTGTAAAGAATACCGATGTCATAAATTCAATTACTTTATTTTAGTGTATATTTCTTTATATTTTGCACCACTAAGCAAAATTGCTTAGCGCGTTGCTTTTGTAACGCGTAGGTATTGGAGACACAGCTGGGGAGCCCAGTAGACCTATGACCGGGTGAGACATCTGATCTGCACAGGAGTCCAGAGTCATCTGCACTGCATTGCATACATGGTAGGACTTAGGATATCTTGTATTTTGTACTTCTGTTGTATTTTTGAAATTTGGCCCTGTATTTTGTAATATTATGAAAGCTCTAAAGTTTGTAATATTTATATCAAATAACGTGGAGATTTTTTGGATATATTTAAATTATTATGGACTGTATTATGGAACTGTTTAATGACTGTAAAAGTCTATTGACTTTACTGAGAAATTGAGACTGTGAAATAGTTGAGATTTTAATATCATCATATTGAACTATTTTTAAGAGGTTTGGAAGGACAGTTTGTCCGAAATACAGACGGCACCTTGCCAAATTTTTATTATCATTTTTGAAACACTAATTTTATCAAAGTATGAAAATAGTATCAGCATGATATGAATACACACAAAAGACTTCTTAAAAATCAAATTGTGTTCAGGAAATGAGTTGATTACAGACTAGGTGCTCCGGCACGCTGTGTAGCACGCCTTGCTTGGCTATACTGTAAACGAGCGAGGGGTGTTACAGTAAATCCTTAGTTCTTCTCAAGTATTTAAGGATATTCTTGACTACAGTCCAGTGTTTGAAACCTGGATTGGATTGAAACTTGCTAGTCAAACTAACAGCATAAACGATATCTGGCCTTGTTCACAACATAGCACACATAAGACTTCCAATTGCTGAAGCATATGGAATTCTTATCGTCTTTTCTCTTTCCTTAGGTGTCTTTAAAAACATTTATTTTGAAAGATGGATATCGTACCTTACAGGCAACAATCCTCTCATGGAATCAAACATGTTAAACCTGATGTGCCACATAATGACAAGACATACGAGGGCCCATTGAGCAAGTCCAAAAGCAAGCTCATTACTTTGCTTACTTGTATTGAGGATTAAAGAAGTTAGGCTGGACTTGGCAAGTCCATGGGGCATGTGAGATGGGTATACTAAAATGTTTGGGCTTAAGTTAAAATAAAGATAATGGGCTAATTATGAAGAAAACAAGCCCATATGTGTGTAAAAGGCCCATTATTTGCTATTAGGAATTGACCAAGTCAAAGAAATTAGAAGGAGATTGAAATATCTTTTAAATAAGGAAAGGAATAAGGTTGAAAAGTCACCAAATCTCCTCAAATTCATGCATTACTATATGGGAAGATTTCTGAAGTAATTTTTTCAAAAATTCTATATTATTTCCTATTTAGAAGATTATTCAAACTTCTTATTTATTAACCTTACTATCTTTCCTTTATAATGCTTATAATCAGCCTATATAAAAGCCAACTCTTATAAACTCAAAGCATTTTGAATTTTAATCACAATAACAAGTGCTACTTCTTCTTTTTTATCAAACATTATTTATTTATGGTGAAATTTTGACTTATCACAAGAGTTCTTTGTATGGCGTCTTCATTGGGATTGTATTCTTTGTGGCAAGATTACTCTTATCAAAGTTTACATTCCATAGTTATCCTCTTCATTTTTATCTTTTATTACTGTTGCATCTTCAATCATAAAATGCCAAAAAGAAATCCTTTCTTTTTCTGTTAAAGTTGATTTAGGAGTTATATTGCTTAGTTTTGGCTTATTCTTGCTCCTTGATTTATTCCAACAGAATTTTTTATCTTTCATAACTAATTAATTTCATTCTCTCCTTCACAAGGCACATCAAAACCTTTTTAACACTTTTTTCAAGTACAGACTTTGGGACAAACCTATCTTTTTAATCTATCTTTATAGATACGAATTCCTAGAATATAGATTGCTTCCTTTAAGTCTTTCATTGAGAAAGTATTAGACAACCAAATTTTTACAGTTGTTAGCATACTGATATCATTACCCATTAATAGTATGTCATCCACATACAAGAAGAGGAAAGTATGTGCACTTCCACTAACCTTCTTGTACACACATGGTTCATCTGCATTTTTTATAAAACCAAAGGATTTAATGGCTTCATTAAAACAAATATTCCAACTCCTCGAAGCTTGTTTTAGACCATAAATAAATCTTTTAAGCTTGCATACTTTAGAACCATCCTTCGATTCAAAATCTTTAGGTTGTTTCAAGAAAATGTTTTCCTCTATGTATCCATTGAGGAAAGCAGTTTTGACATCCATTTGCCAAATCTCATAATCATAGTATGTTGCTATTGCCAATAAGATCCTAATGGATTTTAGCATGGCTACAGGCGAAAATGTATCTTCATAATCGATCCCTTGCCTTTCGCGAAACATTTTCACTACTAGCCTTGCTTTGTAGGTTTTTAGTTTTCCATCAGAATCAATTTTCCAGTTGAAAACCAGTTTATTCCCTATTGGTATAACACATTCATGTGGGTCTACAAGATCCCAAACTTGATTCTTGCACATGGTATCCATTTTAGATTTCATAGTGTCTATCCATTTTGAATGTCTATATCTGATATAACTTCTTCATAAATCATAAGATCATAACCATGATCTACTTCTTCATAAACAAATAACTCTTTTTCATTCTCATGAAGAAATCCATATCTATCCGGAGGATGAGATATTCTACTTGATCTTTAAAGAACTGGTGTGGATACATTATCAATAGGTATAGCCTCACTGGGTGGATTAATATCCATTTTATCTGTTTATTGATCAGAATTCTCTAATTATAATTCTATCTTCCTACCTGTGCCACCTTCTTAAACAAACTCTTTCTCAAGAAAAATAGCATCTCCACTTATCACAACTCTTTGTGTTGTAGAAAGATAAAAATAATATCCAAAACTATCTTTTAGATATCCAACAAACCATCCCTTTTTTGATTTTATTTCCAATTTATCAGTCTTCAACTTTTTAATATAAGCTAGATAATCCCAAATTTTAACATGTTTAAGACTTGGTTACTTTCCATACCATATCTCATTTAGAGTGGAGAAGACTGCTTTGGAAGAGACACGATTAAGAAGGTACAAAGTTGTTTCTAATATAAATCCCCATAAAGAGATTGGAAGATTGGTATAGTTCATCATACTTCTTACCATATCCAATAGAGTATGATTTCTCCTTTCAGTTACATTATTTAATTGTGGCATTCTAGGAGGAATTAATTAAGAAACAATGCCATGTTCTTTTAAGAACTCATTGAATTCAGTACTTAAGTATTCACCTCCTCGATCTGATCTTAGAGTTTTAATACTTTTTCCTATTTAATTTTCTACTTTAGATTTGAATTCCTTAAACTTTTCAAAGGACTCATGTTTATATTTCATTAAATGCAAATATCCATATCTGGATATATCATCTGTGAAAGTAATGAAGTAGAAAAAAACCTTCTCTTACTATTTCTTTAAATGGGCCACATACATCACTATGTACTAGCTCCAAAACTTCTTTAGCTCTTGTTTCTTGTCCCACAAAAGATGATCTAGTTATTTTTCCTTGAAAACAAAATTCACAAGTTGGGGTAGGTTCAGAACCCAATGTGGATAAAATCCCCATCTTTTCCAATTTAATAATTCTATCTTCTGTAAGATGACCTAATCTTAAGTGCCAAAGTTGTCTTGAACTTGATTTCGTCTCAATGATTGCATTAAACTCAATTCAGTTGTTTGGACTTATCTTGTTATTATTATCCAAATAATAAAGACCATCTTGTAAATAACCCATGCTAACAAATTAATTTCTAAAATAAATATTGCAAACATTATCTATGAAATGAAATTCATATCCATTACTAGTCAAACTAGATACAAAAATGATGTTCTTAAGAGCATCAGGTAGATATAATACATGATCCAAAAACATAACATGTTTCTTTAGATACAATGATTTAGACCCTATGGCTTATGCTGCAACAGTTTCTCCCCAATACGAAGTCTAACATTTTGTGCTTCCAAGCTTTCATTGCTTGCTAGTTTTTGCATATCAAAGCATATGTGAGAAATTGCACTAGTATCTAAAATCCAAGCTGTAGATAAACTATAAGTATTATTGAAATCTAAATTGTAACACCCCTATGTTCAGTAGTTCCATACATTCCATTGTTCCGTTGACCAGTGTCTGCCTGGACAGTTGAGATGTATAAAACCATATTTAAGTCACCTAGAAAAGCCATGAATGAAAATTAATAACAACTACATGAAGGTAAAATGGAAATGAAGAAAACAAAGCATAATGGGTTAACTGAGCCGAGGCCATAGCAGCGATGAGTGACCAAACCAGGAAGTCACTGCGAGCTCAGTCGATGCCCTAATTTTGTGTGGGATCTTATGGCACCTCAGGCCTAAGGATTATTGTGAAGCTAATGGTAATGTGAAAACCACAGAAAAGAATAGAGAACCAGCTCAAATAATTGAATCAGAGTTCCGAAAGCAATTTAATGCTATTAGAAAAACGGATCAGACCGATAAGGGGCAAAATGGTCAATTCACCCTTAGAGGTGACTTTTGGCTTAAATGCCCATTAAAATGTAAGAAATTAAAATTATGAAAAATAGGTTTGAATTGAAGAGGTGAATGGAAGAAAAGAAAAGAAATTCAAAAAGTAAAAGCTTTATGACATCATCCATGATGCAAGCATGACCAAATAAATATTATAATTTTTAATTTATGGAATTATGGATAATTGCTAGCATTAAAAGACAAATTAAAAAAAAAATTACATTTTCACTTTCTTCTTCTTTTGGTCGTCCAACACTCTCTCTCATTTTCTCTCAAATTCCACCATTGATGAGTTAGGAGGGCTTGAAATTTCTTGATTATCTTCCACAAATTCCCTAAATTCCAACACAAAATCTCACTCTTAGATCTAGATAAATCAATTGGGAGCAAAAAGGAAGAGGAAAATTGAAAAGTTGGAGCTTTGGAAAATCTAACAAAGAGGTAAGTTAATCCAATCTTCTCCTTTAGTATAATTGATTGAATTGAGTGTGAAATAGGTGAATTTAATTGAAGAACATGAAAATCATGCATGATTGGGAAGGTAAGATGTAACAACCCTATTTGCATAGCCTGGTATATTTCATTGTTCTGGTGACCGTTGTTGGTCCGGACAATTAAGAGAAGTAGAACCATGTCTAAGACACTTAGATAAGCCCTGAACACAAATAATTAGTAATTGCCAAATAGTTAAGTATAAATAAGAAAAACCGAACACAAGAAGTTAAATGAGCCGAGAGTCACAACGATGGGTGACCTTCTCGGGAAGAACTGCGAGGTCAGTCTAAACTCAAATTTTGAACCGTAAAATGTGACGCCGCGGTGCTTAGGACTATTGCGAACACAGTGGAAAAGAGAAAATCATGAAAAAGAATTGTTAAGCAGGTCAAATAATTAGGTAAGAGATCCAGAAGAAATATTGAATAACTTGCAAACCGGATTGAACCGGGGAGGAGCGATTTGGTCAATTCACCCCTAGAGCTGACTCTTGACCTAACTTTCAAATAAAATTGGAAAAAATAAAATTTAGGGATCAAGAATTAAATTAAAGAAGTAAATGGTAAAGAAATGAAAAATCCAAAAATAAAAAAGTTATGACATCATGCATGACATAAGCATGAAGCAATAAATCTAATATTTAAAAAATTGAAAATTGTGGGATAATTATATATTAAAAGAGCATAAAATAACAAAAAGAAAAGAAAAAAAATTGGTTTCTTCTTCCATTTCCGTCACCTCTCATCTCTCTCTCATTTTTTCTTCTTCCACCATTGAAGCTCACTTTTAAAGCTTCCTTAACCCAAAAATCAGCAATAAAACTTGTAGATTTCTTAATTAAATCTTGTTTTTGGATCTTGCTAAGCAACTTAGGAGCAAAAAATGAAAGGAATTGAAGATTTGAGAAGAGGAAGTTTTGTCTAAACAAGGTTAGTGAAGTTATTCCATATTTCTCTTTAGATTTATGCTCATGTGCATGAGTTAAACTTAGATATTAATTTAAAATCAAAAGAAAACAATAGTTGAGGGACCAAACATAAATTTCAGCCAGCTAGGGTTTAGGTTTGAGAATGAATGATTTTGATGCAAATGAAGAAGTAATTAAGTGCAAAAGAGTGTAAAGGTATTAATTATGCATTTAGATTTTATCAAATAAGCTAAGCATGAAAATTAGGGCTTGGCACCTAGGGTTTTGGGAGGAAAAATGTGAGAATTAATTAAATGATGTGTTTGACCTTGCTTGAGTTGAGGAATGCTTATGTATGACCAATTGTGGTGTGTAGGAAGTGTTGGAACTGAGTTTGAATTCGAATTGGATATGGTCATTCTGTAGGCAGCATGACCAAGGTCTCTTTCAGGGATAAAAACTGAAAATTTACCAACCCAATTAGTGTGATGCCAATTGGAATGAAACTAGACACAAAATGGCACATTTTTCATTTAGGAATCATGCCCAAAAAGTGACCATAACTTAGTGAACAAATTGGCCAAATCTGGATTAGGCAAACTGACCTGTACAAAAATGACCAAATGAACAGTGTTCGTTCATTTAGCCATAACTTAGGCTAGGCAGGTCGAAATGACCTAAAATTTTTCCAGTAGAAAGATGAGATATATCCCTACAACTTTCATGAAGAACACAAACCCAAATTATGCACTTAACCAAGTCATTTAGCCACCCAAAATTAGTGACCTAAAACTGCCAGAACCAAATTAGTTGCCCATAAAATCTGGTTTAGACCAATCCGGCCAGCCATGTTCAAATGGCTATAACTTGAGCTACAAAACTCCAAATGGAGTGATTCAAAAAGGGAATAAAGTTAAGACAATAAGGAACAACTTCTATGAGAAAACTTAGCCAAATTCTAACAGCAACATGACCAATGGAATAGTACATAATGGGACACCAAAACTGAAAATTCGAAATTTTGCCTAAAAGACTTAAAATTTGAGAAAACAACCAAAACCAATAAATTAGGTAACCAAAATGTGGTATGTGGGTGAAATTAGAATTCCCATACCTATTAAACATTAGAAAGTCAACAAATTGACTTAAATAGTGTCATGAATAGTAACCCCAAAATACAAATTTTAAAAAACGTCAAGTTTAGCATATTAAAGCTAGGTATAAGTAGAGTTGAATTTATTTGTGGAGTTATGATAAATTGTGATACTGAAACACTGTGAAACTATGTGTTTCAGTGGAAAAGAATACCAGGAAAGAACCCGAGACATCGAGTCAAGGCCAAGAGGCGACTCGTATAAGGTTTGTGCACAATTAACTATTTTATTACTTTTCACGTCTAAATTGATTTGAACAAGTTTATTTTATGACTTATGATTTTGTTGTGTTGAGAATTTTAACTTATTGAATGAAATTGTATAATTTAAATATAAATTTTCTTATTCATTTAAGGATTTATTGCATGGTTTTGAGGATTGTAAATTTTAAGTTCGATGTGGTGCAACCTTGAGCATGAATTTATGATGATTCAATATGTTATTGGTTTGTAAACACTTAGTAAATAGAAATTGTTTTGAATATGATTTGAAACCACAGTTGATTTGGCAATATATGTTGTGAATTCTCATTAGCTTGTCTAGTGAGATATCTCATCCACTAGATGGGGTGAGTTTCTTCCTCTCTGGCTTGCTAGTTGGGGAAGAGTTTGAATGAGTACTCATATATACTAGCTAGTCTTTATTCCTCCCTTTTAGCCTCTGTTATTAGGAGAGTTTGAAATATCGTGGTGTACAATACGGCATCTATTTGAATTTTGGGTCATGGGTTCAACTGTGTGAATTGTTGGCAACGCCTTTTAAATTATGCATAGTTTGATAAATTGTGGTTGAAATAAATAATTTGTCAGTGATTCAAAATATTTTTGTATTGTTTCGAGATTTAAAAGAAATGTAGATAAATAATTACTATTTGATCAAAATGTTATTCAAATGAATAAATTGTATAAATGAAAATATTGATTTCTGAATGTTACGAATTTTGAAGAATTTAGAAAATTTAAATTTTTATTTGTTATGAATTGTCAAGCATAACTTGTATTAAGTTTTAAATTATTAGTTTGTGCACCACTGAGTTAACCACTCAGTGATAGCTTTGTATGCTGTCGCAGGTGAAAGAAAATATAAAGCAGCTGAGCAAGATTACTGAAAGACATAGTAAGACTATCTTCGGGTATATCATAGGTATACCCTTGTACTTTAGATTTTGATGTAATTCTGTAATTATATGTATGAAATTTCCTTTGAGCAGTTGTACCAACTCTTTTGTAATATATTTTTGGATTGCAATCAAATACAAATTATTGTAATATTATCTTGAGATTTTATGTACTTATAAAGTTTTGTACTACTAAATTTTTAATAGTCCCATGAATGTAAAAATTAATTTTATCACCATAATGAGTTGTTTCAATATTTCAGTTAATTTAAACTGTGTATTGAGTTGCTTATACTGATTTGTGAAATGAGATTGAATAATGGAGTTGTGATTCAGAAATATATTGGGAGTGTCTTTGTTTTCAGGTTTTGAAGAACTGCTTTCTCAAAATACAAATGGCACTCTGTCGAAATTTTTGTAAAAATTGCGAAGATTTTAAATATATAAAAATTAGATTTATGTTTGGACTTTAAATAAAGGTTTTTAATATCTAAAAAAAATTTTACCCACTAATTTAAAAATGAACGAAAATTATTTTAAAATTACTTGTAGTATATTTAATGGGTTACCGGTAGGCGAAGTATGGTAATTCATTAGGTGTACTACGGGAGCATGTTACATCTTACGAGGAGTAGGGTGTGATATGTTTTAGTGGTATCAGAGCTAGTTTTTAAAGTAAATTTTGAACTGTCATTTTGAAATATTTTTTATTAGTACAACTGCTCGAATGTTTAATACATATAGTGTTAGTAGTATGCCCTAGAGCATGTCATTTAGTATATATCTTGTACATGTTTTTATTAATAAAAGGCATTTCCACTTTTCCGTTTACATAAGATATTTATGTGTAATAGAAAAGGTCCATTGATATTTTGTTAGAAATTATATTCTTAAGTTGTTAAGAATATGAGTGATAGTATTTCTAGTACAAAGTATCATAAATAGGTTCACAATTGAGGATACTTCATAATAAGGACATGACTTATCCAAAAAGATTGTATTCATGTTTGTTCCCAAGTCATTTATATGAGATATAAATAAGATGGAATGGTGAGTCTCATGCCATATGACAAACATGACAGGCACTTATAAATGATAAGTAGGCCGAACCAGTAACACTTATGACAAGCACATGGAGTTTACTCTTGTTAATGTTTTGTCATAAATCATATCAGTGCATATAATCTTTAGACCTGAGATAACATAATTATCTTGTATATAGGTAGTTTGAGTTTGATACTGCTTTCATACTTATACTGTGTATGGGTATATGGGCATGTGTTGGCTCCTACTAGTTATATATGGAGGTAGGTGTTGGTCAAGATGGAATCTGTTCCTCTAAGTAAATAGAGATAAAATCCTATATTCATTTAATTGTTCTTGATGTTTCAAGTTCCTGGCCAAGACAGATAGATTTAATCAGAAAAGAGTTTCTAATGAGAAAAATCTTTTTAATCAAGAACTGGAATTAAAAGAGAACATAATATTCATAGCAAATAGGGTTTGACATAAACCATGACTCCAGCTTGAGTTAGGATTTTGTAACAGAGAGATTCTAGTGCATGGTAACATATGATTATAGGTTCATTTAAGGTAAACCTTATTACTAATTAGATGGCCATGGCATATTATGCTAGGTGTTAACCATGGTCTATGAGATGCATAAAATGATTTAGAGAAATCATTTATAGTAAGAAAGAGTTCTGATGATATTAAGAGTTGATATCATATCTCATTGCCAATTAGTGATGAGCCCAGTAAGTCACACACATGCACAAGTTATCACCTAATTAAATATGATTTAATTAATTAATTAAAGAGTTTAATTGATTAATTAAATAGGTTTGGTTTGCAATTAGATTGCAAAGTCCCTCGCATGACTTGAAACCAAATCTAGGTTATTGGATGTACAATATAAGTTAAATTTATATTTAAAGTGTTTAAATATGAATTTAATTAATGAGAAATTAATTAATAGAGATTAATTAATTAATTTATATTTGATATAAATTGATTAGAAGAAGAGAAATAATTATTTTGGGTTGAGAACTCAAAATTGAGACACAGGGGCATTTTGGTCATTTCACAAGGTGACATGTGGCACCATGAGATGGTGACACATGGCATTACAAATAAACTTGCTAAATGTTTTTTAGTCATGTAAGATGATTAAAATTAAGATTAAATATAGGTTTGACACTTGGCAAAATGTGATTGGGTCAATTAAACCTAGAACCAATTAGAGGGTGACATGTGGCAACGGTTTAATGTGTTGACCTAGCTATATAAGTGCTGTTATGAAAAGAAAATAACACAACCAGCTGCTGATCTCATTTGTGCCACCACTTTGAAGCTCTCCCTCTCTTCTTCTTCATCTCTCATCTATTATAAGAGATTAGCAAACAATCTCTTGAATTAAAAATACTAGAAATCGTTTCTAGTGTCCTGTTTACATCTTTAATCTCTTAAAAAGGTAGAACTTAATTTTCTAAATAATAGAAAAAGCTTTAGAAGCTGTTCAAGGGCTTCCATAGGTGTTCTTTGTGTGGACAAGCTAGAGGACAACATCTGGTGTCCTGAAGACGCATTTCAAAGGCGCAAATGCACTGCAGTGCATCAAGAGGTTAGTGTGTTTGTTCTTGATTTGATCTAGGGTTCTAAAATTAATCTGATTAATTTTAAAATCTTAAATGGCAAATACAGATCTAAAAACATATTAAAAGAGTTTTAATATGTTGTTTATCATTGAAATCAAATAGATAAAAATAAATCTTGCATGATGCATGTGACCCTAGGTAAAAATTTTTGAATTCAATGGTATAAATTTGTGTTTTTCACGCTTCCGTTCCTTCAATTGGTATCAGAGCCACTATATTTGCCATTTAGATTATTGATTATATGATTTAATTGTGTGTTTTGATCATGAGATGATTTATCCATTGCTGGTTGCAATGGATGTGTGGCGGTATGCAAGAGAACACCTTCATGGTGCGCAAGGTTTGTGGCTTCATGAGTGGCTCAAGGTTTAGCTTTTTAATTTGCAATTATTGTATGATCTAAAAGCTCATCCTATGTCTAATTAAATTGTTTAATTAGAATTTCTATCACACAATTAAATTTTGATTCAAATCAGAATTTTAAAAATTGTTTGAATAAGATTCAAATCTGAATTTTTAAAAGTTGTTTGAATGTGATTCAAATCTGAATTTTTAAAGTTGTTTGAATCATATATAAATCTGATTTTTTAAAGTTGTTTGAATAATATTCAGATCTGAATTTTTAAAAATTGTTTGAATGTGATTCAAATCTGATTTTTTAAAAATTGTTTGAATGTGATTCAAATCTAAATTTTTAAGGTTGTTTGAATGTGATTCAAATCTGAATTTTTTAAATTTGTTTGAATGACATTCAAATCTGAATTTTTAAATTTATTTGAATTATATTTAAATCTGGATTTTTAAGTTGAATATGAGATATTCAATTTAATTTAAGTATGTATGTTTTATTTAATTGTTAAATAATATTATGCATGATGGATGATAATGGACTATAAAAACCAATGTGATTGGATTTATTTCTTTTATATTTCTTTAGGATTGTAAATTAATTAATTTATTTTAATTTATTTTGGGCATGTATTATTAAGGTTATAATAATTTTTGGGTTGTAATTTCATTTATTTAGTTCTTGTAAATTCGCCATGGTATGCCAAGAATTATTATGTAATTGGATTGCAAGAAGTTCAAGGAGGTCAAGAGCATTGGTGGGACCAGTGGGAGGAATTCAAGATCAAGTGTTGATTATGTACTCCTTCAGCAACTCTTGTAAAATGAATGAATGAAATGCACCTAGGAATGCCCTGATTCAATTCTTGGTGGCCTAGAATTGAATCCCTTAGAAAGTCCATGATCATACCATATTTACTGCTTATCCATGAATGCATGAGATGTATGGGAA
Organism: Hevea brasiliensis; assembly: GCF_030052815.1. Taxonomy (NCBI): domain Eukaryota; kingdom Viridiplantae; phylum Streptophyta; class Magnoliopsida; order Malpighiales; family Euphorbiaceae; genus Hevea; species Hevea brasiliensis. The sequence continues at coordinate 19,502,750 of NC_079510.1, read as the reverse complement.
TGTATGCAATTATGTAATATATGCATGCTAAATGGATAATGTGCAAAGTGAGACCTTAATAGTAATTAGGATGACCATAAAATCTTCCAAACAAATGATTAAGTTGGAAATGCTATAATTAAAGTAATTATAACATGGGCCCTCCATTGGGGCAATTATTTTAAGAAATTTTAAATAGTTGCATAAGATGCAATTAATTTAAGAGATTTTCTTAAGAATAATTGTTAAGCATGAGATGTTGTAAATATGTAAATGGTTTGGTGGCCAATATTAGATGTACCTGAGGACATTAAAATTATTTGCATAATTACTGGCTCAATGGGATCAACTTAACTAATGCAAGATAAGTCAATAATGGATGTACCTGAGATTTTGAGCGTTAGGGGCTAGGTAAAGGATTGAACCTCACATGAGATGTGATGGGCAAGGAGTTGCTCACTTATAGTTTATTGTAATTTCAATAATGGATGTACCTGAGCATGATCAATAGAATTATAAGAATTCAATCACCCACTAGAAATCTATCCAACATGGATTTCCGTTTTCTACTTTGGAAGTGTAGGATTCGTTAAGTTAGTGGGAGGACCAATTTGATTAAAAGACCATAATCATTTTGGTTAATTACTTGATACATTTACTAATTAATCTGGTTATTTTCTGCAGTTAATTTTCTTATAATAATGAGCACAGAACAACCACCACCATCCAATATCCTTACAAGCATACTTGATCACAATAAGTTGACAGGACCTAATCTCTCTGATTGGCTAAGAAATTTGAAACTTGTCCTGAACCTTGAATATATAGGATATGTTCTAGGCTCAAATGTTCCTGGTCCTTTACCTCCAGAGGCCACTCTAGAGGAACATGAAACTTTGGACAAGTAGAAGGAGCATGATATTGAAGGAACGGAAGCGTGAAAAACACAAGATTATACCATTGAATTCAAAAATTTTCACCTAGGGTCACATGCACCATGCAAGATTTATTTTTATCTATTTGATTTCAATGATAAACAACATATTAAAACTCTTTTAATATGTTTTTGGATCTGTATTTGCCATTTAAGATTTTAAAATTAATCAGATTAATTTTAGAACCCTAGATTAAATCAAGAACGATTACACTAACCTCTTGATGTGCTGCAGCGTGTCTGCGCCTTTGAGATTCGTCTTTAGGACACCAGATGTTGTCCCTCTAGCTTGTCCACACCAAGAACACCTATGGCAGCCCTTGAACAGCTTCTAAAGCCTTTTCTATTAATTAGAAATTCAAGTTCTGCCTTTTAAGAGATTAGAGATGTAAACAGGACACTAGAAACAATTTCTAGTGTTCTTAATTCAAGAGATTGATGGCTAATCTCTTTGAATTGATGAGAGATGAAGAGAAATAGCTGGAGAGGCTCAAAGTGGCGTGACAATTGAGAGGAGAGGCTGCTGGTTATGTTTTCTTTCATAACCCCACTTAAATAGCTAGGTTAACACATTAAACCCTAGCCACATGTCACCTTTTGATTAGCTCTAGGTTTAAGTGACCCAATCACATTGTGCCAAGTGTCAAACCTATATTTAATCTTGATTTTAATCATCTTACATGATTAAAAATATTTGGCAAGCTTATGTGTTATGCCATGTGTCACCATCTCATGGTGCCACGTGTCACACGCAAAATGACCAAAATGCCTCGTGTCTTAATTTTGAGTTCTTAACCCAAAATAATTATTTTCTTCTTCTAATTAATTTATATCAAATATAAATTAACTAATTAATCTCTATTAATTAATTTCATCAATTAAATTCATATTTAAACACTTTAAATATAAATTTAATTTATACTACACATCCAATAATCTAGATTTGGTTTCAAGTCATGCTAGGACTTTGCAATTCACTTGCAAACCAAATCTATTTAATTAATCAATTAAATTCTTTAATTAATTAATTAAATCATATTTAAATAGGTGATAACTTGTGTATGTGTGTGACTTACTAGGCTCATCACTAATTGGCAATGAGACATGATATCAACTCTTAATATCATCGTAACTCTTTCTTACCATAAATGATTTCTCTAAATCATTTTATGAACCTCATAGACCATGGTTAACACCTAGCATAGCATGCCATGGCCACCCAATTAGTAATAAGATTTACCTTAAATGAACCTATAATCATATGTTACCATGCACTAGAATCTCTCTACATAAAATCCCAACTCAAGCCGGAGTCATGGTTTATGTCAAACTCCATTTGCTATGAATATTATGTTCTCTTTAATTCCAGTTCTTGATTAAAAGATTTTTCTCATCAGAAACTCTTTTCTGAATAAATCTATCTGTCCTGGCCAGGAACTTGAAACATCAAGAACAATTAAATGAACATAGGATTTTATCTCTATTTACTTAGAGGAACAGATTCCATCTTGATCAACACCTACCTCCATATATAACTAGTAGGAGCCAACAGATGCCCATATACCCATACACAGCACAAGTATGAAAGCAGTATCAAACTCAAACTACCTATATACAAGATAATCGTGCTATCTCGTGTCTAAAGATTATATGCACTGATATGATTTATGACAAAACATTGACAAGAGTAAACTCCATGTGCTTGTCATAAGTGTCACGGGTTCGGCCTACTTATCATTTATAAGTGCCTATCATGTTTGTTATATGGCATGAGACTCACCATTCCATCTTATTTATATCTCATATAAATAACTTGGGAACAAACATGAATACAATCTTTCTGGATAAGTCATGTCCTTATTATGAAGTATCCTCGATTGTGAACCTATTTATGATACTTTGTGCTAGAAATATTGTCACTCATATTCTTAACAACTTAAGAATAATATTTCTAACAAAATATCAATGGACCTTTTCTATTACACATAAATATATTATGTAAATAAAAGTGGAATTGCATTTTATTAATAAAATATATACTAGATACATACTAACTGTTAGGCTCTAGGGCATACTACTAACAATCTCCCACTAGCACTAGAGCCATTCATTACAATACCTTAGACCCATCTTCTCAAGATGTCGGTCTAATCGAGCTTGTGACAAAGGCTTAGTGAATGGATCACTGAATTTTTTCACCGATGTTATTTTTCTGCATGGCTATATCGCTTTGCCCAACTATATGCCCGATAATGTGGTAGTGCCTTTCTATGTGTTTGGATTTTGGGTGAGACCTTAGTTCCTTAGCTCAGATGATCGCTCCATTGTTGTCACAAAGGTAATGGAACCGCCACTCAATGGAAGGAACTACTGTAAGTTCTCACACGAACTTCTTCATCCAAATGACTTCTTTTGCAAAGATTCGATGCAAAGAATATACTCACCTCGTGAGTGGAATCTGCAATGCGTGCTCGCTTGGAACTCTTCCAACCGATCGCACCTCCATTACAAATGAACACATATCCAGAGGTAGACTTTCTATCATCGATATCGATTGGAAATCGTAATCAGATAACCATCCAATTGCAAGTCTCCACCTCCATAAATCAAGAATAAATCCTTAGTTCTTCTCAAGTACTTAAGGATATTCTTGACACTATCGATGTTCCAAACTCGATTGGATTGATACCGCTAGTCAAACTAACAAAGATATGCGATATCCAAATTTAGTACACAACATTGCATACATTAAACTTCCAATAGCCAAGCATATGGAATCCTCGCCATCTTATCTCTTTCTTCAGGTGTCTTTGGAGACATCTCTTTAGAAAGATGGATACCATGTCTCACTGGTAACAATCCTCTCTTGGAATCAAGCATGTTAAACCTCTTTAACACCTTTTCCAAGTATAAACTTTGGGATAAACCTATTATTCTTTTCGCTCTATCTCTATAGATGCGAATACCAAGAGTATATGTTGCCTCCCTAAGTCTTTCATGGAGAATGTATTTGACAACCATACCTTTATAGTCGCCAACATACCCGTGTCATTACCCATCAACAAGATGTCATCCACATATAAGACAAGGAAAGTGATAGCACTGTCACTCACCTTCTTATAGACACATGGCTCATCCTCATTTTTGATAAAACCAAAAGATTTAATGGCTTCATCAAAACGGATGTTCCAACTCCTCGAAGCTTGTTTCAACCCATAAATGGATCGCTTTAGCTTGCATACCTTGGAACCATCTTGGGATTCAAATCCCTTATGTTGTTCCATGAAAATGTTTTCTTCAATGTATCAATTGAGAAAAGTCGCTTTGACATCCATCCGCCAAATCTCATAATCATAGTATGCAGCTATTGCTAATAAAATCCTAATTGATTTAAGCATGGCAACAAAGCAGAAAGTCTCCTCATAGTCTATTCCTTGCCTTTGGCGAAACCCTTTCGCTACTAGCCTTGCCTTATAGGTCTCTACCTTTCCATCGTAACCAATTTTCTTCTTGAAAACCCATTTGTTCCCTATAGGTACAATACCTTCTGTGGGTCAACAAGATCCCAAACTTGATTCTTATACATGGAATCAATCTCGATTTCATAGCATCAATCCATTTTGAAGAGTCTATATCCGATATAGCTTCTTCATAGGTAAGTGGATCATCTCCATGATCTACTTCTTCATGAGTAGACAACTCTTGTTCTTCTTCATGAAGAAAACCATATCTCACCGTGGGTGAGATACCCGGTTGTTCTACGAGGAACAAATTGTAGATGTTTCATCAATGGGTATAGGTTGACTAGATGGATCTATATCCATCCGATCTGCTGGTTGGTCGAATTCTCCAATTCTAACTCTATTTGCCTTCCTTTGCCTCCTTCTTGAACAAACCGTTGTTCAAGAAATGTGGCATCTCTACTTATCACAACCTTTGTGAAGTAGGCAAATAAAAATAATATCCAAAACTATCTTTTGGATATCCAACAAATCGACCTTTTCTGATCTGGTCTCCAATTATTCAGTGTTCAGCTTTTTGATATAAGCTGGACAACCCCAAATCTTAACATGCTTAAGACTTGGTTTTCTTCCATGCCATATCTCATAAGGTGTGGAAGAAACTGATTTTGATGGAATCCTATTCAGAATATACAAAGCTGATTCTAATGCAAATCCCCAAAAGGAGATTGGAATATCAGTATAGCTCATCATACTACGTATCATATCCAATAGGGTACGATTTCTCCTTTCAGATACACCATTCACCGTATGGCTCTGGAGGAGTCACCGAGAAACAATGCCATGCTCTCTCAAGTATTCATCAAATTCAAGACTCAAATATTCACCTCCACGATCCGATCAAGAGCTTTAATATTTTTTCTGTTTGATTTTCTACTTGATTTAAATTCCTTAAACTTTTCAAAGGATTCATGTTTGTATTTCATCAAATAAAAATACCCAAACCTTGATTTATCATCAGGCAAGTTAATAAAATAATGAAAGCCCCCTCTAACCATTTCTTTAAACGGACCACATACATCACTATGTATTAGTTCCAAAATATTTTCAGCTCTTAGCCCTTGTCCAACAAAGGGTGTTCTAGTCATTTTGCCTTGAAGGCAAGATTCACAAGTTGGAGTAGGCTCAGAGCCCAATGAGGATAGAATCCCCATTTTCTCCAATTTTGCAATCCTATCTTCTGCAACATGACATAACCTTAAGTGCCAAATATATTTTGAACTTGAGTTGGTTTTCACCATGGCATTGCATTCATTTAGATTACTATACCGCCGGTGGAAACACTTTCATCGGCAATGGAAACACTTTCCTATTGGCAATGGAAACACTTTCCTTTTGCCTTTATCAGCTTTAGTCTTCCTTTTCTGTTTAGCTATTTTCTTAGAAGGACCAGGAATCTGAGGTTTCTTTTTCTTATTGCCCTTCTTCTTGTTGGACTTTCCAGCAGAAGAAGATGCAATCAAAGTAACATTTTTTCCTTTATTGCTCGGCATATTCTTTTGTGCAATAACCAGCATGTTGAGTAAACGAGCTAAAGTGCATTCCTATTTAGTCATATGGAAATTTGTCACAAAATTCCCAAAAGACTCAGGAAGGGATCAAGGATCAAATCCGTCAGTAGTTGTAAATCCATTTTGAAGTCATGATGTTCATACTGCTCAATCAGCCTAATCATCTTGTGGACATGATGACCAACATTCTGTCCCTCAGACATCCTCATACGGAATATCTGTCTAGATATCTCATACCAAGCATTTCTGCTGTGCTCACCATACAACTCTTGTAGGTGAAGGAGGATCTCACTTGCACTCTGCATGTTCTCATGTTGCTTCTGTAACTCATTACTCATGGAAGCAAGCATGTAACACTTAGCTCTCATATCATGCTCCTTCCACTTGTCCAAAGTATCATGTTCCTCTTGTGTGGCCTCCGGAGGTAAGGGACCAGAACATTTGAATCTAGAACATATCCTATATGTTCAAGGTTCAGACAAGTTTCAAATTTCTTAGCCAATCGCATGATTAGGTCCTCACAACTGTTGTGATCAAGTATGCTTGCAAGGATATTGGATGGTGGTGGTTGTTTTGTGCTCATTTTTATCGTAAAATTAATCAGAAAATAACCAGATTAATTAGTAAATGTATCATGTAATTAACCAAAATGATTATGGTCTTTTAATCAAATTAGTCCTCCCACTAACTTAGCGAATCCTACACTTCCAAAGTAGAAAACGGAAATCCTAGTTGGATGGATTTCTAGTGGGTGATTGAATTCTTATAATTCTATTGATCATCCTCAGGTACATCCATTATTGGAATTACAATAAACTATAAGTGAGCAACTCGCCCATCACATCTCATGTGAGGTTCAATCCTTTTACTAGCCCCTAATGCTCAAAATCTCAGGTACATCCAATATTGACTTATCTTGCATTAGTTAAGTTGATCCCATTGAGCCAGTAATTATGCAAATAATTTTAATGTCCTCAGGTACATCCAATATTGGCCACCAAACCATTTACATATTTACAACATCTCATGCTTAACAATTATTCTTAAGAAAATCTCTTAAATTAATTGCATCTCATGCAACTATTTAAAATTTCTTAAAATAATTGCCCCAATGGAGGGCTTATGTTATAATTACTTTAATTATAGCATTTCCAACTTAATCATTTGTTTGGAAGATTTTATAGCCATTCTATTTACTATTAAGGTCTCACTTTGCACATTATCCATTTAGCATGCATATATCATATAATTGCATACATTCCCATACATCTCATGCATTCATGGATAAGCAGTAAATATGGTATGATCATGGACTTTCTAAGGGATTCAATTCGAGCCACCAAGAATTGAATCAGGGCATTCCTAGGTGCATTTCATTCATTCATTTTACAAGAGTTGCTGGAGTACATAATCAACACTTGATCTTGAATTCCTCCCACTGGTCCCACCAATGCTCTTGACCTCCTTGAACTTCTTGCAATCCAATATTACATAGTAATCCTTGGCATACCAAGGCAAATTTACAAGAACTTAAATAAATGAAATTACAACCCAAAAATTATTACAAACTTAATAATACATGCCCAAAATAAATTAAAATAAATTAATTAATTTACAATCCCAAAGAAACATAAAAGAAATAAATCCAATCACATTGGTCTTTTATAGTCCATGATCATCCATCATGCATATCACTATTTAACAATTAAATAAAACATACATACTTAAATTAAATTGAATATCTTATATTCAACTTAAAAATTCAGATTTGAATATGATTCAAATAAATTTAAAAATTCAGATTTGAATCTCATTCAAACAAATTTAAAAATTCAGATTTGAATCACATTCAAACAACTTTAAAAATTCAGATTTGAATCACATTCAAACATTTTTTAAAAAATCAGATTTGAATCACATTCAAATATTTTTTAAAAAATCAGATCTGAATTTTATTCAATCAATTTTAAAAAAATCAGATTTAAATATGATTCAAACAACTTTAAAAATTCAGATTTGAATCACATTCAAACAACTTTTAAAATTCAGATTTGAATCACATTCAAAATATTTTTAAAATTCTGATTTGAATCATAATTTAATTGTGTGATTAAAACAACTAATTAAACACTTTAATTAGTCAAAGAATAGGCCTTAGATCATACAACAATTGCAGAATTAAAAGCCAAACCTTGAACCACCCATGGAACCATTGTTGCCGCCACCAATGGTGGCTCCACCATGTGTGCCGCCACACCTCATGATCCAACCAGCAATGAATCTCTTGATCTCATGATCAAACACACAATTAAATCATATAAACATCAATCTAAATGGCAAATATAACCAGGCTCTGATACCAATTGAAGGAACGGAAGCGTGAAAAACACAAGATTATACCATTGAATTCAAAAATTTTCACCTAGGGTCACATGCACCATGCAAGATTTATTTTTATCTATTTGATTTCAATGATAAACAACATATTAAAACTCTTTTAATATGTTTTTGGATCTGTATTTGCCATTTAAGATTTTAAAATTAATCAGATTAATTTTAGAACCCTAGATTAAATCAAGAACGATTACACTAACCTCTTGATGTGCTGCAGCGTGTCTGCGCCTTTGAGATTCGTCTTTAAGACACCAGATGTTGTCCCTCTAGCTTGTCCACACCAAGAACACCTATGGCAGCCCTTGAACAGCTTCTAAAGCCTTTTCTATTAATTAGAAATTCAAGTTCTGCCTTTTAAGAGATTAGAGATGTAAACAGGACACTAGAAACAATTTCTAGTGTTCTTAATTCAAGAGATTGATGGCTAATCTCTTTGAATTGATGAGAGATGAAGAGAAATAGCTGGAGAGGCTCAAAGTGGCGTGACAATTGAGAGGAGAGGCTGCTGGTTATGTTTTCTTTTCATAACCCCACTTAAATAGCTAGGTTAACACATTAAACCCTAGCCACATGTCACCTTTTGATTAGCTCTAGGTTTAAGTGACCCAATCACATTGTGCCAAGTGTCAAACCTATATTTAATCTTGATTTTAATCATCTTACATGATTAAAAATATTTGGCAAGCTTATGTATTATGCCATGTGTCACCATCTCATGGTGCCACGTGTCACACTGCAAAATGACCAAAATGCCCCTGTGTCTTAATTTTGAGTTCTTAACCCAAAATAATTATTTTCTTCTTCTAATTAATTTATATCAAATATAAATTAACTAATTAATCTCTATTAATTAATTTCTCATCAATTAAATTCATATTTAAACACTTTAAATATAAATTTAATTTATACTACACATCCAATAATCTAGATTTGGTTTCAAGTCATGCTAGGGACTTTGCAATTCAATTACAAACCAAATCTATTTAATTAATCAATTAAACTCTTTAATTAATTAATTAAATCATATTTAAATAGGTGATAACTTGTGTATGTGTGTGACTTACTAGGCTCATCACTAATTGGCAATGAGACATGATATCAACTCTTAATATCATCAGAACTCTTTCTTACCATAAATGATTTCTCTAAATCATTTTATGAACCTCATAGACCATGGTTAACACCTAGCATAGCATGCCATGGCCACCCAATTAGTAATAAGATTTACCTTAAATGAACCTATAATCATATGTTACCATGCACTAGAATCTCTCTTACAAAATCCCAACTCAAGCCGAGTCATGGTTTATGTCAAACTCCATTTGCTATGAATATTATGTTCTCTTTTAATTCCAGTTCTTGATTAAAAGATTTTTCTCATCGTAAACTCTTTCTCAATAAATCTATCTGTCTGCCAGAACTTGAAACATCAAGAACAATTAAATGAACATAGGATTTTAACTCTATTTACTTAGAGGAACAGATTCCATCTTGATCAACACCTACCTCCATATATAACTAGTAGGAGCCAACAGATGCCCATATACCCATACACAGTACAAGTATGAAAGCAGTATCAAACTCAAACTACCTATATACAAGATAACTGTGCTATCTCAGTTCTAAAGATTATATGCATTGAAATGATTTATGACAAAACATTGACAAGAGTAAACTCCATGTGCTTGTCATAAGTGTCACCGTTCGCCTACTTATCATTTATAAGTGCCTATCATGTTTGTTATATGGCATGAGACTCACCATTCCATCTTATTTATATCTCATATAAATAACTTGGGAACAAACATGAATACAATCTTTCTGGATAAGTCATGTCCTTATTATGAAGTATCCTCGATTGTGAACCTATTTATGATACTTTGTGCTAGAAATATTGTCACTCATATTCTTAACAACTTAAGAATAATATTTCTAACAAAATATCAATGGACCTTTTCTATTACACATAAATATATTATGTAAACAGAAAAGTGGAAATGCCTTTTATTAATAAAATATATACAAGATACATACTAAATGATATGCTCTAGGGCATACTACTAACAGATATGAGAGCTAAGTGTTACATGCTTGCTTCCATGAGTAATGAGTTACAGAAGCAGCATGAGAACATGCAGAGTGCGAGTGAGATCCTCCTTCACCTACAAGAGTTGTATGGTGAGCACAGTAGGAATGCTAGGTATGAGATATCTAGGCAGCTGTTCCGCATGAGGATGTCTGAGGGATAGAATGTTGGGGATCATGTCCACAAGATGATTCGGCTGATTGAGTAGTTGGAACATCTTGACTTCAACATGGATTTCTAACTACAGACGGATTTGATCCTTCAGTCCCTTCCTGAGTCTTTTGGGAATTTTGTGACAAATTTCCATATGACTAAACAAGAATGCACCTTAGCTGGTTTACTCAACATGCTGGTTATTGCCCAAAAAAATATGCCGAGTAATAAAGGAAAAGAGGTAGCTTTGATTGCATCTTCTTCTGCTGGAAAGTCCAACAAGAAGAAGGGCAATAAGAAAAAGAAACCTCAGATTCCTGGTCCTTCTAAGAAAATAGCTAAACAGAAAGGGAAGACTAAAGCTGATGGAGGCAAAGGAAAGTGTTTCCACTGCCAGAAGGATGGGCACTGGAAAAGGAATTGCCCAGAGTATATCAATCTAAAAGAATACAATGCCATGGTGAAAACCAACTCAAGTTCAAAATATATTTGGCACTTAAGGTTATATCCTGTTGCAGAAGATAGAATTGCAAAATTGGAGAAAATGGGGATTCTATCCTCATTGGGCTCTGAGCCTACTCCAACTTATGAATCTTGCCTTCAGGGCAAAATGACTATATCACCCTTTGTTGGACAAGGGCTAAGGGCTGAAAATATTTTGGAGCTAATACATAGTGATGTATGTGGTCCATTTAAGGTAATGGCTAGAGGCGGTTTTCATTACTTTATTACCTTTACTGATGATAAATCAAGGTTTGGGTATTTGTATTTGATAAAATACAAACATGAATCCTTTGAAAAGTTCAAAGAATTTAAATTTGAAGTAAAAATCAAGCAGGAAAGAGTAATAAAGCTCTTCGATCAGATCGTGGAGGTGAATATTTGAGTACTGAATTTGATGAATACTTGAGAGAGCACGGCATTATTTCCTAGCTGACTCCTCCAGGAACGCCACAACTGAATGGTGTATCAGATTTGTATATTCTGAATAGGATTCCATCAAAAACAGTTTCTTCCACACCTTACGAGATATGGCATGGAAGAAAACTAAGTCTTAAGCATGTTAAGATTTGGGGTTGTCCAGCTTATATCAAAAAGCTGAACATTGATAAATTGGAAATCAGATCAGAAAAAGGTCGATTTCTTGTATATCCAAAAGATAGTTTTGGATATTATTTTTATTTGCCTACTTCATAAAAGGTTGTGATAAGTAGAGATGCCACATTTCTTGACCAACAGTTTGTTCAAGAAGGAGGCAAAGGAAGGCAAATAGAGTTAGAATTGGAGAATTCTGACCAATCAACAGATTAGATGAATATAGATCCATCTAGTCAACCTACACCCATTGATGAAACATCTACAGCTGTTCCTCATAGAATAACCAGGGTATCTCACCCACCAGTGAGATATGGTTTCCTTCATGAAGAAGAACAAGAGTTGTCTACTCATGAAGAAGTAGATCATGGAGATGATCCACTTACCTATGAAGAAGCTATATCAGATATAGACTCTTCAAAATGGATTGATGCTATGAAATCCGAGATTGATCCCATGTATAAGAATCAAGTTTGGGATCTTGTTGACCCACCTGAAGGTATTGTACCTATAGGGAACAAATGGGTTTTCAAGAAGAAAATTGGTTCTGATGGAAAGGTAGAGACCTATAAGGCAGGGCTAGTAGCGAAAGGGTTTCGCCAAAGGCAAGGAATCGACTATGAGGAGACTTTCTCGCCTGTTGCCATACTTAAATCAATTAGGATTCTATTAGCAATAGCTGCATACTATGATTATGAGATTTAGCAGATGGATGTCAAAACAACTTTTCTCAATGGATATATTGAAGAAAACATTTTCATGGAATAACCTAAGTGTTTTGAATCCCAAAATGGTTCCAAGGTATGCAAGCTAAAGTGATCCATTTATGGATTGAAGCAAGCTTCGAGGAGTTGGAACATCTGTTTTCATGAAGCCATTAAATCCTTTGGTTTTATCAAAAATGAGGATGAGCCATGTGTATATAAGAAGGTTAGTGACAGTGCTATCACTTTCCTTGTCTTATATGTGGATGACATACTGTTGATGGGTAATGACACAAGTATGTTGACAATTGTAAAGGTATGGTTGTCAAATACATTCTCCATGAAAGACTTAGGGGAGGCAACCTATATTCTTGGGATTCGCATATATAGAGATAGAGCAAAAAGAATAATTGGTTTATCCCAAAGTCTATACTTGGAAAAATGTGTTAAAGAGATTTAACATGCTTGATTCCAAGAGAGGATTGTTACCAGTGAGACATGGTATCCATCTTTCTAAAGAGATGTCTCCAAAGACACCTGAAGAAAGAGACAAGATGGCCAGGATTCCATATGCTTTGGCTATTGGAAGTTTAATGTATGCAATGTTGTGAACTAGGCCGGATATCGCATATGCTATTAATTTAACTAATAGGTATCAATCCGATCCAGGTTTGGAACACTGGATAGCTGTTAAGAATATCCTTAAGTACTTGAGAAGAACTAAGGATTTATTCTTGATCTATGGAGGTGGAGACTTACAATTGGATGGTTATAGTGATTCTGATTTCCAATCAGATATCGATGATGGAAAGTCTACCTCTAGATATGTGTTCATTTATAATGGAGGTGCAGTGAGTTGGAAGAGTTCCAAACAGAGCATGACTGTAGATTCCACTACAGAGGCTGAGTATATTCTCGCATCGATGTCGCAAAGGAAGTCAGATGGATAAAGAAGTTCGTGACAGAACTTACAGTAGTTCCTTCCATTGAGTCAGTAGTTCCACTACACTGTGATAACAATGGAGCAGTCACACAGGCTAAGGAACCAAGGTCTCACCAGAAATCCAAACACATAGAAAGGCGCTACCATATTATCAGAGAAATAGTTGGACGAGGCGATGTAGCCATGCAAAAAATAGCATCAGCTGAAAATTCTGCTGATCCATTCACTAAGCCCATGTCACAGACTCAGCTAGACCGACATCTTGAGAAGATGGGTCTAGGATATTGTAAGCAATGGCTCTAGTGCTAGTGGGAGATTGTTAGTAGTATGCCCTAGAGCATATCATTTAGTATGTATCTTGTACATGTTTTTATTAATAAAAGGCATTTTCACTTTTTCGTTTACATAAGATATTTATGTGTAATAGAAAAGGTCCATTGATATTTTGTTAGAAATTCTATTCTTAAGTTATTAAGAATATGAGTGATAGTATTTCTAGTACAAAGTATCATAAATAGGTTCACAATTGAGGATACTTCATAATAAGGACATGACTTATCTAGAAAGATTATATTCATGTTTGTTCGCAAGTTATTTATATGAGATATAAATAAGATGGAATGGTGAGTCTCATGCCATATGACAAACATGATAGGCACTTATAAATGATAAGTAGGCTGAATCAGTGACACTTATGACAAGCACATAGAGTTTACTCTTGTCAATGTTTTGTTATAAATCATATCAGTGCATATAATCTTTAGACCTGAGATAGCACAGTTATCTTGTATATAGGTAGTTTGAGTTTGATACTGCTTTCATACTTGTACTGTGTATGGGTATATGGGCATGTGTTGGCTCCTACTAGTTATATATGTTAGTAGTATGCCCTAGAGCATATCATTTAGTATGTATCTTGTACATATTTTTATTAATAAAAGGCATTTCCACTTTTTCGTTTACATAATATATTTATGTGTAATAGAAAAGGTCCATTGATATTTTGTTAGAAATATTATTCTTAAGTTGTTAAGAATATGAGTGACAATATTTCTAACACGAAGTATCATAAATAGGGTCACAATCGAGGATACTTCATAATAAGGACATGACTTATCCAGAAAGATTGTATTCATGTTTGTTCCCAAGTTATTTATATAAGATATAAATATGATGGAATGGTGAGTCTCATGCCATATAACAAACATGATAGGCACTTATAAATGATAAGTAGGCCGAACCAGTGACACTTATGATAAGCACATGGAGTTTATTCTTGTCAATGTTTTGTCATAAATCATATCAGTGCATATAATCTTTAGACCTGAGATAGCACAGTTATCTTGTATATAGGTAGTTTGAGTTTGATACTGCTTTCATACTTGTACTGTGTATGGGTATATGGGCATGTGTTGGCTCCTACTAGTTATATATGGAGGTAGGTGTTGATCAAGATGGAATCTGTTCCTCTAAGTAAATAGAGATAAAATCCTATGTTCATTTAATTGTTCTTGATGTTTCAAGTTCCTGGCCAGGACAGATAGATTAATTCAGAAAAGAGTTTTTGATGAGAAAATCTTTTTAATCAAGAACTGGAATTAAAAGAGAACATAATATTCATAGCAAATAGAGTTTGACATAAACCATGACTCCAGCTTGAGTTGGGATTTTGTAACAGAGAGATTCTAGTGCATGGTAACATATGATTATAGGTTCATTTAAGGTAAACCTTATTACTAATTGGGTGGCTATGGCATGCTATGCTAGGTGTTAACCATAGTCTATGAGGTTCAAAAAATGATTTAGAGAAATCATTTATGGTAAGAAAGAGTTTTGATGATATTAAGAGTTGATATCATGTCTCATTGCCAATTAGTGATGAGCCTAGTATGTCACACACATACACAAGTTATCACCTAATTAAATATGATTTAATTAATTAATTAAAGAGTTTAAATTGATTAATTAAATAGGTTTGGTTTGCAATTAGATTGCAAAGTCCCTAGCATGACTTGAAACCAAATCTAGATTATTGGATGTATAATATAAGTTAAATTTATATTTAAAGTGTTTAAATATGAATTTAATTAATGAGAAATTAATTAATAGAGATTAATTAATTAATTTATATTTGATATAAATTGATTAGAAGAAGAAAATAATTATTTTGGGTTAAGAACTCAAAATTAAGACACAGGGGCATTTTGGTCATTTTGTCAGGACACGTGGCACCATGAGATGTTGACACATGGCATAACACATAAGCTTGCCAAATGTTTTTTAATCATGTAAGATGATTAAAATCAAGATTAAATATAGGTTTGACACTTGGCACAATGTGATTGGGTCACTTAAACCTAGAGCTAATCAAAGGGTGACATGTGGCAAGGGTTTAATGTGTTAACCTAGCTATTTAAGTGTTGTTATGAGAAAATAAAAGAAAACCAGTAGCCACACTCCTTTGTCACGCCATTTTGCAGCCCTCCCTCTATTCTTCTTCATCTCTCATCAATTCAAAGAGATTAGCCATCAATCTCTTGAATTAAGAACACTAGAAATTGTTTCTAGTGTCCTGTTTACATCTTTAATCTCTTAAAAGGCAGAACTTGATTTTCTAATTAATAGAAAAAGCTTTAGAAGCTCTTCAAGGGCTGCCATAGGTGTTCTTGGTGTGGACAAGCTAGAGGGACAACATCTGGTGTCCTGAAGACGAATCTCAAAGGCGCAGACACGCTGCAGCGCATCAAGAGGTTAGTGTAATCATTCTTGATTTAATCTAGGGTTCTAAAATTAATCTGATTAATTTTAAAATCTTAAATGGCAAATACAGATCCAAAAACATATTAAAAGAGTTTTAATATGTTGTTTATCATTGAAATCAAATAGATAAAGAATAAATCTTGCATGATGCATGTGACCCTAGGTGAAAATTTTTGAATTCAATGGTATAAACTTGTGTTTTTAACGCTTCCGTTCCTTCAATATATAGAGGTAGGTGTTGGTCAAGATGGAATATGTTCCTCTAAGTAAATAGAGATAAAATCCTATGTTCATTTAATTGTTCTTGATGTTTCAAGTTCCTGGCTAGGACAGATAGATTTAATTAGAAAAGAGTTTCTGATGAGAAAAATCTTTTTAATCAAGAACTGGAATTAAAAAGAGAACATAATATTCATAGCAAATGGAGTTTGACATAAATCATGACTCCAACTTGAGTTGGGATTTTGTAACAGAGAGATTCCAGTGATGGTAACATATGATTATAGGTTCATTTAAGGTAAACCTTATTACTAATTGGGTGGCCATGGCATGCTATGATAGGTGTTGACCATGGTCTATGAGGTGCATAAAATGATTTAGAGAAATCATTTATGATAAGAAAGAGTTCTGATGATATTAAGAGTTGATATCATATCTCATTGCCAATTAGTGATGAGCCTAGTAAGTCACACACATACACAAGTTATCACATAATTAAATATGATTTAATTAATTAATTAAAGAGTTTAATTGATTAATTAAATAGGTTTGGTTTTCAATTAGATTGCAAAGTCCCTAGTATGACTTGAAACCAAATCTAGGTTATTGGATATACAGTGTAAGTTAAATTTATATTTAAAGTGTTTAAATATGAATTTAATTAATGAGAAATTAATTAATAGAGATTAATTAATTAATTTATATTTGATATAAATTGATTAGAAGAAGAGAAATAATTATTTTGGGTTGAGAACTCAAAATTAAGACAAGGGGCATTTTGGTCATTTCACAGGGTGACATGTGGCACCATGAGATGGTGACACATGGCATTACACATAAACTTACCAAATGTTTTTTAATCATGTAAGATGATTAAAATTAAGATTAAATATAGGTTTGACACTTGGCACAATGTGATTGGGTCAATTAAACCGAGAACCAATCAGAGGGTGACATGTGGCAAGGGTTTAATGTGTTGACCTAGCTATATAAGTGCTGTTATGAAAAGAAAATAACACAACCAGCTACTGATCTCATTTGTGCCGCCACTTTGAAGCTCTCCCTCTCTTCTTCTTCATCTCTCAACTATTCTAAGAGATTAGCAAACAATCTCTTAAATTAAAAATACTAGAAATCGTTTCTAGTGTCCTGTTTACATCTTTAATCTCTTAAAAAGGCAGAACTTAATTTTCTAAATAATAGAGAAAGCTTTAGAAGCTGTTCAAGGGCTGCCATAGGTGTTCTTGGTGTGGACAAGCTAGAGGGACAACATCTGGTGTCCTAAAGACGTATTTCAAAGGCGCAAATGCACTGTAGTGCATCAAGAGATTAGTGTGTTTGTTCTTGATTTAATCTAGGATTCTAAAATTAATCTGATTAATTTTAAAATCTTAAATGGAAAATACAAATCCAAAAACATATTAAAATAGTTTTAATATGTTGTTTATCATTGAAATCAAAGAGATAAAAATAAATCTTGCATGATGCATGTGACCCTAGGTGAAAATTTTTGAATTCAATGGTATAAATTTGTGTTTTTCAGGCTTCCATTCCTTCATGTAGTATATTTACATCATAAATATGAACTAATGGAGAGAAATCTCCTTGTGTTGGTTGTATAGGAAATAAAAAAAAAAATCCTGTGAATAGATATGGACAAGGGGGATAACACAGTAAGCAGTCTGATACAACTAACGTATAAGGAGAGGCCCCAGTTCCACAGAGCATTGGAGGTCTAGCCGCACCAGTTCCTCCTATACAAATTACTGCACAAATGGCCCAGTAGATGGCCGTGTTCTTTCAGCAAATGGCTGATAATCTGTTCTTTCAGCAGGCCCAAGTACAAACCCAAACCCCTCAAGAGCAGCATGAAAAAGAGAAAAGTGGGAAACCTATTGGTCAAAGTTTGAGTAGTAATTTGGGAAAAAGAAAAGATTTTGAGGGACCCCGAGCTCCTAAATATGACAGAGGTGGATCTTCAGGGCTAAAGCAATCAAGAGCCATTCGTCAAAGAACTAGAAGTTCCTATCCTATCCGTATCTGTGACGTTTGTGGAAAATTACACGAGGATATTTGCTATAAGGTTACTGGAGCCTGCTTCAATTGTGGTGGAATCGGACATTACGCCCGAGATTGTACTAGCGCACGTCGATTTATGCCACATACTACACCAGAGGAATCAGTCTAAGGTTTTGATTTTAGAGGCTCATTAATAGTTAGTAGGGGCAAAGGTAGAAGTAGGGACAACACTTCGGGTAATCCTAGCACGATAGACTAACCCGAGCAGAGGACTACACTAGAAAGAGGGAACGCCATGCATCGAGGGGAAAAAGCAGAGACTTCAGATGTAGTTGCCGATACGTTCTTAAATTTTGAAAGGAATAATTATGTACTATTTGATTCCTGCTCTACTTATTTATATTCTAATGCAAAATTATATGTTTTACTGTTATTCCCTTGCATGGAGATAAATTTTGATGTGTTAGTGATTAGTCTTTTAGGATAAGAATTACAATCATAAGCGTGATTGGAATTAATTTTGGAAAAGTTTCTAGTGAGAGATATCTCCTAGACTACGATAAGTTATAAAGTTAATTAGTAAGCCTAATTAGGTAAGGCAAGAGGACCTAAAAGTAAGTTGTAGTAATATATTTGCCCTAGATGAAAGCAAAGGTATTACCATTGATAGATGTCAGTAGATACCATAATCAAAATAAGTTTAAGATATTAGTGGATTTGAGAGAAATAAGATATAGGGAAGGTTGATCTATTGGGATGTATCGTAGTAACTATGCAATGTTCTTGATGTTTGTGCTGTAAGCTGCAGATTACAGTACTGACTTGGGATTTATTGTGTAGAGCTACGTACTACCCAATAGTACACAAGGATAAGAATCGTTACAAATGGCTTTCTCATAATAGAGTTTTATTACTAGAACTGAGTTTGAAAATCCTAATTCAGGATTTAAAACTCAATAATTAGAATATCAAAAGATCATGCTTGCAAGGTAGTGAGAGTTAAAGACTCCGTTACAATAGCACGAATTACAGTACATCAGGAATTGTTATGGGACTAGAGATTTTAGTATGGTTAAAATTTAAAAATAACACCTATAGGGCTAATTCATCCAGTCTCCAATATGGGGTTTATAGTTGTTCTGGTATTGCAATGGATCTTTTGCTCAAAGTTTAGTAAGGAACAGTATTCTATTTGTGTAGCAGTAAGACACAAAATATAATTTTCTTCCCCTGGAAGAGACAGGATGCTATGAATGATAATTATAACTTATAAAACAATTAAGAAATGATGTTCTACTGATAACAGTAATTCGATAGGAACTAGTTGGCCAGGTATCCTTTACGAAGAGCATAATTTTATTGTACATATCATAAGGATTAGATTATGATTAGTGCGAAACTTTTGAATAGCATGGGAAAAAGGAGAGTCTGGTAGACTCCCTTTTTAAGATTGAAGAATTGTTTATAGTTCAAAAAAAAAGCAATGATCGCAAACCAGTGAAAAATAAGCCATAGGATATCGGTAGATAAAAGAGAACATAGAAGTAAAAATTTGAATAATTGGTGCAAATGTGATAATGAAACGTTATGAATATTAGTTAAAGTGTTGACTAGAATGGTCAGAGGACCAAATCAAAGTAATATTGAAGTATAGTGGATTTATTAGGGACGATAAGAGGTGCTAAATTACGACTTGACAGTCAAATTAAGGAAGAAGATAAGATTGAGGAATAAAATAATTAAAATTAAGTTGTGGAATAAAAAGCAACAAACAGAACAATAAGAAAGGAGAAAAACACTAGATGAGGAATTGCCACCAAGGCAAGCAACTTACTTAAGACGCGTAACGATATCCCGAACTATTTTATCAAGAAAGAAATAAGTTAAACAAAAGCAAACAAGATAGTGCAAAATGGCACGTATGCCTTGGTCATAAATGGAGATGGTAAGATAATGGTTATGGACCTATGGCCAATAAAGAGATAAGCAATTCAGATATGACCAATAAGGTCATTTAAAAAAAAAATGACTACAAAGGAAAATAATTGCTAAAACAACAGCAAGAAAAGACTAAAATATTCTAAACTAAACTGAAGGTTGCATCAAATGATCAAGAGATTTGATAAGAAATGATAAGAAAAGAGTAAACTAATTTCTCACCCATAGGATCGTACGAGGTCCTAGAAAGAGTGGATCCACTAGCACACAGATTTGCTTACCTCTAAAATGGAAATGAATTTGAAACTAACTTATGACAGAAGCTCATAAAAAACTTGGCACACGAGGTGAGCAATCAATGAGTAAATAATATTGGTTAAAGTGCTGTGGAACCATCATTCAGGCCAGAAAGCTACTTGGGAGCGTGAATAGGACATGAGGAGTCAACACTCACAACTATTCAGAGATTGATACCAGGTAAAATTTGAGGATAAAATTATTTTAAGGGGGTGAGAATTGTAACACCCCTATTTGCATAGCCTGGTATATTTCATTGTTCCAATGACCGGTGTCGGTCCGGACAATTAAGAGAAGTAGGACCATGTCTAAGATACTTAGATAAGCCCTGAACACAAATAATTAGTAATTGCCAAATAGTTAAGTATGAATAAGAAAAACCAAACATAAGAAGTTAAATGAGCTGAGAGTCACAGCGATGGGTGACCTTCTCGGGAAGGACTACGAGGTTAGTCTAAACTCAAATTTCGAATAGTAAAATGTGACGCCATGGTCCTTAGGACTATTGCGAACATAGTGGAAAAGAGAAAATCATGAAAAAGAATTGTTGAGTAGGTTAAATAATTAGGTCAGGGATCCGGAAGAAATATAGAATAACTTGCAAACCGGATTGAACCGGCGAGGGGCGATTTGGTCAATTCACCCCTAGAGCTAACTCCTGACCTAACTGTCAAATAAAATTGGAGAAAAGAAAATTTAGGGATCAAGAATTAAATTAAAGAAGTAAATGGAAAAGAAATGAAAAAGAAATGAAAAATCCAAAAATCAAAAGTTATGACATCATGCATGACATAAGCATGATGCAATTGTTAGTAGTATGTCCTAGAGCATATCATTTAGTATGTATCTTGTACATATTTTTATTAATAAAAGGCATTTCCACTTTGCTGTTTACATAATATATTTACGTGTAATAGAAAAGGTCCATTGATATTTTGTTAGAAATATTATTCTTAAGTTGTTAAGAATATGAGTGACAATATTTCTAGCACAAAGTATCATAAATAGGTTCACAATCGAGGATACTTCATAATAAGGACATGACTTATCCAGAAAGATTGTATTCATGTTTGTTACTAAGTTATTTATATGAGATATAAATAAGATAGAATGGTGAGTCTCATGCCATATGACAAACATGATAGGCACTTATAAAGGATAAGTAGGCTGAACCAATGAGAATTATGACAAGCACATGGAGTTTACTCTTGTCAATATTTTATCATAAATAATATCAGTGCATATAATCTTTAGACCTGAGATAGCACAGTTATCTTGTATATAGGTAGTTTGAGTTTGATACTGCTTTCATACTTGTACTGTGTATGGGTATATGGGCATCTATTGGCTCCTACTAGTTATATATGGAGGTAGGTGTTGATCAAGATGGAATCTATTCCTCTAAGTAATTAGAGATAAAATCCTATGTTCATTTAATTGTTCTTGATGTTTCAAGTTCCTGGCCAAGACAGATAGATTTATTCAGAAAAGAGTTTCTGATGAGAAATTTTTCTTTAATCAAGAACTGGAATTAAAAGAGAACATAATATTCATAGCAAATGGAGTTTGACATAAACCATGACTCCAGCTTGAGTTAGGATTTTGTAACAGAGAGATTCTAATGCATGGTAACATATGATTATAGGTTCATTTAAGGTAAACCTTATTACTAATTGGGTGGCCATGGCATGCTATGTTAGGTGTTAACCATGGTCTATGAGGTTCATAAAATGATTTAGAGAAATCATTTATGGTAAGAAAGAGTTCTGATGATATTAAGAGTTGATATCATGTCTCATTGCCAATTAGTAATGAGCCTAATAAGTCACACACATACACAAGTTATCACCTATTTAAATATGATTTAATTAATTAATTAAAGAGTTTAATTGATTAATTAAATAGGTTTGGTTTGCAATTAAATTGCAAAGTCCCTAGCATGACTTGAAACCAAATCTAGATTATTGGATGTATAATATAAGTTAAATTTATATTTAAAGTGTTTAAAGATGAATTTAATTAATGAGAAATTAATTAATAGAGATTAATTAATTAATTTATATTTGATATAAATTAGAAGAAAGAAAAAATAATTATTTTGGGTTAAGAACTCAAAATTAAGACACAGAGGCATTTTGGTCATTTCACAGTGTGGCACGTGGCACCATGAGATGGTGACACATGGGATTGCACATAAGCTTGCCAAATGTTTTTTAATCATGTAAGATGATTAAAATCAAGATTAGATATAGGTTTGACACTTGGCACAATGTGATAGGGTCACTTAAACCTAGAGCTAATCAAAGGATGACATGTGGCAAGGGTTTAATGTGTTAACCTAGCTATTTAAGTGTTGTTATGAAAAGAAAAACAACCAGCAGCCACTCCTCTCCTTTGTCACGCCATTTTGAGGTTCTTCATCTATTCTTCTTCATCTCTCATCAATTCAAAGAGATTAGCCATCAATCTCTTGAATTAAGAACACTAGAAATTGTTTCTACTGTCCTGTTTACATCTCTAATCTCTTAAAAGGCAGAACTTGAATTTCTAATTAATAGAAATTAGACGCAGACACGCTGCAGTGCAGTGCAGGTGTCCTGAAGACGAATCTCAAAGGCGCAGACACGCTGCAGTGCATCAAGAGGTTAGTGTAATCGTTCTTGATTTAATCTGGGGTTCTAAAATTAATCTGATTAATTTTAAAATCTTAAATGGCAAATACAGATCCAAAAACATATTAAAAGATTTTTAATATATTGTTTATCATTGAAATCAAATAGATAAAAATAAATTTTGCATGATGCATGTGACCCTAGGTGAAAATTTTTGAATTCAATGGTATAAACTTGTGTTTTTCATGCTTCCGTTCCTTCAGCAATAAATCTAATATTTAAAAAATTGAAAAATGTGGGATAATTATGTATTAAAAGAGCATAAAATAACAAAAAGAAAAGAAAAAAAATTGGTTTCTTCTTCCATTTCCGTCACCTCTCATCTCTCTCTCATTTTTTCTTCTTCCACTATTGAAGCTTACTTTCAAAGCTTCCTTAACCCAAAAATCAGCCATAAAACTTGTAGATTTCGTAATTAAATCTTGTTTTTGGATCTTGCTAAGCAACTTAGGAGCAAAAAGAAGAAAGGAATTGAATATTTGAGAATTGCTAAACAAGGTTAGTGAAGTTATTCCATATTTCTCTTTAGATTTATGCTCATGTGCATGAGTTAAACTTAGATATTAATTTAAAATCGAAAGAAAATAATGGTTGAGAGACCAAACATAAATTTCAGCCAGCTAGGGTTTAGGTTTAAGAGTGAATAATTTTGATGCAAATGAAGAAGTAGTTAAGTGCAAAAGAGTGTAAAGGTATTAATTATGCATTTAGATTTTATCAAATAAGCTAAGCATGAAAATTAGGGTTTGGCACCTAGGGTTTTGGGAGGAAAAATATGAGAATTAATTAAAAGATGTGTTTGACCTTGCTTGAGTTGAGGAATGGTCATGTATGACCAATTATGGTGTGTAGGAAGTGTTGGAATTGAGTTTGAATTCAGATTTGATATGGTCATTCTGTACGTAGCATGACCAAGGTCCCTTTCAGGGACCAAAACTGAAAATTTACCAACCCAATTGGTGTGAGGCTAATTGGGAATGAAACTATATACAAAATGACATATTTTTCATTTAGGAATCATGCCCAAAAAGTGACCATAACTTAGTGAACAAATTGGCCAAATCTAGATTAGGCAAACTGACCTGTACAAAAATCACCAAATGAATAATAAATGAACAGTATTTGTTCATTTGGCCATAACTTGGGCTAGGCAGGTTAAAATGACGTGACATTTTGCCAGTAGAAAGATGAGACATAGCCCTACAACTTTCATGAAGAACACAAATCCAAATTATGCCCTTAACGAAGTCATTTAGCCAGCCAAAATTAGTGACCTAAAACTGCCAGAACCAAATTAGTTGCCCAGAAAATTTGAGTTAGACCAATCCGGCTAGCCATGTTCAAATGGCTATAACTTGAGCCGCAAAACTCCAAATGGAGTGATTCAAAAAGGGAAATAAAGTTAAGACAATAAGGAACAACTTCTATGGAGAAAACTTGGCCAAATTCTAATAGCAACATGACAAATGGAATAGTAAAATATAGGACACCAAAACTGAAAATTTGAAATTTTGCCTAAAAGACTTAAAATTTGAGAAAATAACCAAAACTAACAAATTAGGTAACCAAAATATGGTATGTGGGTGAAATTAGAATTCCCATACCTATTAAGCATTAGAAAGTCAACAAATTGACTTAAATAGTGTCATGAATAGTAACCCCAAAATACAAATTTTAAAGAACGTCAAGTTTAGCATATTAAAGCTAGGCATAAGTAGAGTTGAATTTATTTGTGGAGTTATGATAAATTGTGATACTAAAACACTGTAAAACTGTGTATTTCAGTGGAAAATGTAACACCCCTATGTTCGGTAGTGCATTCTACTGTTCCGGTGTCCAGTGTTGTCCGGACAGCTAGGATGCCTAGAACTACACTTCGTTATGAGTGAGGAGACATAAAATAATGAAATACAAGAAAAGAAAATACAAGAAAAACAAAGGAAAAATAATAGCAAAGAAATGTAACCAAGTTAAGTGAGCCGAGAACCCTAGCGATGGTGATCAGATCGGAAGTCACGGCATGGACCGTTGACTAGCTACTCGATCATGGGGAACCATGGAAAATATTTATAGGACTTAAAGAGACATCAATTGAAGTATAAATATCATTAGAAATATCAAAGAAAAATTAAATAATTAGTACAAAGAAAAGTGAGAAATCGAAAAACAGACAAAACCCGGTGTTACCGAAAAATCGGGAATGCAACCCGAACAGGGGCATTGTGGTCATTTGACATCCCGAATTGTCTTTTGACCTAAATGTCCATTAAAAATAAATAATATTACACTTAGAAAATATAATGAAAAATTAAATTGGTGGTATATAAAGTAAATAGCAAAAATTATGGGTTAATGAGGAATAAATGAGAATTAAACATATAAAATGAGTTAATTTGAGTAAGTGGACCACTAAGGAATAAACTAAAAACAAAATGGGCAGGTGTACACCTATTACACAATCTGCAAATTCATTTTCTCCAAACCCTTCACCCATGGCCGAATGAATTTCTCCAAAATGCTCCCATGGCCGCCCACCTTCAAGCCTTCTTTTCTCACACCTATCTTCATTAAAATTTTTCCCCACATCACAAGGAAGAAGTATATACCAACATTAAGAAGTTTTAGTGAAGATTAAGCAAGTCCCAACAATAGGTAAGTTTGAGATTTTGAATATTTCTTTGATAAAGTTTGTATACATGTTATGGGTGTTTGCTTGGTGAAGAAATTTTTAAGTTTTGAGGAGTTGTTGACATATCCAATTTTGGACAGCCATGAAGTTGTATATTTAATGAAGTATTCATGCATATATTTGATGGGAATTTATGTTGAGTAGGGTAATTTAATGTCCTAGTAAGTTATTTCCATGTATATGTGGTGATTGTACAATTGGGATTGAAGTTGATGAATTATGGACACTTTGGCATTGTGGAGCATTTCAGCAGCCTTGAGGCTTCTTGATGAGTGTTTGAATTCATGAAGATGTTAGATGAATTGTGATAGTGAGGGTTGATGAACATGTATGTAAATTGGTTGTGTAAAGTGTATGTAAGAATTAGAAATGTTTATGTGTAAATGTGGTTGTATTTGGACTTTGTAAATTAGAGTTTCATTTGGTGTGTTGAGGATGTTTGTATTCTGCCCAAAATGACTTTAAGGTAAGGTGGTATATGGTTTTGGTAATGTACCAAAACAGAATGGGGTTGAGAGGTGGAATTGTAGCAAGGTAAATGTGTAATGAATAGATGTTTAAGC
Organism: Hevea brasiliensis; assembly: GCF_030052815.1. NCBI lineage: Eukaryota > Viridiplantae > Streptophyta > Magnoliopsida > Malpighiales > Euphorbiaceae > Hevea > Hevea brasiliensis. The sequence continues at coordinate 19,476,273 of NC_079510.1, read as the reverse complement.
AATGTAATTAAGGGCAGTGTGCATTTTAACCTATAAAACTAAATGTGTAACTCCAATTGGTATTAGAACAATTGGAGGTGAAACTAGGCACAAAATGTTCCAACTTTCATTAAGAAAGCATACCAAAATTCTGCTTGCAAGGTAGCATGAAAAATGACCAATTCGGATTAAGTGCAAGTGAAACTTGAAAACTGACCAATTGGGCAGCAGTTAGTGTTTAGGTCATAACTCACTCAAAACAGGTCCAATTGACCTGAAATTTTAACCATGAATAGTTAAGACCCATACCTACAAGTCTTATGAAGACACCAAAGCCCAGAAATGACCATAAGCAAGTCAAACAGCTTGCACAAGTTCGGGTCCAAAAACTGGCCGAACCAAAGTTGACCAAATTTGACCTAAAATGACCTAATTTGATGCCATTTGACCAGCAATAGTAAAATGACCATAACTTGGTCTACTTAACTCAGAATGACCTAAAATTTTGCCCTGCGTTCCATAAGACATAGATCTACAAGTTTGTAGTTTTGACTGAAACCCGAAAACCGAGGAAACTAGGTCGTCCGGCTAGGTCAAACTAGTATACCGGAATTCAGCAAATTGCAATAAAATGCACTAAACAAGGAAATGAGTTTGGTAAAACGTACCAACCCTAAAATCCTATCGAATGTGACATATTAATGACACTAAAACCTAATTTACCTAGAACGCATCGAGGGTCGGTATATTAGGTGATTAAGCAAATAATAGCTTTCAGTGAATTACTTATCGAATATTATCGTTAAAGACAATTTAATTTAGTACTGAAACACTTCAAATTGTGTTTCTCAGTTACCAAAGACTCAGGAAAAGGGAAGAAAACACTGAGTCCAGACCGATAGACAGTTATTAGAGGTTTGTGCACAACAACTATTTCTTTTCAATTTTTTCAATTGAAATGAATTATGACTATTTGTAATTATTGTTTTAAATTGTGGAAATGTGTTTGAATGGATATTTATTGCTTGAAAAGCATTGTAAATGATTTGAAACTGTGAGAAATTATTTGAATGATATTGATGGATACTTATTGATTGAAAAGCATTGGAAATGGTTTGAAACCACAGCTATCATGTATATTGATTGTATTCCTCACTAGCTTGTCTAGTGGGACGAATTGAATTCCCTCTCTGGCTGAAGTGTTGAGGTGTGTGCCTGTTGAGGACGAATTGGATGAGTACTCATATTTTTGCTAGCTAGCTATGTTATTCCTCATTAGTAATCGACTTTTGGGACGAAACGAATACCTCATTAGCCATCGGCTTTTGGGACGAATTGAACTTTCGAACATGATTAAGCTGTGTGTGATTTATTGATATGTATTGTGAGATTGTGAAATGAATTTAAACTCTTATTGACATATACTGTTCTTTGAATTCAACCATGATCTGACTTATTGAAATTTATTGTGATATTGAGAAATGGAGTTTAAATTCTTGTTGACAATTACAGTCTGGAATTTAACTATGATTTTACATATCCATCATTTAAATGATTTATGAATTGTGATTTAAGTTGTATTTGGTTAATGTTGTGCACCACTGAGACATTGTCTCAGCGATAGTTTTTTATTGCTGTCGCAGGTAGACAGATGCAGTGCAGACTAGGTCGCTAGTACCTCCAAATGAGAGATTACCGGGTATAATAAGTATACCAACATTTTGCATTTTGTACTGTAATGTATGACCACTGTATGTACATATTGTTTTTGGTTTTGAGCAGTTGTAAATTCAAATTGTACCTTGAAGTTGTAAAATAATTATGAGTTATTTTGACTTGTAAAAATTGTATTATATTTCTTTTATCTCAGTCATTGAAAAACCACTGTGGATTTAAGTTGAAAAAAATGTTGTGTTGAGAATTATGTTGGAGTTGAGATTTGGAAATATATTGAAGTGCTTTTACAGGTTTTCTAAAGAACTGTTTTATCCAAAATATAGATGGCACTCTGCCAAAATTTTTACAGAAATTCCAAATAATTCAAATGTGTTAGTTCCACCACTTCAGTTCAAAAAGGTTTTAAACACCTGTAAATAGTGCTCACCACTGTAAAAGAAGTAAGAAAAGTCTTTAAAATCCCTTGTAGTGTATTTAATGGGTTATCAGTAGACGGAGTTGGTAATTCATTAGGTATACTACGGGATCATGTTATGCCTTGTAGAGGGGTAGGGTGTGACGGAAAAGAACACCGAGAAAGAACTTGAGACATCGAGTCAAGGCCAAGAGGCGACTCGTATAAGGTTTGTACACAACTAACTATTTTGTTACTTTTCACTTCTAAATTGATTTGAACAAATTTTATGACTTATGATTTTGCTGTGTTGAGAATTTTAACTTATTGAATGAAATTGTATAATTTATATATAAATTTTCTTATGCATATAAGGATTTATTGCATGGTTTTGAGGATTGTAAATTTTAAGTTTGATGTGTTGTCAACCTTGAGCATGAATTTATGATGATTCAATATGTTATTGGTTTGTAAACACTTGGTAAATAGAAATTGTTTTGAATATGATTTGAAACCATAGTTGATATGGCAATATATGTTGTGAATCCTCATTAGCTTGTCTAGTGAGATATCTCCTCCACTAGATGGGGTGAGTTCCTTCTTCTCTGGCTTGCTAGTTGGGAAAGAGTTTGAATGAGTACTCATAAATACTAGCTAATCTTTGTTCCTCCCTTTTAGCCTCGGTTATTGGGAGAGTTTGAAATGTCATGGTGTACAACACGGCATCTATTTGAATTTTGGGTTATGGGTTAAACTGTTTGAATTGTTAGCAACGCCCTTTAAATTATGCATAGTTTGATAACTTGTGGTTGAAATAAATAATTTATCAGTGATTCAAAATATTTTTGTATTGTTTTGAGATTTAAAAGAAATGTAGATAAACAATTACGATTTGATCAAAATGTTATTCAAATGAATAAATTGTATTAATGAAAATATTGATTTCTGAATGTTACGAATTTTGAAGAATTTAGAAATTTTAAATTTTTATTTGTTATGAATTGTCAAGCATAACTTGTATTAAGTTTTAAATTATTAGTTTGTGGACCACTGAGTTCACCACTCAGCGATAGTGTAACATTCCCACTGTACGTATTCTGTACGTTCTATTGCTCTAGTGGCCAAATAACAATCCAGGCAAGTTAGGATGTCTAGAACTACACTTCGGTGATAGTGAACAGACATATAATGATGAAATAAATAAATAAAAATATAAGAAAAATCAAACAAAAATGAAAGAGAGAAAATGAAGCTAATTTAAACGAGCCAACACCACAGCGATGGGTGACTGCACCGGGAAGGCCGTTGCCGACCCCAGGACCGTGGGGAACCCTCTGAATTTAATTTTGAGACATAAATAAAGATTTATTGAAATGTAATTGACACTAGAAATATCAAAGAAAAATTAATAAATTAGTACAAAGAAAAATGAAAAATCAAGAAACAGACAAAAATCGTTGTTACTGAAAAATCGAGAATATAACCCGAAGTGGGGTATTTTGGTTATTCGATACCTAGTGTTGCCTTTTGACCTCAATCTCCATTAAAAATAAATGATATTACACTTTATAAATGTCATGAAAAATTAAATGGTGATACATTATGTAAATAGAGAAAGAATTGAGCTAAAGGTGCAAATAATGAAAGTTTAACTAATTAAACAATTAATTTAGAGTTAGTGCTCCACTAACTCAAGCCTTGGGACATTTATCTAAGCCATTAGTGGGTAGAAACCACTTCATCTTCAACCTTCCACAAACCAGCCGAATTTCCACCATGGAAGAACTCCATTGCCGCACCTTGCTCTACCTCCATGCAAGCATGTTCTAGCCATCCTTTCCACTTCTTTCCTTCATTAAAGCTTGCATACTCACCTTGGGGAAGATATTGGCAACAAGAAAAGCAAGATTTGGTGAAGTTTTGATAAGCTTCAAAAGTGGTAAGTGTCCAAAACCTCTCCCTTGCTTTAGTAAACCTTGTGTTTAGGTTGAGGCGAGTATTTTGGTTAAGAGAAATGAAGAAAATCTTGAGAAATGAAATGGTCCATTTTTGGCAGCCATGAATATATGTTGTAGTTGAATTTCTCTTACCTATAATGGATGGAAACTAAGGTTGAATAACTTAAATGGAGGAAGTAGTAAGTTAAAATCTAAGTATGTGCATGTAGTGCTTGAATTAAGGGTGTGTAATGGAACCTTATTGCTTTGGGCAAACTGCCATGTTTGGCAGCCTATTAAACTATGAATTTGTGTGTGAACATGTAGTTATTAATGATATATGCTAATGTTAAATTGTGGGCAGCAAGTGTAAGTGATATTGAAGTATGATTATGTTGAAGTGTATGTGTAAAATTGATATTGAGATATGTTGAATTTTGGTGGAAGTGAATGTTGAACTTAATGGTGAATTGTGTGCATTGAGCACTTGAATATTCTATCCAAAATTGTTGTTGGAATTGTGTACAATATATATATGGAAGTGTTATTGATTGAATATTGAAGTAATGAGGAGGAGAAGGAATATCAAATTGGAAGTGTATGTGCTTTGTGCAGGTTGTGTATTGAAGGCAGTACATAAATTAGGCCATAAGTGCCAAACTATGAATCCAATTGGTATGAGGCCAATGGGGGTGAAACTAGACACCAAATAGGCCAACTTTCATGTAGAAATGTTGCCAAAATTCTGCCTAGAAACTGACCATAAAAATGACCAAATCCGAAATAGCAACCTTGCAACCCAGATTTTTGACCATATGAACAGTAGTCCTTGGGATGACCATAACTCACTCAAAACAGGTCCAATTGACCTAAACTTTTTACCATGGTTAGTTTAGACATATATCTACAATTCTTATGAAGACACCAAAGCCCAGAAATGGCCAGAACCAAGTCCAATGGCTTGCACAAGTTCGGGTACAAAAACTGCCGAACCAAAAGAGACCTAAAATTGACCAAATTTTTGCACTAATGGTGCAATCTGTCCAGCTTTAGTAAATTGACCATATCTTGGTCTATATAACTCAGAATGACCTAAAATTTTTCCCCGCGTGCAATAAGACATAGAGCTACAATTTTACTTCTTTGACCAGAAACTAAAAACCAAGAGAAATAGGACTTTAAGCTAGACCAATCTAGCACACAAAAATTGAGAATTTGACATTTTGCATAAAATGAAGCTTGAAGCATTTTGGCAATGAATGCCAACTTGTAAAAATGGTAAATTGCACTATATTGGCAGCATATTGAGATATAAATTGTGACATATTAATGCTAGAAACAACTTATCCATATTACCTAAAGGGTTCAACATATGCATTGACTTGTGAATTATATAATAGTTAGTAAACTCCAAAAATTGAAGAATTAAACAATTAATTTATAATGTGCCCTAGTTTGCCTAGTTGACTAGTATGGATAGGTTGGCATGCCAATAGGATTCTGACAGCTGTTCTGTAAATGGCTTCATGCCATACTGTGTTTTTATGGCTTACTATGCCGCACTGTGACTTTAATAGCCTACGGCTATACATATTGTGTATTTATTTTTGGCTTATCGCCAGATTCACGATATGGCTTCTTAGCCATACTATTTGCACACCGGGAGATACTTTGTGACCGATGGTATGACGGCCTAAGGTGCTAGGTACCCAGTGCCAGTATATCCGTTCATCCAGTCTGGTCAGTATATAGGCTACACGGGCAGTAGTTCAAGTCCTATTAAATTCGAAAACCTAAATCCAGTCTACTAACATACAGCACCACCAAAAATTCGTAAACACTTTATTTACTTTATTTTAGTGTATATTTATTTATATTTGGCACCACTAAGCAAAATTGCTTAGCGCGTTGCTTTTGTAACGTGTAGGTATTGGAGACACAGCTGGGAAGCCCAGCAGACCTACGACCGAGTGAGACATCAGATCTGCACAAGAGTTCAGAGTCATCTGCACTGCATTGCATACATGGTAGGACTTAGGATATCTTGTATTTTATACTTTTGTTGTATATTTGAAATTCAGCCCTGTATTTTATAATGTTATAAAAGCTCTAAAGTTTGTAATATTTTGTACATATTAAATAACATGGAGATTTTCTGTATATATTTAAATTATTATGGACTGTATTATGGAACTGTTTAATGACTGTAAAAGTCTATTGACTTTACTGAGAAATTGAGACTGTGAAATATTTGAGATTTTGATATCATCATATTAAACTATTTTCAACAGGTTTGGAAGGACAGTTTGTCCTAAATATAGACGGCACCTTGCCAAATTTTTATTACCAATCTTGAAACACTGATTTTATCAAAGTATGACAATAGTATCAGCATGACATGAATATTACATAAAAGACTTCTTAAAATCAAATTGAGTTCAAGAAATGAAATAATCACAGACTAGGTGTTGCGGCACGCTGTGTAGTATACCTTGCTCGGCTATACTGTAGACGGATGAGGGGTGTTACATTTAGTGGTATCAGAGCACGGTTTAGGCATTTCTGGACCTAGATAGATTGCATATCATGCATTGCATTGTAAGTGTTAAGATGACTCTGATGTAGATCTTTTGATTTGTTTTGCTATTTTGATCAGAATATGGACTCCACATCGCAGAGAGCGGTAGATGAGGAAGTGGAAAGTCATGCTCCATCTATGACTGAACCAGGAGACAGGAGGGAACCTGCTCCACCAGTACCAGGTGCACCAGCCACATTTCAACAAATGGCTGAGTTCTTTAGACATATGGCAGGAGCTATGCCACCACCACCACCTCCACATCAAAAATCTCATATGGAGAGACTCAGGAAGTTTAGAGTAGTGGACTTTCTAGGCAAAAGGGAAGATGATTCTGTCACAGCTGAAAACTAGTTGGACAGAACTGGAAGAGTCTTGAAACAACTTCATTGTACTCCAGAGCAGAATTTGGAAGCTGCTGTATCACTACTGCAAGATGATGCATACCAGTGGTGGGATACAGTAACTAGTGAGGTGCCACCAGAACAGATAACTTGGGATTTCTTTCTCATTGAGTTCAGAAAGAAGTATGTGGGCAGTGTATACCTGGAAGAGAAGAGAAGGGAGTTTATTACCCTACGCCAAAGACAGCAGACAGTGGCTGAATATGAAAGAGAATTTGTCAGACTGAGCCGCTATGGGCGGGAAATAGTCCCTAATGAGGCAGAGAGATGAAAGAGATTTGAGGAAGGACTCAATGATAACATTAAAGTAATGATTATAGCCTTGGGGATTACAAAGTTTTCCAAATTATTGGAAGCTGCACTGAAGGTTGAAAAAGTTAGAATGAATGAGCAGAACAAAAGGGATAAACAACAGAAAAGAGGTTAGGGTCAGACCGGTACATCTTCTGCCCCTAGTAAGAAATTCAGAGGTTCGCCTACTCAGAGTTTCAGTAGAGCACCAAGTCAGCGTCAGTCACAGAGGCCCAAATCTCAATTTGCACCAAGGAGAGGCCAGTCCACCCCTTCAATGGCTAGCTCTCCAGGGACAGGGTACAAGGGACCAGCCCCAACAGTATCTGTTGCTTGCCCACATTGCCAAAAATGGCATAAGGGTGAATGTTGGAGGATGATAGGTGTTTGTTTACGGTGTGGATCTACAGACCACCTAGTCCGAGATTGTCCACGCAGAACTGCTACATCCACTCCAGTATCAACTGATAGGCCTGCCCCTCCAGCTCTAAGGGGTAGAAGGCCGGGTAAGGCTGAGGCAACCAGTACTTCACAGAAACCTGTATTAGAATCTGTGGAGAGAGCAGAAGGCAGAAAACCAGCCAGAGCCTATGCTATAAGGGCACAGGAGGAACAGGATGCTCCAGATGTCATCAAGGGTACGTTCCTCCTTTATAATACTTCTGTGAATGCATTAGTGGATTCTGGATCTACTCATTCATATATTTGTATCAAGCTGCCCGTAGAAAAGGGAATACCAGTAGAGGAAAGTGACCAAGACATCCTGGTCACAAATCTGCTAGGCCACAGTGTGGTAGTAAACAAAGTGTATAAGGGCTGTCCATTGAAGATTAAAGGGAAAGAGTTCTCAGCAGACTTAATCGAATTGCCTTTCCATGAGTTTGATGTGATTTTGGGAATGGACTGGTTATCCCATCATCAGGCAATAGTAGATTGTAAATTGAAGAGAATCTCTCTAAAAACTGCTGAAAACGAAGAAATAATAGTAGTGGGTGAAAGGACAGATTTCTTGTCCAATGTCATCTCAGCTACAGTTGCAAGGAGATGGTTGAGAAAAGGGTGTGAAGCCTATCTGGCACACGTGGTTGACACTATGCAGGGTAAACTTGACTTGTCTGACATACCCACAGTAAGGCATTTCTCTTAGGTATTTCCTGAGGAATTGCCTAGTTTGCCACCAGAAAGGGAAGTTGAATTTGCTATTGAGATTATGCCAGGTACAGCTCCAATTTCAATTGCTCTATATAGGATGGCACCTGCTGAATTGAAAGAGTTAAAAATCCAGCTGCAAGAATTACTAGACAAGGGGTTCATACACCCTAGTGTGTCACCGTGGGGAGCTCTGGTACTGTTTGTAAAGAAGAAAGATGGGACACTGAGCTTATGTGTTGACTACCGACAGTTAAACAGAGTAACAGTGAAAAACAAGTATCCATTGCCTAGAATTGACGATCTGTTTGATCAGTTGAAGGGAGCCGGTGTGCTTTCTAAGATTGATCTCAGATCAGGGTATCATCAGCTAAGGATTAAGGATGCAGATGTGCCTACGACTGCATTTAGAACCCGGTATGGGCATTATGAATTCCTGGTGATGCCATTTGGGTTAACAAATGCTCCAGCAGCATTCATGGACCTTATGAACCGTATCTTCCATCCATACTTAGATCGGTTCGTAGTGGTCTTCATTAATGACATCCTGGTGTATTCTAAAGATAAAGCAGAACATGAAGAGCATTTGAGAATTGTTCTGCAGACTTTAAAAGAGAAGAAATTATATGATAAATTGTCCAAGTGTGAGTTCTGGTTGAATGAGATTGCATTCCTTGGACATGTAGTATCAGCTGAAGGGATTAAAGTGGATCCCAAGAAGATTGAAGCAGTGATGGAATGGAAGCCTCCCAGAAATACAACTGAGATCAGAAGTTTCTTGGGGTTAGCTGGATATTATAGAACATTTGTAAAGGGATTTTCCCTGATAGCTGCTCCAATGACCAAATTACTACACAAGAATATGAAAATTGACTGGAATGACAAGTGTCAAGCCAGTTTTGAGAGGCTGAAGGCTATATTGACAGAGGCACTAGTGTTAACACAGCCAATATCTAGAAAAGACTTTGTAGTCTACAGTGATGCCTCACACAATGGGTTTGGGTGTGTACTCATGCAAGAAGGGAAAGTGGTCACATATGCTTCCAGGCAGTTAAGGCCACATGAAAAGAATTACCCTACTCATGATTTAGAGTTAGCAACAATTATCTTTGCATTGAAGATATAGAGGCATTACTTGGATGGAGAAAAATGCTACATATACACAGACCATAAGAGTCTGAAGTATCTGCCAACCCAGAAGGAACTTAATTTGAGACAGAGACGATGGATTGAATTCCTGAAAGATTATGATTATGTGATTGACTACCACCCTGGGAAGGCAAATGTAGTCGCTGATGCTTTAAGCAGAAAATCTATTATAGCATTAAGATCTCTGAATGCCCAACTATACTTAACTCATGATGGAGTTATTCTGGCTGAGTTGCAAGTGAAGTCGAATTTGTTACAACAGATACAGGATGGGCAGAAGACAGATGGGAAATTAATTGCTGTTATGGGCAAAATCACTGAGGGGAAGGAAACTGAATATGAAGTGAAAGAAAATGGGTGCCTGTACTATAAAGAAAGAGTGTGTGTTCCGGATGATAAAGAATTCAAAACCAGTATTCTGAGAGAAGCACATAACAGTGTGTATGCTATGCACCCAGGAAGCACAAAAATGTACCATGACCTGAAACTCTGATACTGGTGGCCAGGTATGAAGAAGGACATAGTTGACTATGTAACTAGATGCTTGACATGTTAGCAAGTCAAAGCAGAACATCAAGTTCCATCAGGTTTGTTACAGCCCATAAACATACCTGAATTGAAATGGGACCGAGTCACTATAGACTTTCTCAGTGGTCTACCTCTCACTCAGAAGAAGCATGATGCAGTATGGGTGATTGTGGATAGGTTGACCAAATCAGCACATTTTCTACAAGTTAGAACTGAATACTCACTGGAAAAGCTAGCAGAATTGTACATCAGTGAGATAGTTAGACTACATGGAATTCCACTTTCCATTATATCTGATAGAGACTCGAGGTTTACATCTAGATTTTGGAAGAAATTATAAGAATCCTTGGGCACATAACTCCATTTTAGTACGGCTTTTCATCCTCAAACGGATGGACAGTCAGAAAGAATAATCCAGGTAAATTTTGAAACTCATTGAGTTATTGTAAACGATAAATTGAGCTGATAATGATAATAATAACTGAATATGTGTGATAGGTCCTTCAGGATATGCTGAGAAGTTGTGTTATTGAGTTTGAGAGAAGTTGGGACAGATACCTTCCACTGGCAGAATTTGCATATAATAATAGCTATCAAGCTAGCATGCAAATGGAACCCTATGAAGCACTGTATGGGAGAAAATGCAGAACACCTGTATGTTGGACTGAGTTGGGTGAAGATAAGCTAGTGGGGCCAAACCTGATAAAACAGACAGAGGAAAAGGTGAAATTGATAAAGGCCAATTTGAAAGTTACCTCAGACCGACAGAAATCTTATGCTGACTTGAGGAGAAAAGACATTGAGTATGAAGTTGGCAAGAAGGTATTTCTCAAAGTATCACCGTGGAAGAAAGTGTTGAGATTCGGGAAAAAGGGAAAATTAAGCCCTAGGTTCATTGGCCCATATGAAGTTATTGAACGTGTGGGACCAGTAGCCTACAGATTAGCCTTACCACCTGAGCTGGACAAGATACATAATGTGTTCCATGTCTCGATGCTCAGAAGATACAGATCAGATCCTTCACATGTCATCTCAGCAGAAGAAATTGTGGTACAACCTGACCTGACATATAAAGAAGAACCAATTAAAATCTTGGCGCGAGAGGTAAAGGGTCAACATATGCATTGACTTGTGAATTATATAATAGTTAGTAAACTCCAAAAATTGAAGAATTAAACAATTAATTTATAATGTGCCCTAGTTTGCCTAGTTGACTAGTATGGATAGGTTGGCATGCCAATAGGATTCTCGATACTGCTCAGAAATGGCTTCATGCCATACTGTGTTTTTACGGCTTATTATGCCGCACTGTGACTTTAATAGCCTGCGTCTATACATATTGTGTATTTATCCTTGGCTTATCGCCAGATTCACTATATGGCTTCTTAGCCACTCTATTTGCACACCGGGAGACACTTTGTGACCAATGGTGTGACGGCTCGAGATGCTAGGTACCCAGTGCCAGTATATCCATTTATCCAGTCTGGTCAGTATATAGGCTACACAGGCAGTAATTCAAGTACTATTAAATTCAAATACCTAAATCCAGTCTACTGACATACAACACCACCAAAAATTCGTAAACACTTTATTTACTTTGTTTTATTGTATATTTCTTTACATTTGGCACCACTAAGCAAAATTGCTTAGTGCGTTGCTTTTGTAACGCGTAGGTATTGGAGACACAGCTGGGGAGCCCAGCAGACCTACGACCGGGTGAGACATCAGATCTGCACAGGAGTCCAGAGTCATCTGCACTGCATTGCATACGTGGTAGGACTTAGGATATCTTGTATTTTGTACTTTTGTTGTATATTTGAAATTCAGCCCTGTATTTTATAATGTTATGAAAGCTCTAAAGTTTGTAATATTTTATACATATTAAATAACATGGAGATTTTCTGTGTATATTTAAATTATTATGGACTGTATTATGGAACTGTTTAATGACTGTAAAAGTCTATTGACTTTACTGAGAAATTGAGACTGTAAAATATTTGAGATTTTGATATCATCATATTAAACTCTTTTCAACAGGTTTGGAAGGACAGTTTGTCCTAAATATAGACGGCACCTTGCCAAATTTTATTGCCAATATTGAAACACTGATTTTATCAAAGTATGACAATAGTATCAGCATGATATGAATATTATATAAAAGAATTCTTAAAATCAAATTGAGTTCAAGAAATGAAATAATCACAGACTAGGTGTTCCGACACGCCGTGTAGCACGCCTTGCTCGGCTATACTGTAGACGGGTGAGGGGTGTTACTGATAGCTTTGTATGTTGTCGCAGGTGAAAGAAAATATAAAGCAGCTGAGCAAGATTACTGAAAGACATAGTGAGACTATCTTCGGGTATATCATAGGTATACCCTTGTACTTTAGATTTTGATGTAATTCTGTAATTATATGTATGAACTTTCTTTTGAGCAGTTGTACCAACTCTTTTGTAATAAATTTTTTTATTGCAATTAAATACAAATTATTGTAATATTATCTTGAGATTTTATGTACTTATAAAGTTTTGTACTACTAAATTTTTAATACTCCCATGAATGTAAAAATTAATTTTGTCACCATAATGAGCTGTTTCAATATTTGATTTAAATTAAACTTTGTATTGAGTTGCTTGTGCTGATTTGTGAAATGAGATTGAATAATGGAGTTTTGATTGAGAAATATATTGGGAGTGTCTTTGTTTTCAGGTTTTGAAGAACTACTTTCTCAAAATACAAACGGCACTCTGCCGAAATTTTTGTAAAAATTGCGGAGATTTTAAATATCTAAAAATTAGATTTATGTTTGGACTTTAAATAAAGGTTTTTAATATCTAAAAAAAATTTTACCCACCAATTTAAAAATGAAAAAAAAAATTATTTTAAAATCCCTTGTAGTATATTTAATGGGTTATCGATAGGCAAAGTATGGTAATTCATTAGGTGCCCTACGGGAGCATGTTACATCTTACGAGGAGTAGGGTGTGACAGAAGAAATTTCAGCCAGCCATGGATTTGGGAGGAAATGATGTGAATTAATCCAATTAAATGTGTATCCATGTTTAGATGAATGAGAGTAGGTGATTAGTACACTTTAATTTCATGAATTGTGACAAATGGACAATTAGGGTTCTTGGTGATTAGGAAATTAGGGAAAATTGGGGATTTTGGTAAATTGATAACCAATTGACATTGTTGATCCTTAAATTAGTCAATTGGTGTGCTTGCAAGTGCATGTGAATGCATGGAATTGAAATGGGATTGATTGTGGTAATGGCTAAATTTTAGCAGCTTTACCCTTGTTCACTTAAATGGCTATAAATGGAATTTTGTTGCTCAAATTGGTATGAGGCCAATTGGAGATGAAAATAGGGTCATAATGAAAAAATTTTCATGTAGAAACCTTGCCCTAAAACTAACCTTAAGTTGACCTAAAATTAGATTGAATCCGGATTTGGAACCTTGTTGCTGGACAGAATTGACCATATGAACAGTGTTTGTTCAAATGGTCATAACTTGGTGTAGAAACTCCAAATGACCTGATTTTTGAACCATTGGAAAGCTTAGACATAATATAACAACTTTCATGAAGAAGACAAACCCAAATACGGATCATAATCAAATTTAGGTTATCAAAACTGCCAGAACCAAAAAGTTACCCAGAATTCTGGAATTTGACCAACCCGGCCAGTTATGGTAAAAGTGCCATAACTTGAGTTACAAAACTCCAAATGGAGTGATTCGAAAAGGAAATTAAACTAGACACATTAAGGAACAACTTTGATGAAGGAAAGTTGGCCAAAATTTCACTGTAGATTGGTCTAATGAAATAGTAAATCTTAGAGACAAAAACTGAAAATTTGCAATTTCTCTTAGGAAATTTTGAATTTCAATTGGCAACCAATGCTAAAACAATTGTAACCCAAAATGTGGTATGTAGGTGTAATTAGAAGTAGTATACCTATTAAATATGAGAAAGTCAGTATTTTACCTAATTGGTCAAATGAATAGTAACCACTTAATCTTCAATACAAAGAACTCAACTTAGAAGACCTTATAAGTAAATTTTAAATGCAACATTTAATTGTTAGAATTATTGTAAGAAATAATTGGGAATGAGTATTGAAACACTTTAAATTATGTGTTTTAGTTGAAAAGCAGCCCTCTAAGGAAGGGAGAAGTCTGGATTAAGTCAAGGCTAATATAAGAGGTTTGTGCACAATAATTTTTGACTTCTTATTTGCTACATGAAAATTTTATTTGAATATGTATGGTGAACAATTTGTGTTTATTATGGCTTTGAGAAATGTTGTGTTACCTATTTTATAAATGAAAATTTAGAATGAAAAATGCTTAATGCTCTACATGAAATGTTTTAACAATATGATTTTGAACTTGGTTTTGGATTACACTTGGCATGGCAATATCATTGTGCTCCTCCTCCATTTATGGGGTTGAGATTGACTATGTTCCTCCTTCTCTGGCTTGCCAGTCTAAGGTTAAGATTGGATGAGTACTCATATAGCTAGCTAGCCACCTCCCTCATTGATTTCGATTAGTGGGGTTAAGATTGCTTTGTCGTGTGTATAACACGGCATTATTTGGAAATTTTGTGTCATGACCTAAGTTGTGTTATTGATTGGCAACAACATGATTTATAAATTATTTTGATAAAATGGAATTATAAATGTTGAAATCAATTTTGTAAAATGTGATTGTGAAAGGTTTTAAATTTCTGTTTATCGATGAATGCTTTCATTTTCAGCAACTTTAAAATTTTTATTATGCACCATTGAGTAAAATTACTAAGAAATGGCTTTTTATTGCTATCGCAGATAGGTGAAATGATAAAACAGTAGAGTGAGCTGCTATAGTGGCAAAAAAGCACCTTTTGAGGACTTTTTACGGGTATAATATTTTATACCCTTGTAATTTCTTTTGATTTAAATTTTGTTCATATGTATCTATTAAACTAATCGAGTAGTTGTACAGTAAAGTTTGTAATGATATTATTTTTGGTTTTCTTTTTTGTAGATTGAGACTTTTATATGTAAATTGAGTTAAAATTAATGATGATGAGATTTATTGAAAATGTATTGCATTGTGTTGATTGAAATGAGTTGGATTGTTGAGATTAATTGGAGTTATGGTTGAGAACTTTACTGGAAGTGTTTTTAATAGGTTTTTGAAGAACTGTTTCCTTAAATTACAGCTGGCACTATGCCGAAATTTTTGTAAAATTTACAGAAATAATGAATTAATTAAAAATTTAACTCATAACCTAGACTCCAATTAATGGCTTTTTAATAATAATTTAACATTACTTTACATCTTAAAATGAATTGAATTTGTTTAAAATCCCTTATAGTGTATTTAATGGGTTATCAATAGGCAAAGTTCAGTAATTAATTAGGTATACTACGGGATTATGTTATGCCTTATAGAGGGGTAAGGTGTGACATGTTTTAGTGGTATCAGAGCCAATTTTCAAAGAATATTTGAAATTGTGAAATTGAAAATTTTCTTTGATAAGTACAACTGCTCAAGTGTTTTTAATTGATACATATGATGCATTTATATCATGAATATGAACTAATAGGGATAATCCTCCTTGTGTTGGTTGATAGGGAGTAGAGAATCTCAACAAAGTGAAATGGAAGAAGGAGACTGCTCTGTTGAACAATCAGTTAAGGTTGAGGCATAAGAGTAAGCCCCAACTTTGTAAATGCTAGTGGGTTAGCTACACCAGCTCCACCCATGCCGCAGTTTCCTGCTTAGTTCGCTCAGCAGATGGCTGCATTATTTCAACAAATGGCTAGAAGTATGCCTACCCAAATCCTTACTCAAACACCAGCAGTGCAACCCCAGCCTCCAGCCAGTGAAGGAACGGAAGCGTGAAAACACAAGTTTATACCATTAAAATTAAAAAATTTTCACCTAGGGTCACATGCATCATGCAAGATTTATTTTTAATTATTTGATTTCAATGATAAACAACATATTAAAACTCTTTTAATATGTTTTTGGATCTGTATTTGCCATTTAGGATTTTAAAATTAATCAGATTAATTTTAGAACCCTAGATTAAATCAAGAACGATTACACTAAAGGAGTGTGGCTGCTGGTTGTATTTTACTTTCTCATAACAACACTTAAATAGCTAGGTTAACACATTAAACCCTTGCCACATGTCACCCTTTGATTAGCTCTAGGTTTAAGTGACCCAATCACATTGTGCCAAGTGTCAAACCTATATTTAATCTTGATTTTAATCATCTTACATGATTAAAAAACATTTGGCGAGCTTATGTATTATGCCATGTGTCACCATCTCATGGTGCCACGTGTCACACTGCAAAATGACCAAAATGCCCCTGTGTCTCAATTTTGAGTTCTTAACCCAAAATAATTATTTTCTTCTTCTAATTAATTTATATCAAATATAAAATAATTAATTAATCTATATTAATTAATTTCTCATTAATTAAATTCATATTTAAACACTTTAAATATAAATTTAACTTATATTATACATCCAATAATCTAGATTTGGTTTCAAGTCATGCTAGGGACTTTGCAATCTAATTGCAAACCAAACCTATTTAATTAATCAATTAAACTCTTTAATTAATTAATTAAATCATATTTAATTAGGTGATAACTTGTGTATGTGTGTGACTTACTAGGCTCATCACTAATTGGCAATGAGACATGATATCAACTCTTAATATCATCAGAACTCTTTCTTACTATAAATGATTTTTCTAAATCATTTTATGAACCTCATAGACCATGGTTAACACCTAGCATAGCATGCCATGGCCACCCAATTAGTAATAAGGCTTACCTTAAATGAACCTATAATCATATGTTACCATGCACTATAATCTCTCTGTTACAAAATCCCAACTCAAGCTGGAGTCATGGTTTATATCAAACTCCATTTGCTATGAATATTATGTTCTCTTTTAATTCCAGTTCTTGATCAAAAAGATTTTCTCATCAGAAACTCTTTTCTGAATAAATCTATCTGTCCTGGCTAGGAACTTGAAACATCAAGAACAATTAAATGAACATAGGATTTTATCTCTATTTACTTAGAGGAACAGATTCCATCTTGATCAACACCTACCTCCATATATAACTAGTAGGAGCCAACACATGCCCATATACGCATACATAGTACAAGTATGAAAGCAGTATCAAACTCAAACTACCTATATACAAGATAATTGTGCTATCTCAGGTCTAAAGATTATATGCACTGATATGATTTATGACAAAACATTGACAAGAGTAAACTCCATGTGCTTGTCATAAGTGTCACTGGTTCGGCCTACTTATCATTTATAAGTGCCTATCATGTTTGTTATATGGCATGAGACTCACCATTCCATCTTATTTATATCTCATATAAATAACTTGGGAACAAACATGAATATAATCTTTCTGGATAAGTCATGTCCTTATTATGAAGTATCCTCGATTGTGAACCTATTTATGATACTTCGTGCTAGAAATATTGTCACTCATATTCTTAACAACTTAAGAATAATATTTCTAACAAAATATCAATGGACCTTTTCTATTACACATAAATATATTATGTAAACGAAAAAGTGGAAATGCCTTTTATTAATAAAAATATGTACAAGATACATACTAAATGATATGCTCTAGGGCATACTACTAACAATCTCCCACTAGCACTAGAGCCATTCATTATAATATCTTAGACCTATCTTCTCAAGATATCGGTCTAACTGAGTCTGTGACATAGGCTTAGTGAATGGATCAGCTGGATTTTCAGCTGATGCTATTTTATGCATGGCTACATCGCCTCGCCTAACTATTTCTCTGATAATGTGGTAGCGCCTTTCTATGTGTTTGGATTTCTGGTGAGACCCTGGTTCCTTAGCCTGTATGACTGCTCCATTATTGTCACAGTGTAGTGGAACTGCTAACTCAATGGAAGGAACTACTGTAAGTTCTGTCACGAACTTCTTTAACCAAACAGCTTCCTTTGCAAAGATTCGATGCAAAGAATATACTCAGCCTTTGTAGTGGAATCTGCAGTCGTGCTCTGTTTGGAACTCTTCCAACTGACTGCACCTCCATTACAAATGAACACATATCCCGAGGTAGACTTTCTATCATCGATATCTGATTGGAAATCAGAATCAATATAACCATCCAATTGCAAGTCTCCACCTCCATAAATCAAGAATAAATCCTTAGTTCTTCTCAAGTACTTAAGAATATTCTTGACAGCTATCCAGTGTTCCAAACCTAGATTGGATTGATACCTGCTAGTCAAACTAACAGCATATGCGATATCCGGCCTAGAACACAACATTGCATACATTAAACTTCCAATAGCCGAAGCATATGGAATCCTGGCCATCTTATCTCTTTCTTCAGGTGTCTTTGGAGGCATCTCTTTAGAAAGATGGATACCATGTCTCACTGGTAACAATCCTCTCTTAGAATCAAGCATGTTAAACCTCTTTAACACCTTTTCCAAGTATAGACTTTGGGATAAACCAATTATTCTTTTTGCTCTATCTCTATAGATGCGAATCCCAAGAATATAGGTTGCCTCCCCTAAGTCTTTCATGGAGAATGTATTTGACAACCATACCTTTATAGTCGTCAACATACCTGTGTCATTACCCATCAACAGTATGTCATTTACATATAAGACAAGGAAAGTGATAGCACTGTCACTAACCTTCTTATATGCACATGGCTCATCCTCATTTTTGATAAAACCAAAGGATTTAATGGCTTCATCAAAACGGATGTTCCAACTCCTCGAAGCTTGTTTCAACCCATAAATGGATCGCTTTAGCTTGCATACTTTGGAACCATCTTGGGATTCAAATCCCCTAGGTTGTTCCATGAAAATGTTTTCTTCAATGTATCCATTGAGAAAAGTCGCTTTGACATCCATCCGCCAAATCTCATAATCATAGTATGCACTATTGCTAATAAAATCCTAATTGATTTAAGCTTGGCAACAAAGTAAAAGTCTCCTCATAGTCGATTCCTTGCCTTTGGCGAAACCCTTTCGCTACTAGCCTTGCCTTATAGGTCTCTACCTTTCCATCAGAACCAATTTTCTTCTTGAAAACCCATTTGTTCCCTATAGGTATAATACCTTCAGGTGGGTCAACAAGATCCCAAACTTGATTCTTATACATGGAACCAATCTCGGATTTCATAGCTTCAATCCATTTTGAAGAGTCTATATCTGATATAGCTTCTTCATAGGTAAGTGGATCATCTCCATGATCTACTTCTTCATGAGTAGACAACTCATGTTCTTATTCATGAAGAAAACCATATATCACTGGTGGGTGAGATACCACGGTTGTTCTATGAGGAACAATCAGAGATGTTTCATCAACGGGTATTGGTTTACTAGATGGATCTATATCCATCCGATTCATTGGTTGGTCGAATTCTCCAATTCTAATTCTATTTGCCTTCCTTTGCCTCCTTCTTGAACAAACCGTTGTTCAAGAAATGTGGCATCTCTACTTATCACAACCTTTTGTGAAGTAGGCAAATAAAAATAATATCCAAAACTATCTTTTGGATATCCAACAAATCGACCTTTTTCTGATCTGGTCTCCAATTTATCAGTGTTCAGCTTTATGATATAAGCTGGACAACCCCAAATCTTAACATGCTTAAGACTTGGTTTTCTTCTATGCCATATCTCATAAGGTGTGGAAGAAACTGATTTTGATGGAATCCTATTCAGAATATACAAAGCTGATTCTAATGCAAATCCCCAAAAGAAGATTGGCATATCAGTATAGCTCATCATACTACGTACCATATCCAATAGGGTACGATTTCTCCTTTCAGATACACCATTCAGCTGTGGCATTCCTGGAGGAGTCAGCTGAGAAACAATGCCATGCTCTCTCAAGTATTCATCAAATTCAGTACTCAAATATTCACCTCCACGATCTGATCGAAGAGCTTTAATATTCTTTCCTGTTTGATTTTCTACTTCAGATTTAAATTCTTTGAACTTTTCAAAAGATTCATGTTTGTATTTCATCAAATACAAATACCTAAACCTTGATTTATCATCAGTAAAGGCAATAAAATAATGAAAACCTCCTTTAGCCATTTCTTTAAATGGACCACATACATAACTATGTATTAGCTCCAAAATATTTTCAGCTCTTAGCCCTTGTCCAACAAAGGGTGATCTAGTCATTTTACCCTGAAGGCAAGATTCACAAGTTGGAGTAGGCTCAGAGCCCAATGAGGATAGAATCCCCATTTTCTCCAATTTTGCAATCCTATCTTCTGCAACATGACATAACCTTAAGTGCCAAATATATTTTGAACTTGAGTTGGTTTTCACCATGGCATTGCATTCTTTTAGATCACTTGCATTCAATTTGTGTTTGTCATTATTATCCAAATAATAAAGACCATCATTCATATAACCCAAACCAACATATTTATTTCCAAAATAAATATTGCAAACATCATCAGTGAACTGAAATTCATAGCCATTTCTAGTCAAACTAGATATAGAAATGATGTTCTTGAAAGCATCAGGTACATATAAAATATTATCCAAACACAAAACATGTCCAAACATGTAAAAAGATTTAGATCCTATGGCTAAAACTTCAACAGTTGAGCCATTGCCAATTCGAACTCTAATATCTTGAGAACACAAGCTGCTACTATTTACTAGTTCCTGCATATCATTAGAAATGTGAGAACTGGCACCAGTATCTAAAACCCAAGCTGTAGATGAACTATGAGTATCATCAGAATCTAAATAACAAGATATGGACATACCTTCCGAAGGTGTATCCTTCTTGTCCTTCAGAGAAGCAAGATACTCAGGCGGTTCCTTTTCCAAAGGCCCATCCTTTTGGCAATGGAAACACTTTCCTTTGCCTCCATCAGCTTTAGTCTTCCTTTTCTGTTTAGCTATTTTCTTGGAAGGACCAGGAATCTGAGGTTTCTTTTTCCTATTGCCCTTCTTCTTGTTGGACTTTCCAGCAGAAGAAGATGCAACCAAAGCTAGCTCTTTTCCTTTATTGCCTGGCATATTCTTTTGGGTAATAACCAGCATGTTGAGTAAACCAGCTAAGGTGCATTCCTATTTATTCATATGGAAATTTGTCACAAAATTCCCAAAAGACTCAGGAAGGGACTGAAGGATCAAATCCGTCTGTAGTTGGAAATCCATGTTGAAGTCAAGATGTTCCAACTGCTCAATTAGCCGAATCATCTTATGGACATGATCCCCAACATTCTGTCCCTCAGACATCCTCATACGGAATAGCTGTCTAGATATCTCATACCTAGCATTCCTGCTGTGCTCACCATACAACTCTTGCAGGTGAAGGAGGATCTCACTCGCACTCTGCATGTTCTCATGTTGCTTCTGTAACTCATTACTCATGGAAGCAAGCATGTAACACTTAGCTCTCATATCATGCTCTTTCCACTTGTCCAAAGTATCATGTTCCTCTTGTGTGGCCTATGGAGGTAAGGGACCAGGAACATTTGAATCTAGAATATATCCTATATTTTCAAGGTTCAGGACAAGTTTCAAATTTCTTAGCCAATCAGACAGATTAGGTCCTGTCAACCTATTGTGATCAAGTATGCTTGCAAGGATATTGGATGGTGGTGGTTGTTTTTGCTCATTTTTATCAGAAAATTAACTGCAGAAAATAACCAGATTAATTAGTAAATGTATCATGCAATTAACCAAAATGATTATGGTCTTTTAATCAAATTGGTCCTCCCACTAATTTAGCGAATCCTACACTTCCAAAGTAGGAAACGGAAATCCTAGTTGGATGGATTTCTAGTGGGTGATTGAATTCTTATAATTCTATTGATCATCCTCAGGTACATCCATTATTGAAATTACAATAAACTATAAGTGAGCAACTCCTTGCCCTTCACATCTCATGTGAGTTTCAATCCTTTACCTAGCCCCTAATGCTCAAAATCTCAGGTACATCCATTATTGACTTATCTTGCATTAGTTAAGTTGATCCCATTGAGCAAGTAATTATGTAAATAATTTTAATGTCCTCAGGTACATCCAATATTGGCCACCAAACCATTTACATATTTACAACATCTCATGCTTAACAATTATTCTTAAGAAAATCTCTTAAATTAATTGCATCTCATGCAACTATTTAAAATTTCTTAAAATAATTGCCCCAATGGAGGGCCTATGTTATAATTACTTTAATTATAGCATTTCCAACTTAATCATTTCTTTGGAAGATTTTATGGTCATTCTAATTACTATTAAGGTCTCACTTTGCACATTATCCATTTAGCATGCACATATCATATAATTGCATACATTCCCATACATCTCATGCATTCATGGATAAGTAGTAAATATGGTATGATCATGGACTTTCTAAGGGATTCAATTCTGAGCCACTAAGAATTGAATCAGGGCATTCCTAGGTGTATTTCATTCATTCATTTTACAAGAGTTGCTGAAGGAGTACATAATCAACACTTAATCTTGAATTCCTCCCACTGGTCCCACCAATGCTCTTGACCTCCTTGAACTTCTTGTAATCCAATATTACATAGTAATCCTTGGCATACCAAGGCGAATTTACAAGAACTTAAATAAATGAAATTACAACCCAAAAATTATTACAAACTTAATAATACATGCCCAAAATAAATTAAAATAAATTAATTAATTTACAATCCCAAAGAAACATAAAAGAAATAAATCCAATCACATTGGTCTTTTATAGTCCATGATCATCCATCATGCATATCACTATTTAACAATTAAATAAAACATACATACTTAAATTAAATTGAATATCTCATATTCAACTTAAAAATCCAAATTTGAATATGATTCAAATAAATTTAAAAATTCAGATTTGAATCTCATTCAAACAAATTTAAAAATTCAGATTTGAATCACATTCCAAGAACTTCAAAAATTCAGATTTGAATCACATTCAAACATTTTTTAAAAAATTAGATTTGAATCACATTCAAACATTTTTTAAAAAATCAGATCTGAATTTTATTCAATCAATTTTAAAAAATCAGATTTAAATATGATTCAAACAACTTTAAAAATTCAGATTTGAATTACATTCAAACAACTTTTAAAATTCAGATTTGAATCACATTAAAACAATTTTTAAAATTCTGATTTGAATCATAATTTAATTGTGTGATTAAAAATCCTAATTAAACATTTTAATTAGTCATATGATGAAGCTTTCATCATGCAACAATTGCAGAATTTAATAATAACCATGCGCACCATGATCTTCCAAAGCCATGCGCACCATGTTGGAGTTCATCAAGCATGCCGCCACACCTCTTGATCCAACCAGCAATGGATCAATCATCTCATGATCAAATCACATAATTAAATCATATAATAAACAATCTAAATGGCAAATATAGTGCCTCTGATACCAATTGAAGGAACGAAAGCGTGAAAACACAAGTTTATACCATTGAAATTCAAAAATTTTCATCTAAGGTCACATGCATCATGCAAGATTTATTTTTATCTATTTGATTTCAATGATAAACAACATATTAAAACTCTTTTAATATGTTTTTGGATCTGTATTTTTCCATTTAAGATTTTAAAATTAATCAGATTAATTTTAGAACCCTAGATTAAATCAAGAACGATTACACTAACCTCTTGATGTACTGCAGCGTGTCTGCGCCTTTGAGATTCGTCTTCAGGACACCAGATGTTGTCCCTCTAGATTGTCCACACCAAGAACACCTATGGCAGCCCTTGAATAGCTTCTAAAGCTTTTTCTATTAACTAGAAATTCAAGTTCTGCCTTTTAAGAGATTAGAGATGTAAACAGGACACTAGAAACAATTTCTAGCGTTCTTAATTCAAGAGATTGATGGCTAATCTCTTTGAATTAATGAGAGATGAAGAAGAATAGAGGGAGGGCTGCAAAATGGCGTGACAAAGGAGTGTGGCTGCTGGTTGTATTTTATTTTCTCATAACAACACTTAAATAGCTAGGTTAACACATTAAACCCTTGCCACATGTCACCCTTTGATTAGCTCTAGGTTTAAGTAACCCAATCACATTGTGCCAAGTGTCAAACCTATATTTAATCTTGATTTTAATCATCTTACATGATTAAAAAATATTTGGCAAGCTTATGTGTTATGCCATGTGTCACCATCTCATGGTGCCACGTGTCACACTGCAAAATGACCAAAATGCCCTTGTGTCTCAATTTTGAGTTCTTAACCCAAAATAATTATTTTCTTCTTCTAATTAATTTATATCAAATATAAAATAATTAATTAATCTCTATTAATTAATTTCTCATTAATTAAATTCATATTTAAACACTTTAAATATAAATTTAACTTATATTATACATCCAATAATCTAGATTTGGTTTCAAGTCATGCTAGGGACTTTGCAATCTAATTGCAAACCAAACCTATTTAATTAATCAATTAAACTCTTTAATTAATTAATTAAATCATATTTAATTAGGTGATAACTTGTGTATGTGTGTGACTTACTAGGCTCATCACTAATTGGCAATGAGACATGATATCAACTCTTAATATCATAAGAACTCTTTCTTACTATAAATGATTTCTCTAAATCATTTTATGAACCTCATAGACCATGGTTAACACCTAGCATAGCATGCCATGGCCACCCAATTAGTAATAAGGTTTACCTTAAATGAACCTATAATCATATGTTACCATGCACTATAATCTCTCTGTTACAAAATCCCAACTCAAGCTGGAGTCATGGTTTATGTTAAACTCCATTTGCTATGAATATTATGTTCTCTTTTAATTCCAGTTCTTGATCAAAAAGATTTTCTCATCAGAAACTCTTTTCTGAATAAATCTATCTGTCCTGGCCAGGAACTTGAAACATCAAGAACAATTAAATGAACATAGGATTTTATCTCTATTTACTTAGAGGAACAGATTCCATCTTGATCAACACCTACCTCCATATATAACTAGTAGGAGCCAACACATGCCCATATACCCATACACAGTACAAGTATGAAAGCAGTATCAAACTCAAACTACCTATATACAAGATAAATGTGCTATCTCAGGTCTAAAGATTATATGCACTGATATGATTTATGACAAAACATTGACAAGAGTAAACTCCATGTGCTTGTCATAAGTGTCACTGGTTCGGCCTACTTATCATTTATAAGTGCCTATCATGTTTGTTATATGGCATGAGACTCACCATTCCATCTTATTTATATCTCATATAAATAACTTGGGAACAAACATGAATATAATCTTTCTGGATAAGTCATGTCCTTATTATGAAGTATCCTCGATTGTGAACCTATTTATGATACTTCGTGCTAGAAATATTGTCACTCATATTCTTAACAACTTAAGAATAATATTTCTAACAAAATATCAATGGACCTTTTCTATTACACATAAATATATTATGTAAACGAAAAAGTGGAAATGCCTTTTATTAATAAAAATATGTACAAGATACATACTAAATGATATGCTCTAGGGCATACTACTAATAGCCAAACAATATGATAAGTTGATAAAGTATGGGGCTACTAAATTTAAGGGAACTATGGATCCGCTAGAAGCTGAGCAGTGGTTAGAGAGAATAGAAAGGGTGTTTAAGAAGCTACACTGCACAGAAGAACTAAAGTTCAAGTACACTATTTCTTTGCTACAAGGGGATGCATATGAGTGGTGGAAGACTATTCCCCACAGTCTAGTGGAGCCCCCAGTCCTCACATGGTCGGATTTTCTGAGGGAGTTTTGGTACAAATAGGTCCCCGTCACATATGTTGACATGAAGTTACAAGAATTTTTAAGCTTGAAGCAAGGGGACAAAAAAATGGCAGAGTATGAAAGAGACTTCTCTAGGCTGAGTCACTATGCTGGGAGCTTACTCACTACTACCAGAGATCGATGTAAATGCTTTGATGCCAGGTTAAGGCCTAGCTTAAGAATGCAAGTAGTGGGGTTCAAACATCAAAATTTTTCGAAACTAATTTTGTAACACCCCTCACCCGTCTACAGAAAAGCCGAGCAAGGCGTGCTACACAACATGCTGAAACACCTAGTCTATGATTATTTCATTTCCTAAGCTCAATTTGATTTTAAAAAGTCTTTTATGTAATATTCATATCATGCTGATATTTTTGATAAAATCAGTGTTTCAAGATTGGTAATAAAAATTTGGCAAGGTGCCGTCTGTATTTCGGATAAACTGTCCTTCCAAATTCTATTGAAAACAGTTAAATATTATAATATCAAAATCTCAAATATTTCACAGTCTCTATTTCTTAGTAAAGTCAATAGACTTTTACAGTCATTAAACAGTTCCATAACACAGTCCATAATAACTTAAATATATCCAGAAAATCTTCATGTTATTTAATATGTATAAGATATTATAAACTTTAGAGCTTTCATAATATTACAAAATACAGGGCCGAATTTCAAAAATATAACAAAAGTACAAAATACAAGATATCCTAAGTCCTACCATATATGCAATGCAGTGCAGATGACTCTGAACTCCTGTGCAGATCTAATGTCTCACCCAGTCGTAGGTCTACTGGGCTCCCCAGCTATGTCTCCAATACCTACGCGTTACAAAAGCAACGCGCTAAGCAATTTTGCTCTGTGGTGCCAAATATAAAGAAATATACACTAAAATAAAGTAATTAAAGTGTTTACGAATTTTTGGTGGTGCTGTATGTCAGTAGACTGGATTTAAGTATTTGAATTTAATAGTACTTGAATTACTGCCCGTGTAGCCTATATACTGACCAGACTGGATAAACGGATATACTGGCACTAGGTACCTAGTACCTCAAGCCCTCACACCATCGATCACAAAGTGTCTCCCGGTGTGCAACAGTGTGGCTAAAAAGCCATATAGTCAATCTGGCGATATGCCAAGTATAATAACACAATACGTATAGTCGTAGGCTATTAAAGTCACAGTGCAACATAATAAGCCGTAAAAACACAGTATGGCATGTAGCCATTTACAAAATAGCTGTCTGAATCCTATTGGCATGCCAACCTATCCAAACTAGTCAACTAGGCAAACTAGGGCACATTATAAATTAATTGTTTAATTCATCAATTTTTTTAGAGTTTACTAGCTATTATGTAGTTCATAAGTCAATGCATATGTTGACCTTTTTATGTACTATGGATAAGTTGTTTCTAGCATCAACATGTCACATATTGTAATTCAATATGCTGCCAATATAGTGCAATTTACCATTTCTATAAGTTAGCATTCATTGCCAAATTGCTTCAAGCATCATTGTATGTAAATGTCAATTTCTCAATTTTTGGTGTGCTAGATTGGTCTAGCTTAAAGTCCTATTTCTCTTGGTTTTTAGCTTCTGGTCAAAGAAGAAAAATTGTAGCGCTATGTCTTATTGCACGCGGGGCAAAATTTCAGGTCATTCTGAGTTGTATAGACCAAGATATGGTCAATTTACTAAAGCTGGACAGATTGCACATTTAGTGTTAAATTTGGTCAATTTTAGGTCACTTTTAGTTCTGGCAGTTTTGGTACCCGAACTTGTGCAAGCTATTTGACTTGGTTCTGGTCATTTCTGGGCTTTGGTGTCCTCATAAGAATTGTAGCTCTATGTCTAAGCTAACCATGGTAAAAATTTCAGGTCAATTGGACCTGTTTTGAGTGAGTTATGGTCACCCTAATGATTACTGTTCATATGGTCAAAAATCTGGGTTGCAAGGTTGCTATTCTGGATTTGGTCATTTTTAAGGTCAGTTTCTAGGCAGAATTTTGGCAACATTTCTACATGAAAGTTGGCCTATTTGGTATCTAGTTTCATCCCCCATTGGCCTCATACCTATTGGGTTCACAGTTTGTCACTTATGACCTAATTTAGGCACTGCCTTCAATACACAACCTGCACAAAGCACATACATTTCCAATTTGATATTCCTTCTCCTCCTCATTACTTCAATATTCAATCAATGACACTTCCATATGTATATGGTACACAATTCCAGCAACAATTTTGGGTAGAATATTCAAGTGCTCAATGCACACAATTCACCATTAAGTT
Organism: Hevea brasiliensis; assembly: GCF_030052815.1. NCBI lineage: Eukaryota > Viridiplantae > Streptophyta > Magnoliopsida > Malpighiales > Euphorbiaceae > Hevea > Hevea brasiliensis. Next base: position 19,448,042 of record NC_079510.1, on the reverse strand, counting down.
CAACATTCACTTCTACCAAAATTCAACATATCTCAATGTCAATATTACACATACACTTCAACTTAATCATACTTCAATATCACTTACATATGCTGCCCACAATTTAACACTAGCATATTTCATTAATAACTACATATTCACACACAAAATCATGGTTTAATAGGCTGCCAAACATGGTAGTTTGCCAAAGCATCAAAATCCCATTTCAAACCCTAAATTCAAGCATTAGCATGCACATACTTGGATATAAACTTACTACAACTTTCATTTGAATTAATCAACCTTCATTTCCATTCATTAGAAGTAAAAATAACTCAAGCTCAATAAAAGTTCATGGCTGCCGAAAATGGACAAGTCCATATCTCACTATTTCTTTCATTTCTCTTCACCAAACTACTCATCTCAACCTAAACACAACTTTTACTAAAGCTAAGGAGAAGATTTGGACACTTACTACTTGAGAGCTTCCTTCAAACTTCACCAAATCTTGTTTTTCTTGTTGCCAATATCTTCCCCAAGGTGAGTAGGCAAGTTTTAATGAAGGAATCAAGAGGAAAGGATGGCTTGATCAAGGTTGCATGGAAGAAGAGTTCATTCGGCCATGGTGGACTTCAATGGTGGAATTCACTTCGGCTAGCTTTCTCTCAAGGTTGAAGATGACCCATTTCTGCCCACTAATGGTTATTTTATGTACCTTATAATGTAGTTAGTGGAGCACTAATCAATTGTTTAATGTTTAATTATACTAAGTTTCCTTTATTTACACATTTATCTCCTTTCTTTCACAATTTACATAATGTATCACAATTTAATTTTTCATGACATTTCTAAAGTGTAATATCATTTATTTTTAATAGACATTGAGGTCAAAAGGAAACTCTAGGTGCCAAATGACCAAAATGCCCCACTTCGGGTTATATTCTCGATTTTTCGATAACACCGATTTTTGTCTGTTTTTCGATTTTTCGTTTTTCTTTATACTAATTTATTAATTTTTCTTTGATATTTCTAGTGTCAATTACATTTCAATAAACCTTTATTTATGTCTCAAAATTAAATTCCGAGGGTTCCTCGTGGTCATGAGATCGGCAACGGCCTTCCTAGTGCGGTCACCCATAGTAGTGGTGCCGGCTCGTTTAACTTAGCTTCATTTTCTCTCTTTAATTTTTCTTTCATTTTTCTTGTATTTTCTTTTTATTTATTTCATCATCATATGTCTGTTCACTATCACCGAAGTGTAGTTCCAGATATCCTGACTTGCTTGGACTGTTATTTGGCCACTGGAGCAATAGAACGTATAGAACACGTACAGGGAGGATGTTACAACTCTTCTCCTTTAAGTAAAAATTTCGTCCTCGAAATTTACCTAATGTGAAGAGCTGAGGGAACTGTTGCCTCATTGTCTCCTCGCTCTCCGATGTTGCCTCTTCCGTGTTGTGGTGTCTCCATAGGATTTTCACTAGTGGAATTGTCTTGTTTCTCAGCTCTTTTACCTCTCGTGCCAAGATTTTAATTGGTTCTTCTTCATATGTCAGATCAGGTTGTACCACAATTTCTTTTGCTGAGTTGACATGTGAAGGATCAGATCTATATCTTCTGAGCATCGAGACATGGAACACATTATGTATCTTGTCCAGCTCAGGTGGTAAGGCTAATCTGTTGGCTACTGGTCCCACACGATCAATAACTTCATATGGGCCAATGAACCTAGGGCTTAATTTTCCCTTTTTCCCGAATCTCAACACTTTCTTCCACGGTGATACTTTGAGAAATACCTTCTTGCCAACTTCATACTCAATGTCCTTTCTCCTCAAGTCAACATAAGATTTCTGTTGGTCTGAGGCAACTTTTAAATTGGCCTTTATCAGTTTCTCCTTTTCCTCTGTCTGTTTTATCAGGTCTGGCCACACCAGTTTATCTTCACCCAATTCAGTCCAACATACAGGTGTTCTGCATTTTCTCCCATACAGTGCTTCATAGGGTGCCATTTGTATGCTAGCTTGATAGATATTATTGTATGCAAATTCTGTCAGTAGAAGGTATCTGTCCCAACTTCCCTCAAACTCAATAACACAACTTCTCAGCGTAGCCTTGAGGACCTATCACACATATTCAGTTATTACTATCATTATTATCATTATCAGTTCAATTATTGTTTGCAATAACTCAATGAGTCTTAGAATTTACCTGGATTATTCTTTCTGACTGTCCATCCATCTGAGGATGAAAAGCCGTACTAAAATGGAGTTGTGTGCCCAAGGACTCTTGTAATTTCTTCTAGAATCTAGATGTAAACCTCGGGTCTCTATCAAATATAATGGAAAGCGAAATTCCATGCAGTCTAACTATCTCACTGATATACAATTCTGCTAGCTTTTCCAGTGAGTAGTCAGTTCTGACTGGCAGAAAATGTGCTGATTTGGTCAACCTATCCATAATCACCCATACTACATCATGCTTCTTCTGAGTGAGAGGTAGACCACTGACAAAGTCCATAGTGACTCGGTCCCATTTCCATTCAGGTATGTTTATGGGCTGTAACAAACCTGATGGAACTTGATGTTCTACTTTGACTTGCAAACATTTCAAGCATTTAGTTACATAGTCAACTATATCCTTCTTCATACCTGGCCACCAGTATCAGAGTTTCAGGTCATGGTACATTTTTGTGCTTCCTGGGTGCATAGCATACACACTGTTATGTGCTTCTCTCAGAATACTGGTTTTTAATTCTTTATCATATAGAACACATACTCTTTCTTTATAATACAGGTACCCATTTTCTTTCACTTCATATTCAGTTTCCTTCCCTTCAGTGATTTTGCCCATAACAGCCATTAATTTCTCATCTGTCTTTTTCCCATCCTGTATCTATTGTAATAGATTCGGCTTCACTTGCAACTCAGCCAAAATAACTCCATAATGAGTTAAGGACAGTTGGGAATTCAGAGATCTTAATGCTACAATAGATTTTCTGCTTAAAGCATCAGCGACTACATTTGCCTTCCTAGGGTGAAAATCAATCACATAATCATAATCTTTCAGGAATTCAATCCATCGCCTCTGTCTCAAATTAAGTTCCTTCTAGGTTGGCAGATACTTTAGACTCTTATGATCTATGTATATGTAGCATTTTGCTCCATACAAGTAATGCCTCCATATCTTCAATGCGAAGATAATTGCTGCTAACTTCAAATCATGAGTAGGGTAATTCTTTTCATGTGGCCTTAACTGCCTGGAAGCATATGTGACCACTTTCCCTTCTTGCATGAGTACACACCCTAACCCATTATGTGAGTCATCGTTGTAGACTACAAAGTCTTTTCTAGACATTGGCTATGTTAACACTGGTGCCTCTGTTAACATAACCTTCAGCCTCTCAAAACTGGCTTGATACTTGTCATTCCAGTCAAATTTCATGTTCTTGTGTAGTAATTTGGTCATTGGAGCAGCTATCAGGGAAAATCCCTTTACAAATCTTCTATAATATCCAGCTAACCCCAAGAAACTTCTGATCTTAGTTGTATTTCTAGGAGGCTTCCATTCCATCAATACTTCAATCTTCTTGGGATCCACTCTAATCCCTTCAGCTGATACTACATGTCCAAGGAATGCAATCTCATTCAACTAGAACTCACACTTGGACAATTTAGCATACAATTTCTTCTCTTTTAGAGTCTACAGAACAATTCTCAAATGCTCATCATGTTCTGCTTTATCCTTGGAATACACCAGGATGTCATCAATGAAGACCACTACGAACCGATCTAAGTATGGATGGAAGATACGGTTCATAAGGTTCATGAATGCTGCTGGAGCGTTTGTTAACTCAAATGGCATCACCAGGAATTCATAATGCCCATACCGGGTTCTAAATGCAGTCTTAGGCACATCTGCATCTTGAACCCTTAGTTGATGATACCCTGATATGAGATCAATCTTAGAAAACACATCGGTTCCCTTCAACTGATCAAACAGATCGTCAATTATAGGCAACGGATACTTGTTCTTCACTGTTACTCTGTTTAACTGCCGGTAGTTAACACATAACCTCAGTGTCCCATCTTTCTTCTTAACAAACAGTACCGGAGCTCCTCATGGTAACACACTGGGGCGTATGAACCCCTTGTCTAGTAATTCTTGTAGCTAGATTTTTAACTCTTTCAATTCAGCAGGTGCCATCCTATATGGAGCAATTGAAATTGGAGCTGTACCCGGCATAATCTCAATAGCAAATTCAACTTTCCTTTCTGGTGGTAAACTAGGCAATTCCTTAGGAAATACCTCGGATAAATCCCTTACTGTGGGTATGTCAGACAAGTTAAGTTTACCCTGCCTAGTGTCAACCACGTGTGCCAAATAAGCTTCACACCCTTTTCTCAACCGTCTCCTTACAACTGTAGCTGAGATGACATTGGACAAGAAATCTGTCCTTGTAACACCCCTATGTTCGGTAATGCGTTCTACTGTTCCGGTGACCAGTGTTGTCCGGACAGCTAGGATGCCTAGAACTACACTTCGATATGAGTGAGGAGACATTAAATAATGAAATAAAAGAAAAGAAAATACAAGAAAAACAAAGGAAAAATAATAGTAAAGAAATGTAACCAAGTTAAGCGAGCCGAGAACCCTAGCCATGGGTGACCGCACGGGGAAGTCACGGCGTGGACCGTTGACTAGCCCTGGACCGCGGGGAACCCTGGAAAATATTTTTAGGAATTAAATAGACCCTTATTGAAGTATAAGTATCATTAGAAATATTAAATAAAAATTAAATAATTAGTACAAAGAAAAGTGGAAAATCGAAAAACGGACAAAACCCGGTGTTACCGAAAAATTGGGAATGCAACCCGAATAGGGGCATTATGGTCATTTGACATCCCGAGTTGTCTTTTGACCTAAATGTCCATTAAAAATAAATAATATTACACGTGGAAAATATAATGAAAAAATTAATTTAGTGGTACCTAATGTAAATAACAAAAATGGAGTGTAAATGGAGTAATTATCACTTAAAACTTATTAAATGATTATCTTAGCATGAGTGGAGCACTATGGGAATTAAAAATTCACTAAGTGGGCAGATTACTCCACTAATGTCTTCTTCTTCCTCTCAAATCCTCACTTTGCCAAATTGAATTTTCTCTCCATTGTCCACCATGGCCACACCTTGCATGCAAGCTCCACTCCTAATGATCAAGCCACAATTTCTCCAATTGTTCTTCATTAAACTTGTTCTACACATCATGGGCAGCATGTAGGAAGCAAGAAAGAGAAGTTTTGGTGAAGATTTGAGAAGTCTCATCCATAGGTAAGTTTGAGTTTTTGATTGTTGCTTTGTTAAAGTTTGTAAGGGTGTTATGGGCGTTTAATTTATGGAGAAATTTTTTGAGTTTTGATGTTGAATGGGAATGTGCACTTTTGGCAGCCATGGAAGCACCTTGAAGGCAGTTTAATTGTGCTTGTAAATGGTGAATTAAATGATTGATTAAATGTATATTGTGTAGGAAATTGTTTGGGTAGTGTATGCTTAGTATATGTAAATGTAAAATGAGATTTAAAGCATGGAAAGTAATGGAATGTAAGTGTACCATTGTAGCAGTTTGCTAACTCTTGAGGAATGCTAGAATTCATTCTTGGTTTATGGAATAATGATGTTAAAATGTGTTGGTTGTTGTGGCAGTTTGAGTGCATGTATGATGGTGTGAAGTTGGGCATGTAAATGGGCATGAATTGGTGATTGAATTGTTGTAAATTGAGTTGGACAAATTCTGCACTTGTTGGTGCACATTGAATGTAATTTTAAGCTGCCAAAATGACCTATAATATGTTATAAATTATGTTTAGGCTTTGGTACAACCAGAATTGGTTTGAAGGTTAAGTTTGGTGATTGTTAAAAGTGATGCTTGATGTGTATGCAAGAATTTCAATAAGGCAGTTTGTGTTTTAGGCCTATAGCTTTAAGTGTGTGACTCCAATTGGTATGAGACCAATTGGAGGTGAAACTAAGCACAAAATGTGCCAACTTTCATGAAGGAAGCTTGCCAAAATTCTGCTTGCAAGGTAGCTTGAAAAATGACCAAATCCGGATTAAGTGCAAATGAGGCCTGAAAATTGACCATTTGGGAGGCCATAACTCACTCAAAACAGGTCCAATTGACTTGAAATTTTAAGCATGAGAAGTTAAGACCCATATCTACAAGTCTTATGAAGACATCAAAGCCCAGAAATGAACATAAGCAAGTCAAACAGCTTGCACAAGTTCGAGTCCAAAAACTGGCCGAACCTAAAATGTCCTAAAATGACCTAAAGTGACCAATTTTAGTGCAAGTTGACAAGCAATAGTAAAATGACCATAACTTGGTCTACATAACTCAGAAGGACCTGAAATTTTGCCCCGCGTTCCATAAGACATAGATCTACAAGTTTGTAGTTTTGACCGAAACCCGAAAACTGAGGGAACTAGGTTGTCTGGCTAGGTCAAACTAGTATCCCGGAATCCAGCAAATTGCAAGAAAATGCAGTATACACGGAAATGAACTTGGTAACATGTACCAACCCTAAAATACTATCGAATGTGACATATTAATAACATTAAAACCTAATTTACCTAGAATGCATCGAGGGTCGATATAGTAGGTTGATTAAGTAAACAATAGCATTCAGTGAATTATTTATCAAACATTATCGTTAGAGACAGTTTAATTAAGTACTGAAACACTTCAAATTGTGTTTCTCAGTTAGTAAGGACTCAGGGAAAGGGAAGGAAACACTGAGTCAAGACCAAGAGACAGTTATCAGAGGTTTATGCACAACCAGTTTTTAACTGATTTTGTTTTGAACATTTCATATGATTCAATGACATTTTTTTCTCATGTATTATGTTTAACAAGTATTGGATTCAATTCAATGATTATTGAAAATTGTTATAGTATGTATGAATTTAGCTTTGTGAAATGGTATTTCCACAAGTATTAAGCATTGTTATGGATTGAATAAATTATGTTTTGGAAAATTGTGATAGAATATGTTTTGAATTGTGATGGTAATTTTCATGGAAAAATGCAAATTTATGATTTGAATTGTGATGAGCATAAAAATTATTGGATATTGGAATTAAATTTGAATCGAATTATATTGTGATTTATGCTCACTAAAAGGATTGTGATATTATTTTATATCTCACTATAGATGCTTGACTAGGTTATTACCCGTCTCTCTCATTTGTTGAGAAGACAATGGAGTTAGTTGTGTTTTGATTACCATGGTACGTGCATAGGCTTAGATTTTCCTCTGATTTGAGGTTAGATCTAAGTTTATTTTATCGTTATGGCCCTTACGGAAGATTCATTATTGTGATGGTACTGTGCACGATGACTCGACCTCCCCGACCATAGGGAGTTAGAATCACCCCGAAGATGGTCCTTTCGGATTAGTCTTGCATAGTTAGTGAGATAAAGAATGGCTTTTGAGATAAAGAATGATTTTTGAGATACAGCATAGTTTTTGAGATACAGCATGGTTTTTGAGATACAACATGATTTTTGAGACACAGAATGTTTTTAAACAGTAAAGAATTATGATTTCAGTTATGATTTATGTATAATTGATTTTGTTGGAACTACCTTAAATGGTTAGTCATGATTTGATAAATTGAATTTCATGATCAAAGTCATTTTATACAAATGATTTACATTATTGGCAATGAATATTTTGAGTTTTGGAATTTGATGAGTATTCAGATTTCCAAATTATTTATCAGAATTTTGTCAATGTATATTGTACTATGTTTTAAATTATAGTTGTGCACCACTGAGTTCACCACTCAGCGATAGCTTTGTATGCTGTCGCAGGTAAGAAGAGCATAGAGCAGTGAGTAAGTTTCTTTGAAGACACTTTCAGATCAGCTCCAGGTGTATTATAGGTATACCCATGTATATAGGTTTTGATGTATGCATGTAATAATATGTATGTAAATTATTTGAGTAGTTGTATAAAAACTCTTGTAAAATATTTTGGTAGGTAATTAAATGTAAATTATTGTAAATGTAAATTTAAGATTTCATTTACTTGAATAGTTTTGTAATATAAATTTTGAGTGTTATAATCAATGAAATATTTCTTCATGATGAGATTAGTTTGAAAATGAATTGATTATTTATTGAGAATTGAATTGTGAATTGAATTAAAGTTTATTGGAGTTGTATTTGAGAAAACATATTGGGAGCATTTTCTTTTGCAGGATTGAAGAACTGTTTTCTCAAAATACAGTCGGCACTTTGCCGAAATTTTGAAAAAAATTTTATAACACCAGATTTTAATCAATGATTTAAATTTCACAAAAATTGCTTTTAAATCCCTTGTAGTATATTTAATGGATTATCGGTAGGAGAAGTACGGTAATTCATTAGGTGTACTACGGGATCATGTTACATCTTACAAGGGAGTAGGGTGTGACATGTTTTGTGGTATCAGAGCAATGGTTTAAAGTAAATTTTGAACTGTGAATTTGAAATCTTTTTGTCGATAACTACAACTGCTCAAATGTTTGATACATATAGTTCATTTATATCATAAATATGAACTAATGGAGAGGAATCTCCTTATGTTGGTTGTACAGGAATAGAAAATCCTATGAAAAGATATGGAAGAGAAGAATGAGACAATAGAACAGTCCGTGATGGCAGAAGTACAAGTTGAGGCCCTAGCTCCACAAAGTGTCGAAGGCCCGACTGTACCAGTTTTACCAGTACAAATTACTGCACAAATGGCCCAGTAAATGGCCACTTTCTTCCAACAAATGGCTGATAATCACACCAAGCCCAAGCATGCACTCCAACCCCCACAAGGGCAACATGAAATAGAGAAGAGAGAGAAACCTATGGGCCAGAGCTCAAGCAGTAATTTGAGAAAGAGAAAAGAAATTGAGGAGCCCTGAGCTCAGGGATATAACAGAGGTGGATCATCAAGGCAGAGACCACCAAGGTCCAGTCGTCGAACAACTAGAAGTTCCTACCCTTCTCGTCAATGTGAAGCTTGTGGAAGATATCATGGTGGGATATGCTATAAGGCTATTGGAGCCTGTTATAACTGTGGAGGCACAGGACACTTTGCCAAGGACTGCACCAGTAGTCGCAGAGTTGGACCACCCCCTACTACTGCAGAAGGATCAGTTCAGAGCCCTGTCACTAGAAGTTCACAACCACCTAGCAGAGGTAGAGGCAGGGGTAGAGGTAGCCTAGCAGGCAGCCAAGGCACAGTGAAACATTCAGAGCAAGACACTGCTCCAGCCAGAATCTATGCAATAAGACAAAGGGAAGAGGCCAAAACATCTAATGTTGTGGCTGGTACCTTCTCAACTTTTAATCAAGATATGTTTGTGTTATTTGATCCGGGTTCTACCCATTCTTATGTGAGTGCTAGCATCATTGATTGTATTGTTGTTCCATGTACAAAAATGTACTTTGAGGTGCTAGTAACAAGTCCGCTAGGATAGGAGGTCAGGGTTAATAAAATGTATAAGGATTGTGATAATAAGTGAAATCAGTTTTGGAAGAGTTTATCGGCGAAAAGTATTTTCTAACACACTATAAATTATAAAGCTAAATGGCAAGCCTACTTAATGTAAGGCAAGAGGACGTAAAAGTAAGATGCGGTAATAGAATTGTTCTAGATGAAGGCAGAGATGTTACAGTTGTTAATTGTTAATGGATATTGTAATCAGAATAAGTTTCAGGTATCGGTGAATTCGAAAAGGATAAAAGATAGGAAACTTTGATCTATTGGGATGTATCATAGTAATTATGCAATGTTCTTGATGTTTATACTGTAAGCTGCAGATTACAGTACTGACTTGAGATTATTGTGTAGAGCTACGTACTACCCGATAGTATACCTAGATAAGAATAGTTACCAACGGCATCTGTTTTGGTATAGTTATGCCAGGACAGAATTTAATTGTTAGAAATAAGTTTGAAAATCCTACTTAGGGATCTAAAACTCAAAGGTTAGAATATCGAAAGGTTATAGTTCAGTACAAAAGGAAGTAAGTTATGGAATATTAACAGATAAACAGAGTTATGAAAGTAAAAAAAATAAAAAATTCGAACAATTGGTTCAAATATAACAAAGAAATGTTACGAATGTGAGGAAGACTATGGACTAGAATGGTCAGAGGACCAATGACTAGATAAATGATTCTAACATGACCTCAAGGGTCATTCAAGAAGGAACATGAATCGAAATATTAGACAGGAAAATAGTAAGAGAAGATTGGTGATATACAAACAAATTAAACGTTGTATTAGATTGTTAAAAGTCTTATACAAATTTGAGGAAAAGAAGATTATACGATCGTATAAAAAGGAAAAAAATAAACGTATGACTATTGTAAGATGACTATTTGGTAAAATTTTGTGGACGAAATTTATTTTAAGGGGGGGAGAATTGTAACACCCCTATGTTCGGTAATGCGTTCTACTGTTCCTGTGACCAGTGTTGTCCGGACAGCTAGGATGCCTAGAACTACACTTCGATATGAGTGAGGAGACATTAAATAATGAAATACAAGAAAAGAAAATACAAGAAAAACAAAGGAAAAATATTAGTAAAGAAATGTAACCAAGTTAAGCTAGCCGGGAACCCTAGCGATGGGTGACTGCACGGGGAAGTCACGGCGTGGACCGTTGACTAGCCCTGGACCGCGGGGAACCTTGAAAAATATTTTTAGGAATTAAATAGACCTCTATTGAAGTATAACTATCATTAGAAATATTAAATAAAAATTAAATAATTAGTACAAAGAAAAGTGGGAAATCGAAAAACGGACAAAACCCGGTGTTACCGAAAAATCAGGAATGCAACCCGAATAGGGGCATTATGGTCATTTGACATCCCGAGTTGTCTTTTGACCTAAATGTCCATTAAAAATAAATAATATCACACTTGGAAAATATAATGAAAAAATTAATTTCGTGGTACCTAATGTAAATAACAAAAATGGAGTGTAAATGGAGTAATTATCACTTAAAACTTATTAAATGATTATCTTAGCATGAGTGGAGCACTATGGGAATTAAAAATTCACTAAGTGGGAAGATTACTCCACTAATGTCTTCTTCTTCCTCTCAAATCCTCACTTTGCCGAATTGAATTTTCTCTCCATTGTCCACCATGGCCACACCTTGCATGCAAGCTCCACTCCTAATGATCAAGCCACAATTTCTCCAATTGTTCTTCATTAAACTTGTTCTACACATCATGGGCAGCATGTAGGAAGCAAGAAAGAGAAGTTTTGGTGAAGATTTGAGAAGTCTCATCCATAGGTAAGTTTGAGTTTTTGATTGTTGCTTTGTTAAAGTTTGTAAGGGTGTTATGGGCGTTTAATTTATGGAGAAATTTTTTGAGTTTTGATGTTGAATGGGAATGTGCACTTTTGGCAGCCATGGAAGCACCTTGAAGGCAGTTTAATTGTGCTTGTAAATGGTGAATTAAATGATTGATTAAATGTATATTGTGTAGGAAATTGTTTGGGTAGTGTATGCTTAGTATATGTAAATGTAAAATGAGATTTAAAGCATGGAAAGTAATGGAATGTAAGTGTACCATTGTAGCAGTTTGCTAACTCTTAAGGAATGCTAGAGTTCATTCTTGGTTTATGGAATAATGATGTTAAAATGTGTTGGTTGTTGTGGCAGTTTGAGTGCATGTATGATGGTGTGAAGTTGGGCATGTAAATGGGCATGAATTGGTGATTGAACTGTTGTAAATTGAGTTGCAAAATTGTTATAGTATGTATGAATTTAGCTTTGTGAAATGGTATTTCCACAAGTATTAAGCATTTTTATGGATTGAATAAATTATGTTTTGGAAAATTGTGATAGAACATGTTTTGAATTGTGATGGTAATTTTCATTGAAAAATGCAAATTTATGATTTGAATTGTGATGAGCATAAAAATTATTGGATATTGGAATTGAATTTGAATCGAATTATATTGTGATTTATGCTCACTAAAAGGATTGTGATATTATTTTATATCTCACTATAGATGCTTGACTAGGTTATTACCCGTCTCTCTCATTTGTTGAGAAGACAATGGAGTTAGTTGTGTTTTGATTACCATGGTACGTGCACAGGCTTAGATTTTCCTCTGATTTGAGGTTAGATCTAAGTTTATTTTATCGTTATGGCCCTTACGGAAGATTCATTATTGTGATGGTACTGCGCACGATGATTCGACCTCCCCGACCATAGGGAGTTAGAATCTGATTCGACCTCCACGACCATAGGGAGTTAGAATCACCCCGAAGATGGCCCTTTCGGATTAGTCTTGCATAGTTAGTGAGATAAAGAATGGCTTTTGAGATAAAGAATGATTTTTGAGATACAGCATAGTTTTTGAGAGATAAAGAATGTTTTTGAACAGTAAAGAATTATGATTTCAGTTATGATTTATGTATAATTGATTTTGTTGGAACTACCTTAAATGGTTTGTCATGATTTGATAAATTGAATTTCGTGATCAAAGTCATTTTATACAAATGATTTACATTATTGGCAATGAATATTTTGAGTTTTGGAATTTGATGAGTATTCAGATTTCCAAATTATTTACTGTAAATTTTGTCAATGTATATTGTACTATGTTTTAAATTATAGTTGTGCACCACTGAGTTCACCACTCAGCGATAGCTTTGTATGCTGTCACAGGTAAGAAGAGCATAGAGCAGTGAGTAAGTTTCTTTGAAGACACTTTCAGATCAGCTCCAGGTATATTATAGGTATACCCATGTATATAGGTTTTGATGTATGCATGTAATAATATGTGTGTAAATTATTTGAGTAGTTGTATAAAAACTCTTGTAAAATATTTTGGTAGGTAATTAAATGTAAATTATTGTAAATGTAAATTTAAGATTTTATTTACTTGAATAGTTTTTTAATATAAATTTTGAGTGTTATAATCAATGAAATCTTAAATTTACATTTAAATGACATCATAAAGATGTCATAATTGGCCTTTTTCCTCATTTTCTTTTCCTTTCTTCACTACTCATTTTCAATTTAATTTCTAGTAATGTTTATTCATATTTTATGTCATATTAATTATTTACTCAACTGGACAAGTCGGCCAAAAATCACCTCTGAAGGCGAAATGACCAAAATGCCCTCCGTTTGGCTTAACGGGTCAAAATTGTCTGTACCGATTGAAAAATTTTTCTAAATATTTTCTTGGTATTCTAATGCCATAGGAACCTCAATGACCCTTCTCTGGAGTCTCAAAAATTATTTTATAATTTTTTCCCCGGGTCTAGGGCTCCTCGTTGCGAGAACCACAACTTCCCTCTGGTTACCCATCGCTTGGGCACCGGCTCATTTAACTTGGTTGTATTTTATTTCTAAAATTTTTACTATATTTTTCTTATTAATATTTGAGTTAATTTTGGTCCCTCACTTTAGTTTAAATATTTATCCTGACGTTTTATCTGTCCGGACCGACACCGTCACCGAATAAAGAGAATGTACGGAGTTGCTACCGGGAGGGTGTTACAACTCTTCCCCTCTAATTTAAATTTCGTCCTCGAAATTTACCCAATGTAAATAGCCAAGGAGCTAATACCTCTTTATTTCTTCACCTTTCTGTGTTATCCTACTTCACTTTCTCCTTAGTCTCAATCCTTGAAGGAACGGAAGCGTGAAAAACACAAGATTATACCATTGAATTCAAAAATTTTCACCTAGGGTCACATGCACCATGCAAGATTTATTTTTATCTATTTGATTTCAATGATAAACAACATATTAAAACTCTTTTAATATGTTTTTGGATCTGTATTTGCCATTTAAGATTTTAAAATTAATCAGATTAATTTTAGAACCCTAGATTAAATCAAGAACGATTACACTAACCTCTTGATGTGCTGCAGCGTGTCTACGCCTTTGAGATTCATCTTCAGGACACCAGATGTTGTCCCTCTAGCTTGTCCACACCAAGAACACCTATGGCAGCCCTTGAACAGCTTCTAAAGCCTTTTCTATTAATTAGAAATTCAAGTTCTGCCTTTTAAGAGATTAGAGATGCAAACAGGACACTAGAAACAATTTCTAGCGTTCTTAATTCAAGAGATTGATGGCTAATCTCTTTGAATTGATGAGAGATGAAGAGAAATAGCTGGAGAGGCTCAAAGTGGCGTGACATATGAGAGGAGAGGCTGCTGGTTATGTTTTCTTTTCATAACCACACTTAAATAGCTAGGTTAACACATTAAACCCTAGCCACATGTCACCTTTTGATTAGCTCTAGGTTTAAGTGACCCAATCACATTGTGCCAAGTGTCAAACCTATATTTAATCTTGATTTTAATCATCTTACATGATTAAAAAACATTTGGCAAGCTTATGTGTTATACCATGTGTCACCATCTCATGGTGCCACGTGTCACAATCGTGAAATGACTAAAATGCCCTCGTGTCTTAATTTTGAGTTCTTAACCCAAAATAATTATTTTCTTCTTCTAATTAATTTATATCAAATATAAATTAATTAATTAATCTCTATTAATTAATTTCTCATCAATTAAATTCATATTTAAACACTTTAAATATAAATTTAATTTATACTACACATCCAATAATCTAGATTTGGTTTCAAGTCATGCTAGGGACTTTGCAATTTTATTGCAAACCAAATCTATTTAATTAATCAATTAAACTCTTTAATTAATTAATTAAATCATATTTAAATAGGTGATAACTTGTGTATGTGTGTGACTTACTAGGCTCATCACTAATTGGCAATGAGACATGATATCAACTCTTAATATCATCAGAACTCTTTCTTACCATAAATGATTTCTCTAAATCATTTTATGAACCTCATAGACCATGGTTAACACCTAGCATAGCATGCCATGGCCACCCAATTAGTAATAAGATTTACCTTAAATGAACCTATAATCATATGTTACCATGCACTAGAATCTCTCTATACAAAATCCCAACTCAAGCCGGAGTCATGGTTTATGTCAAACTCCATTTGCTATGAATATTATGTTCTCTTTTAATTCCAGTTCTTGATTAAAAGATTTTTCTCATCGAAACTCTTTTACGAATAAATCTATCTGTCTGCCAGGAACTTGAAACATCAAGAAAAATTAAATGAACATAGGATTTTATCTCTATTTACTTAGAGGAACAGATTCCTTCTTGATCAACACCTACCTCCATATATAACTAGCAGGAGCCAACACATGCCCATATACCCATACATAGTACAAGTATGAAAGCAGTATCAAACTCAAACTACCTATATACAAGATAACGTGCTATCTCAGTCTAAAGATTATATGCATCGATATGATTTATGACAAAACATTGACAAGAGTAAACTCCATGTGCTTGTCATAAGTGTCACCGTTCGGCCTACTTATCATTTATAAGTGCCTATCATGTTTGTTATATGGCATGAGACTCACCATTCCATCTTATTTATATCTCATATAAATAACTTGGGAACAAACATGAATACAATCTTTACGATAAGTCATGTCCTTATTATGAAGTATCCTCGATTGTGAACCTATTTATGATACTTTGTGCTAGAAATATTGTCACTCATATTCTTAACAACTTAAGAATAATATTTCTAACAAAATATCAATGGACCTTTTCTATTACACATAAATATATTATGTAAACGGAAAAGTGGAAATGCCTTTTATTAATAAAATTATGTACAAGATACATACTAAATGATATGCTCTAGGCATACTACTAACAATCTCCCACTAGCACTAGAGCCATTCATTACAATACCTTAGACCCATCTTCTCAAGATGTCACTAACTGAGCTTGTGACAAAGGCTTAGTTAATGGATCATCTAAATTTTTCAGCTGATGTCATTTTTCTGCATGGCTATATCGCCTTTGCCCAACTATATGTATGATAATGTGGTAGTGCCTTTCTATGTGTTTTTATTTTTGGTGAGACCTTAGTTCCTTAGCTCAGATGATCGCTCCATTATTGTCACAAGGTAGTGGAACCGACTCAATGGAAGGAACTACTGTAAGTTACACACGAACTTCTTTATCCAAATGACTTCCTTTGCAAAGATCCGATGCAAAGAATATACTCAGCCTCTATAGTGGAATCTGCAATGCGTGCTCGCTTGGAACTCTTCCAACCGATCGCACCTCCATTACAAATGAACACATATCCAGGTAGACTTTCTATCATCGATATCCGATTGGAAATCGAATCGATGATAACCATCCAATTGCAAGTCTCCACCTCCATAAATCAAGAATAAATCCTTAGTTCTTCTCAAGTACTTAAGAATATTCTTAACAGTTATCCAGTGTTCCAAACCTGGATTGGATTGATACCTGCTAGTCAAACTAACAGCATATGCGATATCCGGCCTAGTACACAACATTGCATACATTAAACTTCCAATAGCCGAAGCATATGGAATCCTGGCCATCTTATCTCTTTCTTCAGGTGTCTTTGGAGACATCTCTTTAGAAAGGTGGATACTATGTCTCACTGGTAACAATCCTCTCTTAGAATCAAGCATGTTAAACCTCTTTAACACCTTTTCCAAGTATAGACTTTGGGATAAACCAATTATTCTTTTCGCTCCATCTCTATAGATGCGAATCCCAAGAATATAGGTTGCCTCCCCTAAGTCTTTCATGGAGAATGTATTTGACAACCATACCTTTATAGTCGTCAACATACCTATGTCATTACCTATCAACAGTATGTCATCCATATATAAGACAAGGAAAGTGATAGCACTGTCACTAACCTTCTTATATACACATGGCTCATCCTCATTTTTTATAAAACCAAAAGATTTAATGGCTTCATCAAAACGGATGTTCCAACTCCTCGAAGCTTATTTCTACCCATAAATGGATCGCTTTAGCTTGCATACCTTGGAACCATCTTGGGATTCAAATCCCTTAGGTTGTTCCATGAAAATGTTTTCTTCAATGTATCCATTGAGAAAAGTCGCTTTTGACATCCATCTGCCAAATCTCATAATCATAGTATGCAGCTATTGCTAATAAAATCCTAATTGATTTAAGCAATGCAACAGGCGAGAAAGTCTCCTCATAGTATATTCCTTGCCTTTGGCGAAACCCTTTCGCTACTAGCCTTGCCTTATAGGTCTCTACCTTTCCATCAGAACCAATTTTCTTCTTGAAAACCCATTTGTTCCCTATAGGTACAATACCTTCAGGTGGGTCAACAAGATCCCAAACTTGATTCTTATACATGGAATCAATCTCGGATTTCATAGCATCAATCCATTTTGAAGAGTCTATATCTGATATAGCTTCTTCATAGGTAAGTGAATCATCTCCATGATCTACTTCTTCATGAGTAGACAACTCTTGTTCTTCTTCATGAAGAAAACCATATCTCACTGGTGGGTGAGATACCCTGGTTGTTCTACGAGGAACAGCTGTAGATGTTTCATTAATGGGTATAGGTTGACTAGATGGATCTATATCCATCTGATCTGTTGGTTGGTCAGAATTCTCCAATTCTAACTCTATTTGCCTTCCTTTGCCTCCTTCTTGAACAAACTGTTGTTCAAGAAATGTGGCATCTCTACTTATCACAACCTTTTGTGAAGTAGGCAAATAAAAATAATATCCAAAACTATCTTTTGGATATCCAACAAATTGACCTCTTTACGATCCGGTCTCCAATTTATCGTTGTTCACTTTTGATATAAGCTGGACAACCCCAAATCTTAACATGCTTAAGACTTGGTTTTCTTCCATACCATATCTCATAAGGTGTGGAAGAAACTGATTTTGATGGAATCCTATTCAGAATATATAAAGCTGATTCTAATGCAAATCCCCAAAAGGAGATTGGCATATCAGTATAGCTCATCATACTACGTACCATATCCAATAAGGTACGATTTCTCCTTTCAGATACACCATTCAGCTGTGGCGTTCCTGGAGGAGTCAGCTGAGAAACAATGCTATGCTCTCTCAAGTATTCATCAAATTCAGTACTCAAATATTCACCTCCACGATCTGATCGAAGAGCTTTAATACTTTTTCCTGTTTGATTTTCTACTTCAGATTTAAATTCCTTAAACTTTTCTAAGGTTTCATGATTGTATTTCATCTAATACAAATACCCAAACCTTGATTTATCATCAAGAAAGGTAATAAAATAATGAAAGCCCTCTAACCATTTCTTTAAACGGACCACATACATCACTATGTATTAGTTCCAAAATATTTTCAGCTCTTAGCCCTTGTCCAACAAAGGGTGATCTAGTCATTTTGCCTTGAAGGCAAGATTCACAAGTTGGAGTAGGCTCAGAGCCCAATGAGGATAGAATCCCCATTTTCTCCAATTTTGCAATCCTATCTTCTGCAACATGACATAACCTTAAGTGCCAAATATATTTTGAACTTGAGTTGGTTTTCACCATGGCATTGCATTCATTTAGATTACTATACTCTGGCCAGTGGAAACACTTTCTTACTGACAATGGAAACACTTTCCTGTTGGCAATGGAAACACTTTCCTGTTGGCAGTGGAGACACTTTCCTTTGCCTTTATCAGCTTTAATCTTCCTTTCTGCTTAGCTATTTTCTTGGAAGGACCAGAATCTGAGATTTCTTTTTCTTATTGCGCTTCTTCTTGTTGGACTTTCCAAGAGAAGAAGATGCAATCAAAGCTACCTCTTTTCCTTTATTGCCCAAGCATATTCTTTTGGGCAATAACCAAAGATGTTGAGTAATTCAGCTAAGGTGCATTCCTGTTTAGTCATATGGAAATTTGTCACAAAATTCCCAAAAGACTCAGGAAGGGACTGAAGGATCAAATCCGTTTGTAGTTGGAAATCCATGTTGAAGTCAAGATGTTCCAACTGCTCAATCAGCCGAATCATCTTGTGGACATGATCCCCAACATTCTGTCCCTTAGACATCCTCATACGGAATAACTGTTTAGATATCTCATACCTAGCATTCCTGCTGTGCTCACCATACAACTCTTGTAGGTGAAGGAGGATCTGACTCGCACTCTGCATGTTCTCATGTTGCTTCTGTAACTCATTACTCATAGAAGCAAGCATGTAACACTTAGCTCTCATATCATGCTCCTTCCACTTGTCCAAAGTTTCATGTTCCTCTTGTGTGGCCTCTGGAGGTAAGGGACCAGGAACATTTGAATCTAGAACATATCCTATATGTTCAAGGTTCATGACAAGTTACAAATTTCTTAGCCAATCAGACAGATTTGGTCCTGTCAACCTGTTGTGATCAAGTATGCTTGCAAGGATATTGGATGGTGGTGGTTGTTTTGTGCTCATTATTATTAGAAAATTAATTGCAGAAAATAACCAGATTAATTAGTAAATGTATCATGTAATTAACCAAAATGATTATGGTCTTTTAATCAAATTGGTCCTCCCACTAACTTAGCGAATCCTACACTTCCAAAGTAGAAAACGGAAATCCTAGTTGGATGGATTTCTAGTGGGTGATTGAATTCTTATAATTCTATTGATCATCCTCAGGTACATCCATTATTGGAATTACAATAAACTATAAGTGAGCAACTCCTTGCCCATCACATCTCATGTGAGGTTCAACTTTTCTAGCCCCTAATGCTCAAAATCTCAAGTACATCCAATATTGACTTATCTTGCATTAGTTAAGTTGATCCCATTGAGCCAGTAATTATGCAAATAATTTTAATGTCCTCAGGTACATCCAATATTGGCCACCAAACCATTTACATATTTACAACATCTCATGCTTAACAATTATTCTTAAGAAAATCTCTTAAATTAATTGCATCTCATGCAACTATTTAAAATTTCTTAAAATAATTGCCCCAATGGAGGGCTTATGTTATAATTACTTTAATTATAGCATTTCCAACTTAATCATTTGTTTGGAAGATTTTATAGCCATCCTAATTACTATTAAGGTCTCACTTTGCACATTATCCATTTAGCATGCATATATCATATAATTGCATACATTCCCATACATCTCATGCATTCATGGATAAGCAGTAAATATGGTATGATCATGAACTTTCTAAGGGATTCAATTGAGCCACCAAGAATTGAATCAGGCATTCCTAGGTGCATTTCATTCATTCATTTTACAAGAGTTGCTGAAGGAGTACATAATCAACACTTGATCTTGAATTCCTCCCACTGGTCCCACCAATGCTCTTGACCTCCTTGAACTTCTTGCAATCCAATATTACATAGTAATCCTTGGCATACCAAGGCGAATTTACAAGAACTTAAATAAATGAAATTACAACCCAAAAATATTACAAACTTAATAATATATGCCCAAAATAAATTAAAATAAATTAATTAATTTACAATCCCAAAGAAACATAAAAGAAATAAATCCAATCACATTGGTCTTTTATAGTCCATGATCATCCATCATGCATATCACTATTTAACAATTAAATAAAACATACATACTTAAATTAAATTGAATATCTCATATTCAACTTAAAAATCCAGATTTGAATATGATTCAAATAAATTTAAAAATTCAGATTTGAATCTCATTCAAACAAATTTAAAAATTCATATTTGAATCACATTCAAACAACTTCAAAAATTCAGATTTGAATCACATTCAAACATTGTTTAAAAAATCAGATTTGAATCATATTCAAATATTTTTTAAGAAATCAGATCTGAATTTTATTGAATCAATTTTAAAAAATCAGATTTAAATATGATTCAAACAACTTTAAAAATTCAGATTTGAATCACATTCAAACAACTTTTAAAATTCAGATTTGAATCACATTCAAACAATTTTTAAAATTCTGATTTGAATCATAATTTAATTGTGTGATTAAAACAACTAATTAAACACTTTAATTAGTCAAAGAATAGGCCTTAGATCATACAACAATTGCAGAATTAAAAGCCAAACCTTGAACCACCCATGGAACCAAACCATGCGCACCATTGAGGGTATTTTTCAAGTATGCCGCCAACTTGCTTTGCAACCAGCAATGAACTTTTGATCTCATGATCAAACACACAATTAAATCATATAATCAACAATCTAAATGGCAAATATAGTGGCTCTGATACCAATTGAAGGAACGGAAGCGTGAAAAACACAAGATTATACCATTGAATTCAAAAATTTTCACCTAGGGTCACATGCACCATGCAAGATTTATTTTTATCTATTTGATTTCAATGATAAACAACATATTAAAACTCTTTTAATATGTTTTTGGATCTGTATTTGCCATTTAAGATTTTAAAATTAATCAGATTAATTTTAGAACCCTAGATTAAATCAAGAACGATTACACTAACCTCTTGATGTGCTGCAGTGTTCGCGCTTTGAGATTCATCTTCAGACACCAGATGTTGGTCCTCTAGCTTGTCCACACCAAGAACACCTATGGCAGCCCTTGAACAGCTTCTAAAGCCTTTTCTATTAATTAGAAATTCAAGTTCTGCCTTTTAAGAGATTAGAGATGCAAACAGGACACTAGAAACAATTTCTAGCGTTCTTAATTCAAGAGATTGATGGCTAATCTCTTTGAATTGATGAGAGATGAAGAGAAATAGCTGGAGAGGCTCAAAGTGGCGTGACATATGAGAGGAGAGGCTGCTGGTTATGTTTTCTTTTCATAACCACACTTAAATAGCTAGGTTAACACATTAAACCCTAGCCACATGTCACCTTTTGATTAGCTCTAGGTTTAAGTGACCCAATCACATTGTGCCAAGTGTCAAACCTATATTTAATCTTGATTTTAATCATCTTACATGATTAAAAACATTTGGCAAGCTTATGTGTTATGCCATGTGTCACCATCTCATGGTGCCACGTGTCACAATCGTGAAATGACCAAAATGCCTCGTGTCTTAATTTTGAGTTCTTAACCCAAAATAATTATTTTCTTCTTCTAATTAATTTATATCAAATATAAATTAATTAATTAATCTCTATTAATTAATTTCTCATCAATTAAATTCATATTTAAACACTTTAAATATAAATTTAATTTATACTACACATCCAATAATCTAGATTTGGTTTCAAGTCATGCTAGGGACTTTGCAATTTTATTGCAAACCAAATCTATTTAATTAATCAATTAAACTCTTTAATTAATTAATTAAATCATATTTAAATAGGTGATAACTTGTGTATGTGTGTGACTTACTAGGCTCATCACTAATTGGCAATGAGACATGATATCAACTCTTAATATCATCAGAACTCTTTCTTACCATAAATGATTTCTCTAAATCATTTTATGAACCTCATAGACCATGGTTAACACCTAGCATAGCATGCCATAGCCACCCAATTAGTAATAAGATTTACCTTAAATGAACCTATAATCATATGTTACCATGCACTAGAATCTCTCTGTTACAAAATCCCAACTCAAGCTGGAGTCATGGTTTATGTCAAACTCCATTTGCTATGAATATTATGTTCTCTTTTAATTCCAGTTCTTGATTAAAAGATTTTTCTCATCAGAAACTCTTTTCTGAATAAATCTATCTGTCCTGGCCAGGAACTTGAAACATCAAGAAAAATTAAATGAACATAGGATTTTATCTCTATTTACTTAGAGGAACAGATTCCTTCTTGATCAACACCTACCTCCATATATAACTAGCAGGAGCCAACACATGCCCATATACCCATACATAGTACAAGTATGAAAGCAGTATCAAACTCAAACTACCTATATACAAGATAATCTGCTATCTCAGTCTAAAGATTATATGCACTGATATGATTTATGACAAAACATTGACAAGAGTAAACTCCATGTGCTTGTCATAAGTGTCACTGGTTCGGCCTACTTATCATTTATAAGTGCCTATCATGTTTGTTATATGGCATGAGACTCACCATTCCATCTTATTTATATCTCATATAAATAACTTGGGAACAAACATGAATACAATCTTTCTGGATAAGTCATGTCCTTATTATGAAGTATCCTCGATTGTGAACCTATTTATGATACTTTGTGCTAGAAATATTGTCACTCATATTCTTAACAACTTAAGAATAATATTTCTAACAAAATATCAATGGACCTTTTCTATTACACATAAATATATTATGTAAACGGAAAAGTGGAAATGCCTTTTATTAATAAAATTATGTACAAGATACATACTAAATGATATGCTCTAGGGCATACTACTAACAATCCTATCCTCAAATAGTTATGTACTCATCCTTTTTCATCTTAAATACAGTCTCCTTCTCATCTCCATTCACTATCTCATTGTCTCTTCACTCTCTTATTCCATACCTTAACCTAAAATAAACAAGAAATACAGATCTGCAATAGTGTCACCTCGACTCAAATGAATGCAATGCATGATATGCAATCTATCTAGGTCCAGAAACGCCTAAACCGCGCTCTGATACCACTAAATGTGACACTTTACCTGCCACAGCAGTAGCCGAGCAAGTTATGCCACTCAAAATTTGAGCACTCTATTTTATCTTAATTCATTTTTATCATAGTTTTGAACATAACTTGTGAAATATAATTCATTTTAAACCATTTATCGAAATTATTATTTATTTGAGGTTCCGAAAATTTTAAAGAAAATCCGGCAGAGTACCGGCTAAAAATGGAGAAAAGAGTTCTTCGGAACCTGTGAAAAACACTTCCTATGATCATATTCAATCAATCCCCACTCCAATTATCAACAAAGTCTCAGAATAATTTCATCAATTTCATTTATTTCTCAATCATTCATCTCATGGTACTCATATACAATTCACATTTTGTATCACATCAAGTTACAGCAATTTCTTAACGATTCCTCTTTTTATCATTTCACATCATCATTAGACTCAAATCATAAATAAATTCTCACATGTGATTTATAATCACAAATTACAAGTACTTACATTAATACAAAATTATATTATATTTGTTCAAATACATATGATAAAATAAGAGTTTAATTACCAAATTTACAAAAATCTCAGAATACAAGATGAGACCTAGTGTCCTACCAATGCACTGTAGTCTGTGAGGTGACACGGACGCTATGCAGAATTGTGAATGGCCTTACCCAATCTGTGGTCTACCAGGCCCTCTGTCCAAATCTTCAGTACCTACGCGTTGCAAAAGCGACGCGCTAAGCATAAAGCTTAGTGGTGTCAATAATACAAGAAAATATAATATGCTAATAAAAATCATAATTTCTTAGCCATTGTGTTCATAAGAACTGAATAATTACCAACTTAATGTTTAGTCGAGGGCTAATTACGTTTTATGATATTAACTTCTTCATGCATTTTGTTAATTATTTTCTTCATGATCTTGAGTTTCTTTGTATTCTATCATAATCATTCCTGATATTTAATTTTTGTATTTTCTTTAACAATCAGTTCAATTACAGTTATACTTTTCCATGCCCAAGTAACCTATACCAAACGACTGGACTGGATAACGGGTCGTTGGCACTGGACACCGCGGTGTCTCAGGCCGTCATACCATGGGACGCAGAACGTCAACCACGTATGCAGTCAGTATGGCTAAAAAGCCATGATATCACATAATCGGCATAAAAGCCATGAATACAGGCATAAAAGCCATGAATACGGGCATAAAGCCATGAATACAGGCATAAAGCCTTTCGTAGTACTGCTAAAACAATACCCTATTGGCATGCCAAACTATCCAAACCAATCACATTAGGCCTACTAGGGCATTTTGCATTTTTAAGTTTCACATTTTTGAATTTCAAGTTTTGGTGTCACTATTCATTTCATTGGTCAACAAGAAAGTTGACTTTTGCATAGAGAATATGCACACTGACTTTGACACTTCAAACATACCACATTTTTCATTTAAAACTTATTGGCATTAAGCATTAATACCATTTCTAAGCTTTAACCAAGGGAAACAAAATTTTTTGTTTTTGAAACTTAACTTTACTATTCCATTAAGCACTGTTGCAATGGGAATTTGAGGAAATGGTAAACATGAAAGTTGTTCCTTATTTTGTCTAGTTGAATTTCCTTTTTTGAATCACTCCATTTGGAGTTTTCTAGCTCAAGTTATGGCCAAAATAAGTTTCTCGCTCGCAATCGCTCATGCTTTGAGATTTTAGGTCTGGCAGATTTTTGGTCCAACTTTGGTCAGTAATTTGATCAAGTTAAGTTCATAATTTGGTCTAACGTTCTTCTTATGAAATGTTCTACCATACCTTAGGTTTCCATCGGTTCAAGAATTGCCTAAATCCGAGTTTTCTAGAGAGAGTTATAGTCCTCCAAACATTACTGCTCAAATGAAAATCTGCAGAGTTACAGGTTTGATAACTAAACTTTGCCCAATAATTTGAATGGGTTAATGGAATAATTTGGGGTGATGTTCTTCATGAAAATTGTTTTTCTATATCATATCTTGTTACTGTAAAAATTTCAGGTCAATTTGATCATTCTACAGTGAGTTATGGCCAAATGAACAGTTACTGTTCATTTGGTCATTCTACAGGGGCTGTTTGCAGGGTATCCGGATTGGGGCCAACTTTTGGTCCTCTTGCTTTGGTCTTTTGGGCATGGTTTCTTCAGCAAAAATGTGCCATTATAAGCCTAGTTTCATGTCCAATTGGTCAAACACCAATTGAACCTACACAGCCAAAGTTATGGCAGTCCAAGTGGACTGAAATTTCAGTCACTCAGCTGCTGTCCTTAGGCAGCCTACACATTCACTTGGCCATGCTATATTTCAGTCCAAATTGAGGTCAACTTACCTAAAATGGTCACTAATTGACCACTAAAATGTTCTCTAACAATTTCATAAGCTAAATCCAAGTTTCACTCCCAAACCCTATTTCATATTCAAGGTTTACTCCCATTTACCTTAGTTAGCATACCAATTCATTATACATGTATATATGTACCTTAAATATCATCTTTAGTCCACTCTAAGTCCATCAAAATAGTCACCCTTATCCCTTCCTTAGGGCTGCCAAAATTTCAAGGAGTATATACACATGAGTTTAGTCCATTTAATTTATCATTTCTTAGCAATTTCAAGTTCCCAACATGAAATAAAAGAAACACTTGCATAAATAAGCACTAACCTCTTTAATGGTAGAATTTTCCAAGATTAAACTTCACTTTCCTTCACTTTCTAGGCTGCCAAACACTTCCCCAAGAGGTATGGACAAGTTTTAATGAAAGGTGTCTAGGGTTTAGTAGTGAAAATTCATGGGAAATGGAGGAAATGAAAGAAAATTTTCATGGAGGGAGGAAGAAGAGAAACTCACGTTTTTGGCTGAAGAGAAGGCAGCTGGTATTTTAATTCCTTTGGCCATGTTTATCTCTTTTATGTTTTAATTAATAGGTTGTTTAAATATGATTGGTTAGAACTTTTAAATGACATCATAAAGATGTCATAATGGGCCTTTTTCCTCATTTTCTTTTCCTTTCTTCACTACTCATTTTCAATTTAATTTCTAGTAATGTTTATTCATATTTTATGTCATATTAATTATTTACTCAACTGGACAAGTCGGCCGAAAATCACCTCTGAAGGCGAAATGACCAAAATGCCCTCCGTTTGGCTTAACGGGTCAAAATTGTCTGTACCGATTGAAAAATTTTTCTAAATATTTTCTTGGCATTCTAATGCCATAGGAACCTCAATGACCCTTCTCTGGAGTCTCAAAAATTATTTTATAATTTTTCCCCTGGGTCTAGGGCTCCTCGTTGCGAGAACCGCAACTTCCCTCTGAGTTACCCATCGCTAGGCACCTACCATTTAACTTGGTTGTATTTTATTTCTAAAATTTTTACTATATTTTTCTTATTAATATTTGAGTTAATTTTGGTCCCTCACTTTAGTTTAAATATTTTTTCGGACGTTCTAGCTGTCCGGACCGACACCGATCACCGGAACAGTAGAATGTACGGAGTTGCTACCGGGAGGGTGTTACAACTCTTCCCCTCTAATTTAAATTTCGTCCTCGAAATTTAGCCAATGTAAATAGCCAAGGAGCTAATACCTCATTATTTCTTCACCTTTCCGTGTTATCCTACTTCACTTTCTCCTTAGTCTCAATCCTATCCCCAAACAGTTAAGTACTCATCCTTTTTCATCTTAAATACAGTCTCCTTCTCATCTCCATTCACTATCTCATTGTCTCTTCACTCTCATATTCCATACCTTAACCTAAAATAAACAAGAAATACAGATCTGCAATAGTGTCACCTCGATTCATATGAATGCAATGCATGATATGCAATCTATCTAGGTCCAGAAACGCCTAAACCGCGCTCTGATACCACTAAATGTGACATTCTTACTCTGGCCACAAGCAGCCGAGCAAGTTATGCCACTCAGTGTGCCGGAGCACTCTATTTTATCTTAATTCATTTTTATCATAGTTTTGAACATAACTTGTGAAATATAATTCATTTTAAACCATTTATCGAAATTATTATTTATTTGAGGTTCCAAAAATTTTAAAGAAAATCCGGCAGAGTACCGGCTAAAAATGGAGAAAACAGTTCTTCGGAACCTGTGAAAAACACTTCCTATGATCATATTCAATCAATCCCCACTCCAATTATCAACAAAGTCTTAGAATAATTTCATCAATTTCATTTATTTCTCAATCATTCATCTCATGGTACTCATATACAATTCACATTTTGTATCACATCAAGTTACAGCAATTTCTTAACGATTCCTCTTTTTATCATTTCACATCATCATTAGACTCAAATCATAAATAAATTCTCACATGTGATTTATAATCACAAATTACAAGTACTTACATTAATACAAAATTATATTACATTTGTTCAAATATATATGATAAAATAAGAGTTTAATTACCAAATTTACAAAAATCTCAAAATACAAGATGGGACCTAGTGTCCTACCAATGCAATCAGAGTCTGTGAGGTGACACGGACGCTATGCGTAATCGTGAATGGCCTTACCCAACTGTGGTCTACCGCCCTCTGTCCAAATCTTCGCACTATGCGCGTTGCAAAAGCGACGCGCTAAGCATAAAGCTTAGTGGTGCCAATAATACAAGAAAATATAATATGCTAATAAAAATCATAATTTCTTAGCCATTGTGTTCATAAGAACTGAATAATTACCAACTTAATGTTTAGTCGAGCGCTAATTACGTTTTATGATATTAACTTCTTCATGCATTTTGTTAATTATTTTCTTCATGATCTTGAGTTTCTTTGTATTCTATCATAATCATTCCTGATATTTAATTTTTGTATTTTCTTTAACAATCGGTTCAATTACGCTTATACTTTTCCATGCCCAAGTAACCTATCTTGAACGATCGATCGATAACGGGTCGTTGGCACTAGACACCGCGATGTCTCGTCGTCATACCATGGGACGCAGTAACGCCAACCACGATAAACAAGATGGCTAAAAAGCCATGATATCACATAATCGCATAAAAGCCATGAATACGGGCATAAAAGCCATGAATACGGGCATAAAGCCATGAATACAGGCATAAAGCCTTTCGCAGTACTGCTAAAACAATACCCTATTGGCATGCCAAACTATCTAAACCAATCACATTAGGCCTACTAGGGCATTTTGCATTTTTAAGTTTCACATTTTTGAATTTCAAGTTTTGGTGTCACTATTCATTTCATTGGTCAACAAGAAAGTTGACTTTTGCATAGAGAATATGTACACTGACTTTGGCACTTCAAACATACCACATTTTTCATTTAAAACTTGTTGGAATTAAGCATTAATGCCATTTCTAAGCTTTAACCAAGGGAAACAAAATTTTCAGTTTTTGAAACTTAAATTTACTATTCCATTAAGCACTGTTGCAGTGGGAATTTGAGAAAATGGTAAACATGAAAGTTGTTCCTTATTTTGTCTAGTTGAATTTCCTTTTTTGAATCACTCCATTTGGAGTTTTCTAGCTCAAGTTATGGCCAAAATAAATTTACTGTTCACTTGCACTGTTCATGCTGAGATTTTGGGTCTGGCAGATTTTTGGTCCAACTTTGGTCAGTAATTTGATCAAGTTAAGTTCATAATTTGGTCTAACTTTCTTCTTATGAAATGTTATACCATACCTTAGGTTTCCATCGGTTCAAGAATCGCCTAAATCCGAGTTTTCTAGAGAGAGTTATAGTCCTCCAAACATTACTGCTCAAATGAAAATCTGCAGAGTTGCAGGTTTGATAACTCAACTTTGCCCAATAATTTGAATGGGTTAATGGCATAATTTGGGGTGATGTTCTGCATGAAAGTTGTTTGTCTATATCATATCTTGTTACTGTAAAAATTTCAGGTCAATTTGACCATTCTACAGTGAGTTATGGCCAAATGAACAGTTACTGTTCATTTGGTCATTCTGCAGGGGCTGTTTGCAGGGTATCCGGATTGGGGCCAACTTTTGGTCCTCTTGCTTTGGTCTTTTGGGCATGGTTTCTTCAGCAAAAATGTGCCATTATAAGCCTAGTTTCATGTCCAATTTTCCAAACACCAATTGAACCTACACAGCCAAAGTTATGGCAGTCCAAGTGGACTAAAATTTCAGTCACTCTGCTGCTGTCCTTAGGCAGCCTACACATTCACTTGGCCATGCTATATTTCAGCCCAAATTGTGGTCAACTTACCTAAAATGGTCACTAATTGACCATTAAAATGTTCTCTAACAATTTCGTAAGCTAAATCCAAGTTTCACTCCCAAACCCTAGTTCATATTCAAGGTTTACTCCCATTTACCTTAGTTAGCACACCAATTCATTATACATGTATATATGTACCTTAAATATCATCTTTAGTCCACTCTAAGTCCATCAAAACAGTCACCCTTATCCCTTCCTTAGGGCTGCCAAAATTTCAAGGAGTATATACACATGAGTTTAGTCCATTTAATTTATCATTTCTTAGCAATTTCAAGTTCCCAACATGAGATAAAAGAAACACTTGCATAAATAAGCACTAACCTCTTTAATGGCAGAATTTTCCAAGATTAAACTTCACTTTCCTTCAATTTCTAGGCTGCCAAACACTTCCCCAAGAGGTATGGACAAGTTTTAATGAAAGGTGTCTAGGGTTTAGTAATGAAAATTCATGGGAAATGGAGGAAATGAAAGAAAATTTTCATGGAGGGAGGAAGAAGAGAAACTCACGTTTTTGGCTGAAGAGAAGGCAGCTGGTATTTTAATTCCTTTGGCCATGTTTATCTCTTTTATGTTTTAATTAATAGGTTGTTTAAATATGATTGGTTAGAACTTTTAAATGACATCATAAAGATGTCATAATGGGCCTTTTTCCTCATTTTCTTTTCCTTTCTTCACTACTCATTTTCAATTTAATTTCTAGTAATGTTTATTCATATTTTATGTCATATTAATTATTTACTCAACTGGACAAGTCGGCCAAAAATCACCTCTGAAGGCGAAATGACCAAAATGCCCTCCGTTTGGCTTAACGGGTCAAAATTGTCTGTACCGATTGAAAAATTTTTCTAAATATTTTCTTGGCATTCTAATGCCATTGGAACCTCAATGACCCTTCTCTGGAGTCTCAAAAATTATTTTATAATTTTTCCCCCGGGTCTAGGGCTCCTCGTTGCAAGAACCGCAACTTCCCTCTGGTTACCCATCGCTTGGGCACCGGCTCATTTAACTTGGTTGTATTTTATTTCTAAAATTTTTACTATATTTTTCTTATTAATATTTGAGTTAATTTTGGTCCCTCACTTTAGTTTAAATATTTTTCCGGACGTTCTAGCTGTCCAGACCGACACCGGTCACCGGAACAGTAGAATGTACGGAGTTGCTACCGGGAGGGTGTCACAACTCTTCCCCTCTAATTTAAATTTCGTCCTCGAAATTTACCCAATGTAAATAGCCAAGGAGCTAATACCTCTTTATTTCTTCACCTTTCCTTAGTCTCAATCCTATCCTCAAACAATTATGTACTCATCCTTTTTCATCTTAAATACAGTCTCCTTCTCATCTCCATTCACTATCTCATTGTCTTTTCACTCTCTTATTCCACACCTTAACCTAAAATAAACAAGAAATACAGATCTGCAATAGTGTCACCTCGACTCATATGAATGCAATGCATGATATGCAATCTATCTAGGTCCAGAAACGCCTAAACCGCGCTCTAATACCACTAAATGTGACAACTGTAGCCGAGCAAGTTATGCCACTCAGTGTGCCAGAGCACTCTATTTTATCTTAACTCTTATTTTATCATATGTATTTGAACAAATGTAATATAATTTTGTATTAATGTAAGTACTTGTAATTTGTGATTATAAATCACATGTGAGAATTTATTTATGATTTGAGTCTAATGATGATGTGAAATGATAAAAAGAGGAATCGTTAAGAAATTGCTGTAACTTGATGTGATACAAAATGTGAATTGTATATGAGTACCATGAGATGAATGATTGAGAAATAAATGAAATTGATGAAA
Organism: Hevea brasiliensis; assembly: GCF_030052815.1. NCBI lineage: Eukaryota > Viridiplantae > Streptophyta > Magnoliopsida > Malpighiales > Euphorbiaceae > Hevea > Hevea brasiliensis. The sequence goes on along the minus strand of NC_079510.1, from coordinate 19,416,538 downwards.
TTATTCTGAGACTTTGTTGATAATTGGAGTGGGGATTGATTGAATATGATCATAGGAAGTGTTTTTCGCAGGTTCCGAAGAACTGTTTTCTCCATTTTTAGCCGGTACTCTGCCGAATTTTCTTTAAAATTTTCGGAACCTCAAATAAATAATAATTTCGATAAATGGTTTAAAATGAATTATATTTCACAAGTTATGTTCAAAACTATGATAAAAATGAATTAAGATAAAATAGAGTGCTCCGGCACACTGAGTGGCATAACGTGCTCGGCTACACTGTAGCCGAGTAAGGGGTGTCACACAGTGTACATACATTACAATACAAAATGCAAACTATGGTATACTCAATATACCCGATGATCTCTCAATGTAGTACTAGCAGCCTAGTCTGTTGCCTTGTCAGTCTGTCTACCTGCGACAGTAATGAAAAGCTATCGCTGAGTAAAATTTACTCAGTGGTGCACAATAACAATTTGAAATGTGATATATAAATCTTTTATTAACAATTCACAAATCAAATAGTTCACAATTTACAAAGTTCATGTAACACAAATTTGATCAAATAACTGAGTAACACAGTTTTGCCAATCAATAATACAATTTGATCAAATAACTGAATAACACACTGTTGCCCATCAATAATATAATTTGATCAAGTAACTGAATAATACAGTTTTGCCAATCAATAACACCATTTGATCAAATAATTGAATAATACAGTGTTGCCAATCAATATCACAATTTAGGCCATGATACAATTTTTCCACACATGCCGTGTTGTACACCACTTCAAGACACACTCACCCCAATAATCGAAATCAATGAGGGAGGAAGCTAGCTGAATAATGAGTACTCATCCACACTCACCTCAGACTGACAAGTCAAAGAGGGAGGAATATAGTGTACTTATCAGAGCACTTGCAGGCGTTACGTATCACCATCCCTGTAAGCTCCTGGGTTCACGCGTGAAAGTTCCCAGGAATCGTAGGCGTTACGTATCGCCGTCCCTACTTTTCTCCGATACCACTAAACACAATTTATCTCAAAATTTCCATTTACAAAGTAGGCAACACAATAATTTCCAAATAATATTCCCAAAACCAAAACAATAAAAAATTATTTATAACTCATTTTTCCAAATAAATTTGCTAGTAAAAGCAGTGAATATAAAAGTATTGTGCACCGACACAATTTAAAACTATAATGTTCAATTAAATTTTTAAGTAAAAAAAGAGAAGTCAAAATTATTGTGCACAAACACAATTTAAAACAATAACATACAAATAATCATAATTTATTTCAATTGAAAAATTCAAAAGAAATAACTATTGTGCACAAATACAATTTAAAACAATAACATACAAATAATTATAATTTATTTCAATTGAAAAATTCAAAAGATTTAACTATTGTACACAAACACAATTTACAACAATAACATACAAATAATCATAATTTATTTCAATTGAAAAATTCAAAAGAATTAACTATTGTGCACAAACCTCTGATATATGCCTCTTAGCTCTGACTCAGTGGTTCCTTCTCTTTCCCTGAGTCTTTGCTAACTGAAACACACAATTTGAATTGTTTCAGTACTCATTTAAACCGTCTCTAACAATAAGGCTTGATACTTAATTTATTGAATTCAATCATTTCCTTAGTCAATCTAATATGTTGACCCTCGATGCATTCTAGGTGAATTAGGTTTTAATGTTACCAATATGTCACATTTGTAGCATTTTAGTATTGGTACATGTTACCAAATTCATTTCATGTATATTGCGTTTTATTGCAATTTGTCATATTCCGGTATACTAATTTGACCTAGCCGGATGACCTAGTTTTCTCAGTTTTCGAGTTTTGGTTAAAACTACAAACTTGTAGATCAATGTCTTATTGCATACGGGGCAAAATTTCAGGTCACTCTGAGTTATGTAGACCAAGTTATTGTCATTTTACTATTGCTAGTCAGCATGTACCAAAATGGTCATTTTAGGTCATTTTTAGGTCACTTTTGGTTCGGCCAGTTTTTGGACCCAAACTTGTGCAAGCTATTTGGCTTGCTTATGGTCATTTCTGGGCTTTGGTGTCTTCATAAGACTTGTATATATATGTCTTAACTATTCATGGTAAAACTTTCAAGTCAATTGGACCTGTTTTGAGTGAGTTATGGCCAAAACACTAACTGCTGCCCAAATGGTCAATTTTCAGGCCTTAAATGCACTAATCCGGATTTGGTCACTTTTCAAGTTACCTTCCAAGCAGAATTTTGGTAAGCTTCCTTCATGAAAGTTGACACTTTTTGTGCCTAGTTTCACCTCCAATTGGTCTCATACCAATTGGAGTCACACACTTAAGGTTTTAAGCCAAAAACATAAACTGCCCTATTGCACATTGTTCATCACTCATCAATTACACCTTTAACACTTACCAAGTTACACATTCATGCCAATTCTGGTTTATACCATAACCTAAACACATTTCACAAAACATTTTTTGGTCATTTTTGCAGCTTATAACCACACTCAATATGCACATTATAGTCCAGAATTTTCCAAGTTCAAATTATAATAATTTAATCACATAACCTAGCTCATTTACATGTCCAAACTCAAACCCTTATACTTATGTACATGCTGCCATAACAAGTACCATAATTCAACAATATAATTACATAAACTAAAACCATGAAATAACATATCTTGGCATACACTTCAGGTTTGCTGAATTGTACCTCCCTCTCAATCAACTTCCAAGCTTCCAAAGTCAAGTGCACCTTCACATATACTTAGTTTACATCACCCAATTTATTCTTACACACATAAACACTTCGTCAACACTTTAATCTACTATTTACATGCAAGGATAAACTGCCCTTATGGAGTTTCCATGGCTGCCAAAAATATACATCTCCCTTAAAACATCAAACTCCAAAAATCTTTCCACAATTCAACTACCCATAACATCCACACAAACTTTAATGAAGCAAGCATCAAAAATACCTACTTACCACTTTGGAAGCTTTTAAAAACTTCACCAAAACTTGATCTTCTTGTTGCCTATCTATTGCCCAAGGTGTATGGGCAACTTTTAATGAAGGATGCTTGAAGTTTCCATGGTTGGATCATGCTTGCATGAAGCTTCTCCAAATTTGGCCATGGAGGTTCTTTCTTCTTGGTTTCGGCTGGTTGTCTTAAAGGTTGAAGAAGATGAAGTTATTTCAGCCAAATGAAGGTTAATGGTCCACTTAAGGGAGTTAGTGGACTACTAAGTGAAGATTTAGTATTTTTTTATTCTAAAACTTCCGAATTCCACATTTAACTCCTATCTTTTGCTATTTAAACTATGTAACACCAATTTAATTTTCCATGACATTTTCCAAGTGTAATATCATGTATTTTTAATGGAAATTTAGGTTAAAAGACAACTCGGGGTGTCAAATGACCGCAATGCCCCTGTTCGGGTTGCATTCCCGATTTTTCAGTAACACTGATTTTTTCCGTTTTTTCGATTTCTCAGTTTTCTTTGTACTAATTAATTAATTTTTCTTTGATATTTCTAATGGTATTTATACTTTAATAGACATTTATTTAAGTCCTAAAAATATTTTCCAAGGTTTCCCGCGGTCTAGGACTAGTCAACAGTCCACACCGTAACTTCTCGGTGCAGTCACTCATCACTAGGGTTCTCAGCTCATTTAACTTGGTTACATTCCATTGCTATTATTTTTTCTTTGTTTTTCTTGTATTTTCTTTTCTTGTATTTCATTATTTTATGTCTCTTCATCTATATCTAAGTGTAGTTCTAGGCATTCTAGCTGTCCCGCATGCATAATCGGTCAATGAGCAAGAGAACGCACTACCGAACATAGGGGTGTTACAATTCTCCCCCCCTTAAAATAAATTTCGTCCGTGAAATTTTACCCAATAGCCATCTTAAAATAGTCATACGTTTATTTTCTCCTTTCTACATGATCATATAATCTTCTTTCCCTTGAATTTGTATAAGACTTTTAACAATCTAATACAACATTTAATTTGTTTGTATAACACCAATCTTCTCTTACTATTATGCTGTCTAATATTTCGATTCATGTTCCTTCTTGAATGACCCTTGAGGTCATATTAGAATGATTTATCTAGTCATTGGTCCTCTAACCATTCTAGTCAATAGTCTTCCTCACATTCGTAACATTTCTTTATTATATCTGAACTAACTGTTCAAATTTTTACTTCCACAATTCTTTTTATTTATTAATATTCTATAACTTACTTCCTTTTGTACTAAACTATAACCTTTCAATTTTCTAACTTTTGAGTTTTAAATCCCTAAGTAGGATTTTCAAACTTATCTCTAACAATTAAATTCTGCCCTAGCACAACTATATCAAAACAGATGCCGTTGGCAACTATTCTCATCTTAGTGTACTATCGAGTAGTACGTAGCTCTACACAAGAATCTCAAGCCAGTACTGTAATCTGTAGCTTACTGTATAAACATCAAGAATATTGCATAATTACTACGATACATCCCAATGGATCAAATTTTCTGATATTTTATCCTTTTCAAATTTACTGATATTCGAATCTTATTCTGATTACAATATCCATTAACAATTACTAACAGTAACATCATTGCCCTCATCTAGAGCAATTCTATTACTGTAACTTACTTTTACGTCCTCTTGCCTTACATTAAGTAGGCTTGCCAATTAGCTTTATAATTTATGGTGTGTTAGAAAATACTTTTCGCTGATAAACTCTTTCAAAACTAATTTCACTTATTATCACAATCCTTATCTTAAAGGACTAATCACTAATGCATCAAAATTTATTCCCCTATAAAGGAATAACAACAGAACATATAGTTCTAACACTAACATAAAAGTATGCAGACTCTGGGTCAAACAATACATATATATATCTTAGTTACTAATTGAGAAAGTACCAGCAACAATGTCAAAAGTCTCGGTTTCTTCTCTCTGCCGTATAGTGTATACTCCAGCTAGAGGATCACCATGTTCTGGCTGATTCACAGTACTCTGACTTCTAGGTGTACTACCCCTACCTTTACCTCTACCTCTACTAACTAATGGTGAACTCTTTGGGGTAGAAACTTGGGTTGATCCCTTTGGTGTAGTAAATGATCCAGAACGACATGGATTTACACAATCCCTAGCAAAATGACTAGTCTCTCCATAATTAAAACATGCTCGTACGGCTCTATAACATACCCCACTATGTGGTTTACCACAAGTTTACAAAGTCGATCTGACAGTACATTTTTGGGTTTTTGCTGAGTTTGCTGATCTGATCGGGGTGGTTTCTGTCTAGATGATCTATCTCTACCGGACTTCTTACCACCTCTGTTGTGTCCCCCAAAGTTTTTCCTCTTTCCAGTAGGACCACCGAACTCGTTTCATCGACTTTCCTTCTTTTTCTGCCTTCTCCGATTTCTTTTTCTCAGCCTGCATTCAATTCTTTCTAATTCTAGCGCTTGAGAAATAAGCTCAGAGAAGTTGTTATGTTTGAATCTGACCACTTGTAATCTGATACTGGGCTTCAAGCAGGTTTCAAACCTCTTACATCTCTCCCTGCTGGTAACAAGTAGACCTACTGCATAATGGCTTAGGCGGGAAATTCCCTTTTATATTCAGCCACTAATCTACTCCCTTGTTTCAGACTTAAGAACTCTTACAGCTTTTGGTCCACATAAGCATCAGGGACATATTTTTATCTGAATTCCGGTAGAAAATCATTCCATGTTAGCACTGAAGGTTCTACCAGACTGTGGGGAATGGTTTTCCACCAGTCATATGCATCCCCCTATAGCAGAGATACTGAATATTCAAATCTGAGCTCCTCTGTACAATGTAACTTCTTGAATATCCTATCCATTCTCTCTAACCACTGTTCTGCCTCTAGAGGATCCACTGTCCCCTTGAACTCAGTAGCCCCATATTTCATCAATTTGTCATATTGCCTAGCAGAAGACTATGGTTGTACCATTGGTGTCTGTATTGGGACTTGAGTAGGCATATTACCAGCCATTTGTTGAAACATTGCAGCCATCTGCTGAGCGAACTGAGCAGGAAACTACTGATCTTGAAGGGGTCAAGGCTGATCCATCGACATTGTGTAGGGTCAGCATCCCTTGCACCTCACCCTCTATAATTGATCTATTGAATGATCACCCTCTTCCATAATCAATTCGAGGATCTTAGACCTCCTGAACAAATAACACAAGGAGATTTCCTCCCGTTAGTACATATTTATAATGTAATGTACTGTATGTATCAAACAATGACATTGAGCAGTTGTACTATGAAGAAAGAATATTCAAATTACAGGTGAAAATAGAATTTAAAAACTAGCTCTGATACCACTAAAACATGTCACACCCTACCCCACTGTAAGGCATAACATGATCCCATAGTATACCTAATGAATTACCAACTTCGTCTACTGATAACCCATTAAATACACTACAAGGGATTTTAAAACTTTTCTTACTTCTTTTTACAGTGGTGAGCACTATTTACAGGTGTTAAAAAAAAAATTTTAACTGAAGTGAAATAGCTAACACATTTGAAGAAATAATAATTTCTGTAAAAATTTTGGTAGAGTGCCATTTGTATTTTGAATAAAGCAATTCTTCGAAAACCTGTAAAAAGCACAATATTTTTTCAATATTTCCAAAGGCTGAGGTAAAAGAAATAGAATACAAATTTTACAAGCCAAAATAATTCACAATTTATTTTACAACTTCAATGTACAATTTTAATTTACAACTGCTCAAAACCAAGAACACTATATACATACAGTGTACATACATTACAATACGAAATCCAAACTATGGTATACTCAATATACCCGATGATCTCTCAGTGTAGTACTAGTAGCCTAGTCTGCTGCCCTATCAGTCTGTCTACCTGCGACAGCAATGAAAAGCTATCGCTAAGTAAAATTTACTCAATGGTGCACAATAACAATTTGAAATGTGATATATAAATCTTTTATTGACAATTCACAAATCAAATAGTTCACAATTTACAAAGTTCATATAACAAAAATTTGATTAAATAACTGAGTAACACAGTTTTGCCAATCAATAACACAATTTGATCAAATAACTGAATAACACAGTTTTGCCCATCAATAACACAATTTGATCAAGCAACTGAATAATACAGTTTTGCCAATCAATAACACCATTTGATCAATTAATTGAATAATACAGTGTTGCCAATCAAGATCACAATTTAGGCTATGACACAATTTTTCCATACATGCCTTGTTGTACACCACGACAAGACACACTCACCCCAATAATCGAAATCAATGAGGGAGGAAGCTAGCTGAATAATGAGTACTCATCCACACTCACCTCAGACTGACAAGTCAAAGAGGGAGGAATATAGTGTACTTATCAGAGCACTTGCAGGCGTTACGTATCACCATCCCTGCAAGCTCCTGGGTTCACGCGTGAGAGTTCCCAGGAATCGTAGGCATTACGTATCGCGGTCCCTACTTTGCTCCGATACCACTAAACACAATTTATCTCAAAATTTCCATTTACAAAGTAGGCAACACAATAATTTCCAAATAATATTCCCGAAACCAAAACAATAAAAAATTATTCATAACGCATTTCTCCAAATAAATTTGCTAGTAAAAGCAGTGAATATAAAAGTATTGTGCACGGACACAATTTAAAACTATAATGTTCAATTAAATTTTAAAGTAGAAAATGAGAAGTCAAAATTATTGTGCACAAACACAATTTAAAATAATAACATACAAATAATCATAATTTATTTCAATTGAAAAATTCAAAAGAAATAACTATTGTGCACAAACACAATTTAAAACAATAACATACAAATAATCATAATTTATTTCAATTCAAAAATTCAAAAGAATTAACTATTGTGCACAAACACAATTTAAAACAATAACATACAAATAATCATAATTTATTTCAATTGAAAAATTCAAAAGAATTAACTATTGTGCACAAACCTCTGATATATGCCTCTTGGCTCTGACTCAGTGGTTCCTTCCCCTTCCCTGAGTTTTTGCTAACTGAAGCATACAATTTGAAGTGTTTCAGTACTCATTTAAACCGTCTCTAACAATAAGGCTTAATACTTAATTTATTGAATTCAATCATTTCCTTAGTCAACGTAAGATGTTGACCCTCGATGCATTCTAGGTGAATTAGGTTTTAATATTACCAATATGTCACATTTGTAGCCTTTTAGTATTGGTACATGTTACCAAATTCATTTCCATGTATATTGCGTTTTATTGTAATTTGTCGAATTCCGGTATATTAATTTGACCTAGCCGGATGACCTAGTTCCATCGGTTTTCTGGTTTTGATCAAAACTACAAACTTGTAGATATATGTCTTATTGCATGCGGGACAAAATTTCAGGTCATTTTAAGTTATGTAGACCAAGTTATGGTCATTTTACTATTACTGGTCAGAATGTACCAAAATGGTCATTTTAGGTCATTTTTAGGTCACTTTTGGTTCGGCCAGTTTTTGGACTCGAATTTGTGCAAGCTATTTGGCTTGCTTATGGTCATTTCTGGGCTTTTGTGTCTTCATAAGACTTGTAGATATATGTCTTAACTATTCATGGTAAAAATTTCACGTCAATTGGACCTATTTTGAGTGAGTTATGGCCAAAAAACTAACTACTACCCAAATGGTCAATTTTCAGGCCTTAAATGCACTAATCCGTATTTGGTCACTTTTCAAGTTACCTTCCAAGCAGAATTTTGGTAAGCTTCCTTCATGAAAGTTGGCACTTTTTGTGCCTAGTTTCACCTTCAATTGGTCTCATACCAATTGGAGTCACACACTAAAGGTTCAAAGCCAAAAACATAAAATGCCCTATTGCACATTGTTCATCACTCATCAATTACACCTTTAACACTTACCAACTTACACATTCATGCCAATTCTGGTTTGTACCATAACCTAAACACATTTCACAACACATTTTTTGGTCATTTTGGCAGCTTATAACCACACTCAATATGCACATTATAGTCCAGAATTTTCCAAGTTCAAAGTACAATAATTTAATCACATAACCTAGCTCATTTACATGTCCAAACTCAAACCCTTATACATATGTACATGCTGCCATAACAAGTACCATAATTCAACAATATAATTTCACAAACTAAACCATGAAATAACATATCTTGGCATACACTTCAGGTTTGCCGAATTGTACCTCCCTCTCAATCAACTTCCAAACTTCCAAAGTCAAATGTACCTTCACATATACTTAGTATACATCACCCAATTTATTCCTACACACATAAACACTTCATCAACACTTTAATCTACCATTTACATGCAAGGATAAACTGCCCTTATGGAGTTTCCATGGCTGCCAAAAATATACATCTCCCTTAAAACATCAAACTCCAAAAATCTTTCCACAATTCAACTACCCATAACATCCACAAAAACTTTAATGAAGCAAGCATAAAAAATACCTACTTACCACTTTGGAAGCTCTTCAAAAATTCACCAAAACTTGATCTTCTTGCTTCCTATCTACTGCCCAAGGTGTATGGACAACTTTTAATGAAGGATGCTTGAAGTTTCCATGGTTGGATCATGCTTGCATGAAGCTTCTCCAAATTCGGCCATGGAGGTTCTTTCTTCTTGGTTTCGGCTGGTTGTCTTAAAGGTTGAAGAAGATGAAGTTATTTTAGCCAAATGAAGGTTAATGGTCCACTTAAGGCAGTTAGTGGACCACTAAGTGAAGATTTAGTATTTGTTTATTCTAAAACTTCCAAATTCCACATTTAACTCCTATCTTTTGCTATTTAAACTATGTACCACCAATTTAATTTTCCATGACATTTTCCAAGTATAATATCATTTATTTTTAATGGAAATTTAGGTCAAAAGACAACTCGGGGTGTCAAATGACCACAATGCCCCTGTTCAGGTTGCATTCCAGATTTTTCGGTAACACCGATTTTGTCCTTTTTTTTCGATTTATCAGTTTTCTTTGTACTAATTAATTAATTTTTCTTTGATATTTCTAATGGTATTTATACTTCAATAGACATTTATTTAAGTCCTAAAAATATTTTCCAGGGTTCTCCGCAGTCCAGGACTAGTCAACGGTCCACGCCGCAACTTCCCGGTGCGGTCACCCATCGCTAGGGTTTTCGGCTCGTTTAACTTGGTTACATTCCATTGTTATTATTTTTTCTTTGTTTTTCTTGTATTTTCTTTTCTTGTATTTCATTATTTTATGTCTCCTCATCTATATCTAAGTGTAATTCTAGGCATTCTAACTGTCCGGACAGACAGTGGTCACCGGAGCAGTAGAACGCACTACCGAACATAGGGGTGTTACACTTTTCTACGGGCAGGTTGATACAAATATATGAATGAGTAGATCCAGGATCCACTAATGCTTGCACAAAAGTATTATAGAGGAGGAACGTACACTTGATGACATCTGGAGCATCCTGTTCCTCCTGTGCCCTTATAGCATAGGCTCTGGCTGGTTTTCTGCCTTCTGCTCTCTCCATAAATTTTGACACAGGTTTCTGTGAAGTACCGGCTGCCTCAGCCTTACTCGGCTTTCTACCCCTTAGAGCTAGATGGGCAGGCCTATCAGTTGATACTGGAGTGGATGTAGCAGTTCTGCGAGGACAATCTCAGACTAGGTGGTCTGTAGATCCACACCGTAAACAAGCACCTATCATCCTCCAACATTCACCCTTATGCATTTTTGGCAATGTGGGCAAGCGACAAACACTGTTGTGGCTGGTCCCCTGTACCCTGTCCCTAGAGAGCTAGCCATTGAAGGTGTGGACTGGCCTCTCCTCGGTGCAAACTGACATTTGGGCTCTGTGACTGACCCTGACTTGGTGCTCTACTGAAACTCTGAGTAGGCGAACCTCTGAATTTCTTACTAGGGGCAGAAGATGTGCGGGTCTAACCCTGACCTCTTTTCTGCTGTCTATCCCTTCTGTTCTGCTCATTCATTCTAACTTTTTCAACCTTTAGTGCAGCTTCCACTAACTTGGCAAACTCTATAATCCCCAAGGATGTAATCATTACTTTAATGTTATCATTGAGTCCTTCCTCAAATCTCTTGCATCTCTCGGCCTCAATAAGGACTATTTCCCACCCATAGCAGCTCAGTCTGATAAATTCTCTTTCATATTCAGCCACTGTCAGCTGTCTCTGGCGTAGGGTAATAAACTCCCTTCTCTTCTCTTCTCTTCTCTTCCAGGTATACACTGCCCACATACTTCTTTCTGAACTCAGTGAGAAAGAGATCCCAAGTAATCTGTTCTGGTGGCACCTCACTAGTTACTGTATCCCACCATTGGTATGCATCATCTTCCAATAGTGATACAGCAGCTTCCAAATTTTGCTCTAGAGTACAATGAAGTTGTTTCAAGACTCTTCCAGTTCTGTCCAACCAGTTTTCAGCTATGACAGAATCATCTTCCCTTTTGCCCAGAAAATCCACTGCTCCAAACTTCCTGAGTCTCTCCATATGAGATTTTTGATGTGGAGGTGGTGGTGGTGGCATAACTTCTGCCATCTGTCTAAAGAACTCAACCATTTGCTGAAATGTGGCTGGTGCACCTGGTACTGGTGGAACAGGTTCCCTCCTGTCTCCTGGTTCAGTCATAGATGGAGCATGACTTTCCACTTCCTCATCGACCGCTCTCTGCGATGTGGAGTCCATATTCTGATCAAAATAACAAAACAAATCAAAAGATCTGCAATAGAGTCATCTTAACACTTACAATGCAATGCATGATATGCAATTTATCTAGGTCCAGAAACGCCTAAACCGTGCTCTGATACCACTAAATGTAACACCCCTCACTCGTCTACAGTATAGCCGAGCAAGGCGTGCTACACAGCGTGCCGGAACACTTAGTCTGTGATTATTTCATTTACTGAGCTCAATTTGATTTTAAGAAGTCTTTTATATAATATTCATATCATGCTGATACTATTTTCATACTTTGATAAAATCAGTGTTTCAAAAATGGTAATAAAAATTTTGCAAGGTGCCGTCTGTATTTCGAACAAACTGTCCTTCCAAACCTGTTGAAAATAGTTTAATATGATAATATCAAAATCTCAAATATTTCACAGTCTCTATTTCTCAGTAAAGTCAATAGACTTTTACAGTCATTAAACAGTTCCATAATACAGTCCATAATAATTTAAATATATCCAGAAAATCTCTATGTTATTTAATATGTATAAAATATTACAAACTTTATAGCTTTCATAACATTACAAAATACAGGGCCGAATTTCAAATATACAACAAAAGTACAAAATACAAGATATCCTAAGTCCTACCATGTATGCAATGCAGTGCAGATGACTCTGGACTCCTGTGCAGATCTGATGTCTCACTCGGTCATAAGTCTGTTGGGCTCCCCAGCTGTGTCTCCAATACCTATGCGTTATAAAAGCAACGCGCTAAGCAATTTTGCTTAGTGGTGCCAAATATAAAGAAATATACAGTAAAATAAAGTAAATAAAGTGTTTACGAATTTATAACATCGATATACTTTGCAGTTATTGATTCTACTTTTATTTGCTAATTTTTTGTAATCCTGTATGTCAGTAGACTGGATCTAGCTATTTGAATTTAATAGTACTTGAATTACTGCCCGTGTAGCCTATATACTGACCAGACTGGATAAATGGATATACTGGCACTAGGTACCTAGTACCTCGAGCCGTCACACCATCAGTCACAAAGTGTCTCCCGGTGTGCAAATAGTGTGGCTAAGAAGCCATATAGTCAATCTGGTGATAAGCCAAGAATAAATACACAATATGTATAGCCGTAGGCTATTAAAGCCACAGTACAGCATAATAAGCCGTAAAAACACAGTATGGCATGAAGCTATTTACAGAACAGCTGTCAGAATCCTATGGGCATGCCAACCTATCCATACTAGTCAACTAGGCAAACCAGGGCACATTATAAATTAATTGTTTAATTCTTCAATTTTTGGAGTTTACTAACTATTATATAATTCACAAGTCAATGCATATGTTGACCTTTTTAGGTAATATGGATAAGTTGTTTCTAGCATCAATATGTCATAATTTATATCTCAATATGCTACCAATATAGTGCAATTTACCATTTTTACAAATTGGCATTCATGGCCAAAATGCTTCAAGCATCATTGTATGTAAAATGTCAAATTCTCAATTTTTGTGTGCTAGATTGGTCTAGCTTAAAGTCCTATTTCTCTTGGTTTTTTGCTTCTGGTCAAAGAAGCAAAATTGTAGCTCTATGTCTTATTGCACGCAGGGCAAAATTTCAGGTCATTGTTAGTTTTATAGACCAAGATATGGTCAATTTACTAAAGCTGGACAGATTGCACCTTTAGTGCAAAATTTGGTCAATTTTAGGTCACGTTTGGTTCGGCAGTTTTTGTACCCGAATTTGTTCAAGCCATTTGACTTGGTTCTGGCCATTTTTGAGCTTTGGTGTCTTCATAAGAATTGTAGATCTATGTCTAAACTAACCATGGCAAAAATTTCAGGTCAATTAAACCTGTTTTGAGTGAGTTATGGTCATCCCAAGTAATACTATTCATATGGTCAAAAATCTGAGTTGCAAGGTTGCTATTCCGGATATGGTAATTTTTAAGGTCAGATTTTAAGCAGAATTTTGGCAACATTTCTACATAAAAGTTGGCCTATTTGGTGTCTAGTTTCACCCCCCATTGGCCTCATACCAATTGGGTTCACAGTTTGTCACTTATGACCTAATTTAAGCACTGCCTTCAATACACAACCTGCACAAAGCACATACACTTCCAATTTGATATTCCTTCTCCTCCTCATTACTTCAATATTCAATCAATGACACTTCCATATATATGTGGTACACAATTCCAGCAATAATTTTGGGCAGAATATTCAAGTGCTCAATGCACACAATTCACAATTAAGTTCAACATTCACTTTCAACAAAATTCAACATATCTCAATGTCAATATTACACATACACTTCAACATAATCATACTTCAATATCAATGACACATACTGCCCACAATTTAACTCTAGCATATTTCATTAATAAACTACATATTCACACACAAATTCATGATTTAATAGGCTGCCAAACATGGCAGTTTGCCAAAGCATCAAAATCCCATTTCAAACCCTAAATTCAAGCATTAGCATGCACATACTTGGATATAAACTTACTACAACTTTCATTCGAATTAATCAACCTTCATTTCCATTCATTTGAAGAAAAAATAACTCAAGCTCAACAAAGGTTCATGGCTGCAAAAAATAGACAAGTCCATATCTCACTATTTTTTTCATTTCTCTTCACCAAACTACTCATCTCAACCTAAACACAACTTTTACTAAAGCTAGGGAGAAGATTTGGACACTTACCACTTGAGAGTTTCCTTCAAACTTCACCAAATCTTGTTTTTCTTGTTGCCAATATCTTCCCCAAGGTGAGTAGGCAAGTTTTAATGAAGAAATCAAGAGGAAAGGATGGCTTGATCATGGTTGCATGGAAGAAGAGTTCATTCGGCCATGGTGGACTTCAATGGTAGAATTCACTTTGGCTATGTAACACCCTCACTGTAGCAATTCCGTACATTCTACTGTTCCGATGACCGGTGTTGGTCCGGACAGCTAGAACGTTTGGAAAAATATTTAAACTAAAGTGAGGAACCATAATTAACTCAAATATTAATAAGAAAAATTTAGGAAAAATTTTAGAAATAAAATACAACCAAGTTAAATGAGCCGAAGCCCTAGCAATGGGTAATCCAATGGGAAGTTGCGGTTCTCGCAGCTAGGAGCCCTAAACCAGGAGGAAAATTTATAAAATAATTTTTGAGACTCTAAAGAAGAGTCATTGAGGGTTCTATGGCATTAGAATGCCAAGAAAAAGCTTAGAAAAAAATTTCAATTGGTACAAACAATTTTGGTCTGTTAAGCCAAACGGAGGGCATTTTGGTCATTTCGCCTTCAGAGGTGATTTTAGGCCGACTTGTCCAGTTAAGTAAATAATTATTATGACACAAAATATGAATAAATATAGCTAAACATCAAATTGAAAATGAGTAGAAAAGAAAAGAAAAAAAATGAAAGTAAATGAGACTTATTACATCGTACATGTCTCACCATGATGCAATAAAAATCCCATAGCCAATCACAACCCAACATGCACTCATAAATCAAGTTAAAAAGAGATAAACTAAATCAAAAATTAAGTCTTCTTCTTCCTTTTCCTTATGTTGGTGGAAACACACCTCTTGAAGCCTTCCTACATTGTTGAGCTCCTCTAGCTCACAAAACATTAAATTAACACCATATTTTCCTTAAGTGCTACTACTAAAAATTATCCTAGAGCCTTGCTAAGGTAATCGATTGGCTGCCAAGAAAGTGAAGGAAAATTAAAGTTTGGCTAAGAGAAAATTCTGCCCTCCTAAGGTTAGTGCTAAATTCTTACTTCTTCCTCTTATAATGATGAAAATAAAGTGAACTACACTAGAATTACATGATAAATGATGAAATTGATGGATATATGTTAGACTAAGAATCTAGCCAGCTTGTGTAGGAGTAGGATTTGAAGTGTTTTATTGCAAATAAAATGGGTAACTTGCTTGATTATGATGATAAGTGTGATTAGTATGTTTAATTGGTGTGTGTTGTGTGAACCTTGAATTGGGAGCTAGGGTTTTGAAGAGAAAATTTGAGATTTATTAAATTGTTACTGAATTGATGTTGATGAGATTAATTATGGACTATTTGAAGTGTTATGAGTGATAAATTATAGTTGGGAGTAAGGAGGATGGAATATTGGAAGTGATGTTTCATGTGCAGGAAATTCGGACCTATGAGTCTAGGGTCTTGTTTAACCTATAACTGAAGTTCTGTAACTCCAATTGGTATGAGGCCAATTGGAGGTGAAACTAGACTCAAAATACCCCATTTTTCATGAAGAAACCCTGCCCAAATTGTCACACCCTACCCCTCTGTAAGGCATAACATGATCCCGTAGTATACCTAATGAATTACCAACTTCGTCTACTGATAATCCATTAAATACACTACAAGGGATTTTAAAACTTTTCTTACTTCTTTTTACAGTAGTAAGCACTATTTGCAGGTGTCAAAAATTTTTTGAACTGAAGTGAAACAACTAACACATTTGAATTATTAGTAATTTCTGTAAAAATTTTGGCGGAGTGCCATCTATATTTTGAATAAAATAGTTATTCAAAAACATGTAAAAAGCACTTCTAATATATTTCTAAATCTCAAACTCCAATATTTAATCAACACAATATGTTTCTCAACATTTGTCAACTAAAATCCACAATAAATTTACAGTATTTTCAAAGGCTAAGATAAAAGAAATATATCACAATTTTTACAAGTCAAAATAATTTATAATTTATTTTACAACTTCAATGTACAATTTTAATTTACAACTGCTCAAAACCAAGAACACTATATACATACGGTGAACATACATTACAATACAAAATGCAAAATATGGTATACTCAATATACCCGGTGATCTCTCACTGAAGCACTAGCGACTTAATCACGCTCACATCTGGTTTCACCTGTGACAAAGAATGAAAGCTATCACTGAGACAATGTCTCAGTGGTGCACAACATTAACCAAATACAACTTTGAATCACAAATTATAAGTCATATAAATAGTGGATACTTAAAACCATAGTTAAATTCAAAGACAATGAATGTCATAAAGAATTTAAAACTCCATTTCATAATATCACAATAAATCTCAATAAATCACAAGTCATGGTTAAATTCAAAAGACAGTGAATGTCAATAAGAATTTAAACTCCATTTCACAATCTCAAAATACATATCAAAAAATCACACACAGCTTAATCATGTTCCAAAGTTCAATTCGTCCCAAAAGCCAATGGCTAATGAGGAATTCAATTCATCCCAAAAGCCGATGGCTAATGAGGAATAACATAGCTAGCTAGAAAAAAATGAGTACTCATTTTATTCGTCCTCAACAGGCACACACCTCAACACTTCAGCCAGAGAGGGAATTCAATTCGTCCCACTAGACAAGCTAGCGAGGAATTCAATCAATATACATGATAGCTGTGATTTCAAACCATTTACAATGCTTTTCAATCAATAAGTATCCATCAAATATCATTCAAACAATTTTTCACAGTTTCAAACCATTTACAATGCTTTTCAAGCAATAAGTATCCATTCAAACACATTTCCACAATTTAAAATAATAATATACAAATAGTCATAAGTTATTTCAATTGAAAAATTCAAAAGAAATAACTGTTGTGCACAAACCTCTGATAACTGTCTCTTGGCTCTGACTGAGTGTTTCCTTCCCCTTCTCTGAGTCTTTGCTAACTGAGAAACACAATTTGAAGTGTTCAGTACTCATTTAAACTGTTTCTAAGAATAAACCTTAATAATTAACTTATTGAATTCTATTATTTCCTTAGTCAACCTAAGATGCATTCTAGGTGAATTAGGTTTTAATGTTACCAATATGTCACATTTGTAGCCTTTTGGTATTGGTACATGTTACCAAATTCATTTCCATGTATATTGTATTTTATTGAAATTTGTCGAATTCCGGTATACTAATTTGACCTAACCAGATGACCTAGTTCCCTCGGCTTTCGGGTTTCGGTCAAAACTACAAACTTGTAGAATGTCTTATTGCACGCGAGACAAAATTTCAGGTCATTCTTGAGTTATGTAGACCAAGTTATGGTCAATTTACCAATGCTGGTCAAAATGTATCGAAATGGTCATTTTAGGTCATTTTTAGGTCACTTTTGGTTCGGCCAATTTTTGGACCCGAATTTGTGCAAGCTATTTGACTTGGTTATGGTCATTTCTGGGCTTTGGTGTCTTCATAAGACTTGTAGATATATATCTTAACTATTCATGGTAAAAATTTCAGGTCAATTGGACCTGTTTTGACTGAGTTATAGCCAAAATACTAACTGCTGCCCAAATGGTCAATTTTCAGGCCTTAAATGCACTAATCCGGATTTGGTCACTTTTCATGTTACCTTCCAAGCAGAATTTTGGTAAGCTTCCTTCATAAAAGCTGGCACTTTTTGTGCCTAGTTTCACCTCCAATTGGTCTCATACCAATTGGAGTCACACACTTAAGGTTCTAAGCCCAAAACATACACTGCCCTATTGTACATTATTCACCACTCATCAATTACACATTTAACACTTACCAAATCATTTCCTTCATGCCATTTCTTGTTTGTACCATAACATAAACACATTTTACTTCACATTGTTGGTCATCTTGGCAGCTTGTAACCACACTCAATATGCACATTATAGTACAGAATTTTCCAAGTTCAAATTACAAACAATTTAACTACATGACAAGCTCATTTACATGTTCAAACTCAAACCTTTATACACATATACAAGTTGCCATAACAAGCACCATAATTCAGCCATATAATTCTATAAACCAAACCATGAAATAACATATTTTGGTCCACACTTCAAATTTGCCGAATTGTACTTCTCTTTCAATTACTTCAAAGCTTCCAAAATCAAGTGTACAATCACACACACATTTAGTATACATTATCCAATTTATTCCTACACACATAAACACTTGTAACATCCTCAATTTAGCTACTCCGTGCATTCTACTGTTCCAGTGACCAGTGTCAGTCTGGACAGCTAGAACGTCCGGAAAAATGTTTAAACTAAAGTGAGGAACCATAATTAACTCAAATATTAATAAGAAAAATTTAGGAAAAATTTTAGAAATAAAATACAACCAAGTTAAATGAGCCGGTGCCTTAGCAATGGGTAACCTAGTGAGAAGTTGCGGTTCTCACAACTAGGAGCCCTAAACCCGGGGGGAAAATTATAAAATAATTTTTGGGACTCCAGAGAAGGGTCATTGAGGTTCTAATGGCATTAGAATGCCAAGAAAATGCTTAGAAAAATTTTTCGATTGGTACAGACAATTTTGGCCCGTTAAGCCAAACGGAGGGCATTTTGATCATTTCATCTTCAGAGATGATTTTTGGCCAACTTGTCCAATTAAATTAATAATTTATATAACATAAAATATGACTAAATATTGTTAAAATTTTAATTGAAATTAATTAGACAAGAAATGGAGAAGAAATGAAAGAAAATAGCATTATGACATCATAATGATGTCATTAAAGTTTTCCCAACCTATCCAATATGGACACATGGCATCAACTTATTTTAAAGAGACAAAATGGGCTGAAAATGAAACAAAAAAAATCAGATTTCTCTTCCTTGCTTCTTCCTTCCCGTGAACCATTCCACCATAACCACCATTAACAAACTTCTAAACCTCCATTTCCCTAGCTTTCTTCCACCAAAAACCCTAATTGCCAACACAAAAAATTATTCTATCATCTTGGTAAGTATTTTGGGAGCAAAAAGAAAGGAAAAGGAAGAGCTTTAGCAAAGTGGGAAAATCTCACTCCATAGAGGTTAGTGACTTAAACTTAAATTTCACTTTAAATTCATGTTTAATTCTTATGAATGAGTACAAATGATAAGGAAATTGATGGAGTACCATTTATATGTAAACCCTAAATTTTTGGCAGCCATGCTTAGGGTTTGTTTGTGATGAGTTTAATGAAGTTAAAAGGTTATTATGGCTGCCCTTAATGTGCATCTTGTAAGTGGATTGAAGAAATGCAATGAAAATGCATGAATGGTAATGTGTGAGTTAGGGTTTGGGGTGGAGAAATGGGACTTTGACCATGTGATGATTAAAATAGGTATTAATGGTCAATTAGTGACCATTTAGTTCTGTTTAAACCAAAAATGAAGTGTGTTGAGTGATGGGATTTGGGTTTGGTGTGGCTGCCCTTGGTGACCTGCAGAATTGGATATGAGTCCAGTAGGTTTGGGAAGCCATAACTTGAATTGTAGAGGTTCAATTGGTGCAAGGCCATGTTAGTAGTATGCCTTAGA
Organism: Hevea brasiliensis; assembly: GCF_030052815.1. Lineage (NCBI taxonomy): Eukaryota > Viridiplantae > Streptophyta > Magnoliopsida > Malpighiales > Euphorbiaceae > Hevea > Hevea brasiliensis. Next base: position 19,396,481 of record NC_079510.1, on the reverse strand, counting down.
GCATATCATTTAGTATGTATCTTGTACATATTTTTATTAATAAAAGGCATTTTCACTTTTCCGTTTACATAATATATTTATGTGTAATAGAAAAGGTCCATTGATATTTTGTTAGAAATATTATTCTTAAGTTGTTAAGAATATGAGTGACAATATTTCTAGCACGAAGTATCATAAATAGGTTCACAATCGAGGATACTTCATAATAAGGACATGACTTATCCAGAAAGATTGTATTCATGTTTGTTCCCAAGTTATTTATATGAGATATAAATAAGATGGAATGGTGAGTCTCATGCCATATAACAAACATGATAGGCACTTATAAATGATAAGTAGGCCGAACCAGTGACACTTATGACAAGCACATGGAGTTTACTCTTGTCAATGTTTTGTCATAAATCATATCAGTGCATATAATCTTTAGACCTGAGATAGCATAGTTATCTTGTGTATAAGTAGTTTGAGTTTGATACTGCTTTCATACTTGTATTGTGTATGGGTATATGGGCATCTGTTGGCTCCTACTAGTTATATAAGGAGGTAGATGTTGATCAAGATGGAATCTGTTCCTCTAAGTAAATAGAGTTAAAATCCTATGTTCATTTAATTGTTCTTGATGTTTCAAGTTCCTGGCCAGGACAGATAGATTTATTCAGAAAAGAGTTTCTGATGAGAAAATCTTTTTAATCAAGAACTGGAATTAAAAGAGAACATAAAATTCATAGCAAATGGAGTTTGACATAAACCATGACTCCAGCTTGAGTTGGGATTTTGTAACAGAGAGATTCTAGTGCATGGTAACATATGATTATAGGTTCATTTAAGGTAAACCTTATTACTAATTGGGTGGCCATGGCATGCTATGCTAGGTGTTAACCATGGTTTATAAGGTTCATAAAATGATTTAGAGAAATCATTTATGGTAAGAAAGAGTTCTGATGATATTAAGAGTTGATATCATGTCTCATAGCCAATTAGTGATGAGCCTAGTAAGTCACACACATACACAAGTTATCACCTAATTAAATATGATTTAATTAATTAATTAAAGAGTTTAATTGATTAATTAAATATGTTTGGTTTGCAATTAGATTGCAAAGTCCCTAGCATGACTTGAAACCAAATCTAGATTATTGGATGTATAATATAAGTTAAATTTATATTTAAAGTGTTTAAATATGAATTTAATTAATGAGAAATTAATTAATAGAGATTAATTAATTAATTTATATTTGATATAAATTAATTAGAAGAAGAAAATAATTATTTTGGGTTAAGAACTCAAAATTAAGACACAGGGGCATTTTGGTCATTTTGCAGTGTGACACGTGGCACCATGAGATGGTGATACATGGCATAACACATAAGCTTGCCAAATGTTTTTAATCATGTAAGATGATTAAAATCAAGATTAAATATAGGTTTGACACTTGGCACAATGTGATTGGGTCACTTAAACCTAGAGCTAATCAAAGGGTGACATGTGGCAAGGGTTTAATGTGTTAACCTAGCTATTTAAGTGTTGTTATGAGAAAATAAAATACAACCAGCAGCCACACTCCTTTTTCATGCCATTTTGCAGCCCTCCCTCTATTCTTCTTCATCTCTCATCAATTCAAAGAGATTAGCCATCAATCTCTTGAATTAAGGACGCTAGAAATTGTTTCTAGTGTCCTGTTTACATCTCTAATCTCTTAAAAGGCAGAACTTGAATTTCTAATTAATAGAAAAAGCTTTAGAAGCTGTTCAAGGGCTGCCATAGGTGTTCTTGGTGTGGACAAGCTAGAGGGACAACATCTAGTGTCCTGAAGACGAATCTCAAAGGCGCAGACACGCTGCAGTACATCAAGAGGTTAGTGTAATCGTTCTTGATTTAATCTAGGGTTCTAAAATTAATCTGATTAATTTTTAAAATATTAAATGGAAAATACGGATCCAAAAACATATTAAAAGAGTTTTAATATGTTGTTTATCATTGAAATCAAATAGATAAAAATAAATCTTGCATGATGCATGTGACCCTAGGTGAAAATTTTTGAATTCAATGGTATAAACTTGTGTTTTTCATGCTTCCGTTCCTTCAGGCCAATTGGACATGAAACTAGACACATAATGGCACAACTTTGGTGAAGAAATCATGCCCATGAAACCAAACCAAGTGGACCAAAAGCTTGCCCTAATCCGGGTGACCTGCAGTCTGCCTTGGCAAAATGACCAAATGAACAGTGTTTGGTCATTTAGCCATAAATCAATGTAGAAAGGTCCAATTGACCTAAATTTTACCAGCAACAAGCTGAGATATAGACCAACAACTTTCATGAAGAAACCTAACCCAAATTATGACCAGAACATATTGAAAAAGTGAGTTGCAGTCACTGTTCCTAACACTATAGATTTGGTCAGTCTAGAAATTCTGGAAAAATTTCAATTTGGCCAGTTGTGGTTTTTGGGCCATAACTTGAGCTACAAAACTCCACATGGAGTGATTCAAAAAAGGAAATGCAACTAGACAAAATAAGGAACAACTTTCATGTTGATCAGTTTGCCAAATTCCCACTACAAAAATGACTAATGGAACAATAAAGACAAAGCATGAAAACTGAAAATTCTGTCTGATTAGCATTAAGCTTAGAAATGGTATTGGCAACCAATACCAACAAGTGTAAAATGCAAAATGTGGTATGTTGATGATACTTAAACCAATATACCTATAATCAATGCAAAAGTTAACATTTTTGTTGACTAATGAATGGAATAGTAGTACTAAAACTTGAATTTCAAAAATTGTGAAACTTAAAAGTGTAAAATGCCCTAGTATACCTAGCAAGATTGGTTTGGATAGCTTGGCATGCTAATAGGCTTCTGTTAGCTGTACTGCATATGGCTTCACACCATTCTGTGTTTCATGGCTTTCCATGCCATTCTGTGACATAATAGCCTTTGGCTATGTTATTTGAGTTGATATACTTGGGTTTTAACCCTGATAATTATTACAGCTTATTAGCTGTCTGTTGCACACCGGGAGACACAATGTGACCGATGGTGTGATGGTCCGAGGTACTTAGTACCCAGTGCCAGTTTACCCATTTATCTAGTTTAGTCAATTAGTATGGGTTACTTGGGCAATGATAATAAACCTAACCAAATTTTAATCGAATAATAATGCAAATAATATCAGAAGTTAAGTCTACTCATAAATGTAACATACATTCTGCATACTTATTTTTATTATATTTTATTTTATTTATATTGTCACCACTAAGCATAATTGCTTAGCGCGTCGCTTTTGCCATGCGCAGGTACTGGAGACCTAGCTGGTGAGCCCAGCAGACATCAGACCGGGTGAGCCTTCAGATTTGCATCCGGAGTCCCGAGTCACTTCACACCTGCAGTGCATATGGTAGGACATAGGATTTTGGGAGCATTTTGTATTTTGGCATTTTGTATTAGTTTAGATTGTAACTATAAACTCTTGTAATTATGTATTAATGTAAATATATGAAATTTCATATTATTGAAATTTTCTGCATAATGTATGTTGATAAATGAAATGTTGAGAAATATTTATGAATATGCTTTAAGTGATGAAGTGAACAGAAAAATTTTAAAAATAGTATTGTGACTTGAGATTGAGATTTTTAGATTGACTTCAAATGTGTATAATGGAGTTTGGATTTGGAAATTATATTGGAAGTGTTTTTAAACAGGTTCAGAAGAATTATTTTTCCAATTTACAGCCGGCACTCTGCCGGATTTTCTATAAAAATTGCATAAAAATTTAGATTTATCAAAAATTGTAAACAAATGAATTAAAAGGGATAAATTGTAATAGAAATATGAATTGGTGCTCCAGCACACTGAGTGGCATATCTTGCTCGGCTACACTGTAGACGGGTAAGGGGTGTCATATTTAGTGGTATCAGAGCATCGGTTTAGGCATTTTTGGGCCTAGATAGAGTGCATACCATTGCATTACATTTGTAAGTGTTGAGGTGACACTGATGCAGATCTGTTTGTTTTCTTATTTTGAATAGGATATGGATTCTGCTTCACAAAGAGCAGTTGATGAAGAGGTGGAGAGTCGTGCTCCACCGTGAGCTGAATCTAGGGGCAGGGGAGAATCTGGTCCACTAGCAGCTGAGGCACCTGCCCAACCTCAGTTTGCTCTATTTCAGCAAATAACCGAATTCTACCGGCAAATGATGGGGGCAATTCCACCACCACAACCACAGCCACGACCTCCACCAGCACCACATAAATCTCATCTGGAGAAACTGCGAAAGCATGGGGCTGTGGACTTCTTTGGGAAGAGGGAGGATGATCCCATGACAGCAGAAAACTGGTTGGATAGAACCATCAGTGTCGAAAGCTAAACTGCACTTCGAGCGTAACACGGAGGGTGCTGTGTCCCTACTTCAGGATGATGCATATCAGTGGTGGGACACAGTAACCAGTGAGGTGCAACTAGAACGGATTACCTGGGAATTCTTCCTCACAGAGTAAATGAAGAAATATGTTAGCAAAGTATATTTAGAAGAGTGAAGAAGATAATTTATCAGTCTGAGACAGATGCAATTGTCAGTAGTTGAGTATGAGCGTGAGTTTGTCAGACTGAGCCGTTATGGGAGGGAGATAGTCCCTACAGAGGCAGAGAGGTGCAGAAGGTTTGAAGAAGGGCTTAATGATAATATCAAAGTCATGATCACAGCATTGGAGATCAAAGATTTTGCTAAATTAGTAGATGCTGCATTAAAAGTGGAAAGGGTCCGAATAAATGAACAAAATAGGAAAGATAGGCAGCGTAAGAGGGAATTTGGACCAGGACAGTCAAGTGTACCGACTGATAGTAAGAAGTTTAAGGGTTCTGGTTCACAAGATCAGACACAAGGCCACAAATGCTAGATTGGAATATCTATAACTAGTTCCTGGGCACAATAACAAGGGGATCAGCCCCAGTGCCTGAATGTATGCATTGTGGTAGGAGACACAGAGGGGAGTGTCGACTGTTAACTAGAGAGTGTTTCAAGTGTGGGGCTACGGATCATTTCATAAGAGATTGCCCTCAGAGGAGTGGTTCAATAGCTCCGGTACAAGTTGATAGACCTTCCCCTATAGTTCAAAGGGGTAAAAGATCGGGTAGAGCAGGAACGGCTGACATTTCACAGAAGATTATTTCTGAGACAGTTGAAAAGCTCGAAGTCAGGGTGGCACCACAAGTATATGCTATGGAAGCTCAAGAAGAGCCAAACCCAGACACTGATGAGGCGATACAAGGAAGTGAAGAAACAAGGAGGTAGTAACTCCCCGATTACTTAAGTCAAGTAAATTTCGAGGATGAAATTTTTATTAGAAGGGAAGAGTTGTAACATCCTCACTTTAGCTACTCCGTACATTCTACTGTTCCGGTGACCATTGTCAGTCCGGACAGTTAGAACGTCCGAAAAAATATTTAAACTAAAGTGAGAAACCATAATTAACTCAAATATTAATAAGAAAAATTTAGGAAAAATTTTAGAAATAAAATACAACCAAGTTAAATGAACCGGTGCCCTAGCGATGGGTAACCTAGTGAGAAGTTGCGGTTCTCGCAACTAAGAGCCCTAGACACAGGGAAAAATAATTTTTGGGACTCCAGAAAAGGGTCATTGAGGTTTTAATGGCATTAGAATGCCAAGAAAATACTTAGAAAAATTTTTCAATTGGTACAGACAATTTTGGCCCGTTAAGCCAAACAGAGGGCATTTTGGTCATTTCGTCTTCAGAGATGATTTTTCGTCAACTTTTCCAGTTAAATAAATAATTTATATAACATAAAATATGACTAAATTAAAATTAATTAGACAAGAAATGGAGAAGAAATGAAAGAAAATAGCATTATGACATCATAAGGATGTCATTAAAGTTTTTCCAACCTATCCAATATGGACACATGGCATCAACTTATTTTAAAGAGACAAAATGGGCTGAAAATGAAACAAAAAAAATCAGATTTCTCTTTCTTGCTTCTTCCTTGCCGTGAACCATTCCACCATAACCACCATTAACAAACTTTTAAACCTCTATTTCCCTAGCTTTCTTCCACTAAAAACCCTAATTGTCAACACAAAAAATTGTTCTATCATCTTGATGAGTATTTTGGGAGCAAAAAGAAAGGAAAAGGAAGAGCTTTAGCAAGTGGAAAAATCTCACTCCATAGAGGTTAGTGACTTAAACTCAAATTTCACTTTAAATTCATGTTTAATACTTATGAATGAGTGCAAATGATAAGGAAATTGATGGAGTACCATTTCTATATAAACCCTAAATTTTCAGCAGCCATGGTTAGGGTTTGTTTGTGATGAGTTTAATGAAGTTAAAAGGTTATTATGGCTACCCTTAATGTGCATCTTGTAAGTGGATTGAAGAAATGCAATGAAAATGCATGAATGGTAATGTGTGAGTTAGGGTTTGGGGTGGAGAAATGGGACTTTGACCATGTGATAATGAAAATAGGTATTAATGGTCAATTAGTGACCATTTAGTTCTGTTTAAACCAAAAATGAAGTGTTTTGAGTGATGGGATTTGGGTTTGGTGTGGCTGCCCTTGGTGACCTTCATAATTGGACATGAGTCCAGCAGGTTTGGGCAGCCATAACTTGAATTGTAGAGGTTCAATTGGTGCAAGGCCAATTCGACATGAAAGTAGACACATAATGGCACAACTTTGGTGAAGAAATCATGCCCATAAAACCAAACTAAGTGGACCAAAAGCTTGCCCAAATCTGGGTGACCTACAGTCTGCCTGGGCAAAATGGCCAAATGAATAGTGTTTGGTCATTTGGCCATAAATCAGTGTAGAAAGGTCCAATTGACCTGAAATTTTACCAGCAACAAGCTGAGATATAGACCAACAACTTTCATGAAGAAACCTAACCTGAATTATGAGCAAAACATATTCAAAAAGTGAGTTGCATCACTGCTCCTAACACTGTAGATTTGGTCAGTCCAGAAATTCTGAAAAATTTTTAATCCAGCCAGTTGTGGTTTTTGGGCCATAACTTGACCTAAAAAACTCCAAATGGAGTGATTCAAAAAAGAAAATGCAACTAGACAAAATAAGGAACAACTTTCATATTGATCAGTTTGCCAAATTCCGACTGCAAAAATGACTAATGGAATAGTAAAGACAAAGCATGAAAACTGAAAATTCTGTACAATTAGAATTAAGCTTAGAAATGGTATTGGCAACCAATACCAACAAGTTTAAAATGCAAAATGTGATATGTTGATGATACTTAAACTAATATACCTATTGTCAATGCAAAAGTCAACATTTTTGTTGACTAATGAATGGAATAGTAACACTAAAACTTGAATTTCAAAAATTGTGAAACTTAAAAATGTAAAATGCCCTAGTATACCTAGCAAGATTGGTTTGGATAGCTTGGCATGCCAATATGGTTCTGTTAGCAGTACTGCATATGGCTTCACGCCATTCTGTGTTTCATGGCTTTCCATGCCATTCTATGACATAATAGCCTTTGGCTATGTTATTTGAGTTGATATACTTGGGTTTTAACCCTGATAATTATTACAGCTTATTAGCTGTTCTATTGCACACCGGGAGACACAATGTGACCGATGGTGTGATGGTCCGAGGTAGTTAGTACCCAGTGCCAGTTTACCCATTTATCCAGTCCAGTTAATTAGTATGGGTTACTCGGGCAATGATAATAAACCTTACCAAATTTTAATCGAATAATAATGCAAATAATATCAGAAGTTAAGTCTATCAAAAATGTAAACACACATTCTGCATATTCGTTTTATTATATTATATTATATTATATTATATTATATTATATTATATTTTATATTGTCACTACTAAGCAGAATTGCTTAGCGCGTCGCTTTTACCACGTGCAGGTACTGGAAACCTAGCTGGTGAGCCCAGCAGACATCAGACCGGGTGAGCCTTCAGATTTGTATCTGGAGTCCCGAGTCACCTCACACCTGCAGTGCATATGGTAGGACATAGGATTTTGGGAGCATTTTGTATTTTGGCATTTTGTATTAGTTTGGATTGTAACTATAAACTCTTGTAATTATTTATTAATGTAAATATATGAAATTTCATATTATTGAAATGTTCTGCATAATGTATGTTGATAAATGGAATGTTGAGAAATATTTATGAATATGATTCAAGTGATGAAGTGAACAGAAAAGTTTTAAAAATAGTATTGTGATTTGAGATTGAGATTTTGAGATTGACTTGAAATGTGTATAATGGAGTTTGGATTTGGAAATTATATTAGAAGTGTTTTTAAACAGGTTCAGAAGAATTATTTTTCCAATTTACAGCTAGCACTTTGCCGGATTTTCTATAAAAATTGCGTAAAAATTTAGATTTATCAAAAATTGTAAACAAATGAATTAGAAGGGATAAATTGTAATAGAAATATGAGTTAGTGCTCCGGCACACTGAGTGGCATATCTTGCTCGGCTACACTGTAGACGAGTAGGGGTTTCACAACACTTGCATCAATACTTTAATCTACCATTTCCATGCAAAGATAAACTGCTCTTATTGAAGTTCCATGGCTGCCAAAAATATACATCTCCCTTAACTCATCAAACTTCAAAAATCCTTCCACAATTCAACTATCCATAACATCCTCACAAGGTTTAATGAAACAATAATAAAAAATATATACTTATCACTTTTGAAACTCTTCAAAACTTCACCAAAACTTGATTTTCTTGCTGCCTATCTACTGCCCAAGTGGTGCAGAACAATTTTAGTGAAGGAATCAAGTGGAAAAATGGCTTGGATAATGGGAAATGGAAGCTTGCATGAATTCAGCCATAGAGGAATTCCTTTCTTCCATTTTTGGCTGGTTTTTGCAATGTTAAGGAATGTGAGTTTCTACTGTCCAAAATGAAGGTTAATGGTCCACTTTAGGTGTTAGTGAACCACTAAGTGGAGATTTAATGTTTGTTTATTCTTAAATTTCCAAATTCTCACATTAAGCTCCTATCTTTTGGTAATTGAATTAGGTACTACCAATTTAATTTTTCATGACATTTTCCAAGTGTAATATTATGTATTTTTAATGGACATTTAGGTCAAAAGATAACACGGGGTGTCAAATGACCACAATGCCCCTGTTCGGGTTGCATTCCTAATTTTTCGGTAACACCGAGTTTTGTCGTTTTCTCGATTTTCCCATTTTTCTTTGTACTAATTAATTAATTTTTCTTTGATATTTCTAATGATATTTATACTTCAATAGATGTCTATTTAATTCCTAAAAATATTTTCTAGGGTTCCTCGAGGTCCAGGGCTAGTCAATGGTCCACACTGTAACTTCCCGGTGCGGTCACCCATCGCTAGGGTTCTCGGCTCATTTAACTTGGTTACATTTCATTGCTATTGTTTTTCCTTTGTTTTTCTTGTATTTTCTTTTCTTGTATTTCATTATTTTATGTCTCCTCACCAATATTTAAGTGTAGTTCTAGGCATTCTAGCTGTCCGGACAACATTGGTCACCAGAGCAGTACAACACAATACCGAACATAGGGGTGTTACAATTCTCCCCCCCTTAAAATAAATTTCGTCTCGAAATTTTACCTGGCATCAGTCTCTGAGCAGCTGTGGGTGCTGTCTCCTCATATCTTCTTCACGTTCCCAAGTGGCTTCCTGGCCCAAATGATGGCTCCACAGCACTTTAACCAGGTGTATCTGTTTGTTCCTCAGCTGCTTCACCTCATAAGCCAGAATTTCTATGGGTTCTTCCTCATATGAGAGGTCTGGATTTACCTCAATCTCTTCAACTGATAATACATGAGATGGGTCAGATCTATACCTCCTTAACATGGACACATGGAAGACACTGTGTATCCTTTCTAGCTCTGGAGGTAATGCTAACCGATATGCCAAAGGACCCACTCTTTCCAGAACCTCATATGGTCCGATGAAACGAGGACTGAGTTTCCCCTTTCTGCCAAATCTCATAATCCTCTTCCAAGGAGAAACTTTATGGAATACCTTATCATCCACTGCATATTCAATATCTCTTCTCTTCATATCAACATAGTACTTCTGATGGTCTGATGCAGCCTTGAGTCGATCTCTAATCAATCCGATCTTTTCCTCTGTCTGCTGAACAATTTCTTGCCCAATCATTTTCCTTTCACCAACTTCATCCCAACATAGGGGAGTTCTGCACTTTCTGCCATATAAAGCTTCATATGGAGGCATCCCAATGCTTGATTGGTAGCTGTTGTTATAAGCAAACTCAATCAAAGCCAACTGTGTATCCCAACTACCTTCAAACTCAATCACACAAGCCTGTAGCATATCCTCCAATATCTGAATTACTCTCTCAGACTGGCCATCTGTCTGTGGGTGGAATGCTGTGCTGAAGTTCAATCTAGTTCCTAGGGCTCTCTGAAGACTACCCTAGAATCTAGAAGTGAACTTAGGATCTCTGTCAGATACAATCGATACTGGCACTCCATGCAATTTTACAATTTCATATATATACAATCTGGCCAATCTTTCCAGGCTATAGTCCATCCGAACTGGCAAAAAGTGAGCAGACTTGGGTAGTCTGTCAACTATAACCCATACTGCATCATGACTATTCTGTGTCCTCGAAAGTCCCGTAACAAAATCCATAGTTATCCGTTCCCATTTCCATTCTGGTACTGGCAATGGATGTAACAAACCAGCTGGAACTTGATGTTCTGCCTTTACTTGCTGACAAGTTAGGCATTTGGAAACAAATTTAGCTATATCCCTCTTCATACCCATCCACCAGTAATGCTCTTTCAACCCTCGGTACATTTTAGTTCCACCAGGGTGCATAGCAAAAGGAGACTCATGTGCTTCCTTCATAATGATTTGTCTCAATTCAACATCACTAGGAATGCACATTCTGCCCTGATGTAGCAATAAACCATCATCTCTCACAGAGAATTCAGGTTTCTTGCCCTATTGTACTTCTTTCAATAGCTTCTGATATTTTTTATCACTCTGAGCAGCCATTCTGATCTGATCAATCAACACTGGCTATACTTGCCATGCAACTACTATTTGTCCCTCATCATCAATCTCCAAACTGGCATGTTGTGCTTTCAACTCATGCACCATGGACAAAGGAGAAACTCTGAGACTTGCCATAGTCTTACGACTTAAGGCGTCAGCCACCACATTTGCTTTCCCTGGCTGATAGTCTATTAAGCAATCATAGTCTTTAATCAGTTCTAACCATCTCCTCTGCCTCAAATTCAATTCCTTCTGGGTGCCTAAGTACTTCAAGCTCTTGTGATCGGTGTAGATGTAGCATTTCTCCCCATACAAATAGTGTCTCCAGATCTTCAGAGCAAAAACAATAGCTGCTAGCTCCAAATCATGTGTTGGGTAGTTCCTCTCATGTGGTTTCAACTGGCGTGATGCATAAGCAATGACATTCTGATCTTGCATCAGTACACAGCCTAACCCATTGTGAGAAGCATCACTATAAATTGTGTATTCTTTACCTGGGGTAGGTAAAGTAAGGACTGGAGCTTCAGTCAAACACCTCTTCAACTCATCAAAACCTTGCTGGCATTTATCTGTCCACTGAAATTTTACATCTTTCCGAAGCATCTTGGTCAGTGGAGAAGATAACATAGAAAACCCTTTCACAAATCGACGGTAATATCCAGCTAAACCCAGAAAACTGCGTTCCTGGGTAGCTTCCAATTAAGGATAGCTTCTACCTTGCTGGAATCTACCTTGATCCCTTCAACTGACACAACATATCCCAAGAAGGTGATTTCTTTGAGCCAAAATTCACATTTTGACAATTTGGCGTATAGTTGTTTCTCCCTTAGAGTCTGCAGTACAATTTGCAGATGTCTGTCATGCTCCTCTGCATTCCTTGAATATATCAAAATATCATCAATAAACACCACCACAAACTGATCGAGATATGGTCTGAAGATAGTGTTCATCAGATCCATAAAAGCAGCTGGAGCATTTGTTAACCCGAATGGCATTACCAGAAACTCATAGTGGCCATATCGAGTTCTGAAAGCATTTTTTGGAATACTCTGCTCTTGCACCTTCAATTGATAATAACCAGATCGTAAATCAATTTTGGAGAATACAGCTGCACCCTTCAACTAATCAAACAGATTATTAATGCGAGGCAATCGATATCTGTTCTTTATTTTCACCTTATTCAACTGCCAGTAGTCAATACATAAGAAGAGAGTACCATCTTTCTTCTTAACAAATAACACTAAAGCTCCCCAAGGTGACACACTAGGGCGGATGAAGCCCTTTTCAAGTAGTTCTTGCAACTGTACCTTCAACTCCTTCAACTCTGCTAGTGCCATTCTGTAAGGTGTTATGGAGATTGGATCCACACCAGGCATAACATTAATTTCAAACTGCACCTCTCTTTCCGAAGGTAATCCTGGTAATTCATCAGGAAACACATCTAGAAAGTCATATACTGTAGGGATGTCCCTCAATGCTGGACTTCCCACTTGGGTGTCTACCACATGTGCCAAGTATGCTTCACACCCCTTTCTAATCATTTTTCTAGCTAGTGCAGCCGAAATGATGTTTGATGGCAATAGTTGCCTCTCCCCATGTATTATCACATCATTGTACTGAGGGAGACCAAAAGTGATTGTCTTCAATCTACAGTCAATCATGGCGTGATGCTTGGCTAACCAATCCATGCCCAAGATGATATCATAATCTCTGAAGGGCATTTCAATGAGATCAGACAGAAAAGTGTGTCCTTGGATCACCAAAGGACAATCCCTATACATTCTATCAACCCTGACCTCTTATCCTAACGGACTTGTTACTAGCACTTCAAAGTCCATTTTTGTACATGGAACAGCAATGCAATCAATGATGCTAGCACTCATATAAGAATGGGTAGAAACTGGATCAAATAACACAAACACATCTTGATTAAAAGTTAAGAAGGTACCAGCTACAACATCAGATGTCTCGGCCTCTTCTCTCTGTCTCATTGCGTAGACTCTAACTGGAGCACTGCCTTGCTCTAATTGTTTCACTGTGCCTTGGCTGCCTGCTAGGCTACCTCTACCCCTGCCTCTACCTCTGCTAGGTGGTTGTGAACTTCTGGTGACAGGGCTCTGAACTGACCCTTCTGCAGTAGTAGGAGGTGGTCCAACTCTGTGAGTACTGGTGTAGTCCTTGGCAAAGTGTCCTGTGCCTCCATAGTTATAACAGGCTCCAATAGCCTTGTATCATACCCCACCATGATTTCTTCCACAAGTTTCACATTGGCAGGGAGGGTAGGAAACTCTGGTACTCTGCTAACCAGATAGAGGAGGTTTCTGTCCTGAATATCTTCCCCTACCGAACTTCTTACCACCTCTGCTGTGTCCCCCATGGTTTTTCCTCTTTCCAGTAAGACCACTGGAACTCTGTTCTACTTACTTTCCCTCTTTTTATGTCTTCTCTGATTTCTTTTTCTCAGGGGCCGCTTCAGATTCAATTCTTTCTAATTCTAGTGCTTGAGAAATAAGCTAAGAGAAGTTGTTATGTTTGAATCTGACCACTTGTAATCTGATACTGGGCTTCAAGCTGGTTTCAAACCTCTTACATCTCTCCCTGCTGGTAGCAAGTAGACTTACTGCATAGTGGCTTAAGCAGGAAAATTCCCTTTTATATTCAGCCACCAATCTACTCCCCTGTTTCAGACTTAAGAACTCTTGCAGCTTCTGGTCCACATAAGCATCAGGGACATATTTTTGTCTAAACTCTCGTAGAAAATCATTCCATGTGAGCACTGAAGGTTCTACCAGACTGTGGGGAATGGTTTTTCACTAGTCATATGCATCCCCTTGTAGCAGAGATACTGAATATTCAAATCTGAGCTCCTCTGTACAATATAGCTTTTTGAACACCCTATCCATTCTCTCTAACCATTGTTCTGCCTCTAGAGGATCTACTATCCCCTTGAACTCAGTAGCCCCATATTTCATTAATTTGTCATCTCGCTTAGCGTAAGATCGTGGTTGTACCATCGTGTCCGTAGTGGGACTTGAGTAGGCACATTACCAGCCATTTGTTGGAACATTGCAGCCATCCACGAGAGAATCGAGCAGAAATCGCAGATCGAGGGGTTGGTGCTGCTGATCCACTGACATTTTGTGGGGCTAGGGCATCCCCTTGTACCTCAGCCTCTATAGATTAATCGACTGAATGATCACCCTCTTCCATAGTCAATGCGAGGATTTTAGACCTCCTAAACAAATAACATAAGGAGATTTTCTCTTGTTAGTGCATATTTATAATGTAATGTACTGTATGTATCAAACAATGACATTGAGCAGCTGTACTATGAAGAAAGAATGTTCAAATTACAGGTGAAAACAAAATTTAAAAACTAGCTCTGATACCACTTAAACATGTCACACCCTACCCCTCGGTAAGACATAACATGATCCCATAGTATACCTAATGAATTACTAACTTCGTCTACTGATAATCTATTAAATACACTACAAGGGATTTTAAAACTTTTCTTATTTCTTTTTACAGTGGTGAGCACTATTTACAAGTGTTAAAAATTTTTTGAACTGAAGTGAAACAACTAACACATTTGAATTATTAGTAATTTCTGTAAAAATTTTGGCGGAGTGCCATCTGTATTTTGAATAAAATAGTTCTTCAAAAACCTATAAAAAGCACTTCAAATATATTTCTCAATCTCAAACTCCAACATTTAATCAACACAATATGTTTCTCAACATTTGTCAACTCAAATCAACAAAAATTTTTCATTATTTTCAAAGGTTGAGATAAAAGAAATATATCACAATTTTTACAAGCCAAAATAATTTACAATTTATTTTACAACTTCAATGTACAATTTTAATTTGCAACTGCTCAAAACCAAGAACACTATATACATACAGTGAACATACATTACAATATAAAAAGCAAAATATGGTATACTCAATATACCCGGTGATCTCTCACTGAAGCACTAGTGTCACACCCTACCCCTCTGTAAGGCATAATATGATCCCGTAGTATACCTAATGAATTACCAACTCCGTCTACTGATAACCCATTAAATATACTACAAGGGATTTTAAAAACTTTTCTTACTTCTTTTACAGTGGTGAGCGCTATTTACAGGTGTTAAAGACTTTGGTGAACTGAAGTGAAACAACTAACTCATTTGATTTTTTTGGAATTTCTGTAAAAATTTTGGCAGAGTGCCATCTGTATTTTGGACAAAACAGTTCTTCAGCAAACCTATAAAAAGCACACTTCAATATATTTCCAAATCTCAACTCCAACATACTTCTCAACACAACATTTTTCTCAATTCAAATCCATAGAAATTTTTCAAAGTCTGAGATAAGGAAATATAATACAATTTTTACAAGTCAAATAACTCATAATTAATTTACAACTTCAAGGTACAATTTGAATTTACATCTGCTCAAAACCAAAACAAAATATACATACAGTGAATATACATTACAGTACAAAATGCCAAATGTGATATACTCACTATACCCAAAAATCTCTCATGCGGTACTAGCGACCTAGTCTCATACTCCTGCTGTCTGTCTACCACTGACAAAGAATAAAGCTATCGCTGAGACAATGTCTCAGTGGTGCACAACATTAACCAAATGCAAATTTAAATCACAATTCGTAAATCATATAAATAGTGGATACTTAAAACCATAGTCAAATTCAAGACAATAAATGTCAATAAGAATTTAAACTCCATTTCTTAATATCACAATAGATTTCCATAAGTCAGATCATGTTTGAATTCAAAAGACAGTATATGTCAATGAGAGTTTAAATCCATTTCACAATCTCACAATACACATTAATAAATCACACACAGCTTAATCATGATCCATAGTTCAATTCGTCCCAAAAGCCGATGGCTAATGAGGTATTCAATTCGTCCCAAAAGTCGATGACTAATGAGGAATAACATAGCTAGCTAGCAAAAATATGAGTACTCATCCAATTCGTCCTCAACAGGCACACACCTCAACACTTCAGCCAAAGAGGGAATTCAATTCGTCCCACTAGACAAGCTAATGAGGAATACAATCAATATACATGATAGCTGTGGTTTCAAACCATTTCCAATGCTTTTCAATCAATAAGTATCCATCAATGTCATTCAAACAATTTTTCACAGTTTCAAACCTTTCACAATATTTGTCAATCAATAAGTGTCCATCAAACACATTTCCACAATTTGAAACAATAATATACAAATAGTCAATATTTATTTCAATTGAAAATAATTCAAAAGAAATAGTTGTTGTGCACAAACTTCTGATGACTGTCTTCCTGGTCTAGACTCAGTGTTTCCTTCCCTTTCCCTGAGTCTTTAGTAACTGAGAAACACAATTTGAAGTGTTTCAGTACTAAATTATATTTTCTCTAACGATAATATTCGATAATTAATTCACTGAAAGCTATTATTTGCTTAATCACCCAATATATCGACCCTCGATGTGTTCTAGGTAAATTAGGTCTTAACGTTATTAATATGTCATATTTGATAGGGTTTTAGGGTTGGTACGTTTTACCAAACTCGTTTCCTTGTTTAGTGCATTTTAATGCAACTTGCTGGATTCCGGGATACTAGTTTGACCTAGCCGGACGGCCTAGTTCCCTCAGTTTTCGGGTTTCGGTCGAAACTACAAACTTGTAGATTTATGTCTTATGGACCGCTGTGCAAAATTTTAGGTCATTCCGAGTTAAGTAGACCAAGTTATGGTCATTATACTATTGCTGGTCAAATGGCATCAAATTAGGTCAATTTTAGGTCAATTTGGTCAACTTTGGTTCGGCCAGTTTTTGGACCCGAACTTGTGCAAGCTTTTTGACTTGCTTATGGTCATTTTTGGGCTTTGGTGTCTTCATAAGACTTGTAGTTATGGGTCTTAACTATTCATGGTTAAAATTTCAGGTCAATTGGACCTGTTTTGAGTGAGTTATGGCCTAAACACTCACTGCTGCCCAATTGGTCATTTTTCAGGTCCTAATTGCACCTAATCCGAATTGGTCATTTTTTTATGTCACCATGCAAGCAGAATTTTGGTATGCTTTCTCAATGAAAGTTGGCACATTTTGTGCCTAATTCAACCTCCAATTGGTCTCATACCAATTGAGGTTACACATTTAAACTTATTGGCTAAAATGTACACTGCCCTTAGTTACCTTGCTTAAACACACATCAATTACACACTTACATTACTATATGTCCACTTCCCCTTACCATTTCTGTTTTGGCACATTATCAAAAACATATTCCACTTTACATTAACATCACTTTGGGTAGATTGCAATTATCCTCAATACACCAATTAAAACTCACATTTACAAGTTCTAAGTACAATCACATACACACCTAACCATTACAAATCTTTACATATACTTACACAATCAATCTATACACATATCCATCAACTCTCAAGGTCAATATTCTGCCAATACTTTCATGAACATATACATTTATTCAAGAATCTCAAGGCTGCCGCAAACTTCCTCAACACCAAAGTATTCCACAATTCATCAATTTCCATCCAAATGCAAAAATCACCATATATATATATGGAATAATTTACTAGGATATTACATCACCATAACCAACATAATTCTCATCAAATATATGTACAAATACTTCATCAATACATGACTACATGGCTGCCCAAAAATGGATATCTCAATAACTCTTCAAACTTAAAAATTTCCTTCACAAAACCAACACCCATAACATGTACACAAAGTTTAACAAAGAAATCTTCAAAAATGTAAACTTACCTTATGGTTGGAACTTGCCAAACCTTGATTAAACTTCTTAAATTTGGTATCAAGCTCTTCCTTATGATGTGTAGACAAATTTTCATGAAGGAACCTAAGTGATTGGAGTTGAAATGGAAGGATGGATCAAGTTATGCAAAAACGTCCATGGAGTTCTCCCTAGCTTTCCATTTCGGCATGGTGAAGAAAGTTTGGAGAAGATGATGAGCAGATGGTGTAGTGGACTTACACCTGCCCCATTTAGTGTTTAATTAATCCCAAGTGATCCACTCACCAAATTTAAATCATATTATATGTTAATTATTCATTTATCCCACATTAACCCATAATTTTAGCTATTTACTTTAGGTACCACCAAATTAATTTTTTATTTTATTTTCTAAGTGTAATATTATTTATTTTTAATGGACATTTAGGTCAAAAGACAATTCGGGACGTCAAATGACCATAATGCCCCTATTCGGGTTGCATTCCTGATTTTTCGGTAACACAGGGTTTTGTCCATTTTTCGATTTCTCACCTTTGTTTGTACTAATTATTTAATTTTTCTTTGATCTTTTTGATGAGATTTATTCTTCAATAAGGGTCTATTTAAGTCCTAAAAATGTTTTCCAGGGTTCCCCGCAGTCCAGGGCTAGTCAACGGTCTACACCATGGCTTCCCGGTGCAGTCACCCATCGCTAGGGTTTTCGGCTCGCTTAACTTGGTTACATTTCTTTGCTATGATTTTTCCTTTGTTTTTCTTGTATTTTCTTTTCTTGTATTTCATTATTTTATGTCTCCTCACTCATATTAAAGTGTGGTTCTAGGCATCCTAGCTGTCCGGACAAAGATCGGTCACCGAATAAATAGAACGCACTACCGAACTTAGGGGTGTTACAATTCTCCCCCCCTTAAATAAATTTCGTCTCGAAATTTTACTTGGCATTAGTCTCTGAACAGCTGTGGGTGCTGTCTCCTCATATCCTCTTCACATTCCCAAGTAGCTTCCTGGCCTGAATTATGGTTCCACAGCACTTTAACCAGGTGTATCTGTTTGTTTCTCAGCTGCTTCACCTCATAAGCCAAAATTTTTATGGGTTCTTCCTCATATGAGAGGTCTGGATTTACTTCAATCTCTTCAGCTGATAGTACATGAGATGGGTCTGATCTGTACCTCCTTAACATGGACACATGGAAGACACTGTGTATCCTTGCTAGCTCTGGAGGTAATTGAAGGAACGGAAGCGTGAAAAACACAAGTTTATACCATTGAATTCAAAAATTTTCACCTAGGGTCACATGCATCATGCAAGATTTATTTTTATCTATTTGATTTCAATGATAAACAACATATTAAAACTCTTTTAATATGTTTTTGGATCTGTATTTGCCATTTAAGATTTTAAAATTAATCAGATTAATTTTAGAACCCTAGATTAAATCAAGAACGATTACACTAACCTCTTGATGCACTGCAGCGTGTCTGCGCCTTTGAGATTCGTCTTCAGGACACCAAATATTGTCCCTCTAGCTTGTCCACACCAAGAACACCTATAGCAGCCGTTGAACAGCTTCTAAAGCTTTTTCTATTAATTAGAAATTTAAGTTCTGCCTTTTAAGAGATTAGAGATGTAAACAGGACACTAGAAACAATTTCTAGCGTTCTTAATTCAAGAGATTGATGGCTAATCTCTTTGAATTGATGAGAGATGAAGAAGAATAGATGAAAACCCTCAAAATGGCGTGACAAAGGAGAGGAGTGGCTGCTGGTTTTTTTTCTTTTCATAACAACACTTAAATAGCTAGGTTAACACATTAAACCCTTGCCACATGTCACCCTTTGATTAGCTCTAGGTTTAAGTGACCCAATCACATTGTGCCAAGTGTCAAACCTATATTTAATCTTGATTTTAATCATCTTACATGATTAAAAAAACATTTGGCAAGCTTATGTGTAATCCCATGTGTCACCATCTCATGGTGCCACGTGTCACACTGTGAAATGACCAAAATGCCCCTGTGTCTTAATTTTGAGTTCTTAACCCAAAATAATTATTTTTCTTCTTCTAATTAATTTATATCAAATATAAATTAATTAATTAATCTCTATTAATTAATTTTTGATTAGTTAAATTCATATTTAAACACTTTAAATATAAATTTAATTTATACTACACATCCAATAATCTAGATTTGGTTTCAAGTCATGCTAGGGACTTTGCAATTTAATTGCAAACCAAACCTATTTAACTAATCAATTAAACTCTTTAATTAATTAATTAAATCATATTTAAATAGGTGATAACTTGTGTATGTGTGTGACTTACTAGGCTCATCACTAATTGGCAATGAGACATGATATCAACTCTTAATATCATCAGAACTCTTTCTTACCATAAATGATTTCTCTAAATCATTTTATGAACCTCATAGACCATGGTTAATACTTAGCATAGCATGCCATGGCCGCCCAATTAGTAATAAAGTTTACCTTAAATGAACCTATAATCATATGTTACCATGCACTAGAATCTCTCTGTTACAAAATCCCAACTCAAGCTGGAGTCATGGTTTATGTCAAACTCCATTTGCTATGAATATTATGTTCTCTTTTAATTCCAGTTCTTGATTAAAAGATTTGTCTCATCAGAAACTCTTTTACGAATAAATCTATCTGTCTGGCCAGAACTTGAAATATCAAGAACAATTAAATGAACATAGGATTTTATCTCTATTTACTTAGAGGAACAGATTCCATCTTGATCAACACCTACCTCCATATATAACTAGTAGGAGCCAACACATGCCCATATACCCATACATAGTACAAGTATGAAAGCAGTATCAAACTCAAACGACCTATATACAAGATAACTGTGCTATCTCAGGTCTAAAGATTATGTGCACTGATATGATTTATGACAAAACATTGACAAGAGTAAACTCCATGTGCTTGTCATAAGTGTCACTGGTTCGGCCTACTTATCATTTATAAGTGCCTATCATATTTGTTATATGGCATGAGACTCACCATTCCATCTTATTTATATCTCATACAGATAACTTGGGAACAAATATGAATACAATCTTTCTGGATAAGTCATGTCCTTATTATGAAGTATCCTCGATTGTGAACCTATTTATGATACTTTGTACTAGAAATATTGTCACTCATATTCTTAACAACTTAAGAATAATATTTCTAACAAAATATCAATGGACCTTTTCTATTACACATAAATATATTATGTAAACGGAAAAGTGGAAATGCCTTTTATTAATAAAATATGTACAAGATACATACTAAATGATATGCTCTAGGGCATACTACTAACAGTAATGCCAACCGGTATGCCAAAGGACCCACTCTTTCTAGAACCTCATAAGGTCCGATGAAACGAGGACTCAGTTTCCCCTTTCTGCCAAATCTCATAATCCTCTTCCAAGGAGAAACTTTGAGGAATACCTTATCACCCACTGCATATTCAATATCTCTTCTCTTTAGATCAATATAGGACTTCTGACGGTCTGATGCAGCCTTGAGTTTATCTCTGATCAATCTGATTTTTTCCTCTGTCTGCTGGACAATTTCTTGCCCAATCATCTTCCTTTCACCTACTTCATCCCAACATAAGGGAGTTCTGCACTTTCTGCCATACAATGCTTCATATGGAGGCATCCCTATGCTTGATTGGTAGCTGTTGTTATAAGCAAACTCAATCAAAGGCAAGTGTGTATCCCAACTACCTTCAAATTCAATCACACAAGCCCGTAGCATATCCTCCAATATCTGAATAACCCTCTCAGACTGGCCA
Organism: Hevea brasiliensis; assembly: GCF_030052815.1. Classification (NCBI taxonomy): domain Eukaryota; kingdom Viridiplantae; phylum Streptophyta; class Magnoliopsida; order Malpighiales; family Euphorbiaceae; genus Hevea; species Hevea brasiliensis. Next base: position 19,374,845 of record NC_079510.1, on the reverse strand, counting down.
TCTGTCTATGGGTGGAATGCTGTGCTGAAGTTCAATCTAGTTCCTAGGGCTCTCTGAAGACTACCCCAGAATCTCGAAGTGAACCTAGGATCTCTGTCAGACACAATTGATACTGGCACTCCATGCAATTTTACAATCTCATATATGTACAATCTGGCCAATCTTTCCATGCTATAATCCATCCGAACTGGCAAAAAGTGAGCAGATTTGGTCAATGTGTCAACTATAACCCATACTGCATCATGACTACTCTGTGTCCTTGGAAGTCCTGTAACAAAATCCATAGTTATTCGTTCCCATTTCCACTCTGGTACTGCCAAAGGATGTAACAAACCAGCTGGAACTTGATGTTCTGCCTTTACTTGCTGACAAGTTAGGCATTTGGAAACAAATTCAGCTATATCTCTCTTCATGCCCATCCACCAGTAATGCTCTTTCAGCCCTCTGTACATTTTAGTTCCACCAGGGTGCATAGCAAATGGAGACTCATGTGCTTCCTTCATAATGACTTGTCTCAATTCCACATCACTAGGAACGCACATTCTACCTTGATGTAGCAATAAACCATCATCTCTCACAGAGAATTCAGGTTTCTTGCCCTGTTGGACTTCTTTCAGTAGCTTCTGATACTATTCATCACTCTAAGCAGCCATTTTGATCTGATCAATCAACACTGGCTGTACATGCCATGCAACTACTGTCTGTCCCTCATCATCAATCTCTAAACTGGCATGCTGTGCTTTCAATTCATATACTATGGACAAAGGAGAAACTCTGAGACTTGCCATAGTCTTACGACTTAAGGCGTCAGCTACCACATTTGCTTTCCCTGGCTGATAGTCTATTAAGCAATTATAGTCTTTAATCAGCTCTAACCATCTCCTCTGCCTCAAATTCAATTCCTTCTGGGTGCCTAAGTACTTCAAGCTCTTATGATCTGTGTAAATATAGCATCTCTCCCCATACAAATAGTGTCTCCAGATCTTCAGAGCAAATACAATAGCTGCTAACTCCAGATCATTTGTTAGGTAATTCCTCTCATGCGGTTTCAGCTGGTGTGATGCATAAGCAATGACATTCCGATCTTGCATCAGTACACAGCCTAACCCATTGTGAGAAGCATCACTATAAACCGTGTATTCTTTACCCGAAGTAGGTAAAGTGAGAACTGGAGCTTCAGTTAAACACCTCTTCAACTCATCAAAACTTTGCTGGCATTTATCAGTCCACTGAAATTTTACATCTTTTCGAAGCAGCTTAGTCAGTGGAGAAGATAACATAGAAAACCCCTTCACAAACCGACGGTAATATCCAGCTAAACCCAGAAAACTGCGAACTTCTGTGATGTTCCTGGGTGGCTTCCAATTAAGGATAGCTTCTACCTTGCTAGAATCTACCTTGATCCCTTCAGCTGACACAACATGTCCCAAAAAGGAGATTTTTTTCAGCCAAAATTCACACTTCGACAATTTGGCATATAGCTGTTTCTCCCTTAAGGTCTGCAGTACAATCCGCAGATGTCTTTCATGCTTCTCTGCATTCCTCGAGTATATCAAAATGTCATCAATAAACACTACCACAAATTGATTAAGATATGGTCTGAAGATAGTGTTCATCATATCCATAAAAGCAGCTGGAGCATTTGTCAACCCGAATGGCATTACTAGAAACTCATAGTGGCCATACCGAGTTCTGAAAGCAGTTTTTGGAACACTCTGCTCTTGCACCTTCAACTGATAATAACCAGATCGCAAATCAATTTTGGAGAATATAGCTGCACCCTTCAATTGATCAAACATATCATCAATGTGAGGCAATGGATATCTGTTCTTTATTGTCACCTTATTCAACTGCCGGTAGTCAATGCATAAGAGGAAAGTACCATCCTTCTTCTTAACAAACAACACTGGTGCTCCCCAAGGTGACACACTAGAGCGGATGAAGCCCTTTTCAAGTAATTCTTGCAATTGTATCTTCAACTCCTTCAACTCTGCTGGTGCCATTCTGTATGGCGTTATGGAGATTGGATCCACACCAGGCATAACATTAATTTCAAACTGCACTTCTCTTTCCGGAGGTAATCCTGGCAATTCATCAGGAAATACATCTGGAAAGTCATATACTGTAGGGATGTCTTTCAATGCTGGACTCCCCACTTAGGTGTCTACCACATGTGCCAAGTATGCTTCACACCCCTTTCTGATCATTTTTCTGGCTAGTGCAGCCAAAATGAGGTTTGATGGCAATAACTGCCTCTCCCCTTGTATTACCACATCACTGTACTGAGGGAGACCAAAAGTGACTGTCTTCAGCCTACAATTAATCATGGCATGATGCCTAGCTAACAAATCCATGCCCAAGATGATATCATAATCTCTGAAGGGCATTTCAATGAAATCAGACAGGAAAGTGTGTCCTTGGATCACCAAAGGACAATCTCTATACATTCTATTAACCCTGACCTCCTGGCCTAACGGACTTGTTACTAGCACCTCAAAGTCCAATTTTATACATGGAACAGCAATGCAATCAATGATGCTAGCACTCACATAAGAATGGGTAGAGCCCAGATCAAATAACAAAAACACATTTTGGTTAAAAGTTGAGAAGGTACCAGCCACAACGTCAGATGTCTCAGCCTCTTCCCTCTGTCTCATTGCATAGACTCTGAATGGGGCACTATATTGCTCAGAATGCTTCACTGTGCCTTGGCTGCCTGCTGGGTTACCTCTACCCCTGCCTCTACCTCTGCTAGGTGGTTGTGAACTTCTGGTGACAGGGCTCTGAACTGACCCTTCTGCAGTAGTAGGAGGTGGTCCAACTCTGCGACTACTGGTGCAGTCCTTGGCAAAGTGTCCTATGCCTCCACAGTTATAACAGGCTCCAATAGCCTTATAGCAGATCCCACCATGATTTCTTCCACATGTTTCACATTGGCGGGGAGGGTAGGAACCTCTGGTACTCTGCTGTCCAGATAGGGGAGGCTTCTGTCCTGAATATCTTCCCTTACCCGACTTCTTACCACCTCTGCCATGTCTCCCATAGTTCTTCCTCTTTCCAGTAGGACCACTGGAACTCTGATCTACTGATTTTCCCTCTTTCTCTGTCTTCTCTGACCTCTTCTTCTCAGGAGCAGTCTCAAACTCAATTCTTTCCAACTCTAGGGCTTGAGAAATAAGTTCAGAGAAGTTAGTGTGTTTGAAGCCGATCACTTGTACTCTGATACTGGGCTTCAAGCCAGTTTCAAACCTCTTGCATCTCTCCCTGCTGGTAGAGAGTAGACTCACTGCATAATGGCTAAGGCGAGAAAATTCTCTTTCATACTCAGCCACTGATTTGCCCCCCTATTTCAGACTTAGGAATTCTTGCAGCTTCTGGTCTACATAAGCATCAGGGACATATTTCTGTCTGAATTCCCTGAGGAAGTCATTCCATGTTAGCACTGCAGGTTCTACCAGACTGTGGGGAATGGTTTTCCACCAGTCATAAGCATCCCCCTATAACAAAGACACTGAGTATTCAAATCTGAGCTCCTCTGTGCAATGCAGTTTCTTGAATACCCTATCCATCCTCTCTAACCACTGTTCAGCTTCTAGAGGATCTACTGTCCCCTTGAACTCTGTAGCCCCATATTTCATTAATTTATCACATTGCCTAGTAGGAGACTATGGTTGTACCACTGGTGTCTGTATTGGGACTTAAGTAGGCGCATTACCAGCCATTTGTTGGAACATTGCAGCCATCTGCTGAGCGAACTGAGCAGGAAACTGCAGATCGCAGGTGGTCTTCTTTGAATCACTGACATTTTGTAGGCCTGGGGCATCCCCTTGCACCTCAGCCTCAATAGATTGATCGACTGAACGATCACCCTCTTCCATATTCAATGCGAGGATTTTAGATCTCCTGAACAAATAACACAAGGAGATTTCCTCCGTTAGTGCATATTTATAATGTAATGTACTGTATGTATCAAACAATGATATTGAGCAGTTGTACTATGAAGAAAGAATATTAAAATAACAGGTGAAAATAGAATTTAAAAACTAGCTCTGATACCACCAAAACATGTCACACCCTACCCCTCTGTAAGGCATAACATGATCCCGTAGTATACCTAATGAATTACCAACTCCGTCTACTGATAACCCATTAAATATACTACAAGGGATTTTAAAAACTTTTCTTACTTCTTTTACAGTGGTGAGCGCTATTTACAGGTGTTAAAGACTTTGGTGAACTGAAGTGAAACAACTAACTCATTTTATTTATTTGGAATTTCTGTAAAAATTTTGGCAGAGTGCCATCTGTATTTTGGACAAAACAGTTCTTCAGAAAACCTGTAAAAAGCACACTTCAATATATTTCCAAATCTCAACTCCAACATACTTCTCAACACAATATTTTTCTCAATTCAAATCCATAGAAATTTTTCAAAGTCTGAGATAAGGAAATATAATACAATTTTTACAAGTCAAATAACTCATAATTAATTTACAACTTCAAGGTACAATTTGAATTTACAACTGCTCAAAACCAAAACAAAATATACATACAGTGAATATACATTACAGTACATAATGCCAAATGTGATATACTCACTATACCCAAAAATCTCTCGCTGGCGGTACTAGCAGCCTAGTCTGCTGCCCTGTCTGTCTGTCTACCTGCGACAGCAATAAAAAGCTATCGCTGAGACAATGTCTCAGTGGTGCACAACATTAACCAAATAAAAATTTAAATCACAATTCGTAAATCATATAAATAGTGGATACTTAAAACCATAGTCAAATTCAAGACAATAAATGTCAATAAGAATTTAAACTCCATTTCTCAATATCACAATAGATTTCCATAAGTCAGATCATGTTTGAATTCAAAAGACAATATATGTCAATGAGAGTTTAAATCCATTTCACAATCTCACAATACACATCAATAAATCACACACAGCTTAATCATGATCCATAGTTCAATTCGTCCCAAAAGCCGATGGCTAATGAGGTATTCAATTCATCCCAAAAGTCGATGACTAATGAGGAATAACATAGCTAGCTAGCAAAAATATGAGTACTCATCCAATTCGTCCTCAACAGGCACACACCTCAACACTTCAGCCAGAGAGGGAATTCAATTCGTCCCACTAGACAAGCTAATGAGGAATACAATCAATATACATGATAGCTGTGGTTTCAAACCATTTCCAATGCTTTTCAATCAATAAGTATCCATCAAAGTCATTTAAACAATTTTTCACAGTTTCAAACCTTTCACAATATTTTTCAATCAATAAGTGTCCATCAAACACATTTCCACAATTTGAAACAATAATATACAAATAGTCAATATTTATTTCAATTGAAAATAATTCAAAAGAAATAGTTGTTGTGCACAAACCTCTGATAACTGTCTTCCTAGTCTAGACTCAGTGTTTCCTTCCCTTTCCCTGAGTCTTTAGTAACTGAGAAACACAATTTGAAGTGTTTCAGTACTAAATTATATTTTCTCTAACGATAATATTCGATAATTAATTCACTGAAAGCTATTATTTGCTTAATCACCCAATATATCGACCCTCGATGTGTTCTAGGTAAATTAGGTCTTAATGTTATTAATATGTCATATCTGATAGGGTTTTAGGGTTGGTACGTTTTACCAAACTCGTTTCCTTGTTTAGTGCATTTTAATGCAACTTGCTGGATTCCGGGATACTAGTTTGACCTAGCCGGACGGCCTAGTTTCCTAGGTTTTCGGGTTTCAGTCGAAACTACAAACTTGTAGATTTATGTCTTATGGACCGCTGTGCAAAATTTTAGGTCATTCCGAGTTAAGTAGACCATGTTATGGTCATTATACTATTGCTGGTCAAATGGCATCAAATTAGGTCAATTTGGTCAACTTTGGTTTGGCCAGTTTTTGGACCCGAACTTGTGCAAGCTTTTTGACTTGCTTATGGTCATTTCTGGGCTTTGGTGTCTTCAAAAGACTTGTAGGTATGGGTCTTAACTATTCATGGTTAAAATTTCAGGTCAATTGGACCTGTTTTGAGTGAGTTATGGCCTAAACACTCACTGCTGCCCAATTGGTCATTTTTCAAGTCCTAATTGCACCTAATCCGAATTGGTCATTTTTTTATGTCACCATGCAAGCAGAATTTTGGTATGCTTTCTTAATGAAAGTTGGCACATTTTGTGCCTAATTCCACCTCCAATTGGTCTCATACCAATTGAGGTTACACATTTAAACTTATTGGCTAAAATGTACACTGCCCTTAGTTACCTTGCTTAAACACACATCAATTACACACTTACATTACTATATGTCCACTTCCCCTTACCATTTCTGTTTTGGCACATTATCAAAAACATATTCCACTTTACATTAACATCACTTTGGGCAGATTGCAATTATCCTCAATACACCAATTAAAACTCACATTTACAAGTTCTAAGTACAATCACATACACACCTAACCATTACAAATCTTTACATATACTTACACAATCAATCTATACACATATCCATCAACTCTCAAGGTCAATATTCTGCCAATACTTTCATGAACATATACATTTATTCAAGAATCTCAAGGCTGCCGCAAACTTCCTCAACACCAAAGTATTCCACAATTCATCAATTTCCATCCAAATGCAAAAATCACCATATATATATATGGAATAATTTACTAGGATATTACATCACCATAACCAACATAATTCTCATCAAATATATGTACAAATACTTCATCAATACATGACTAAATGGCTGCCCAAATATGGATATCTCAATAACTCTTCAAACTTAAAAATTTCCTTCACAAAACCAACACCCATAACATGTACACAAAGTTTAACAAAGAAATCTTCAAAAATGTAAACTTACCTTATGGTTGGAACTTGCCAAACCTTGATTAAACTTCTTAAATTTGGTATCAAGCTCTTCCTTATGATGTGTAGACAAATTTTCATGAAGGAACCTAAGTGATTGGAGTTGAAATGGAAGGATGGATCAAGCTTATGCAAAAACGTCCATGGAGTTCTCCCTAGCTTTCCATTTCGGCATGGTGAAGAAAGTTTGGAGAAGATGATGAGCAGATGGTGTAGTGGACTTACACCTGCCCCATTTAGTGTTTAATTAATCCCAAGTGGTCCACTCACCAAATTTAAATCATATTATATGTTAATTGTTCATTTATCCCACATTAACCCATAATTTTAGCTATTTACTTTAGGTGCCACCAAATTAATTTTTCATTTTATTTTCTAAGTGTAATATTATTTATTTTTAATGGACATTTAGGTCAAAAGACAATTCGGGACATCAAATGACCATAATGCCCCTGTTCGGGTTGCATTCCTGATTTTTCGGTAACACCGGGTTTTGTCCATTTTTCGATTTCTCACTTTTCTTTGTACTAATTATTTAATTTTTCTTTGATCTTTTTAATGAGATTTATTCTTCAATAAGGGTCTATTTAAGTCCTAAAAATGTTTTCCAGGGTTCCCCGCAGTCCAGGGCTAGTCAACGGTCCACGCCGTGGCTTCCCGGTGCGGTCACCCATCACTAGGGTTTTCGGCTCGCTTAACTTGGTTACATTTTTTTGCTATGATTTTTCCTTTGTTTTTCTTGTATTTTCTTTTCTTGTATTTCATTATTTTATGTCTCCTCACTCATATTAAAGTGTGGTTCTAGGCATCCTAGCTGTCCGGACAGCACTGGTCACCGGAACAGCAGAACGCACTACCGAACTTAGGTGTGTTACAACTAGTAGCCTAATCACGCTCGGTCATTCCCTACCGCGACAAAGAATGAAAGCTATCATTTGAGACAATGTCTCAGTGGTGCACAACATTAACCAAATACAACTTTGAATCACAAATCATAAGTCATATAAATAGTGGATACTTAAAACCATAATTAAATTCATAGACAATGAATGTCATAAAGAATTTAAACTCCATTTCACAATATCACAATAAATCTCAATAAATCACAAGTCATGGTTAAATTTAAAAGACAGTGAATGTCAATAAGAATTTAAACTTCATTTCACAATCTCACAATACATATCAATAAATCACACACAGCTTAATCATGTTTCAAAGTTCAATTCGTCCCAAAAGCCAATGGCTAATGAGGAATTCAATTCGTCCTAAAAACTGATGGCTAATGAGGAATAACATAGCTAGCTAGCAAAAATATGAGTACTCATTCTATTCATCCTCAACAGGCACACACCTCAACACTTCAGCTAGATAGGGAATTCAATTCGTCCCACTAGACAAGCTAATGAGAAATTCAATCAATATACATGATAGCTATGGTTTCAAACCATTTACAATGCTTTTCAATCAATAAGTATTCATCAAATATCATTCAAACAATTTTTCACAGTTTCAAACCATTTACAATGCTTTTCAAGCAATAAGTATCCATATAAACACATTTCCACAATTTAAAACAATAATATACAAATAGTCATAATTTATTTCAATTGCAAAATTCAAAAGAAATAATTATTGTGCACAAACCTCTGATAACTGTCTCTTGGCTCTGACTCAGTGTTTCCTTCCCTTTCTCTGAGTCTTTGCTAACTGAGAAACACAATTTGAAGTGTTTCAGGACTCATTTAAACTGTCTCTAAGAATAAACCTTAATAATTAACTTATTGAATTCTATTATTTTCTTTGTAACACCCCTAAGTTTGGTAGTGCGTTCTGCTATTCCGGTGACCAGTGTTGTCCGGACAGCTAGGACGCCTAGAACTACACTTCAATATGAGTGAGGAGACATAAAATAATGAAATACAAGAAAAGAAAATACAAGAAAAACAAAGGAAAAATCATAGCAAAGAAATGTAACCAAGTTAAGCGAACCGAGAACCCTAGCGATGGTGATCAGACTGGAAGTCACGGCGTGGATGCTTGACTAGCTCCTGATCATGGGAATCCTAAAAAATATTTTTTGGACTTAAATAGACCCTTGTTGAAGTATAAATATCATTAGAAATATCAAAGTAAAATTAAATAGTTAGTACAAAGAAAAGTGAGAAATCGAGAAACGGACAAAACCCGGTGTTACCGAAAAATCGGGAATGCAATCCGAACAGGGGCATTATGGTCAATCGACATCCCGAATTGTCTTTTGACCTAAATGTCCATTAAAAATAAATAATATTATACTTAGAAAATGAAATGAAAAATTAAATTGGTGGTACCTAAAGTAAATAACAAAAATTAAAGGTTAAATGTGGAATAAGTGAGAATTAAGCTTATTATATGATTTAAACTTTGTGAGTGGACCACTAGGGATTTAATTAAACACTAAATGGCAGCTGTAATTCCATTATCCAAGCTGAAACTTCATCTTCCTCAAGGTTCCTCATCCATGCCGAATTGAAGGAAAAAGAAAACTCCATTGCTGTTTTCATGCAAGCTTCATCTAACCCCTCACTTCACTTCTAATCACTTAGATAGCTTCATCAAAAATTGTCTACACATCATAAGGAAGAGCTTGATACCAAAATCAAGAAGTTTAATCAAGGTTTGGCAAGTTCCAACCATAAGGTAAGTTTGTATTTTTGAAGATTGCTTTGTTAAACTTTGTGTTCATGTTATGGGTGTTGGTTTTGTGAAGAAAAATTTCAAGTTTGAGAAGCTATTGATATGTTCATTTTGGACAGTCATGGAGTTATGTATTTGATGAAATATTTGTACATATATTTGATGAGAAATGATGTTGGTTAGGGTGATTTAATATCCTAGTAAATTATTCCTTATGTATATGGTGATTTTGCACTTGGAATGGGAATTGATGAATTGTAGGACACTTTGGTGTTGAGGAAGCTTTTCGGTAGCCTTGGGATTCTTGGATAAATGTATGTGTTCATGAAGGTGTTGGCAGAAATATTGACATTAAGGTTGATGGATATGTATATAGATTGATTGTGTAAAGTGTATGTAAGAACTAGTAAGGTTTAGGTGTATATGTGATTGTACTTAGGCTTTGTAAATGTGAGTTTTAATTGGTGTATTAAGGATGTTTGTAATCTGCCCAAAGTGATGTTAATGTAAAGTGGAATATGGTTTTGGTAATGAACCAAAACAGAAATGGTAAGGGAAGTGGACATATAGTAATGTAAGTGTGTAATTGATGTATGTTTAAGTAAGGTAGTTAAAGGCAGTATGCATTTTAGTCTATAACTTTAAATGTGTAACCTCAATTGGTATGAGACAAATTGGAGGTGAAACTAGGCACAAAATGTGCCAACTTTCATTGAGAAAGCATACCAAAATTCTGCTTGCAAGGTGACATGAAAAATGACCAATTCGGATTGAATACACTTGAGGCCTGAAAATTTACCAATTGGGCAGCAGTGAGTGTTTAGGCCATAACTCACTCAAAACAGGTCCAATTGACCTGAAATTTTAACCATGAATAGTTAAGACCCATACATACAAGTCTTATGAAGACACCAAAGCCCAGAAATGACCATAAGCAAGTCAAAAAGCTTGCACAAGTTCGGGTCCAAAAACTGGCCGAACCAGAGTTGACCAAATTGACCTAAAATGGACCTAATTTGATGCCATTTGACCAGCAATAGTATAATGACCATAACTTGGTCTACTTAACTCGGAATGATCTAAAATTTTGCCCCGCGTTCCATAAGACATAGATCTACAAGTTTGTAGTTTTGATCGAAACCCGAAAATCGAAAAAACTAGGTCGTTCAGCTAGGTCAAACTAGTATCCCGGAATCCAGCAAGTTGCATTAAAATGCACTAAACAAGGAAATGAGTTTGGTAAAACGTACCAACCCTAAAATACTATCGAATATGACATATTAATAACATTAAGACCTAATTTACCTAGAAAACATCAAGGGTCGATATATGGGTTAGTTAAGCAAATAAAGGTATTCAGTGAATTGTTTATCGAACATTATCGTTAGAGACAATTTAATTTAGTACTGAAACACTTCAAATTGTGTTTCTCAGTTAATAAAGACTCAGGGAAAGGGAAGGAAACACTGAGTCCATACCAGGAGACAGTCATCAGAGGTTTGTGCACAACAGCTATTTCTTTTGAATTTTTCAATTGAAATGAATTATGACTATTTGTACATTATTGTTTTAAATTGTGGAAATGTGTTTGAATGGATATTTATCGCTTGAAAATCATTGTAAATGGTTTGAAATTGTGAGAAATTGTTTGAATGATATTGATGGATACTTATTGATTGAAAAGCATTGTAATTGGTTTGAAACCACGGCTATCATGTACATTGATTGTATTCCTCGCTAGCTTGTCTAGTGGGATGAATTGAATTCCCTCTCTGGCTGAAGTGTTGAGGTGTGTGCCTGTTGAGGACGAATAGAATGAGTACTCATATTTTTGCTAGCTAGCTATGTTATTCCTCATTAGTCATTGACTTTTGGGATGAATTGAATACCTCGTTAGCCATCGTCTTTTGGGATGAATTGAACTTTGGAACATGATTAAAGCTGTGTGTGATTTATTGATGCATATTGTAAGATTGTGAAATGAGTTTAAATTCTTATTGACATTCACTGTCTTTTGAATTTAACTATGTTTTGATTACTGAGATTTATTGTAATATTGTGTTAAATTCCTTATGACATTATTGTCTTGAATTTAACTATGGTTTTAAGTATCCACTATTTACATGATTTATGAATTGTGATTTAAATTTGTATTTGGTTAATGTTGTGCACCACTGAGACATTTTCTAAGCGATAGCTTTTATTGTCCGCAGTAGACAGACAGTATGCGCAGACTAGGCTGCTAGTACCTCCAGCGAGAGATTTTTCGGGTATAACGAGTATACCACTTTTTGCATTTTGTACTGTAATGTATGACCACTGTATGTACATATTGTTTTGGTTTGAGCAGTTGTAAATTCAAATTATACACTGAAGTTGTAAAATAATTACGAGTTATTTTGGCTTGTAAAAATTGTAATATATTTCTTATATCTCGGTCTTTGAAAAATCACTGCAGATTTGAGTTGAGAAATGTGTTGTGTTGAGAAAAATGTTGGAGTTGAGATTTGGAAATATATTGAAGTGCTTTTTACAGGTTTTCTGAAGAACTGTTTTATCCAAAATACAGATGGCACTCTGCCAAAATTTTTACAGAAATTCCAAATAAATCAAATGAGTCAGTTATTTCACTTCAGTTCACCAAAGTTTTTAACACCTGTAAATAGTGCTCACCACTGTAAAAGAAGTAAGAAAAGTTTTTAAAATCCCTTGTAGTGTATCTAATGGGTTATCAGTAGACGGAGTTGGTAATTCATTAGTTATACTATGGGATCATGTTATGCCTTACAGAGGGGTAGGGTGTGACATTCTTAGTCAACCTAAGATGTTGACCCTCGATGCATTCTAGGTGAATTAGGTTTTAATGTTACCAATATGTCACATTTGTAGCCTTTTGGTATTGGTACATGTTACCAAATTCATTTCCATGTATATTGCATTTTATTGAAATTTGTCGGATTCCGGTATACTAATTTGACCTAATCGGATGACCTAGTTCCCTCGGTTTTCGGGTTTTGGTCAAAACTACAAACTTGTAGATCTATGTCTTATTGCACACGGGGAAAAATTTCAGGTCATTCTGAGTTATGTAGACCAGGTTATGGTCAATTTACAAATGCTGGTCAAAATGTATCAAAATGGTCATTTTAGGTCATTTTTAGGTCACTCTTGGTTCGGCCAATTTTTTGACCTTAACTTGTGCAAGCCATTTGACTTGCTTATGGTCATTTCTGGGCTTTGATGTCTTCATAAGACTTGTTGATATATGTCTAAGCTATTCATGGTAAAAATTTCAGGTCAATTGGACCTTTTTTGAGTGAGCTATGGCCAAAATACTAACTGCTGCCCAAATGGTCAATTTTCAGGCCTTAAATTCACTAATCCGGATTTGGTCATTTTTCAAGTTACCTTCCAAGAAAAATTTTGGTAAGCTTCCTTCTTGAAAGTTGGCACTTTTTGTGCCTAGTTTCACCTCCAATTGGTCTCATACCAATTGGAATCACACACTTAAGGTTCTAAGCCCAAAACATACACTGCCCTATTGTACATTATTCACCACTCATCAATTACACATTTAACACTTACCAAATCATTTCCTTCATGCCATTTTTGGTTTGTACCATAACATAAATACATTTTACTTCACATTGTTGGTCATCTTGGCAGCTTGTAACCACACTCAATATGCACATTATAGTACAGAATTTTCCAAGTTCAAATTACAAACAATTTAACCTCATGACAAGCTCATTTACATGTTCAAACTCAAACCTTTATACACATATACAAGATGCCATAACAAGCACCATAATTCAACCATATAATTCCATAAAACAAACCATAAAATAACATATTTTGGTCCACACTCCAAGTTTGCTGAATTGTACATCTCTTTCAATTACTTCAAAGCTTCCAAAATCAAATGTACAATCACTCACACATTTAGTATACATTATCCAATTTTTTCCTACACACATAAACACTTGCATCAACACTTTAATCTACCATTTACATGCAAAGATAAACTGCTCTTATTGAAGTTCCATGGCTGCCAAAAATATACCTCTCCCTTAACTCATCAAACTTCAAAAATCCTTCCACAATTCAACTACCCATAACATCCTCACAAGTTTTAATGAAACACTAATAAAAAATATATACTTACCACTTTTGAAACTCTTCAAAACTTCACCAAAACTATATTTTCTTGCTGTCTATCTATTGCCCAAGTGGTGTAGAACAATTTTAGTGAAGGAATCAAGCGGAAAAATGGCTTGGATAATGGGAAATGGAAGCTTGCATGAATTCGGCCATAGAGGAATTCCTTTCTTCCATTTTCGGCTTGTTTTTGCAATATTGAAGAAGGTAATTTTCTGCTGTCCAAAATGAAGGTTAATGGTCCACTTTAGGTGTTAGTGGACCACTAAGTGGAGATTTAATGTTTGTTTATTCTTAAATTTCTAAATTCTCACATTAAGCTCCTATCTTTTGCCAAATGAATTAGGTACCACCAATTTAATTTTTCATGACATTTTTCAAGTATAATATCATGTATTTTTAATGGACATTTACGTCAAAAGACAACTCGGGGTGTCAAATGACCACAATGCCCCTGTTCGGGTTGCATTCCCGATTTTTTGGTAACACTGAGTTTTGTCGTTTTCTCGATTTCTCATTTTTCTTTGCACTAATTAATTATTTTTTCTTTGATATTTCTAATGATATTTATACTTCAATAGATGTCTATTTAAATCCTAAAAATATTTTCTAGGGTTCCCCGCGGTCCAGGGCTAGTCAACGGTCAACACCGCAACTTCCCGGTGCGGTCACCCATCGCTAGGGTTCTCAGCTCGTTTAACTTGGTTACATTTCATTGCTATTATTTTTCCTTTATTTTTCTTGTATTTTATTTTCTTGTATTTCATTATTTTATGTCTCCTCACCAATATTTAAGTGTAGTTCTAGGCATTCTAGCTATCCGGACAATACTGGTCACCGAAACAGTAGAACGCACTACCTGTAACACCCCTATTTGTGTAGCCTACTATATTTCACTATTCCGGTGACCAGTGTCGATCCGGACAATTAAGGAGATTAGAACGACACTTAAGACAACTAGAGAAGCCATAAACACAAATAATTAGTAATGTTCAATTAGTTGAGTATAAATAAGAAAAACAAAACAGAAGAACTTAAACGAGCCGAGAGTTACAGCGATGGGTGACCTTCTCGGGAACGACTGCGAAGTCATTTTAAACTCAAATTTCGAACCGTAAAAAGTGATGCTGCGGTCCTTAGGACCCTTATGAACAGAGTGGAAAAGAGAAAATCACGAAAAAGAACTGTTAAGCCAGTTAAATAATTAGGTCAGGGAGCCGGAAGAAATATTAAATTATTTGCAAACCGGGATGAACTGGAGAGGGGCAATTTGGTCAATTGACCTCGAGAGCTGACTCCTGACCTAGCTGTCAAATAAAATCGGAGAAAAGAAAGTTTTGGAATCAAGAATTAAATTAAAGAACTAATAAAAAAAAGGGAAAGAAAAGAAAAAGCTAATTACATCACTTTATGACATCAAAATGATGTCAAAATTAATTATTTTAATTCCCACAATTTTTGACCCATTCAAATACATAAAGTAAGACTTAAAAGACATAAAAATTAAAAAAGAAAATGGTCTTCTCCTACCTCAAAAAAAACGGCAGCCATGGCTCTCCCAAATTCCACCATTGACTCCTCTATGAAAGCTTGAATACAAGCTTTTAAACACCCATTTGACCCTACCTTACCCCAAATTCTCCCATAAAAACTTGATTTAATCACTTGAGAAGAAGATTGGTCATCAAAGAAAGAAGAAAAGAAGAAAGAAAATTGGAAAAAAAGGGGAGTTAGAAGTTGCTACACAAAGGTTAGTGATTTAAGTTGCAAATGAGTTTATTACTTGTGTTTATAACTTAGTTAACTTAGAAAAATACTTAAAAATGAAATAAAAATTTGTTGAGGGACCATGAATGATTTTCAGCCAGCATGTATATGGGAGTATATTTGCATGGTTTGATGGATTTAATTGGGTATATAAACCTTAGTTAGTTGAATGACTATGGTTAGAGGCATGGAATCAAGTAAATGCATGAGGTTAGTGAATTAGGGTTTGGACATTAGGATTTAGGGACCAAAAATGTAAAAAACTTGTAAATAGTGTCTTTGACCTAATGTGAAGTGAAAAATGGTCATTTGTGACCAAATGAGGTGTGTTAGGAGTGTTGGAATTAAAAGCCAATTCGGATTGGATAAGGTCATGTGCTAGCAGCATGACCAAAATCTCCTTTGAGGGACTAAAAATGAAATTTTACAAGTCCAATGGATATGGGACCAATTGGGGATGAAAATAGCCACTAAATGACACAATTTTCATTTAGGAAGCATGCCCAAAAAGTGACTAAAACCTAGTGAACAAATTGACCAAAGTTGAGAAATCACAGTCTGCCTTTGCACAAACTGACCAAATAAACAGTGTTTGTTCATTTGGTCATAACTCGAGCTAGACAGGTCAAAATGATCTGAAATTTTACCAGTGGTTAGAAGAGATATATACCTAAAACTTTCATGAAGAAAACCAACCCAAATTATGCCAACAACCCAATCAAATTACTAAGCCAAGTTGGATCACTGAATCTGCAGACTGCAGATTTGCCATTTGAACAGTAAAGTTTCAATGGCTATAACACTCTCTAGAAAACTCCGATTCAGGTGATTCTTGAACCGATGGAAACCTAAGGCATAGTAGAACATTTCATATGAAGAAAGTTAGACCAAATTATGGACCTAACTTGATCAAATTGCTGAACGAATTTGGAATTAATAATCTGCCAAAACAAAATTTTGTAGCATGAACAGTAAACGTAATTTGCTTATAACTTGAGCTACAAAACTCCAATTGGGGTGATTCAAAAAAGAGAATAAACCTAAGACAATAGGGAACATTTTCTATGAAGAAAGTTTTGCCAAATTTCAACAGTAAACTGGCCAATGAAACAGTACAATTAGGGACACCAAAACTGAAAATTTGGCAATTTTGCCTAAAAGACCTAAGTTTTGAGAAAATGACCAAAACCAACAAATTTAGTGACCAAAATGTGGTATGTGGGTAAAGTTGGAATTCCCATACCTATTATGCCTTAGAAAGTCAACAATTTGACTTGAATAGTGTAGTGAATAGTAACCCGAAACACAAAAATTTAAGGAACATCGAGTTTAACACGTTAGAGCTAGGTAAAAGTGAAGTTAAATTTATTTTTGGGTTTATGCTAAGTTATGATACTGAAACACTATAAAATTGTGTGTTTCAGTTGAAAAGAATACCGGGAAAGAACCCGAGGAACCGAGTCGAGGCCAAAAGGCGACTCGCTTGAGGTTTGTGCACAACATCACTATGCTTTAAAATTCATTGATAAAGTGAATGAAATATGCATTTTACTTTTGCTTTAAATTGTTGAAAGTTTATTGTGACCTTATTTATGATGTTTTGATTTAAATTGTGGAAAGTTAGTTGTGTATATTTGAAATGACAATGTTTAGCAAATTGTTAAGATAAGTTTTAAAACCACAGTGTCATGACCATATATTTGAAGACCTCACTAGCATGACTAGTGGGGGTAATTAGTTTCGAATTTTGATTCCTTCTCTACAGAAGTGTTGAGGTGTGCCAGTAGAAGAGGATGTGAATGGATATCCATATATTTGAGCTAGCTAGCCTTGTGATGTGATTTCTCTTTAGCCTCTGGCTATTGAGATTCTATTTGTTTCTGTAACACCCCTAAGTTCGGTAGTGCGTTCTCTCATTGACACTAGGATGCCTAGAACCGTACTTCAATATGAGTGAGGAGACATAAAATAATGAAATACAAGAAAAGAAAATACAAGAAAAACAAAGGAAAAATCATAGCAAAGAAATGTAACCAAGTTAAACGAGCCAGGAAACCTAACGATGGGTGATCATGACTGGAAGTCACGTGGGACCGATTGACACTTCTGGATGATGGGGAACCCTGTAAAATATTTTTAGGACATAAATAGAACCTTATTGAAGAATTAATCTCATTAGAAAGATTAAAGAAAAATTAAATAATTAGTACAAAGAAAAGTGAGAAATCGAAAAATAGACAAAATACGGTGTTGTTAAAAATTGGGAAAATGCCAATTTACAGGGCATTATGGTCATTTGACATCCCGAAGTGTCTTTTGACCTAAATGTCCATTAAAAATAATTAATATTACACTTAGAAAATAGAATAAAAAATTAATTTGGTGGTACCTAAAGTAAATAACTAAAATCATGGGTTAAATGTGGAATAAGTGGGAATTTAGCTTATTATATGATTAAGTGACTAAGTGGACCACTAAGGGAATTAATTAAACACATAGTGGGACAAGTGTACACTTAATATGCAGCTGAACTTCATCTTCCTCAAAGTTATTTCAACATTGCCGAATTGAGAGAAAGAGGAAGCCACCATTGACGTTTCATGCAAAGCTCTCTTAACTCTCCATTTTCATCTCTAAACACTTAGGTTCTTTTATGAAAAATGGTCTACACATCACAAGGAAGATATTGATACCAATTTTGAGAAGTTTGGTGAAGGTTTAGCAATTTACAATTAAAGGTAAGTTTGCATTTTTGAGAAGTTCTTTGTTAAAGTTTATGTTTATGTCATGGGTGTTAGTTTGGTGGAGAAAAATTTTGAGTTTGAAGGGTTATTGTTGTTTTCAATTTGGACAGCCATGGGGTCACGTTTTTGATGATTTAATATGCATATAATTGATGTGAAATAATGTTGATCATGGTGATTTAGTAACCTAGTGATTTACTTCATGATATATGGTGATTTATGCACTTGGATGGGAAAATGTATAGTTGTACCGCAATGGTATGTTGAAGAATGGTTTGTGGCAGCTTGTGGACACTTGAGTGATGGTGTATATTGAAGGAAGTGTGGGCAGAATATTGACCTAGAAGGATTGATGATATGTATGTAAATTAATGTTGTAAAGTGTATGTAAAGTTTGTAATGTTTAGGCGTGGTTGTAATGGTACTTAGAAATTGTAATTGTGAATGATATTTGATGTGTTGAGGGTGATTGGAATCTGCCCAAAATAATGCTAATGTTATGTAGAAAATGTTGTTGGTAATGTGCCAAAACAGTTTGGTAGGGTATGGAAGTAAACCTTGCAAAGGTAAGTGTGTGTTTGAAGTTGGGATGTGAATTGCATATTGAGGGCAGTGTATATTTTAGCCTATAACCTTGAATGTGTAACCTCAATTGGTATGAGACCAATTTGAGGTGAAACTAGGCACAAAATGTGCCAACTTTCATTGAGAAACCATGCCAAAATTCTGCTTGCAAGGTGACCTAAAAAAATGACCAATTCGGATTAGGTGCAATTAGGACCTGAAAAATGACCAATTGGGCAGCAGTGAGTGTTTAGGCCATAACTCACTCAAACTAGGTCCAATTGACCTGAAATTTTAACCATGAATAGTTAAGACCCATACCTACAAGTCTTATGAAGACACCAAAGCCCAGAAATGACCATAAGCAAGTCAAACAACTTGCACAAGTTCGGGTCCAAAAACTGGCCGAACTAGAGTTGACCAAATTGACCAAAAATTGACCTAAATTGATACCATTTGACCAGCAATAGTGTAATGACCAAACCTAGTTTGTTGTTTTTGAAACAGCCCTAAAAAACTAATTTCTAAGTTTTGACCGGACTAAATTTTTGCAAAGTAGAAAAGGCATCGTCCGATCCACAAGTTTCGAAGGCCAGCAACAAAAAAAAATACCCTAAGTAAAAACCCTAACAAAAACAAAAAAAAAACTACAAACATATTAAAACCATGCAAGAAACAAGTCTACGAGTATGCTAAAAGTACTATAGCCTAAAAAAAATAAATGATGACATAAGATTAACTATTAATTCGGACAATTGAGTTATTGGTAAAATTTAAATTTTATTGAAACATTAATAAATGTATTAGTTTTAGCATTACTTTTAAAAACCATCTTCGCTAACAAGGACTCAAGAAACAACAACTTCAAAACCGAAAACAAATATCGGAAGTCTTATGCACAACAACTATTTCTCTTTGATTTTTCAATTAAATTAAATATAAAATTTGTTTGTATTATATTTTTGTTTTGTTTTAAATTTTTACAAATGAATTTTTAATTATTATTTGTTTTAAAATAAATTTAAATATTGATTTGCAATGTTTGGTTTTTTATTATTGATTGTGGAAATTGAACACTTATTGATTATTGAAAATTATTTTGAATGGTGGATTGAAATTTGTTTGAAACTTATTGATTGAAAATTTAAATATTTTGGTTTTTGAAAAAATTGTTTTGGTTTTATTTGTAATTGTTTATGTTGTGTTGCCATTATGTGAATGAAATTATTTATTTGAATTTTTTTGATGGATTCGGAATATTTTGATAAAATGTTTGGAATTGTTAATACTTTGATGTTCCTCGACATAATTACGGGTCTCCATGAATCCATAATGGGGTGAGTGATTATTCCTGTTTGACTTATCTGATAATAGGGGTGAGTATGATTATGTTCCTCCTCTTTGACTTTCCTCCGAGTGTGAGAGTATGGATGTACTTCCATTGATTTGATTCCTCCCCTTTTGATTTATTCTCATTATCGTGGTTATGAGTTGCATATATGAAAAAAGTACACCTCATTATAAAAAAAAATTGTGGTGTGACTTAAATTGTAGATATTACAAATTAACATGATATTTTAGTTATTATATCATCGCTTTATTGATTTTATTGATTTATTATTTATTATATATTGATTATTGTGATATGATTTTTGATTTGATATTATAATTGTATTTATGATGATCAAATTGTTATTTTGAAAAAAAAAAATTGTAATATAATCAAATTTGATCAAATTGTGGTATATTTAATTAATTTGGTTTATTAATTGTATTGATAATTTGTTGTGTGAATTTTAAATTATATTATTCTGAAATTGCATTCATTATCTGTATGACATCTTAAAATTTACTATGGTTTTTTATTTTCTTTGAATGATATGATATGATTTTAATGTGAATTTAAAATTGTATTTGGTTATTGTTAAGTGAGACATTTTGTGGGTTGTGTTATTTTTCTATTTGAGAGCGAGATGACTGCATAGACTTATTAGACAGAGAGAGCTAGTAGAGCCGCAATGGTAGATATGGTGGCACCATATGTGGCAGTATGTATTTGTAATGTATATGTTTTATATCTTTATATGTATATTTATATCTTGTATTTTATGATTTAAAGTTTGTAAATTTGTATTGTAAGTTGTAAAATAAAAGTAATTGTGTAAAATTGTAATTGTTAGTCTTTGAAGTTATCTTTGTAAAAAAAATTATAAATTTATTTTGATTTCTGTGTTTTTGAAAAGTTGTTAAAATTTTTGAGGAGAAATGTGTTGTGTTGATAAAAGCTTTTTTTGTCAGATTTGGAAATGGCACTTTACCCAAATGGGGTTTTGAAGAAATTTTTTGAAATTCAAATAAAACAAAATTTTTTGTTGTTTTTTTCATCAGACAAAAAGTTTTAAAAATATAAATAAGTTCACCATAAAAAAAAAAAGAAAAGAAAGTTTTAAAAATTTATGTAGTAGTAAAAAATGGGTTATGATGGGTTTGAGCTAG
The DNA here is from genome assembly GCF_030052815.1 of Hevea brasiliensis. Classification (NCBI taxonomy): domain Eukaryota; kingdom Viridiplantae; phylum Streptophyta; class Magnoliopsida; order Malpighiales; family Euphorbiaceae; genus Hevea; species Hevea brasiliensis. The sequence goes on along the minus strand of NC_079510.1, from coordinate 19,353,556 downwards.
AATTCATTAAGTATACTACGTTATCAGTAGCTAGTCAGGAGGGTAGGGGTGTGACTGTGACATTAGTGGTATGTAGCATTAGTTTAAAGTGAATTTGAAATGAATTTGGAATGAATTACAAATATTAAATTATTCAATTGCTGACAAATTTTTGATACACAATACATTACATTATAAATATATAATTAATATTGGGAGGAAATCTTTTTATTATTAAGGACAATGCATTTTGAAATAAATTTGCATAGTCCTATAGGATCAGTCTTTAAGGATTGATTGTGATAACAAGTGAAATTATTAGTTTTGGAAGAGTTTATGAAAAATTTATTTGATAACACACCATAAAAAGTAAGCTAAATTTATAAGCCTACTTAGAAGGTAGTAAATGTAAAAATGTAAGATGAGGAAAAATTAGATGAGATGGGAGTTCTTGGTAGAAAGTTCTAAAATTAATTTGATAATGGAATAAGATTTGAATATCGCGAAAATCGAAAAAAGAAAAAAAAAACAAAAAAAGAATGAAGTAAACTGTATTATAGTCTGATGTATTATCTCATCAATGTTCTTGCAAAGTTATTGTATTAGATCATTGTAAGATTGTGTTATTGACTGTAAGCTACCCGATAGTACACCTAGACTTGAAGATAGATAGCCAACTGCATTAGAATTTAGTTTTAGTATGACTTGGCCATTATAATAATTATTTGAAATTGAATTAATTTGAATAAAAAATAAGGAAAAAAAAAACAAAAAAATAAATAACGAAAAAAGTTAAAATAGTAAAAAAAAGAATATTGACATATAAAGAAGTTATAAAAAAAGAATTATGAAAAATTGAGAATTGAAAGTTGAAGAATGTGTACAAATTCATGGAACAAATGAATGGGAATGATGTAGAGAAGGCTATGAATTAGAATGGATGAATGAATGATGATATGAACACAAGGGTCATTTTCAATTTCACAAGCAAACTAAACGTGAACCAAAATAGTAGATAATATATTAGTAAGAGGAGATTTATTAAACAAATAAAATATTAATTAAGAGTTTTAGAAAAATAGTAAAAATCAAAATAAAGGAAAAAGAAAGCATGACTATTGTAAGGGTAAAAGATGGTAATCGCAAAAAATTCGTGGAATTTAATTTATTTAGAGGGAGGGAAAATCCCTCTAAGTTGTGTGTCAAACCAGTATCGCTTCTTTGCGACTGAAGTCCCTGACCTAGGAGGCCTACTAGATAAAATAACTTCAATAGTGACATAAATAATAAAAAAAAAATAGAGAAAATAAAAAAAAAAAAAAACAAAAAACAAAAAAAGAAATGAGAAATGTAGCCAAGTTAAGAAAACAGAAAGATGGGATTCAGTGCTTTGTTAAGTGAAGTCACGATCGTGACCAGGATGAATTACCGGAACACGGAAAATATTTTTAGGTTTTAAATAGAACCTAATAGAAGAATTAATCTCATTAGAAGATTTAAAAAGATTTAAAAAATTAAAAAGAAAGTGAAAAAGAAAAAACAGAAAAAAAAAACACAAAAAAAAAAAAAGAAAACAAAAAAAAGGAATGCCATTGGAATTTTATGTCCATGACTCATTTGACTTGACGTCTTTGAAAAAAATAAAATAATAAAATAAATAATTAATAAAGAAGAAAAAAAAATAAAAAAAAAAATATGGTACCTAAAATAACTAAAAAAAATCATGAAATATGGAATAAATGTGGAATTTACTTTGATTAAGTTTGATGAAGTGAACATGATGACTACTAAATTAATTAAACACATAGTGAGTGATGTACATAATAATAATATTACTGAACTTCATCTTCCTCAATTCATTTTCAACATTTTGAGATTGAGAGGAAGCCTTGATAAGCCACCCATTGACGTAAAGCCAACTCTCTTCTCACTTTTCATCTCTAAACACTTAGGTTTCTTTATGAAAAAAATGGTCTACATCAGGATCATAATATTGATATTGTTTGGGTGAAGTGAAGGTGTTTTGTAATTAGCAAATTAAGGGTAAGTTTGCATTTTGAATTTTTCTTTGTTAGTGTTGTTGTTTATATGCATGGTGTTTAGTTTGTGTTGAAAAATTTTGATTTTGAAGGGTTTATTGTGTTTCAATTTTTTGGACCATGGGGGTCACGTTTTTGATGATTTAATATGCATATAATTGATGTGAAATAATGTTGATCATGGTGATTTAGTAACCACTTGGATGTATTTGGATGGTATGATGGTAATGGCATGTGGATGAGAAATTTGGTGTTGCTTGGTGATGTGTGTGTGAAAGTGGACACTTGAGGAAGGGTTGATGAAGAAGGATATGTGGGCAGAATATTGACCTAGTATGATTGATGTGTAATGTTTAGGATTGATGTGTAAAGTGTGAAATGTAATATGTAAAGTAATGGTTGTAGAAATTGTAATTGTGGAAAATTGTAATTGTAATTAGAAATTGATATTGTAAGTGATAGAAAATGTGTAAAATAAAAAAAATGTTATGTAAAATAATGTTGTTTTTATTGGTAAAACAAAACAGTTTAGTTGAAATTGGGATAAAAGTTGGTGGAAGAGTTGTGTGTTGAAGTTGGGTGTGTGTTTGCCTATATTGGTATCAGTGTATATTTTAGCCTGAAACCTTGAATGTAATTAACCTGAAATGTGTAACAAAATGAGGTGAAACTCCAATTTGAAAAAACCAAGGTGCAAAACCAACCAAAAATTCTGGCTGCGGACCTGGTGCAAAATGACCATGACCGTTAGGTGCAATTAGGACCTGAAAAATGACCAATTGGGCAAAAGTGAGTGTTTAGGCCATAACTAAACTCATGAAATTCACACCTTGAACCTATAAAGAGTACAAAGAAATCTTTATAAAGACACCAAAACCTATACAAACAACACCTGGACCAAAACAAAGTCTTAAACAACCAACAAAACAAGTGACAACTTGCTGAAAAAACAGACCAATTGACCAAAATTTGACCTTGACAAAAATTGATAAAAATTGGACCCAAATTGATACCACATAACCAGTAATGTTCTACTAAAATTAACTTGGCGTGCAATAAGACATAGATCTACAAATAAGACATAGATCTACAAGTTTGTAGTTTTGTAGTTTTGGGCCAGGGAACTAGGCCAGGTCCTGGAGGTCAAACCATATCAAAATCCAAAAAGTTGCATTAAAATGCACTAAAAAAGGAAACGCGAGTTTGGCACGTGCAAAAAACCCAAAACCCTATCGATGACATATTAACGACAAAACCTAATTTAACCTACTAAAATTAGGTCGGGTATATTATATATGAGGTGATTAAATGAATAATTGAGTTCATTGTTACTAACACATTATTTTATAAAAAAAAAATTAAATTAAAAATTAAATTTGAAATTGTTTTTGCAAATCCAAGGGTTAAGAAGGAAAAAAAAAAGAAGAAACAAAAAACGAGACAAGACAAATAGTTTGTACTTTCACTTATTTCTCTTTTTTTTTTGAATTGAAATAAATATTGACTATTTTATATTATTATTTTATAATTGTGTGTTGTGTTTGTGCATGTTATTTTCAAATTTTTTTGAATTATTTTATTTGGAAATAATTATTATATATTTGCATATCATTGTTTTAAATTGTGGAATGTTGTTGTTGATACTTAAAATTGAAAATTGTGAGAAATGGTTTGAAATGAAAAAAAAATTGTTTGGATGGTATTTGATGGATACTTATTGATTGAAAAATTTGAATGGTTTTTTTGGAAATTGAAGTGAATTACGAATTGTGTTGTATTTTGTTTGAAAAATATAATGGAAATTTATTGGATTCATTTGAATAAATTTGAAAATAATGTTTGGAATAGTTTTGACTTCACAATCGCATGACATGATATAATATTATCCTCCTCCATTAATGGGTGATGGTGATATTCCTCCTCTTTCGACTTATGGTGAGTATGATTATGTTCCTCCCTCCTCTTGACTTCCCACCGAGAGGAGTATGTGGTACTCATTAGATAGCTATAGCCCTTCCTCCTCATTGATTTTTGATATGGGGGTGTATGTCTTGGTGTGGTGTGTACAACACGGCATATGAAAAAATTTGTGTCATGACTAAAATTAATTGATATTGATTGGCTATATTATATTCTCCTCGGTTAAATGATAGTGTTATATGATTGCAAAAAACGATATTATTCAATTATTTTGATGAATTGTATTTGATTTGCAAAACGATATTATATTTATTATTTGATCAAATTTGTGTCATGAAAAAAAAAAAAGTTATTCAAGAATTTTTTGATCAAATTGTGTATGAATTGTATCTGGTATTCTTAAGCTATTTGACTAAATTGTGTTATTATGAATTTTGATAATTTGTGAATTGGAGTTTAAATTCATTCACATATTCATTGTCAAGAAATCAACTATGGTTTTAAAGTATCTATAATGATATGATTTATTGTGATTGATTTAAAATATTTATAATGTTCTTGCTTCTGCTAGACATTGTCTGATAGCTATAGCTTTATTCTTATATGAGTAGAGAGATAGCAAAGCGTAAGAACAGAGGTGCCTAGTACATATGAGATTTTTTTTTGGTATAGAGAGTATACCATATGCATTTTTTTTTCTTAAATGTATATATTCCTTTGTATATATTTTGTTCTTGGTTTTGAGCAAATTTAAGTTGTACAAAGAAAGTTGTAAAATAATTATGAGTTATTTGGCTTGTAAAATTGTGTTATATCTTTGTATCTTAGTCTTTGAAAATCACTGGATTTGACTTGAGAAATGTGTTATGTTGATAAAAATGTTGGAGCGAATTTGAAAATTTAAGAAGTGCTTTTGGTTTTTCAAGAACCTGCTTTGTTAAAATACAAATGGCACTTTGCCAAAATTTTTTACAGAATTCCAAATAAACCAAATGAGTTAGTTGTTTCACTCACAAAACAAAAGTTTAATTAATACGTGAAATATACCATGTAAAAGAAAAAAAGAAAAAAAAAAAAATTAAAATCCCTTTGTAGTGTATTTAATGGGTTATCGATGAGGGAGTTTCATTATTAGTATACTACTAGATCATGTTATGCCCTTACGAGGGGTCACACCACACCCCCCCTCGCAGGCAATATGATCCCCGTGAATAACCTAATGAACTACCGAAACTTCACCTACCGATAACTCATTAAGTACCCTACAAGGGATTTTAAAACAATTTTCTTATTTTTAATAAGTGGTGAGCATTTCTAATAAGTATTTTAAACATGTGATTAAGTTGAAAGCTAGTTGGAAATTTTAGCCCATTTTATTTTTCCGCAAATTTTATAAAAATTTTGTGACAGAGTTCCCTCTGTATCCGTATTTTGAGAAAACAGCTTCTTCAAATACAAAAGCACTTCTAAAAATTTTCTCAACAACTGCTTCAATTTCATACGCAATCTCAAACAATTCAACACATATATCAACTTTCAATTTCAAATCCGATCCAATGATCATCAAAATACTAACAATCCATTTCATTCAAATTAAATAAAATAGTTCCATTCATATTTCATTAGAAACAAAACAATTTAAATTGATCATTACGAAATTTACATTAAGAGAATTTCAAACTACAATATATATTACAACTTTATACAAATTTTATACAAATGCTCAAGACCCATTTTTACATGTCCATACATTTATGTGCAATATATACATCATCAAAGAAATATTTACAATTAGGGTATAAATTATGCAAGACTTTAGGCTGAATGATCTTCAATCTTTAGCGATTCAGAATAAGCTAAAGCTCAGTAATCGGACTGAGTGTGGTGCAATAAATACTAAAATAATCTTTATGCAAACATAAAATCACATTTATTCAAAAAAGTTTGACTAAACTGAGCATTAAACACAAAACATGAATTATGAGATTTTAATGCAAACCACGTTCATTTTGAAGTATCAAAACACATTTTTAAATCATGCCATAAAACCAAACACAAAAAATCATGCCATGAGGCTAAATAGAATCTCAAGGCTAGCTAGCCTAAAGAGAGAAATCATATCACAAGGCTAGCTAGCTCAAATATATGGATATCCATTCACATCCTCTCTCATCACTGGCACTCAACACTTCTCCAGAGAAGGAATCAAAATTAAACTAATTACCCCCCACTAGTGTGCTAGTAGTGAGGTGTTCAAATATATGGTCATGACACTGTGGTTTCAAAACTTATCTTAACAATTTGCTAAATATTGTCATTTCAAATATACACTATAACTTTCAACAATTTCGATTAAAGCATCATAAATAATATCTCAATTCACTTTTTCACAATACAATAAGAAAAAAAAAAAAAAAAATTTATAAAAATTAAACAACCTTGTCGAAAGTCCCCTTTAGTCGTCCCTTAGCAATCATTCAAGACAATAAGCAATAAATAAATTTAAAAAATTACACGCTAATACAAACTTAGCGAGTCGTCCCTTAGCCTCGACTCGGTTCCTTGGATTCCTTCCCGATATTCTTTTCAACTGAAACACACAATTTTACAATGTTTCAGTACTAGAACTTAACATAAATCCAAAATAAATTTAGCTTCATAATTACCTAGCTCTAACGTGCTAAATTCGACGTTCTTTAAATTTTGTGTTTTGGGTTACTATTCACTGCACTATTCCAGTCAAATAGTTGACTTTCTAAGGCTTCATAGGCATGGGAACTCAAACTTCACCCACATACCACATTTTGGTCCTTAAACTTGTTGGTTTTGGTCATTTTCTCAAAACTTAGGTCATTTTGGCAAAATTGCCAATTTTCGGTTTTGGTCAATCTACTGTTGGAATTTGGCAAAACTTCCTTCATAGAAAATGTTCCTTATTGTCTTAAGTGTATTCTCATTTTTGGATCACCCCAATTGGAGTTTTGTAGCTCAAGTTATAGCCAAAATACAATTACTGTTCACGTGCACTGTTCATGCTGTAATTTAGGTTCTAGCAGATTTTTGATCCAATTTCATTCAATAATTTGATCAAGTTACGTCCATAATTTGGTCTAATTTCCTTCATACAAAATGTTTTACTATGTCTTAGGTTTCCATCGGTTCAAGAATCGCCTAAATCGGAGTTTTCTAGAGAGAGTTATAGCCATTGGAACTTTACTGTTCAATTGGAAATCTGCAGTTTTGCAGGTTCAGTAACTCAACTTTGCTCAATCATTTGATCAGGTTAATGGCATAATTTGGGTTGGTGTTCTTCATGAAAGTTTTAGATCTATATCTTATCTAATTACTGGTAAAATTTCGGGTTATTTTGACTTTCCTAACTCGAGTTATGACCAAATGAACAGTTACTGTTCATTTGGTCAGTTTGGTGCAGTGGCAGCCTGCTCTCATTTCACTTTGGTCAATTGGTTCACCAAGTTTTAGTCAGTTTTTGGCCATGTTTCCTTAATGAAAATTGTGCTATTTTATGTCTATTTTCATCTCCAATTGGTGGCATATCAATTGGACTTGTAAAATTTGAGTTTTGGTCCTTCAAAGTGGGTTTGGTCATGCACAAAGCATGACCATTGACCTACGAATTTGGTTTAATTTCCTACCATTCCCACACAATTCATTTGGTCATAATTGACCACTATTTCACTTCACAATAGGTCAAACATGTCATTTATGTATTTCTCCAAAATTTGCCTCAAACCCTAGGCCTCCAAACCCTAATTCATCTAATTATTGTAATTAATCACACTTAATTGTTTTAATGCTAATCATTCAACACCAATAAGCTCACATACACCTTTAAATTCACCAAGTTCATGCATACACATCCTCAAACCCTAGTTGACTAAAATTTAGGTTTGGTCCTTCAACAATTTATTTCATTGTATTTTTCCACAATTTCTAGTGTAATTCAACTACTTAATTATGAATTTAAACATAATATTAAAAACTAACCACTAACCTCTTTTGTTGAATTTCTCCCTTTTCAAATCTTCTTTCTTTCCTCCTCTTTTTGTTGTCAAGATGCTTGTCAAAGTTCAAGAACAAGACTTACTTAAAGGAGTTAGGGAGTTTATAAAATAAAATCAAGCTTTTGAAAGCTTGAAATGGGTGTTAATGGTGGAAAGGGAAATGAGAGAAATGAGGGAGAAAGAGTGACGGGAATGAAGTAATCAAAAAAATTTTTTTTTCTTTTCTTTTATCTATTTTGCTTATGGAAGACCCTTAAATCCAAATTAATTAATTCAATTTATTAATTCTTTTATGACATCACCTTTGACTTTTCTAACTTCTTTCCTTTTCTTTTTTTTTCCTATTTATTTTTCTATTAGTTCTTTAATTCTATTGTCGATTCCGAAATTTTCTTTTCTCCGATTTTATTTGTGATTATGTCGAGTCAGCTCTCGGGGTCAATTGACCAGATTGCCCCTCGCCGGTTCATCCCGGTTTGCAAATAATCCAATATTTCTTCCGGCTCCCTGACCTTATTATTTGACTGACTTAACAGTTCTTTTTCGTGATTTTCTCTTTTCCACTATGTTCATAAGGGTCCTAAGGACCGCAGCGTCACTTTTTACGGTTCGAAATTTGAGTTTAAAATGACTTCGCAGTCGTTCCCGAGGAGGTCACTCATCACTGTGACTCGGCTCGTTTAACCTCTTATGTTATGTTTTTCTTATTTATAGTTAACTAATTAAACATTACTAATTATTTGTGTTTATGGCTTCTCAAATTGTCTTAAGTGTGGCCCTAATCCCATTAATTGTCCGGACCGACACCGGTCACCGGAACAGTGAAATATACCAGGCTATACCAATAGGGGTGTTACAGGGGTAGGGTGTGACAGTTTCGAATGGCATGATCTAACTGTGGGTTTTATGAAATGTGATTTGATACTTCAAAATGAAATTGTTTGGGATTAAAATCTCATAATGCATGATTTGTACTTAATTCTCATGTTCAGCCAAATTTTTGAATAAATGTGATTTAAGTTTTGCATAAAGATTATTTTAGTATATTGTGCACCACTGAGTCCTAGTACTCAGCGATACCTTTTATTGCTATCGCAAATACAGAGACTAGAGGAGCAGCTGACTGAGCTGCTAAGGATTAAAGATCATTCAGCTTGAAGTTATCGGGTATAATTTATACCCTAATTGTAAATATTTCTTTTGATGTATGTATTGCATATAAATGTATGGACATGTAATTGGGTCTTGAGCAGCTTGTACAAAATTCGTATGAAGTCTATAATAAAGTTTAGTTTGTAATTCTTTTGATGTAAATTTTGTAAGGATGTATATAAATTGTTTTGTCTCTAATGAAATATGAGTAAAATGTATTGCTAGTATTTTGAGGACTATTAAATTTTGAACTTGAGAAATTGATTGAAATGATTGTGAAGTTGTTGAAATGGATTGAGTTTGATTGTGAAATTGAAGTAGTTGTTGAGAAAGATTTTTAGAAGTGCTTTTTACAGGTATTTGAAGAACTGGTTTCTCAAAATACAGACAGAACTCTGTCAAAATTTTTATAAAATTTACGGAAAACTAAAATGGACCAAAAATATTAATTAGCTTTAATTTTAACTAAATGTTTTAAATGCCTATTAGAAAATGCTCACCACTTATCAAAAGTAAGAAAATTGTTTAAAATCCCTTAAAGGGTACTAATGAGTTATCGGTAGGTGAAGCTCAGCAGTTCATTAGGTATTCTACAGGATCATGTTATGCCTTACAGAGGGGTAAGGTGTGACACTACCGAACATAGGGGTGTTACACAAATTCTTTCCATAAGTTGACCGATTTGCTAGTCCAATCCGAATATCCAAACACTAAACCCAAAAAAAAGACCAAATGAACATGTTCATTTGGCCATAATTCCCTCTAGATAGGTCCAAATGACCTGATTTTTAGTCATTGAAAGATTAGACATAGGACTACAACTTTTATTAAGAACATCAAGCCCAGAAATGCCTCTAACCAAATGAAATTGCTAGCCCAAGTGAAGTCACCAAACTGACCAAAACCATTCTGCCCAAAATTTCCTAGACTAAAGCTCACCTGACCAGTTTTGGCAAAATGGCTGTAACTTGGTCTATAAAAATCCAAATGCAATGAAACCAATGGAAAAGTTTTATAAGACATAATGGCACAAATTTGATGAAGGAACCCTGCCTAGAAAACCAAACCAAGTTGACCTAAAAATTACCCAAATCTGGGTGGCCAACATGCTGTCCATGGAAAATGACCAAATGAACAGTGTTTATTCATTTGGTTATAACTCAGTGTAGAAAAGTTAAATTGATCTAAACTTTTACCAGCAGAAATATGAGACATAGCCCTACAACTTTCATGAAGTACACAAATCCAAATTCTAACCATAACCAAGTCAAATTGCCAACCAAACATAGGTCACCAAATCTGGCAGAACCAAATTGCCCAGAAATTTTGGGTACAGGTCAATCCGGCCAGTTATGGTAAAATGACCATAACTTGAGCTACAAAACACCAAATGGAGTGATTCAAAAAGGAAATTAAAGAAGACACAATAAGGAACAACTTTGATGAAGAAAGGTTAACCCAGTTTCCAATGTAAAATTGTCCAATGGAACAGTAAACTTCGGTAATCAAAACTAAAAATTTAAAAATGCATCTAGGGGACTTTAAATTGCAATTGGCAATTAATACTAGCAAATGTAAAACTCAAAATGTGGGATCTTGGTGTAATTAGAATTAACATATCCATTAAGTATAAAAATGTCAACATTTTGGTTGACTAGTAAGGTGAATAGTAATCAAAATGATTAGCAAACTAAGATGAAGACCTATAACCAATTCTAAGCTTAAATGCTTAGAATTGTATGACAAATGTGGACTATGCATCCTAGTCAAAATTGTTAAAGGGAAATTAAGGCCATAAATTTGAAATCCATGAAATTTTTATGGATTACTTGAAACATGAAAAATAAGTCACCTAATTGATGTGAATAGATAGTTAGGGCTTATATGTCCATCACAAATAGAATTCATAAAATATTAGTAACTCAACTTGAAATATAAAATTTGTAATTACATAGCTAGATTTTTGAATGTATAAATGAGAAAGGAAAAATATTTTGAATACAATGGTACATGTGAACCATTGTTTTCAATTGTGATCAATATGAATGACATAATGAATGAATAAATGAATCATATTAATGTATGAATGAGACATTACTTCTCATTATTGTAGAAAGGAAAAATACTTTGAGTATAATGGTATAAAAGGATAATTGATGTGAATTGTAATCACATAAATGATCAAATGAATGTATGAATTATAATTGAAATTTATCATGAAATAATGAAGTCATAAAACACAATGTATTAATATTTAATGATATTATGTGCCCTTGTATTGCCTAGACACATGTGTCATATTGGATAGATTGGCATGCCAATAGGGTATTGTTTTAGCAGTACTGCGCATGGCTTTATGCCCGTATTCATGGCTTTATGCCCGTATTCATGGCTTTTTGCCCGTATTCATGGCTTTTATGCCCGATTATGTGATATCATGGCTTTTTAGCCATACTGACTGCATACGTGGTTGACGTGCTACGTCCCACGGTTTGACGGCCCGAGGCACCGCGGTGTCCAGTGCCGACGACCCATTATCCAGTTTAGTCAGCCTGTCGTAGGTTACTTGGGCAGTATAATTTATTGAAATAAATTAAGACTATTAGTAATTAAAAATATTAGAAATCAAATAAATGAATTAATAAGACTTCCAAAGAATTAGTTAGAATTATGAAATGATCCAAACCACGTAAAAATTGTTAAGTAAAATGATAAAAGAGTTGCAAAAATAGGTATAACTTAACTAAATATTTTAAATGTACCTTTTATTGCCATATGAATATAAACTGAGTATTTTTATTAATTCTGTATATTGTACATTATCACTATGAATTTAGGAATTAAACGCTTCCAAAGCGGAACAAATTAGAACAAAAGATAATTAATATTAGACACATTGTATTAAATTAAGTTGATTCTTAAATATTCAAATTTTGCTTCGTTCTTTCTTTATTTGTATATTTTATTTTCTTGTTATATTATTGCACCACTAAACAGCAATGCTTAGCGCGATGGATTTGTTTCCTCGCGCAGGTACTTTGACTAAGATTTTTGGAGTCCAGATCTGCAGAAGTGTTTGAAGTATTCAAGGTTGTCACCTCCTCAGCAATGCATGTAGATAGGGCTCATATAGATCATATTTTGTATTTTATATAAAATGCTAGATATTGTATTATAATGTAGATTATAAACAGGTAATTAATAGAAATGTGATATAAATTAATAAATTAGCTTTTTCATATATAATTAATTTATATATCATGTAAATTATGAAATTATGTAAATTAATGAAATTTGAAAATTTTACTTATGTGATTTGAGCATGAATGAGATTGTATGGATTTGAAGACAGATTTGAAATATGTAGATAATGCATGGAAATGAATATGAAATTGAGATATATGAATGAGATGTGAATTATGAGATGGCTATGAAAATAATTGATGAGATTTTTATTGTAAAATGTTATTGAAATTTTCAAACAGGTGAATAGTAAAACACGTCCAACGACAATAAAACAGGGGAAACTCCATTAGTTCCTCCGTCGAAAAATAAGCGATATTAAATATAACGAGAACAAAATTTTTAAAGAAATAAAGTGTAACGATCGGGCTCCAAACACTAGAGGAATTGTTCGCTTTGGCTATAAGCCTCATGATTTTGTCCCATAGGTAGAATGGAGAACTTCCCAGGAGGTCACCCATCCTAGAATTTCTCTCAAGTGAGCACACTTAACCCTGGAGTTCTTCCAACTCTCCATGCCATTCCACCAAAAAGCGCCCCTAGTGATTAGTTCCCCCATTTTATATATCATTACTTTTTGAATCCAAGACCATCTACGTGCTTTGCCGATGTGGGATTTGCCTAAGGGACCTTTCTCCCCCCATTTCGGGACTCAGCGTCCTCGTTGAGGTTTGCCCCACCATCGCCCACGAGGACACGCGAGCGGCCCACTAGAGGAATTGTTCGCTTTGGCCATAAGCCTCACGATTTTGTCCCATAGGTAGAATGGAGAACTTCCCAGGAGGTCACCCATCCTAGGATTTCTCTCAAGCGAGCACGCTTAACCCTGGAGTTCTTCCAACTCTCCAGGCCATTCCACCAAAAGGCGCCTCTAGTGATTAGTTCTCCCATTTTATATATCAATATTTTTTGAATGCAAGACCATCTCCGTGCTTTGCCAATGTGGGATTTGCCTAAGCAAGGTCCCTTAGGTAAACTTAGGCAAATCTCACATCCGCAAAGCACGGAGATGGTCTTGGATTCAAAAAGTAATGATATATAAAATGGGAGAACTAATCACTAGAGATGCCTTTTGGTGGAATGGCCTGGAGAGTTGGAAGAACTCCAGGGTTAAGCGTTCTTGCTTGAGAGAAATCCTAGGATGGGTGACCTCCTGGGAAGTTCTCCATTCTACCTATGGGACAAAATCGTGAAGCTTATGGCCAAAGCGAACAATTCCTCTAGTGGTTGGAGCCCGATCCTTATATAAAGTAAGGTAAGTTAGGGTGCTCTAGCACCGAATGTAGCACGCCTTGCTCGGCTACACTGTAGTCGGTTGAGGAGTTTTACATTTATTGGTATCAGAGCGCGGTTTAGGCATTTCTGAACCTAGATAGACTGCATATCATGCATTGCATTCATAAGAGTCGAGGTGACACTCTTGCAGATCTATATTTCCCATTTATTTTAGGTTAAGGTATGGAATAAGAGAGTGAAGAGACAATGAGATAGCGAATGGAGATGAGAGGGAGACTGTATTTAGGATGAAAAAGGATGAGTAAAGAACTGTTTGAGGATAGGATTGAGACTAAGGAGAAAGTGAAGTATGATAACACAGAAAGGTGTAGAAGTAAGGAGGTAGCAATTCGTCAATTGCTTATGTCAGGTAAATTTATAGGACGAAATTTTTGTTAGAGGGGAAGAATTGTAACACCCTCATTGTAGCAATTCCATACATTTTACTGTTCCGGTGACCGGTGTCTGTCCAGACAGCTAGAACGTATGGAAAAATATTTAAACTAAAGTGAGGAACCATAATTAACTCAAATATTAATAAGAAAAATTTACAAAAAATTTTAGAAATAAAATACAACCAAGTTAAATGAGCCAGGGCCCTAGCGATGGGTAACCCAATGGGAAGTTGCGGTTCTCGCAATTAGGAGCCCTAAACCCGGACAAAAATTTGTAAAATAATTTTTGAGACTCTAGAGAAGAGTCATTGAGGGTTCTATGGCATTAGAATGCCAAGAAAAAGCTTAGATATTTCAATTGGTACAGACAATTTTGGTCTATTAAGCCAAACGGAGGGCATTTTGGTCATTTCGCCCTCAGAGGTGATTTTTGGCCGACTTGTCCAGTTAAGTAAATAATTATTATAACACAAAATATTGAAAATGAGTAGAAAAGAAAAGAAAAAAAAATGAAAGTAAATGAGACTTATTACATCATACATGTGTCACCATGATGCAATAAAAATCCCATAGCTAATCACAACCCAACAAGCACTCATAAATCAAGTTAAAAAGAGATAAACTAAATCAAAAATTAAGTCTTCTTCTTCCTTTTCCATATGTTGGCGGAAACACACCTCTTGAAGCCTTCCTCCATTGTTGAGCTCCTCTAGCTCACAAAACCTTAAATTAACACCATATTTTCCTTAAGTCCTACTACTAAAAATTATCCTAGAGCCTTGCTAAGGTGATTGGCTACCAAAAAAGTGAAGGAAAATTAAAGTTTGGCTAAGAGAAAATTCTACCCTCCTAAGGTTAGTGCTAAATTCTTACTTCTTCCTCTTATAATGATGAAATACACTAGAATTACATGATAAATGATGAAATTGATGGATATATGTTAGACTAAGAATCCAGCCAGCTTGTGTAGGAGTAGGATTTGAAGTGTTTTATTTCAAATAAAATGGATAACTTGCTTGATTATGATGATAAGTGTGATTAGTATGTTTAATTGGTGTGTGTTGTGTGAACCTTGAATTGGGAGCTAGGGTTTTTAAGAGAAAATTTGAGATTTATTAAATTGTTACTGAATTGATGTTGATGAGATTAATTATGGACTATTTGAAGTGTTATGAGTGATAAATTGTAGTTGGGAGTAAGGAGGATGGAATATTGGAAGTGAAGTTTCATGTGTAGGAAATTCGGACATATGTGTCCAGGGTCTTGTTTGACCTATAACTGAAGTTGTGTAACTCCAATTGGTATGAGGCCAATTGAAGGTGAACCTAGACTCAAAATACCCCATTTTTCATGAAGAAACCCTGCCCAAATTCTATCTATAAGTTGACCAATTTACTGGTCCAATCCGGATATCCAAACACTAAACCCATAAAAAAGACCAAATGAAATGTTCATTTGGCCATAACTCACTCTAGACTGGTCCAAATGACCTGATTTTTGGTAATTGGAAATATTAGACATAGCAATACAACTTTTATTAAGAACATCAAGCCCAAAAGTGCCTCTAACCAAATGAAATTGCTGGCCCAAGTGAAGTCACCAAACTGACCAAAACCATTCTGCCCAAAATTTCCTTAACTAAAGCTTACCTGACCAGTTTTGGCAAAATGGTTGTAACTTGGTCTATAAAAATCCAAATGCAATGAAACCAATGGAAAAAGTTTTATAAGACATAATGGCACAAATTTGATGAAGGAACCCTGCCCAGAAATCTAAACCAAGTTGACCTAAAAATTACCCAAATCTGGGTGACCAACATACTGTCCCTGGAAAATGACCAAATAAATAATGTTTATTCATTTGGTCATAACTAAGTGTAGAAAAGATAAATTGATCTAAAAGTTTACCAACAGAAATATGAGACATAGCCCTACAACTTTCATGAAGAATACAAATCCAAATTATGACCATAACCTAGTCAAATTGCCAACCAAACATAGGTCACCAAATCTGGCAGAACCAAATTGCGCAGAATTTCTAGGTACAGGTCAATCCGGCCAGTCATAGTAAAATGACCATAACTTGAGCTACAAAACTCCAAATGGAGTGATTCAAAAAGGGAATTAAAGAAGAAACAATAAGGAACAACTTTGATGAAGAAAGGTTAACACAGTTTCCACTGTAAAATTGTCCAATGGAATAGTAAACTTAGGTAATAAAAACTGAAAATTTAGAAATGTGTCTAGGGGACTTTAAATTGCAATTGGCAATTAATACTAGCAAATGTAAAACTCAAAATGTGGGATCTTGGTGTAATTAGAATTAACATATCCATTAAGTATGAAAATGTCAACAGTTTGGTTGACTAGTAAGGTGAATAGTAATCAAAATGATTAGCAAACTAAGATGAAGACTTAGAACCAATTCTAAGCTTAAATGCTTAGAATTGTATGACAAATGTGGACTATGCATCCTAGTCAAAATTGTTAAAGGAAAATTAAGGCCATAAATTTGATATCCATGAAATGTTCATGGATTACTTGAAACATGAAAAATAAGTCACCTAATTGACGTGAATAGATAGTTAGGGCTTATATGTCCATCACAAATAGAATTCATAAAATATTAGTAACTCAACTTGAAATAAAAAATTTATAATTACATAACTAGATTTTTTAATGTATAAATGAGAAAGGAAAATTGTTTTGAATACAATGGTATATGTGAACCATTGTTTTGAATTGTGATCAATATGAATGACATAATGAATGAATAAATGAATTATATTAATGTATGAATGAGACATTTGTTCTCATTATTGTAGAAAGGAAAAGTACTTTGAGTATAATGGTATAAAAGGATAATTGATATGAATTGTAATCACATAAATGATCAAACGAATGTATGAATTATAATTGAAATTTATCATTAAATAATGAAGTCATAAAACACAATGTATTAATATTTAATGATATTATGTGCCCTTGTATTGCCTAGACACGTGTGTCAAATTGGATAGATTGGCATGCAAATAGGGTATTGTTTTAGCAGTACTGCGAAAGGCTTTATGCCTATATTCATGGCTTTATGCCCGTATTCATGACTTTTATGCCCGTATTCATGGCTTTTATGCCTGATTATGTGATATCATGGCTTTTTAGCCATACTGACTGCATACGTGATTGATGTTCTGCGTCCCATGGTATGACGGCCCGAGGCACCGTGGTGTCCAGTGCCAACGACCCATTATCCAGTTTAGTCAGCCTGTCGTAGGTTACTTGGGCAGTGTAATTTATTGAAATAAATTAAGACTATTAGTAATTAAAAATATTAGAAATCAAATAAATGAGTTAATAAGACTTCAAAAGAATTAGTTAGAATTATGGAATGATCCAAACCACATAAAAATTGTCAAATGATAAAAGGGTTGCAAAAATAGGTATAACTTAACTAAATATTTTAAATGTACATTCTATTGCCATATGAATATAAACTGAGTATTTTTATTAATTCTGTATATTGTACATTATCACTATGAATTTAGGAATTAAACGCTTCCAAAGCGGAACAAATTAGAACAAAAGATAATTAATATTAGACACATTGTATTAAATTAAATTGATTCTTAAATATTCAAATTATGCTTCGTTCTTTCTTTATTTGTATATTTTATTTTCTTGTTACATTATTGCACCACTAAGCAGCAATGCTTAGCGCGATGGATTTGTTTCCTCGCGCAGGTACTTTGACTAAGATTTTTGGAGTCCAGATCTGCAGAAGTGTTTGAAGTATTCAAGGTTGTCACCTCCTCAGCAATGCATGTAGATAGGGCTCATATAGATCATATTTTGTATTTTGTATAAAATGCTAGATATTGTATTATAATGTAGATTATAAACAGGTAATTAATAGAAATGTGATGTAAATTAATAAATTAGCTTTTTCATATGTAATTAATTTTTATATCATGTAAATTATGAAATTATGTAAATTAATGAAATTTGAAAATTTTACTTATGTGATTTGAGCATGAATGAGATTGTATGGATTTGAAGACAGGTTTGAAATATATAGATAATGCATGGAAATGAATATGAAATTGAGATATATGAATGAGATGTGAATTATGAGATGGCTATGAAAATAATTGATGAGATTTTTATTGTAAAATATTATTGAAATTTTCAAACAGGTGAATAGTAAAACACGTCAAACGACAATAAAACAGGAGAAACTCCATTAGCTCCTCCGTCAAAAAATAATCGATATTAAATATAACGAGAACAAAATTTTTAAAAAAATAAGTAAGGTAAGTTAGGGTGCTCCGGCGCCGAATGTAGCACGCCTTGCTCGGCTACACTGTAGTCGGTTGAGGAGTGTTACAGGCTAGCTTTCTCTCAAGGTTGAAGATGACCCATTTCTGCCCACTAATGGTTATTTTATGTACCTTATAATGTAGTTAATGGAGCACTAATCAATTGTTTAATGTTTAATTATACTAAGTTTCCTTTATTTACACATTTATCTCCTTTCTTTCATAATTTACATAATGTATCACAATTTAATTTTTCATGACATTTCTAAAGTGTAATATCATTTATTTTTAAAGGACATTGAGGTCAAAAGGCAGCTCTTGGTGTCAAATGACCAAAATGCCCCACTTCAGGTTATATTCCCGATTTTTCTATAACACCGATTTTTGTCTGTTTCTCGATTTTTTATTTTTTTTTTGTACTAATTTATTAATTTTTCTTTTATATTTCTAGTGTCAATTACATTTCAATAAACCTTTATTTATGCCTCAAAATTAAATTCCGAGGGTTCCCCACGGTCCTGGGGTAGGCAACGGCCTTTCCGGTGCGGTCACCCATCGCTATGGTACCGGCTCGTTTAACTTAGCTTCATTTTCTCTCTTTCATTTTTCTTTGATTTTTCTTGTATTTTCTTTTTATTTATTTCATCATTATATGTCTGTTCACTATCACCGAAGTGTAGTTCCAGACATCCTGACTTGCTTGGACTGTTATTTGACCACTGCAGCAACAGAACGTACAGAACACGTGCAATGGGGATGTAACACACACCATCGGTCACAAAGTGTCTCCCGGTATGCAATAGTGTTGCTAAAAAGCCATATAGTCAATCTGGCGATATGCCAAGTATAATAACACAATACGTATAGCCGTAGGCTATTAAACTCACAGTGTGACATAATAAGCTGTAAAAACACAGTATGGCATGTAGCCATTTACAGAACAACTGTTAGAATCCTATTGGCATGCCAACCTATCCAAACTAGTCAACTAGGCAAACTAGGGCACATTATAAATTAAGTGTTTAATTCATCAATTTTTTTAGAGTTTACTAGCTATTATGTAGTTCATAAGTCAATGCATATGTTAATCTTTTTAGGTACTATGGATAAGTTGTTTCTAGCATCAACATGTCACATATTATAATTCAATATGCTACCAATATAGTGCAATTTATCATTTTTACAAGTTGGCATTCATTGCCAAATTGCTTCAAGCATCATTGTATGTAAATATCAAATTCTCAATTTTTGGTGTGCTAGATTGGTCTAGCTTAAAGTCCTATTTTTCTTGGTTTTTAGCTTTTGGTCAAAGAAGCAAAATTGTAGCTCTATGTCTTATTGCACGCGGGGCAAAATTTCAGGTCATTCTGAGTTGTATAGACCAAGATATGGTCAATTTACTAAAGCTGCACAGATTGCACCTTTAGTGCAAAATTTGGTCAATTTTAGATCACTTTTAGTTTTGGCAGTTTTGGTACCCGAACTTATGCAAGCTATTTGACTTGGTTCTGGTCATTTCTGGGCTTTGGTGTCTTCATAAGAATTGTAGCTCTATGTATAAAAATTTCAGGTCAATTGGACCTGTTTTGGGTGAGTTATGGTCATCCTAATGATTACTGTTCATAT
Source organism: Hevea brasiliensis (assembly GCF_030052815.1). NCBI lineage: Eukaryota > Viridiplantae > Streptophyta > Magnoliopsida > Malpighiales > Euphorbiaceae > Hevea > Hevea brasiliensis. The sequence goes on along the minus strand of NC_079510.1, from coordinate 19,333,587 downwards.
GGTCAAAAATCTGGGTTGCAAGGTTGCTATTCCGGATTTGGTCATTTTTAAGGTCAGTTTCTAGGCATAATTTTGGAAAATTTCTACATGAAATTTGGCCTATTTGGTATCTAGTTTCATCCCCCATTAGCCTCATACCAATTGGGTTCACAGTTTGTCACTTATGACCTAATTTAAGCACTGCCTTCAATACACAACCTGCATAAAGCACATACACTTCCAATTTGATATTCCTTCTCCTCCTCATTACTTCAATATTCAATCAATGACACTTCCATATATATATGGTACACAATTCTAGCAACAATTTTGGGTAGAATACTCAAGTGCTCAATGCACACAATTCACCGTTAAGTTCAACATTCACTTCCACGAAAATTCAACATATCTCAATGTCAATATTACACATACACTTCAACATAATCATACTTCAATATCACTTACATATGCTGCCCACAATTTAACACTAGCATATTTCATTAATAACTGCATATTCACACACAAATTCATGGTTTAATAGGCTACCAAACATGGCAGTTTGCCAAAGCATCAAAATCCCATTTCAAACCCTAAATTCAAGCATTAGCATGCACATACTTGGATATAAACTTACTACAACTTTCATTTGAATTAATCAACCTTCATTTCCTTTCATTAGAAGTAAAAATAACTCAAGCTCAACAAAGGTTCATGGCTACTAAAAATGGACAAGTCCATATTGAAGGAACGGAAGCGTGAAAAACACAAGATTATACCATTGAATTCAAAAATTTTCACCTAGGGTCATATGCACCATGCAAGATTTATTTTTATCTATTTAATTTCAATGATAAACAACATATTAAAACTCTTTTAATATGTTTTTGGATCTGTATTTGCCATTTAAGATTTTAAAATTAATCAGATTAATTTTAGAACCCTAGATTAAATCAAGAACGATTACATTAACCTCTTGATGTGCTGCAGCGTGTCTGCGCCTTTGAGATTCATCTTCAGGACACCAGATGTTGTCCCTCTAGCTTGTCCACACCAAGAACACCTATGGCAGCCCTTGAACAGCTTCTAAAGCCTTTTCTATTAATTAGAAATTCAAGTTCTGCCTTTTAAGAGATTAGAGATGTAAACAGGACACTAGAAACAATTTCTAGTGTTCTTAATTCAAGAGATTGATGGCTAATCTCTTTGAATTGATGAGAGATGAAGAGAAATAGCTAGAGAGGCTCAAAGTGGCGTGACAATTGAGAGGAGAGGCTGCTGGTTATGTTTTCTTTTCATAACCACACTTAAATAGCTAGGTTAACACATTAAACCCTAGCCACATGTCACCTTTTGATTAGCTCTAGGTTTAAGTGACCCAATCACATTGTGCCAAGTGTCAAACCTATATTTAATCTTGATTTTAATCATCTTACATGATTAAAAAAAAATATTTGACAAGCTTATGTGTTATGCCATGTGTCACCATCTCATGGTGCCACGTGTCACACTGTGAAATGACCAAAATGCCCCTGTGTCTTAATTTTGAGTTCTTAACCCAAAATAATTATTTTCTTCTTCTAATTAATTTATATCAAATATAAATTAATTAATTAATCTCTATTAATTAATTTCTCATCAATTAAATTCATATTTAAACACTTTAAATATAAATTTAATTTATACTACACATCCAATAATCTAGATTTGGTTTCAAGTCATGCTAGGGACTTTGCAATTTAATTGCAAACCAAATCTATTTAATTAATCAATTAAACTCTTTAATTAATTAATTAAATCATATTTAAATAGGTGATAACTTATGTATGTGTGTGGCTTACTAGGCTCATCACTAATTGGCAATGAGACATGATATCAACTCTTAATATCATCAGAACTCTTTCTTACCATAAATGATTTCTCTAAATCATTTTATGAACCTCATAGACCATAGTTAACACCTAGCATAGCATGCCATGGCCACCCAATTAGTAATAAGATTTACCTTAAATGAACCTATAATCATATGTTACCATGCACTAGAATCTCTCTGTTACAAAATCCCAACTCAATCTGGAGTCATGGTTTATGTCAAACTCCATTTGCTATGAATATTATGTTCTCTTTTAATTCCAGTTCTTGATTAAAATATTTTTCTCATCGAAACTCTTTTACGAATAAATCTATCTGTCTGGCAGAACTTGAAACATCAAGAACAATTAAATGAACATAGGATTTTAACTCTATTTACTTAGAGGAACAGATTCCATCTTGATCAACACCTACCTCCATATATAACTAGTAGGAGCCAACAGATGCCCATATACCCATACACAGTACAAGTATGAAAGCAGTATCAAACTCAAACTACCTATATACAAGATAACTGTGCTATCTCAGGTCTAAAGATTATATGCACTGATATGATTTATGACAAAACATTGACAAGAGTAAACTCCATGTGCTTGTCATAAGTGTCACTGGTTCGGCCTACTTATCATGTATAAGTGCCTATCATGTTTGTTATATGGCATGAGACTCACCATTCCATCTTATTTATATCTCATATAAATATCTTGGGAACAAACATGAATACAATCTTTCTGGATAAGTCATGTCCTTATTATGAAGTGTCCTTGATTGTGAACCTATTTATGATACTTTGTGCTAGAAATATTGTCACACATATTCTTAACAACTTAAGAATAATATTTCTAACAAAATATCAATGGACCTTTTCTATTACACATAAATATATTATGTAAACGGAAAAGTGGAAATGCCTTTTATTAATAAAATATATACAAGATACATACTAAATGATATGCTCTAGGGCATACTACTAACAATCTCCCACTAGCACTAGAGCCATTCATTACAATACCTTAGACCCATCTTCTCAAGATGTCAGTCTAACTGAGCTTGTGACAAAGGCTTAGTGAATGAATCAGCTGGATTTTCAGCTGATGCTATTTTCTGCATGGCTATATTGCCTTGCCCAACTATATCTCTGATAATGTGGTAGTGCCTTTCTATGTGTTTGGATTTTGGGTGAGACCTTAGTTCCTTAGCCTATATGACTGCTCCATTGTTGTCACAGTGTAATGGAACTGGCGACTCAATGGAAGGAACTACTGTAAGTTCTCATCACGAACTTCTTCATCCAAGCGACTTCTTTTGCAAAGATCTCGATGCAAAGAATATACTCACCTCGAGAGTGGAATCTGCAATGTGCTCGCTTGGAACTCTTCCAACCGATCGCACCTCCATTACAAATGAACACATATCCAGAGGTAGACTTTCTATCATCGATATCCGATTGGAAATCGTAATCGATAACCATCCAATTGCAAGTCTCCACCTCCATAAATCAAGAATAAATCCTTAGTTCTTCTCAAGTACTTAAGGATATTCTTGACACTATCCATGTTCCAAACTGGATTGGATTGATACCGCTAGTCAAACTAATCATATGTGATATCCGGCCTAGTACACAACATTGCATACATTAAACTTCCAATAGCCGAAGCATATGGAATCCTGGCCATCTTATCTCTTTCTTCAGGTGTCTTTGGAGACATCTCTTTAGAAAGGTAGATACCATGTCTCACTGGTAACAATCCTCTCTTGGAATCAAGCATGTTAAACCTCTTTAACACCTTTTCCAAGTATAGACTTTGGAATAAACCAATTATTCTTTTCGCTCTATCTCTATAGATGCGAATCCCAAGAATATAGGTTGCCTCCCCTAAGTCTTTCATGGAGAATGTATTTGACAACCATACCTTTATAGTCGTCAACATACCTGTATCATTACCCATCAACAGTATGTCATCCACATATAAGACAAGGAAAGTGATAGCACTGTCACTAACCTTCTTCTATACACATGGCTCATCCTCATTTTTGATAAAACCAAAAGATTTAATGGCTTCATCAAAACGGATGTTCCAACTCCTCGAAGCTTGTTTCAACCCATAAATGGATCGCTTTAGCTTGCATACCTTGTAACCATCTTGGGATTCAAATCCCTTAGGTTGTTCCATGTTAATGTTTTCTTGAATGTATCCATTGAGAAAAGTGTTTGACATCCATCCGCCAAATCTAATAATCATATTATGAAGCTATTGCTAATAAAATCCTAATTGATTTAAGCATGGCAACAGGCTAGAAAGTCTCCTCATAATCTATTCCTTGCCTTTGGCGAAACCCTTTCGCTACTAGCCTTGCCTTATAGGTCTCTACCTTTCCATCAGAACCAATTTTCTTCTTGAAAACCCATTTGTTTCCTATAGGTACAATACCTTCAGGTGGGTCAACAAGATCCCAAACTTGATTCTTATACATGGAATCAATCTCGGATTTCATAGCATCAATCCATTTTGAAGAGTCTATATCTGATATAGCTTCTTCATAGGTAAGTGGATCATCCCCATGATCTACTTCTTCATGAGTAGACAACTCTTGTTCTTCTTTATGAAGAAAACCATATCTCATCGGGTGGGTGAGATACCCGGTTGTTCTACGAGGAACAGTTTGTAGATGTTTCATCAACGGGTATAGGTTGACTAGATGGATCTATATCCATCTGATCTGTTGGTTGGTCAGAATTCTCCAATTCTAACTCTATTTGCCTTCCTTTGCCTCTTTCTTGAACAAACTGTTGTTCAAGAAATGTGGCATCTCTACTTATCACAACCTTTTGTGAAGTAGGCAAATAAAAATAATATCCAAAACTATCTTTTGGATATCCAACAAATCGACCTTTTTCTGATCTGGTCTCCAATTTATCAGTGTTCAGCTTTTTGATATAAGCTGGACAACCCCAAATCTTAACATGCTTTAGACTTGGTTTTCTTCCATGCCATATCTCATAAGGTGTGGAAGAAACTGATTTTGATGGAATCCTATTCAGAATATATAAAGCTGATTCTAATGCAAATCCCCAAAAGGAGATTGGCATATCAGTATAGCTCATCATACTACGTACCATATCCAATAAGGTACGATTTCTCCTTTCAGATACACCATTCAGCTGTGGCATTCCTGGAGGAGTCAGCTGAGAAACAATGCCATGCTCTCTCAAGTATTCATCAAATTCAGTACTCAAATATTCACCTCCACGATCTGATCGAAGAGCTTTAATATTCTTTCCTGTTTGATTTTTTACTTCAGATTTAAATTCTTTGAACTTTTCAAAAGATTCATGTTTGTATTTCATCAAATACAAATACCCAAACCTTGATTTTTCATCTGTAAATGTAATAAAATAATGAAAGACTCTATCCATTTATTTAAAATGACCACATACATCACTATTTATTATTTCCAAAATATTTTCATCTCTTAACCCTTGTCCAACAAAGGGTGATCTAGTCATTTTGCCTTGAAGGCAAGATTCACAAGTTGGAGTAGGCTCAGAGCCCAATGAGGATAGAATCCCCATTTTCTCCAATTTTGCAATCCTATCTTCTGCAACATGACATAACCTTAAGTGCCAAATATATTTTGAACTTGAGTTGTTTTTCACCATGGCATTGCATTCATTTAGATTGCTATACTCTTTACAGTGGTAACACTTTCTTACTGGCAATGGAAACACTTTCCTGTTAGCAATGGAAACACTTTCTGTTGGCGGTGGAAACACTTTCCTTTGCCTTTGTCACTTTGGTCTTCCCTTCTGTTTAGCTATTTTCTTGGAAGGACCAGAATGTGAAGTTTCTTTTCTTATTGCCCTTCTTCTTGTTGGACTTTCCAGTGGAAGAAGATGCAACCAAAGCAACCTCTTTTCCTTTATTGCCCAAAGATATTCTTTTGGGCAATAACTAGCATGTTGAGTAAACCAGCTAAGGTGCATTCCTGTTTAGTCATATGGAAATTTGTCACAAAATTTCCAAAAGACTCAGGAAGGGACTGAAGGATCAAATCCGTTTGTAGTAGGAAATCCATGTTGAAGTCAAGATGTTCCAAGCTGCTCAATCACCGAATCATCTTGTGGACATGATCCTCAACATTCTGTCCCTCAAACATCCTCATACGGAATAGCTGTCTAGATATCTCATACCTAGCATTCCTGCTGTGCTCACCATACAACTCTTATAGGTGAAGGAGGATCTCACTTGCACTCTGAAAGTTTTCATCTCGTCAGTAACTCATTACTCATGGAAGCAAACATTTAACACTTAGCTCTCATATCATGCTCCTTCCACTTGTCCAAAGTTTCATGTTCCTCTTAAGTGGCCTCTGGAGGTAAGGGACCAGGAACATTTGAATCTAGAACATATCCTATATGTTCAAGGTTCAAGACAAGTTTCAAATTTCTTAGCCAATCGCATGATTAGGTCCTGTCAACTGTTGTGATCAAGTATGCTTGCAAGGATATTGGATGGTGGTGGTTGTTTTGTGCTCATTTTTATCGTAAAATTAATCGCAGAAAATAACCAGATTAATTAGTAAATGTATCATGTAATTAACCAAAATGATTATGGTCTTTTAATCAAATTGGTCCTCCCACTAACTTAGCGAATCCTACACTTCCAAAGTAGAAAACGGAAATCCTAGTTGGATGGATTTCTAGTGGGTGATTGAATTCTTATAATTCTATTGATCATCCTCAGGTACATCCATTATTGGAATTACAATAAACTATAAGTGAGCAACTCCTTGCCCATCACATCTCATGTGAGGTTCAATCCTTTACCTAGCCCCTAATGCTCAAAATCTCAGGTACATCCATTATTGACTTATCTTGCATTAGTTAAGTTGATCCCATTGAGCCAGTAATTATGCAAATAATTTTAATGTCCTCAGGTACATCCAATATTGGCCACTAAACCATTTACATATTTACAACATCTCATGCTTAACAATTATTCTTAAGAAAATCTCTTAAATAAATTGCATCTTATGCAACTATTTAAAATTTCTTAAAATAATTGCCCCAATGGAGGGCCTATGTTATAATTACTTTAATTATAGCATTTCCAACTTAATCATTTGTTTGGAAGATTTTATGGTCATTCTATTTACTATTAAGGTCTCACTTTGCACATTATCCATTTAGCATGCATGTAACACCCTCCCGATAACCACTCCGTACATCCTACTGTTCCGGTGACCGGTGTAGGTCCGGACAGCTAGAACGTCCGAAAAAATATTTAAACTAAAGTCAGGAACCCTAATTAACTCAAATATTAATAAGAAAAATTTAGTAAAAATTTTAGAAATAAAATACAACTGAGTCAAACGAGCCGGTGCCCAAGCGATGGGTTACCGGAGGGAAGTTGCGGTTCTCGCAACGAGGAGCCCTAGACCCGGGGGAAAAATTATAAAATAATTTTTGGGACTCCAGAGAAGGGTAATTGAGGTTCCCATGGCAGAAGAATGCCAACAAAATACCTAGAAAAATTTTTCAATCATGCAGACGATTTTGACCCGTTAAGCCAAACGGAGGGCATTTTGGTCATTTCGCCTTCCGAGGTGATTTTTGGCCGACTTGTCCAGTTGAGTAAATAATTAATATGACATAAAATATGAAGAAATATTGCTAGAAATTAAATTGAAAATGAGTAGTGGAGGAAAGAAAAGAAAAATGCAACAAATGCAAATTATGACCTCAAAGTGATGTCATTAAGGAAATGTGGACCAATCATAAATAAGCCATCCTTTGACTAACAAGTTAAAGAGATAAATGAAGACTAATGAGGACCAAAAATCAGCTGCTCTTCTTCTCCTTCTTCTCCACCAAAAACGTGAACCCTTCCTTCCACCCTCCATTGGAGCTCAATCAAGCAAGCTTGATTTCCTACCTTGTCTCACCATAAAATCCTAACCTAGCTTCACTAAAACTTGCCCTAGCACCTTGCTAAAGCCTTTGGCAGCCAAGAAAAGCCAAGAAAGTGAAGAAATTGCTTGGGAAAATTCTGCCCAAACAAGGTTAGTGCATATATACAATTAAAGCTTTTTAAATTCTATGTTAGAGACTTGGAATAAGTAGGAATTTATAACTAAAATGAATGAAATCTATGTCTATCCATGCCCTAAGTTTTGGCAGCCCTATTGAATGAAAAGGTATGAGTGTTTTGATGGACTTAAAGTGGACTAGATATCAAGATTAAACCATGTATGCATGTGATTATTGAAAGAGATAGTTAATTAAAGCATGTTGTGAAAAATTCATATGGAAATTAGGGTTGGAAAGGTGAAAGTGTGAATTGGCTTAGGAAATTGTTAGGGCACATTGTAATGGTCAATTAGTGACCATTTTAGATATGTTGACCATAAATGGGACTGAAAAATGCTATGGCAAAGTGAGGTGAAATCTGCCCTATGGACAGCAGCATAGGGACTGAAATTTCAGTCCCTTTGCACTGCCATAACTTGGGCTGTGCTTGTCCAATTGATGTTTGGCCAATTGGACATGAAACTAGGCTTATAATGGCACATTTTTGCTGAAGAAACCATGCCCGAAAGACCAAAGCAAAAGGGTCAAAACTCAGCCACAATCCGGAACCCTGAAACTGCCTCTGCAGAATTTGACCAAATGAACAGTAACTGTTCATTTGGCCATAAGTCACTTTATATTTGGTCAATTGGTCTGAACTTTTTACAGCAACAAGTTAAGACATAGACAAACAACTTTCATGAAGGAACCTACCCCAAATTATGGCCAGAACCCAGTCAACCAAGTGACTCAAGTCACTGTTCATGCACTGTAGATATGGTAAAATTCTGCAGACTGCATATCCGGACAGCCTGGGTTTTTGAGCCATATCTGGAGCTACAAAACTCCAAATGGAGTGATTCAAAAAAGGAAATTCAACTAGACAAAATAAGGAACAACTTTTATGTTTTACATTTCTTCAAATTCTAACAGTAACGGTGTCCAATGGAACAGTGAAGTTATGGTACAAAATCTAAAAAATCAGCTCCTTTGGTTTAATGCTTAGAAATGGTAAAAACACTTAATGCCAACAAGTTTTAAACACCAAATGTGGTATGTTGGGAGTGCCAAAGTTGATGTACACATTTTTATTCTAAAAGTCAACATTTTTGTTGACCAATGATGAATAGTAACACCAAAAAAATTGAAATTCACAATTGACAAATTTAAGAGTTTCAAATGCCCTAGTATACCTAACAAGATTGGTTTGGATAGTTTGGCATGCCAATAGGGTTCGATTAGCGATCGCACATGGCAAAAATGCCATTCTGTGATTTCATGGCTTTTAGCCATTCGACTTTGTATTGAGACTTGGCCTTGTGCGGATATTATTTACGACTTGTTAGCATCGCTGCACACCGGGAGATACGTATGTGACCGATGGTGTGACGGCCCGAGGTACTAGGTACCCAGTGCCAGTTTACCCGTTATCCAGTCCAGTCGTCTAGTGTAGGTTACTTGGGGCAACCAAATGGATAAAAGTGAATAGAGTTAATGAATTAATGAATATACCAAAATCAAACAAAGAAAGCATACACTTTGCATACACATTTATTTTCTTGCCAATTTCTTCTATTATATTATTGCACCACTAAGCATTATTGCTTAGCGCGTTGCTTTGCCACGCCGTAGGTACTGGAGATTCCGATCGTGAGCCCGGTAGACCACGTGATCGTGAGTCCATCCGACGCTTCGCTCGATGTCCGTGTCACCTCACTACCTGCAGTGCATCGGTAGGGCACTAGGTGTCATTTTGTCATTTTGATATTTTGTAGCAGATTTGTATTTTCTCATATGTATTTGAACTCATGTAATATATTTTGATGTTTATGTAAATAATGAAAGTTATGACTATGAATGCAAGATTTGAGCATGTATTTATTGCTTGTATATGAGAAATGGATGTTGAGAAATGAAAAGGTTGTTGAAACCTGAAACTGAAAAATTGTTGAAACATTGATATTGAGTTTTGTGATGATATTGAAGTTGAGAATGAATGAATTTGTCTATTGGAAGTGTTTTTAACAGGTTCCGAAGAACGGTTTTCTCCATTTTTAGCCGGTACTCCGCCGGATTTTCTTTAAAATTTTCGGAACCTTAAATGAATGATACTTTTGATGAATGGTTTAAATAAATTGTATTTCATAAATTATATGCAAAAGCATTGTCTAAATTAATTGAGGAATATTAGAGTGCGCCGGTACACCAGGTGGCATTACTTACTCGGGTATATTGTACACGGGTAAGGGGTGTCACAATGCATATATCATATAATTGCATACATTCCCATACATCTCATGCATTCATGGATAAGCAGTAAATATGGTATGATCATGGACTTTCTAAGGGATTCAATTCTGAGCCACCAAGAATTGAATCAGGGCATTCCTAGGTGCATTTCATTCATTCATTTTACAAGAGTTGCTGAAGGAGTACATAATCAACACTTGATCTTGAATTCCTCCCACTGGTCCCACCAATGCTCTTGACCTCCTTGAACTTCTTGCAATCCAATATTACATAGTAATCCTTGGCATACCAAGGCGAATTTACAAGAACTTAAATAAATGAAATTACAACCCAAAAATATTATAAACTTAATAATACATGCCCAAAATAAATTAAAATAAATTAATTAATTTACAATCCCAAAGAAACATAAAAGAAATAAATCCAATCACATTGGTCTTTTATAGTCCATGATCATCCATCATGCATATCACTATTTAACAATTAAATAAAACATACATACTTAAATTAAATTGAATATCTCATATTCAACTTAAAAATCCATATTTGAATATGATTCAAATAAATTTAAAAATTCAGATTTGAATCTCATTCAAACAAATTTAAAAATTCAGATTTGAATCACATTCAAACAACTTCAAAAATTCAGATTTGAATCACATTCAAACATTTTTTAAAAAATCATATTTGAATCACATTCAAATATTTTTTAAAAAATCAGATCTGAATTTTATTGAATCAATTTTAAAAAATCAGATTTAAATATGATTCAAACAACTTTAAAAATTCAGATTTGAATCACATTCAAGCAACTTTTAAAATTCAGATTTGAATCACATTCAAACAATTTTTAAAATTCTGATTTGAATCATAATTTAATTGTGTGATTAAAACAACTAATTAAACACTTTAATTAGTCAAAGAATAGGCCTTAGATCATACAACAATTGCAGAATTAAAAGCCAAACCTTGAACCACCCATGGAACCATTGTTGCCGCCACCAATGGTGGCTCCACCATGTGTGCCGCCACACCTCATGATCCAACCAGCAATGAATCTCTTGATCTCATGATCAAACACACAATTAAATTATATAATCAACAATCTAAATGGCAAATATAGTGGCTCTGATACCAATTGAAGGAACGGAAGCGTGAAAAACACAAGATTATACCATTGAATTCAAAAATTTTCACCTAGGGTCACATGCACCATGCAAGATTTATTTTTATCTATCTAATTTCAATGATAAACAACATATTAAAACTCTTTTAATATGTTTTTGGATCTATATTTGCCATTTAAGATTTTAAAATTAATCAGATTAATTTTAGAACCCTAGATTAAATCAAGAACGATTACACTAACCTCTTGATGTCTTGCCGCGTCTGCGCCTTTGAGATTCATCTTCAGAACACCAGATGTTGTCCCTCTAGCTTGTCCACACCAAGAACACCTATGGCAGCCCTTGAACAGCTTCTAAAGCCTTTTCTATTAATTAGAAATTCAAGTTCTGCCTTTTAAGAGATTAGAGATGTAAACAGGACACTAGAAACAATTTCTAGTGTTCTTAATTCAAGAGATTGATGGCTAATCTCTTTGAATTGATGAGAGATAAAGAGAAATAGCTGGAGAGGCTCAAAGTGGCGTGACAATTGAGAGGAGAGGCTGCTGGTTATGTTTTCTTTTCATAACCACACTTAAATAGCTAGGTTAACACATTAAACCCTAGCCACATGTCACCTTTTGATTAGCTCTAGGTTTAAGTGACCCAATCACATTGTGCCAAGTGTCAAACCTATATTTAATCTTGATTTTAATCATCTTACATGATTAAAAAAATATTTGGCAAGCTTATGTGTTATGCCATGTGTCACCATCTCATGGTGCCACATGTCACACTGTGAAATGACCAAAATGCCCCTGTGTCTTAATTTTGAGTTCTTAACCCAAAATAATTATTTTCTTCTTCTAATTAATTTATATCAAATATAAATTAATTAATTAATCTCTATTAATTAATTTCTCATCAATTAAATTCATATTTAAACACTTTAAATATAAATTTAATTTATACTACACATCCAATAATCTAGATTTGGTTTCAAGTCATGCTAGGGATTTTGCAATTTAATTGCAAACCAAATCTATTTAATTAATCAATTAAACTCTTTAATTAATTAATTAAATCATATTTAAATAGGTGATAACTTGTGTATGTGTGTGACTTACTAGGCTCATCACTAATTGGCAATGAGACATGATATCAACTCTTAATAACATCAGAACTCTTTCTTACCATAAATGATTTCTCTAAATCATTTTATGAACCTCATAGACCATGGTTAACACCCAGCATAGCATGCCATGGCCACCCAATTAGTAATAAGATTTACCTTAAATGAACCTATAATCATATGTTACCATGCACTAGAATCTCTCTGTTACAAAATCCCAACTCAAGCTGGAGTCATGGTTTATGTCAAACTCCATTTGCTATGAATATTATGTTCTCTTTTAATTCCAGTTCTTGATTAAAAGATTTTTCTCATCAGAAACTCTTTTCTGAATAAATCTATCTGTCTGGCCAGAACTTGAAACATCAAGAACAATTAAATGAACATAGGATTTTAACTCTATTTACTTAGAGGAACAGATTCCATCTTGATCAACACCTACCTCCATATATAACTAGTAGGAGCCAACAGATGCCCATATACCCATACACAATACAAGTATGAAAGCAGTATCAAACTCAAACTACCTATATACAAGATAACCGTGCTATCTCAGGTCTAAAGATTATATGCACTGATATGATTTATGACAAAACATTGACAAGAGTAAACTCCATGTGCTTGTCATAAGTGTCACTGGTTCGGCCTACTTATCATGTATAAGTGCCTATCATGTTTGTTATATGGCATGAGACTCACCATTCCATCTTATTTATATCTCATATAAATAACTTGGGAACAAACATGAATACAATCTTTCTGGATAAGTCATGTCCTTATTATGAAGTATCCTTGATTGTGAACCTATTTATGATACTTTGTGCTAGAAATATTGTCACTCATATTCTTAACAACTTAAGAATAATATTTCTAACAAAATATCAATGGACCTTTTCTATTACACATAAATATATTATGTAAATGGAAAAGTGGAAATGCCTTTTATTAATAAAATATATACAAGATACATACTAAATGATATGCTCTAGGGCATACTACTAACACATATCTCACTATTTCTTTGTCACACCCTACCCCTCTGTAAGGCATAACATGATCCTGTAGTATACCTAATGAATTACCAACTCCGTTTACTGATAACCCATTAAATACACTACAAGGGATTTTAAAAACTTTTCTTACTTCTTTTACAGTGGTGAGCACTATTTACAGGTGTTAAAAACCTTTTTGAACTGAAGTGATAGAACTAACACATTTGAATTATTTGAAATTTCTGTAAAAATTTTGGCAGAGTGCCATCTGTATTTTGGATAAACAGTTCTTCAGAAAAACCTGTAAAAAAGCCTTCAATATATATTTCCAAATCTCAACTCTAACATGTTTCTCAACACAACATATTTGTCAACTCAAATCCATAGTAATTTTTCAAAGACTGAGATACAAGAAATATAATACAATTTTTACAAGTCAAAATAACTCATAATTTATTTTACAACTTTAATGTATAATTTTATTTTACAACTGCTCAAAACCAAGAACAATATATACATACAGTGAACATACATTACAGTACAAAATGCAAAATGTGGTATACTCAATATACCCGATGATCTCTCAATGTAGTACTAGCAGCCTAGTCTCACAATCTGTCTACTGTGATAAAGAATGAAAAGCTATCGCTGAGTAAAATTTACTCAGTGGTGCACAATAACCATTTGAAATGCGATATATAAATCTTTTATTGACAGTTCACAAATCAAATGATTCATAATTCCATTTCACAATTTACAAAATTCATCTAACACAAATTTGATCAAATAACTGAGTAACACAGTTTTGCCAATCAATAACACAATTTGATCAAATAACTGAATAATATCGTTTTGCAAATCAATAACACAATTCGATTAAATAACTGAATAATACAATGTTGCCAATCAATAACACAATTTAGGCCCTGACACAATTTTTCCACGCATGCCGTGTTGTACACCACGACAAGACACACTCACCCCAATAATCGAAATCAATGAGGGAGGAAGCTAGCTATATAATGAGTACTCATCCACACTCACCTCAGACTGGGAAGTCAAAGAGGGAGGAACATAATCACACTCAACCCAGACTGATAAGTCAAAGAGGGAGGAATATATCACACTCACTCCATAAATGGAGGAGGAAAATAGTAACAGTTTCATGCCAAGTGTGAATCAAAATAATTTCAAATCCCAATATTTCATACAAACCATAAATCACATTTTATCTCAAAATTTCCATTTGCAAAGTTGGCAAAACAATAATTTCCAAATAATATTCCCAAAACCAAAGCAATAAAAAATTATTCATAATTCATTTCTCCAAATAAATTTGCTAGTAAAAGCAATGAATATAAAAATATTGTGCACGAATACAATTTAAAACAATAACATACAAATAATTATAATTTATTCCAATTGAAAAATTCAAAAGAATTAATTATTGTGCACAAACACAATTTAAAACAATAACATACAAATAATCATAATTTATTTCAATTGAAAAATTCAGAAGAAATAGCTATTGTGCATAAACACAATTTAAAACAATATCATGCAAATAATCATAATTTATTTCAATTGAAAAAAATCAGAAGAAATAGCTATTGTGCACAAACACAATTTAAAACAATAACATACAAATAATCATAATTTATTTCAATTGAAAAATTCAGAAAAAATAGCTGTTGTGCACAAACACAATTTAAAACAATATCATGCAAATAATCATAATTTATTTCAATTGAAAAAAATCAGAAGAAATAGCTATTGTGCACAAACCTCTGATATATGCCTCTTGGCTCTAACTCAGTGTTTCCTTCCCTTTCCCTGAGTCTTTGCTAAATGAGAAACACAATTTGAAGTGTTTCAGTACTTAATTAAACTGTCTCTAACGGTAATGCTTGATAAGTAATTCAACCTAATATGTCGACCCTCGGTGCATTCTAGGTAATTTAGGTTTTAATGTTACTAATATGTCACATTCGATAGTCTTTTAAGGTTGGTATATGTTACCAAACTCATTTCCATGTATATTGCGTTTTCTTGCAATTTGCTGGATTCCGGGATACTAGTTTGACCTAGCCGGATGACCTAGTTTCCTCGGTTTTCGAGTTTCGGTCAAAACTACAAACTTGTAGATCTATGTCTTTTTGCACGCGGGGCAAAATTTCAGGTCATTCCGAGTTATGTAGACCAAGTTATGGTCATTTTACTATTGCTGGTCAAATGGCATCAAATTTGGTCATTTTAGGTCAATTTTGGTCAACTTTGGTTCGGCTAGTTTTTGGACCCGAACTTGTGCAAGCTGTTTGACTTGCTTATGGTCATTTCTGGGCCTTGGTGTCTTCATAAGACTTGTAGATATGGGTCTTAACTATTCATGGTTAAAATTTCAGGTCAATTGGACCTGTTTTGAGTGAGTTATGGCCTAAACACTAACTGCTGCCCAAATGGTCAGTTTTCAGGCCTCACTTGCACTTAATCTGGATTTGGTCATTTTTCAAGCTACCTTGCAAACAGAATTTTGGTATGCTTCCTTCATGAAAGTTGGCACATTTTGTGCCTAGTTTCACCTCCAATTGGTCTCATACCAATTGGAACCACACACTTAAAGTTATAGGCCTAAAACACAAACTGCCTTATTGCATTTCTTGCATACACATCAAGCATCATTTTTAACACTCACCAAACTTAACATTCAAACCAATTCTGGTTGTACCACAACCTAAACATAATTCACAACACATTATAGGTCATTTTGGCAGCTTACAATTACATTCAACATACACCAACAAGTGCATAATTTTTTCAATCCAATTTACAACAATTCAATCACCTTTTTATGCTCATTTACATGTCCCACTTCACATCATCATACATGCACTCAAACTGCCATAACTCCTATCACAAATTAACATCATTATTCCATAAACCAAGCATGAATTCCAGCATTCCTCAAGAGTTAGCAAACTGCCACAATGGTACACTTACATTCCATTACTTTCCAAGCTTTAAATCTCATTTTACATTTACATATACTAAGTATACATTACCCAAACAATTTCCTACACAATATACATTTAATCAATCATTTAATTCACCATTTACAAGCACAAATAAACTGCCTTCAAGGTGCTTCCGTGGCTGCTAAAAGTACACATTCCCATTCAACATCAAAACTAAAAAATTTCTTCATAAATCAAACACCCATAACATTCCTACTAACTTTAATGAAGCAATAACTCAAAAATACAAACTTGCCACTTTTGAAATTCTTCAAAACTCCTCCCAAACTTGGTCTTCTTGCTGCCTATCTACTGCCCATTGTGTAAGGATCACTTTTAATGGAGAGACTTACAAGAAATTATGGCTTGAAAGTGAAGATTGGAGTTCATGCATAAAGCTAGGAAGCTTTGGCCATGGAGTTCTTCTTGGGAGCAAATCGGCTGCTGTTTGGGAAGGTTGAAGAAGATGACAATCTATCCAAAAATGAGGATGTAGTGGTCCACTTAGGTGAGTTAATGGAGCACCATGTGTGATTAAATATTTATTTAATCTTAAATTCCCAATTTCTCACATTAAGCTCCCAATTTTTGCTATTTACTTTAGGTACCACCAATTTAATTTTTCATGACATTTTCCAAGTGTAATATCATGTATTTTTAATGGACATTTAAGTCAAAAGACAACTCGGGGTGTCAAATGACCACAATGTCCCTGTTCGGGTTGCATTCCCGATTTTTCGGTAACACCGGGTTTTGTCCGTTTTTCGATTTCTCACTTTTCTTTGTACTAATTATTTAATTTTCATTTAATATTTATAATGATATTTATACTTCAATAGGGGTCTATTTAAGTCCGAAAAATATTTTTCAGGGTTCCTCGCGGTCTAGGGCTAGTCAACGGTCCACGCCGTGACTTCCCGGTGCGGTCACCCATCGCTAGGGTTCTCGGCTCGCTTAACTTGGTTGCATTTCTTTACTATTATTTTTCCTTTGTTTTTCTTGTATTTTCTTTTCTTGTATTTCATTATTTAATGTCTCCTCACTCATCTCGAAGTGTAGTTCTAGGCATCCTAGCTGTCCGGACAACACTGGTCACCGGAATAGTAGAATGCACTACCGAACTTAGGGGTGTTACATTCTTTCATTTCTCTTCACCAAACTGCTCATCTCAACCTAAACACAACTTTTACTAAAGCTAGGGGGAAGATTTGGACACTTACCACTTGAAAGCTTCCTTCAAACTTCACCAAATCTTATTTTTCTTGTTGCCAATATCTTCCCCAAGGTGAGTAGGCAAGTTTTAATGAAGGAATCAAGAGGAAAGGAGGGCTTGATCAAGGTTGCATGGAAGAAGAATTCATTCGGCCATGGTGGACTTCAATGGTGGAATTCACTTCGGCGAGCTTTCTCTCAAGGTTGAAGATGACCCATTTCTGCCCACTAATGGTTATTTTATGTACCCTATAATGTAGTTAGTGGAGCACTAATCAATTATTTATTGTTTAATTATACTAAGTTTCCTTTATTTACACATTTATCTCCTTTCTTTCACAATTTACATAATGTATCACAATTTAATTTTTCATGACATTTCTAAAGTGTAATATCATTTATTTTTAATGGACATTGAGTTCAAAAGGCAACTTTAGGTGTCAAATGACAAAAATGCCCCACTTCGGGTTATATTCTCGATTTTTCGGTAACACCAATTTTTGTCTATTTCTCGATTTTTCATTTTTCTTTATACTAATTTATTAATTTTTATTTGATATTTCTAGTGTCAATTACATTTCAATAAACCTTTATTTATGTCTCAAAATTAAATTTTGAGGGTTTCCCGCGGTCCTGGGGTCGGCAACGGCCTTCCCAGTGCGGTCACCCATCGCTGTGGTGCCGGCTCGTTTAACTTAGCTTCATTTTCTCTCTTTCATTTTTCTTTGATTTTTCTTGTATTTTCTTTTTATTTATTTCATTATCATATGTCTGTTCACTATCACCGAAGTGTAGTTCTAGACATCCTAACTTGCCTGGACTGTTATTTGGCCACTGGAGCAATAGAACGTACAGAACACGTACAAGGAGGATGTTACAAATTTCGCAAGCCCTGAAGCTGGAGAGAATTAAAATTGAAGGGGCACATGAAATGGGATCAGAGGAAAAGGAGAAGGGTGGAAAGGCTACTGGTCAAGCTTCTGATAGTGGGTCAGGAAAGAGAAAAAAAATTAGAGGATCCAGTTAACATAAGTCTGGTAGAGGCAGATCTTCTGGACAGAGACCACCCCAATCTGGTCAGCAAACCCAGCAGACACCCAGAGGTGCACTGTTGGTCAAACTTTGTGAAACTTGTGGCAAGACACAGTGGGGTATGTTATAGAGCCACAGGAGCATGTTTTAACTATGGAGGGACCGGTCATTTTGCTAAAGATTATACAAGTGCACGCTGTATTGGGTCATCTACTACTTCAGAGAGATCAGCCTAAGTCTCTACCCTGAGGAGTTCACCATCAGTTAGCAAAGGCAGAGGTAGAGGTAGGGGTAGTACACCTGGCAGCCATAGTACAGTGAACCAGCCAAAACAGGGTGGTGCTTTAGCCATAGTGTATACTATGAAACAGAGAGAAGAGGCTGAAACTTCCGATATAGTTGCTAGTACTTTCTCAATCTTTAACCAAGATGTGTACGTATTGTTTGACCCAGGGTCTACACACTCTTATGTTAGTGCCAGCATTGCTTGCTTTACTGTTGTTCCTTGTATGAAAATGGATTTTGAGGTGTTAGTGACTAGTCCTTTGAGACAAGAGGTTAGGGTAAACAGAATGTATAAGGATTGTTCTTTGGTGATCCAAGGACATACTTTTCTGTTTGATTTGATAGAAATGCCCTTCAGAGATTATGACATTGTCTTGGGCATGGATTGGTTAGCTAGGCATCATGTTGTGATTGACTGTAGATTGAAGACAGTTACTTTTGATCTCCCTCAGTATGGTGATGTAGTAATACATGGGGAGAGGCAATTATTGACATAAAATCTCATTTCGGCTATACTAGCTAGAAAAATGGTCAGAAAGGGTTGTGAAGCTTATTTAGCTCATGTGATAGACACCCAAGTAGGGAGTCCAACATTGAGGGATATTCCTACTATATGTGACTTCACGGATGTCTTTCCTGATGAGTTACTAGTATTACCTCCGGAAAAAGAGGTGCAGTTCGAAATAGAGGTTATGCCTGGTGTGGACCCAATCTCTATTACTCCATATAGAATGGCACCTGCTGAATTGAAGGAGTTAAAGGTGTAGTTGCAAGAATTGCTTGATAAGGGCTGTGTGTCACCTTAGGGAGCGCTAGTACTGTTTCTTAAGAAGAAAAATGGTACTCTCCATCTGTGTATTGATTACAGACAGTTGAATAAGGGGACCATAAAGAATAAATGCCCATTGCCTTCGTATAGATGACTTGTTTGATCAATTGAAGGGTGCAGCTGTGTTCTCTAAAATTGATTTGAGATCGGACTATTATTAGTTGAGGGTGCAAGAGTAGAGTATCTCAAAAACTACTTTCAGAACTCGATATGGCCACTATGAGTTTTTGGTTATGCCATTCAGGTTAACCAATGCTCCAGCTGCTTTTATGGACCGGAAGAACACTATCTTCAGGCCATATTTAGATCAGTTTGTTATTATGTTCATTGATGACATATTGGTATATTCGAGGAATGTGGAGGAGCATGATAAGCACCTGAGGATTGTGCTACAGACCTTAAGAGAGAAATAGTTGTATGCCAAATTATCGAAATGTGAATTTTGGCTAAAAGAAATTTCTTTCTTGGGGTATATTGTGTCAGCTGAAGGCATTAATGTAGATTCCAGCAAGATAGAAGCTATCCTTAATTGGAAGCCACCCAGGAATGTTACAGAAGTTTGCAGTTTTCTGGGTTTAGCTGGATACTACCACCGTTTTGTTAAGGGGTTTTCTATGTTGGCATCTTCACTAACCAAGCTGCTTCAGAAGGATGTAAAATTTTAGTGGACTGATAAATGTTAGCAGAGTTTTGATGAATTGAAAAGGTGTTTGACTGAAGCTACAGTCCTAACTTTACCTACTCCGCATAAAGAATACATTGTTTATAGCGATGCTTCTCACAATGGGTTAGGCTGTGTACTGATGCAAAACTGAAATGTCATTGCTTATGCATCATGTCAGCTAAAACCACATGAGAGAAACTATCCTACACATGACTTGGAGCTTACTACCATAGTATTTGCTTTGAAGATCTGGAGGCACTATTTGTATGGGGAGAAGTGTTATATCTACACAGATCACAAGAGCTTGAAGTATTTGGACACCCAGAAAGAGTTGAATTTGAGGCAATGGAGGTGGTTAGAACTGATTAAGGATTATGATTACCTAATAAACTACTAGCCAGGAAAGGTAAATGTGGTCGCTGATGCTTTGAGCCATAAAACCATGGCTAGTTTAAAGATTTCTCCTTTGTCTATGGTGCATGAATTAAAAGCACTGCATACTAGTTTGGGGGTTGATGATGAGGGGCAGATGACAGTTATGTGGCAAGTGAAACTAGTGTTGATGGAACATATCCAAATGGCAGCCCAAAATGATAAAAAATATCAGAAATTAATGGAAGAAGCTCGGGATGGTAAGAAACCTGGATTTTCTATGAATAATGATGGCTTTTTGGAGTGTGCATTCTAAATGATGTGGAATTGAGGTAAATCATTATGAAAGAAGCACATGACTCTCCTTTTGCTATGCATCCTGGTGGGATTAAAATGTATAGAACAGTGAGAGAGCACTATTGGTGGATGGGTATGAAGAGAGATATAGCTGATTATGCATCCAAATGCCTAACTTATTAGCAAGTGAAGGCTGAACACCAAGTGCCAGCTGGGTTGCTATAGCCATTGCCAGTTCCCGAGTGGAAATGAGAAAGAATCATAATGGACTTTGTAATGGGATTTCTTAAAACACAGAAGAATCATGATGCAGTATGGGTCATTATGGACAAATTAACGAAGTATGCACATTTTCTGCCAGTGAGGATGGACTATAGCCTGGACAGATTGCCTAAACTGTACCTTGATGAGATAGTGAGACTTCATGGAGTGCCGTATCAATTGTATCAGATAGAGATCTAAGTTTCACTACTAGATTCTAGGGTACTTTGCAAAGAGCCCTAGGAACTAGATTGAACTTCAGTGCGGCATTTCATCCATAGACAGATGGTCAGTCTAAGAGGGTAATTCAGATCTTGGAGGATATGCTACGGGCTTATGTGATTGAATTTGAAGGTAGTTGGGGTACACACTTGCCTTTGATTGAGTTTGCCTATAATAACAGCTATCAATCAAGCATAGCGATGCCTCCATATAAAGCTCTATATGGCAGGAAGTGTAAAACTCCTCAGTATTGGGATGAAAAGGGTGAAAGGAAATTAATTGGCTCAGAAATTATTCAGCAGACAGAGAAGAAGATTAAGCTTATCAGAGATAGACTCAAAGCTGTATCAGATCGTCAGAAGTTCTATATTGATATGAAGAGGCGAAATATTGAACATACAGTGGGTTACAAGGTATTCCTCAAGGTTTCCCCTTGGAAGAGGATTATGAGGTTTTGCAGAAAGGGAAAACTAAGTCCTCGTTTCATTAGGCCATATGTGTTAGTAGTATGCCCTAGAGCATATCATTTAGTATGTATCTTGTACATATTTTATTAATAAAAGGCATTTCCACTTTTCTGTTTACATAATATATTTATGTGGAATAGAAAAGGTCCATTGATATTTTGTTAGAAATATTATTCTTAAGTTGTTAAGAATATGAGTGACAATATTTCTAGCACAAAGTATCATAAATAGGTTCACAATCAAGGATACTTCATAATAAGGACATGACTTATCCAGAAAGATTGTATTCATGTTTGTTCCCAAGTTATTTATATGAGATATAAATAAGATGGAATGGTGAGTCTCATGCCATATAACAAACATGATAGGCACTTATACATGATAAGTAGGCCGAACCAGTGACACTTATGACAAGCACATAGAGTTTACTCTTGTCAATGTTTTGTCATAAATCATATCAGTGCATATAATCTTTAGACCTGAGATAGCACAGTTATCTTGTATATAGGTAGTTTGAGTTTGATACTGCTTTCATACTTGTACTGTGTATGGGTATGTGGGCATGTGTTGGCTCCTATATGGAGGTAGGTGTTGATCAAGATGGAATCTGTTCCTCTAAGTAAATAGAGATAAAATCCTATGTTCATTTAATTGTTCTTGATGTTTCAAGTTCCTTGCCAGGACAGATAGATTTATTCAGAAAAGAGTTTCTGATGAGAAAATCTTTTTAATCAAGAACTGGAATTAAAAGAGAACATAATATTTATAGCAAATGGAGTTTAACATAAACCAGACTCTAGCTTGAGTTGGGATTTTGTAACAGAGAGATTCTAGTGCATGGTAACATATGATTATAGGTTCACTTAAGGTAAACCTTATTACTAATTGGGTGGCCATGGCATGCTATGTTAGGTGTTAACCATGGTCTATGAGGTTCATAAAATGATTTAGAGAAATCATTTATGGTAAGAAAGAGTTCTGATGATATTAAGAGTTGATATCATGTCTCATTGCCAATTAGTGATGAGCCTAGTAAGTCACACACATACACAAGTTATCACCTATTTAAATATGATTTAATTAATTAATTAAAGAGTTTAATTGATTAATTAAATAGGTTTGGTTTGCAATTAGATTGCAAAGTCCCTAGCATGACTTGAAACCAAATCTAGATTATTGGATGTATAATATAAGTTAAATTTATATTTAAAGTGTTTAAATATGAATTTAATTAATGAGAAATTAATTAATAGAGATTAATTAATTAATTTATATTTGATATAAATTAATTAGAAGAAGAAAAATAATTATTTTGGGTTGAGAACTCAAAATTAAGACATAGGGGCATTTTGGTCATTTTTGCAGTGTGACACGTGGCACCATGAGATGGTGACACATGGGATTACACATAAGCTTGCCAAATATTTTTAATCATGTAAGATGATTAAAATCAAGATTAAATATAGGTTTGACACTTGGCACAATGTGATTGGGTCACTTAAACGTAGAGCTAATCAAAGGGTGACATGTGGCAAGGGTTTAATGTGTTAACCTAGCTATATAAGTGTTGTTATGAGAAAAATAAAACACAACCAGCAGCCACACTCCTTTGTCATGCCACTTTGAGGGTTTTTATCTCTTCTTCTTCATCTCTTATTAATTCAAAGAGATTAGCCATCAATCTCTTGAATTAAGAACACTAGAAATTGTTTCTAGTGTCCTGTTTACAACTTTAATCTCTTAAAGAGGCAGAACTTGATTTTCTAATTAATAGAAAAAGCTTTAGAAGCTATTCAAGGGCTGCCATAGGTGTTCTTAGTGTGGACAAGCTAGAGGGACAACATCTGGTGTCCTGAAGACGAATCTCAAAGGCGCAGACACGCTGCAGTGCATCAAGAGGTTAGTGTAATCGTTCTTGATTTAATCTAGGGTTCTAAAATTAATCTGATTAATTTTAAAATCTTAAATGGCAAATGTCGCAATAGATTTTGCGGTCGCCTGGACGATCACTCACCGAAGTGGGAAAAAAGTGAGGAGTCGCCACCTTAGTTTTGAGGGAAACTAAAGAAAACCATTTGAGAAGTTAAATTAAAAATGAAACCACTTCAAAACAGAGATTCTAAGTTCGGGGTCCGTAAACGGGTGGGGAAGGTGTTAGGCACCCCACCTCGTCCCTTAATAAGGGTAAGTAGATTTAATTCTGCGTCCTTTATAAATTAGTTAGGAGGGCTTAGGCGGCAATGTTAATCCTTTTGGTAGAAGGAATATTTGATTTTTCACTAAATTTGGATTACCCAGATACATAAGTAAATGAGACAACCTCAGTGAACGGGTGTGAGAATCGGATAAGAACTCTCCTCCGATCTCTTTTAAGTTATTTATTAAAATTTTGAGGGGAGACCGGATAAGAACCCTCCTCCGATCTCTTTTAGAGTTATTTATTAATGTTTTGAGTTGAGACCGGATAAGAACTCTCCTCCGATCCCTATTTAATGTTTATTAAAATTTTGAAGGGAGACCGGATAAGAATCCTCCTCCGATCTCTTTTAGAGTTATTCGTTAATGTTTTGAGTTGAGACCGGATAAGAACTCTCCTCCGATCCCTATTTAATGTTTATCAAAATTTTGAAGGGAGACCGGATAAGAACCCTCCTCCGATCTCCTTTAAGAGTTGATTTAAAACTTTTAGGCAAGGATAGGATAAGGACTCTTCCGACCTCTTCTATTTTGACAGGACTCGGACAAAGACTTTTCCGACCTTTAAAAATTTAACCACAGCTACGGGTCCTAAGAACCTAAAACTAAGAATTCTGGCATTCAAAAATGCTGGGGATAAGGTTTCTGGATACCCTGTGGCTGAACGGGGAACACTAGACTTGATTCACTGACCTTTTCATGTAGTCATTTTACCAATATCTATTAACATCCGATCTATTCTGTTATGTTTACTTTGGTTCTATTTCGCTTTATGACATCTTGCCGAATTGCTGTTTACGTCAGCCTAATAGTTTGGCTATCTCCCTGACGTGTTATTCATATTCTCTCTTTTAAAAAGAGACCCCTAAGTTGCAGTTACCTACGTTTACCCAACCACTTACATACTACTAGGAGTTAGAAAACTTACTTTCAAAAAGGATGAAGATTAATAAAAATGAACTGATCACTAAATAGATGATTTGAGAGTGTCATTCTTTGGGGATCGTTTGTGCAAACGTAGAAAGTCACAGATGTGAGAAGAACAAAGAAAATGCAGAAAGTAAATGTAGACACTCGATAAAACAGTGATATGAGCTCTTACAGTAACATTCTTTGGGGATCGTTTGTGCAAAAGTAGAAAGTCACAGATGTGAGAAGAACAAAGAAAATGCAGAAAGTAAATGTAAGCATTTAATAAAACAGTAGTATGAGCTCTTACCTGTGAGGAGCCAAAGCTACTAAAATAACTATGGGGTGCCAAATAGTGATAAGGCAAGGATTGATTGGCCTGAGGGGTGGTGTTCCTCGTGAACTGGAGGGTGATTAGCTAAAATGCGATCAGATCAAGATGAAAAGAACCGAATGGAATGAAGTTGAGCTTGGACAGAAATGATAAAAGGCAGAAAGTGAGAGTGTGACCAGATAATGAACAAACTGGAAATGTAGAGTTCCAGTATTCAGAATCTTTTCAAGAAAAACACTTGTAAAAACTTGTTTCAAAAGTCTTTTGATTGACACTTCTATGTAGCAGAGTAGTAAACTAAATGAAATTTGAGTTCCTCTGCTATAATAACAGCCTCTTGTCTATTTTTCTTGCCCGTCCCTTGAACAGTTTTTATGCAGGTATTTATAGGAATCGGGTGCTCTTCGTGAAGGGTCAGGATTTATTTGAGGGAGATGGAGGGTCGAGATTCCGAAGGACATGATCGGAGGTTCAGGAATTAAAGAGAATCAAAATGAATGGTTGAGATCACTCTTCATAATATTTGTCCTTTTCTTCTTTCCATCTGACGGTCCCAAATTTCCTTGTCCGGAACGATCCGAGGGCTAAGAGCGAAAGACGCTGGTATTGTCGTCTTCTCTCTTGATCTAAGGGTTCCGGGTTTGTCCTTACAAGTGGGATCAACGGTGGAGATTGGGATGTACAGGACTGTCATGACATACCACGGCACTGTCAAAGATTGCGGCGATTCTTAGGCGTATGGTGGAGATCTCTGCCGCAACGCCTTAACTACCTCGCTCTCGATTCGGCGGCGATTATTGGAATATGTCTTATTCTTTTTGCCTACCGATCCCTCCTCTTTCTGATCTCCTTCACATGTTCTTTCCGACCTTTCATGCTGGTCTCCCACCTTCCGATCTATTATTCCGATCTTTTCCCTTCTTCAGGTCCGGTCTGGTCAAAGTATTAATTGTCCCTCGATTCCCGAAGCGTTAACCGTTTTCGCTCAAAGAATAAATGCTCATTTTCCCCTATATATACCCCTGTCGACGGAGACATTTCCTTCATCTGATTTTCCTCTCTTCCTTTTTTACTTTCCCTGTTCTAGCTGCTCCGGTGGAAGTTCTGGCTATAACTGTGGCTTTGATCTTTTTACGATGGACTTCTTTACTCACCGACTGAAAATTTACGATCCTTGATCGAATGACCTTAATCGACGATGGTGAGAGGACCGATTTGACCGACCAGATTATGCGGACCTTGGTTGTAGCGATCTCGAGTCGCTCAACTGAGTTAATTCGGATTCTCATCACAATGAGTGTTCCGGTTTTCCTCCACATTGGGTGTTCCGACAGCGGGTCGGTTCGGTGTAACATCGGTGACGATGTCTCTCATCTTCATGGGAGTCATAGTCACCCCATCCGAGCCGCACATCTATCCGATGCCAACAGCCTCTCTGGTCAAACACATCTTTTGATTCACCACAAGACTAGGCTTTGACATAGGCCTTTTAGATAGGATGTTCCACCGGTCTCTAGAGATCGCCCAAATGATGTAATCCTAAAATGTAATCGATCTCTAGAGCTCGCCCAAATTATGTAGTTATACCTTAATTGTAGTCCGATCCTAGAGATCGCCCAAAGTATGTATTTTATTTTCAATGCAATCCGATATATAGATATCACAGAAATGATGTGATCGAATGTTAGTGTAATACGATCGCTAGAGATCGCCCAAATGATGTAATCCGATCTTTTGAAAATAAAGACTTTATTTTATCGGTTATCATCTTATTGACTATTTTTCCGATCTCTAATGTGGTTATCCGATCTGGTTCTTTACCTGAATGATACTTAACTGATCCTTTATTCAAAATATTTAACTTATTATGCCGATCTCCAATTAACCCATCCCTGAACATTCGGATATTTGAGAGAAGTGTCAGAACAGCTGTCGAGTTCCACCAATCGATGCGCTGCCTAGAACCTCGGGAGCATTAAATGCTCGGACTAGTATAAATAGGGGTGGGAGGGTTAGCCAGTTGTTCTCTCATTCCATTTTCAATCCCCTGCTCACAACTTCGAAGTTCTCTCGTTTTCTCAAGTTCTTCCGACGCCGATCAGACTCCGGTAAGGGCTTTGATCCTCTTTTTAATTTAAATTCTTTGTTTCTTTTGAAAATGAACGGTGCCGAAGGTCAGAGAGCGGCGAGCCCTCCTTCGATTCAGTTCTCGTGGTCATTGTCTGATGAAGAAGAGGCAGTCGGGCCAAGCGTTCAATAAGAATGACACGGTTATGGTGTACGAGGAACAGTTAAAGGCCGGTCTGAGGTTCCCTCTAGACGATTTCTACAAGGAGGTCTTAAAACTTCACCGAGCATGCATTGTTAAAATTCACCCCAACTCGTGGCGGATCTTGGTAGCCTTCCGAGGTCTATGCCGTGCTAAGGGAATCAGTCCTACGGCTAAGGTGTTTGCCGAGCTGCACAGACTAACTCGCCGAAAGGATGACGAACACTGGTTCTTTCAGGCGAAGCCTAATTGCGGGCTCTTTTCCGATTTGCCCTCATCCCTTAAGAATTGGAAGAACCGTTTCTTCATTCTGAGGAGCAAAGATCCGAGCTGCTTTGAGGACTTCCCTCGTAGCTGGTGGTACCAGGGGCCCTTGCTTCCGAGGCACATTACCCTGAGTCAGGAGGAAAGTTTAATAGTGATGGATCTAAAGAGTCAGGCCGCCACTCAAAAGTATTCTTGTTTGGATGCGGTGACTGCCGAGCTGCACCATTGGACTATTCAATTGCTCACTGGCCAAGACCGCGAACTTCCGCTCTCTGACCTCGGCATTGGTATTTTCTATATCTCTGCTCACGACCTTAGCGATCTCACTAACCTTTTCTTTGTGCGGTATGGCGGGTGGTGAGGGTTCTAGGAAGCGGAAGAAGGAAAGAGAGATCTCGGAAGATAAAGGAGATGAAGCGTTGAACGACTTCAAACACCGGTCATGAGCACGGGAGATACAAAGAGACCCGCCTCAACCTTCGGGTCCACGACCTCGAAGGCTGTCCGATCTCCTCCTAGAACGGAAGAGCAGCCTCCGACTCTTTCAGTTGTCCCAAGCACGGAAAGGGGCCTTCTCAATCTTACGGGAGGACCTCCTCTCGTGGCGCCTGAAGTTAATGGAGTCTTTGAAGAATAACCGATCAGACGGAGAACCACGGTTTTGCCCAAGTCTTGGGGTCTTCCATCTTTCTTCGGAGGATCGGACAGCTATCCTCGAGCAGCCTTGATGACATCTTGACTCACTCCATGAGTCCGAATGTGGAGTGCACGTGAATCGGACCATGGTTTGGGAAAAGGTCCAGTCTGCAGGTAAGGAGATCGGGAAGAAAAATCAGGAATTGGCTTCCTCCGATCCCAACTCTCATCCGCCGGATTATATATCTCAAGTCGAGGGACGGCAAAGTTCCATGAAGACAGTGGCGAACAGAATCGATTTTGGCCGAGAGGGACCGAGCTCTTGGGAAGTCCAGCGCTTCACGCCAACGGCCGCCAGTCGCCCAACTCATCGAGGAGCTTAAGGAGAAAGACGAGGAGCTTAAGGCGAAGGATGAGGAGCTTAAAGAGAAGGATGAAGAGATGGTGACAGGGATAGCCGGAGCCTATGTGAATGCTCACAAGGACCTCTTGGCCGAACTCCAGAAGCGCTACCCTGAAGAGGACTTCTCCTGGATGGCCGACCTGGCTCCTGAGGGCGACGATGAGGACAGTGGGGAGGAAGCCGAAGGTGAGAGAGAGAGTGAGCAGAATGTAAATCAGGCTGGGGGTGATCCCCCAGCCGAATAACTTGTACAAATTATGAAATGAAATGGAATGCCTCTTTGTTCAATGAAGGGTTGTGATCGGAAAATTTTAAACCATTGTTTGTCTGAGTATTTGATTGTATGAGCACAGCAAGACAAAAATGCAATTATTAATCTAAGTATAAGAGATCGGAAAGCACAATAAACATTAGATCGGTGGGGAAGAAATGCTGAACGGGACTTGATTAAAATTGAAAATTTAACTTGAAAACTTAAGATCGGAACCCTCATTAAACCGACCCAAAACCTTAGCTCTTAATCTTCCGAAAAGGAGATCGGCACTAAAACTGGTAAGAAAAGATCTAATGCTAGTTCACTTCATTTATCAACAGAGATCAGGGATATACCCGAGAGATCGGTAAATGATTTGAGAGATCGGCAGGGCTTTAACGAATGTTAGGACTTAGCATTGATTCAATTCCTTTTAAGGAGAGTTCGAAAATATGGTCATCTGGTAAAGAAAAATGAAGAGAAGTCGGAAATGTCATTGGCTGGCCCAGGGAGACCTAGTGCTGGGGATCGGTTTCAAAGTCTTGTTGGTTTTGGGGATCGGCCAAAATATGGTGTCGACAGCAAATACAGATCCAAAAACATATTAAAAGAGTTTTAATATGTTGTTTATCATTGAAATCAAATAGATAAAAATAAATCTTGCATGATGCATGTGACCCTAGATGAAAATTTTTGAATTCAATGGTATAAACTTGTGTTTTTCACACTTCCGTTCCTTCAATATGAGGTGCTGGAAAGAGTGGGTCCTCTGGCATACCGATTAGCACTACCTCCAGAGCTAGAAAGGATACATAATGTCTTCCATGTATCTATGTTAAGGAGGTATAGATCAAACCCCTCTCATGTGTTATTAGTAAAAGAGATTGAAGTAAATCCAGACCTCACTTATGAGGAAGAACCCATAGAGATTCTGGCATATGAGGTGAAGCAGCTGAGGAACAAACAGATACCACTGGTGATGTAACACCCCTATGTTCGGTAGTGCGTTCTACTGTTCCGGTGACCAGTTTTATCCATGTAACACCCCTAAGTTCGGTAGTGCATTCTGCTATTCCGGTGACCAGTGCTGTCCGGACAGCTAGGATGCCTAGAACCACACTTTAATATGAGTGAGGAGACATAAAATAATGAAATACAAGAAAAGAAAATACAAGAAAAACAAAGGAAAAATCATAGCAAAGAAATGTAACCAAGTTAAGCGAGCCGAGAACCCTAGCGATGGGTGACCGCACCGGGAAGCCACGGCGTGGACCGTTGACTAGCCCTGGACTGCGGGGAACCCTGGAAAACATTTTTTGGACTTAAATAGACCCTTATTGAAGAATAAATATCATTAGAAAGATCAAAGAAAAATTAAATAATTAGTACAAAGAAAAGTGAGAAATCGAAAAACGAACAAAACCCGGTGTTACCAAAAAATCGGGAATGCAACCCGAACAGGGGCATTATGGTCATTTGACATCCCGAATTGTCTTTTGACCTAAATTTCCATTAAAAATAAATAATATTACACTTAGAAAATAAAATGAAAAATTAATTTGATGGTACCTAAAGTAAATAGTGAGAATTAAGGGTTTAATGTGGAATAAGTGAAAGTTTAACTTATAATATGAATTAATTAAGTAAGTGGTCCACTAATGAATAAAATAAACATGAAGTGGGGCAGGTGTAAGTCCATAATGCAGCTGAATTCTTCATCTTCTCCAATTCTCTCAACATTGCCGAATTGAAGAAGACGAAACCTCCATGGCCGACCACTTTTCAAGCTCTTTCTCCACATGATCAAGCCTTGATTCCACATAAGTTCCTTCAATAATTCTTGTCTACATACATTGGGCAGCATATAGCAAGCAAGAAAGAAGAGTTTGGTAAAGGTTTAACAAGTCCCAACCATAAGGTAAGTTAGCATTTTTGAAGATAGCTTTGTTAAACTTTGTGTGCATGTTATGGGTGTTGGTTTTGTGAAGGAAATTTTTAAGTTTGAAGAGTTATTGAGATATCCATTTTTGGGCAGCCATGTAGTCATGTATTTGATGAGATAATTGTGCATATATTTGATGGGAAATGATGTTGGTTATGGTGATTTAATATCCTAGTAAATTAATTCATATGTATATGGTGATTCTTGCACTTGGATGGGAATTGATGAATTGTAGGACACTTTAGTGTTGAGGAACATTTTCGGCAGCCTTGGAACTCTTGGATAAGTGTATGTGTTCATGAAGATATGGACAGAATTGTGGCATTAAGGATAGATGGATATGTATATGAAATTGTTGTGTAAAGTGTATGTAAAAACTAGTAATGTTTATGTGTATGTGTAATTGTATTTGGACTTTGGAAATTAGAGTTATATTTGGTGTGTTGAGGATAATTGTAATCTTCCCAAAGTGACTTTAAAGTGAAGTGTTATATAGTTTTGGTAATGTACCAAAACAGATTTGGTAGGGAAGTGAACATCTAGTAAGGTAAGGGTGTAATTGATGTATGTTTATGCAATATGATTAAGGCAGTGTACATTTTAGCCAATAAGTTTAAATGTGTAACCTCAATTGGTATGAGACAAATTGGAGGTGGAACTAGGCACAAAATGTGCCAACTTTCATTGAGAAAGCATACCAAAATTCTGCTTGCATGGTGACATAAAAAAATGACCAATTCGGATTAGGTGCAATTAGGACCTGAAAAATGACCAATTGGGCAGCAGTGAGTGTTTAGGCCATAACTCACTCAAAACAGGTCCAATTGACCTGAAATTTTAACCATGAATAGTTAAGACCCATACCTACAAGTCTTATGAAGACACCAAAGCCCAGAAATGACCATAAGCAAGTCAAACAACTTGCACAAGTTCGGGTCCAAAAACTGGCCGAACCAGAGTTGACCAAATTGACCTAAAATTGACCTAATTTGATACCATTTGACCAGCAATAGTATAATGACCATAACTTGGTCTACTTAACTCGGAATGACCTGAAATTTTGCACCGCGGTCCATAAGACATAGATCTACAAGTTTGTAGTTTTGACTGAAACCCAAAAACCGAGGGAACTAGGCCGTCCGGCTAGGTCAAACTAGTATCCCGGAATCCAGTAAGTTGCATTAAAATGCACTAAATAAGGAAATGAGTTTGGTAAAACGTACCAACCCTAAAACCCTATCAAATGTGACATATTAATGACACTAAAACCTAATTTACCTAGAACACATCGAGGGTCGATATATTGGGTGATTAAGCAAATAATAGCTTTCAGTGAATTAATTACCAAACATTATTGATAGAGACAATATAAATTAGTACTGAAACACTTCAAATTGTGTTTCTCAGTTACTAAAGACTCAGGGAAAGGGAAGGAAACACTGACTTCAGACCAGGAGACAGTCATCAGAGGTTTGTGCACAACAACTATTTCTTTTGAATTATTTTCAATTGAAATAAATATTGACTATTTGTATATTATTGTTTCAAATTGTGGAAATGTGTTTGATGGACACTTATTGATTGAAAAATATTGTGAATGGTTTGAAACTGTGAAAAATTGTTTGAATGACATTGATGGATACTTATTGATTGAAAAGCATTGGAAATGGTTTGAAACCACAGCTATCATGTATATTGATTGTATTCCTCATTAGCTTGTCTAGTGGGACCAATTGAATTCCCTCTCTGGCTGAAGTGTTGAGGTGTGTGCCTGTTGAGGACGAATTGGATGAGTACTCATATTTTTGCTAGCTAGCTATGTTATTCCTCATTAGTCATCGACTTTTGGGATGAATTGAATACCTCATTAGCCATCAGCTTTTGGGATGAATTGAACTATGGATCATGATTAAGCTGTGTGTGATTTATTGATGTGTATTGTGAGATTGTGAAATGGATTTAAACTCTCATTGACATATACTGTCTTTTGAATTCAAACATGATCTGACTTATGGAAATCTATTGTGATATTGAGAAATAGAGTTTAAATTCTTATTGACATTTATTGTCTTGAATTTGACTATGATTTTAAGTATCCACTATTTAAATGATTTATGAATTGTGATTTAAGTTGTATTTGGTTAATGTTGTGTACCACTGAGACATTGTCTCAGCGATAGCTTTTTATTGCTGTCGCAGGTAGACAGACAGACAGCTAGGCGAACTAGGCTAATGAGAGATTTTTGGGTATAGTGAGTATACCACATTTGGCATTTTGTACTGTAATGTATATTCACTGTATGTATATTTTGTTTTGGTTTTGAGCAGTTGTAAATTCAAATTGTACCTTGAAGTTGTAAATTAATTATGAGTTATTTGACTTGTAAAAATTGTATTATATTTCCTTATCTCAAACTTTGAAAAATTTCTATGGATTTGAATTGAGAAAAATGTTGTGTTGAGAAGTATGTTGGAGTTGAGATTTGGAAATATATTGAAGTGTGCTTTTTACAGGTTTTCTGAAGAACTGTTTTGTCCAAAATACAGATGGCACTGTGCCAAAATTTTTACAGAAATTCCAAATAAATCAAATGAGTTAGTTGTTTCACTTCAGTTCACCAAAGTCTTTAACACCTGTAAATAGCGCTCACCACTGTAAAAGAAGTAAGAAAAGTTTTTAAAATCTCTTGTAGTGTATTTAATGGGTTATCAGTAGACGGAGTTGGTAATTCATTAGGTATACTACGGGATCATGTTATGCCTTACAGAGGGGTAGGGTGTGACAATCCGGACAGCTAGGATGCCTAGAACTACACTTCGATATAAATGAGGAGACATAAAATAATGAAATACAATAGAAGAAAATATAAGAAAAACAAAGGAAAAATAATAGCAAAGAAATGTAACCAAGTTAAGCGAGCCGAGAACCCTAGTGATGGGTGGCCGCACCGGGAAGTCACGGTGTGGACCGTTGACTAGCCCTGAACTGCAGGGAACCCTGGAAAATATTTTTAGGACTTAAATAGACCCTTATTGAAGTATAAATATCATTAGAAATATCAAAGAAACATTAAATAATTAGTACAAAGAAAAGTGAGAAATCGAAAAACAGACAAAACCCGGTGTTACCGAAAAATTGGGAATGCAACCCGAACAGGGGCATTATGGTCATTTGACATCCCGAATTGTCTTTTGACCTAAATTTCCATTAAAAATAAATAATATTACACTTGGAAAATATAATGAAAAATTAAATTGGTGGTACCTAAAGTAAATAGCAAAAATTAAGGGTTTAATGTGGAATAAATGGGAGTTAAACTTATTATATGATTTAAATTTTGTGAGTGGACCACTAGGGATTTAATTAAACACTAAATGGCAGGTGTAAGTCCATAATACAAGCTAAAATCTTCATCTTCTCCATTTCCCTCAACCTTGCCGAAATGGAGAGCTAGGGAAACCTCCATTGCCGTTTTGCTCCAAGCTTCCTCCACTCCTTCATTTCACCTCCAATCACCTAAGTGGCTTCATTAAGTTTTATCCCCACATCACAAGGAAGAGTTTGATACTAAAATCAAGAAGTTTAGTCAAGGTTTAGCAAGTCCCAACCATAGGTAAGTTTGTATTTTTGAACATTGCTTTGTTAAACTTTGTATACTTGTTATGGGTGTTTGATTTGTGAAGAAAATTTTCAAGTTTGAGGAGTTATTGATATATCCAGTTTGGACAGCCATGGAGTTGTATGTTTAATGAAATATTCATACATATATTTGATGAGAATTTATGATGAATAGGGTGATTTAATGTCCTAGTAGTGAATTCCATATATATGTGGTCATTGTGCAATTGGGATTGAAGTTGACAAAAAATTGGGACACTTTGGCAATGTGAGCATTTTGACAGCTTTGGGACCCCTTGATGAATGTTTGAATTCATGAAGATATTGTGTAAATTTGTGACATTGAGGATTGATGAACATGTATGTAAATTGGTTGTGTAAAGTGTATGTAAGAATTAGAAATGTTCATGTGTATGAATTGTTTTATTTGGACTTTGTGAATTAGAGCTTTATTTGGTGTATTGAGGATGTTTGTATTCTGCCCAAAATGATTTTAAAGTGAAGTGGTATATGGTTTTGGTAATGTACCAAAACAGAATGGGGTTGAGAGGTGAATTTGTAGCAAGGTAAATGTGTAATGAAATGATATTTAAGCAATGTAATTAAGGGCAGTGTGCATTTTAACCTATAAAACTAAATGTGTAACTCCAATTGGTATGAGACCAATTGGAGGTGAAACTAGGCACAAAATGTGCCAACTTTCATGAAGGAAACATACCAAAATTCTGCTTGCAAGGTAGCATGAAAAATGACCAATTCGGATTAAGTGCAAGTGAAACCTGAAAATTGACCAATTGGACAGCAGTTAGTGTTTAGGCCAACTCACTCAAAACAGGTCCAATTGACCTGAACTTTTAACCATGAATAGTTAAGACCCATATCTACAAGTCTTATAAAGACACCAAAGCCCATAAATGACCATAAGCAAGTCAAACAGCTTGCACAATTTGAGTCAAAAGCGGCGAACCAAAGTTGACCAAATTTGACCTAAAATGACCTAATTTGATGCCATTTGACCAGCAACAGTAAAATGACCATAACGTGGTCTACATAACTCAGAATGACCTAAAATTTTGCCCCGCATTCCATAATACATAGATCTACAATTTTGCAGTTTTGATCGAAACCCAAAAACTGAGGGAACTAGGTCGTCCGGCTAGGTCAAACTAGTATCCCGGAATCCAGTAAGTTGCAATAAAATGCACTAAACAAGGAAATGAAATTGGTAACATGTACCAACCCTAAAAGACTATCGAATGTGACATATTAATGACACTAAAACCTAATTTACCTAGAACGCATCGAGGGTCGATATATTAGGTGATTAAGCAAATAATAGCTTTCAGTGAATTACTTATCGAACATTATCGTTAGAGACAATTTAATTTAGTACTGAAACACTTCAAATTGTGTTTCTCAGTTACCAAAGAATCAGGAAAAGGGAAGGAAACACTGAGTCCAGACCAAGAGACAGTTATCAAAGATTTGTGCACAACAACTATTTCTTTTGAATTTTTCAATTGAAATGAATTATGTCACACCCTACCCCTCTGTAAGGCATAACATGATCCCGTAGTATACCTAATGAATTACCAACTCCGTCTACTGATAACCCATTAAATACACTACAAGGGATTTTAAAAACTTTTCTTACTTCTTTTACAGTGGTGAGCACAATTTACAGGTGTTAAAAACTTTGGTGAACTGAAGTGAAACAGCTAACTCATTTGGATTATTTGGAATTTCTGTAAAAATTTTTGAAGAGTGCCATCTGTATTTTGGATAAAACAGTTCTTAAGAAAACCTGTAAAAAGCACACTTCAATATATTTCCAAATCTCAACTCCAACATACTTCTCAACACAACATTTTTCTAAATTCAAATCCATAGAAATTTTTCAAAGTCTGAGATAAGGAAATATAATACAATTTTTACAAGTCAAATAACTCATAATTAATTTTACAACTTCAGTGTACAATTTGAATTTACAACTGCTCAAAACCAAAACAAAATATACATACAGTGAATATACATTACAGTACAAAATGCAAAATACTGGTATACTCATTATACCCGGAGATCTCTTGCTGGAGATATATGCAGCCTAGTCTGCTGCCCTGTCTGTCTGTCTACCTGCGACAGCAATAAAAAGCTATCGCTGAGACAATGTCTCAGTGGTGCACAAGATTAACCAAATACAAATTTAAATCACAATTCGTAAATCATATAAATAGTGGAGACTTAAAACCATAGTCAATTTCAAGACAGTAATTGTCAATAAGAATTTAAACTCCATTTGTCAATATCACAATAATTTTCAATAAGTCAGATCATGTTTGAATTCAAAAGACAGTATATGTCAATGAGAGTTTAAATCCATTTCACAATCTCAAAATACATATCAATAAATCACACACAGCTTAATCATGATCCATAGTTCAATTCGTCCCAAAAGCCGATGGCTAATGAGGTATTCAATTCGTCCCAAAAGTCGATGACTAATGAGGAATAACATGGCTAGATAGCAAAAATATGAGTACTCATCCAATTCGTCCTCAACAGGCACACACCTCAACACTTCAGCCAGAGAGGGAATTCAATTCGTCCCACTAGACAAGCTAATGAGGAATACAATCAATATATATGATAGCTGTGGTTTCAAACCCTTTTCCAATGTTTTTCAATCAATAAGTATCCATCAATGTCATTCAAACAATTTTTCACAATTTCAAACCATTCACAATATTTTTCAATCAATAAGTGTCCATCAAACTCATTTCCACAATTTGAGACAATAATATACAAATAGTCAATATTTATTTCATTTGAAAATAATTCAAAAGAAACAGTTGTTGTGCACAAACCTCTGACATTTGTCTCCTGGTCTTGACTCAGTATTTCTTTCCCTTTTGCTGAGTCCTTGTTAACTGAGAAACACAATTTGAAGTGTTTCAGTGTTAAATTAATTTGCCTCTAACGATAATGTTCGATAAACAATTCATTGAATACCTTTATTTGCTTAATCACCTAATATACCGACCCTCGATGTTTTCTAGGTAAATTAGGTTTTAGTGTCATTAATATGTCACATTGATAGGGTTTTAGGTTTGGTACACACTACCAATTTCATTTCTTTGTTTAGTGCATTTTATTGCAACTTGCTGGATTCCGGGATACTAGTTTGACCTAGCCGGACGGCCTAGTTCCCTCAGTTTTCGGGTTTCGGTCAAAACTACAAACTTGTAGATCTATGTCTTATGGACCACGGTGCAAAATTTTAGGTCATTCCGAGTTAAGTAGACCAAGTTATGGTCATTATACTATTGCTGGTCAAATGGCATCAAATTAGGTCATTTTTAGGTCAATTTGGTCAACTTTGGTTCGGCCAGTTTTTGGACCCGAACTTGTGCAAGCTTTTTGACTTGCTTATGGTCATTTCTGGGCTTTCGTGTCTTCATAAGACTTGTAGGTATGGGTCTTAAATATTCATGGTTAAAATTTCATGTCAATTGGACCTATTTTGAGTGAGTTATGGCCTAAACACTCACTGCTGCCCAATTGGTCATTTTTCAGGTCCTAATTGCACCTAATCCGAATTGGTCATTTTTTTATGTCACCATGCAAGCAGAATTTTAGTATGCTTTCTCAATGAAAGTTGGCACATTTTGTGCCTAGTTCCACCTCCAATTGGTCTCATACCAATTGAGGTTACACTTTTAAAGTTATAGGCTAAAATGTACACTGCCCTTAGTTACCTTGCTTAACACACACCAATTACACACTTACATTACTACATGTCCACTTCCCCTTACCATTTCTGTTTTGGTTCATTACCAAAAACATATTCCACTTTACATTAACATCACTTTGTGCAGATTGCAATTATCCTCAACACCCCAAATATAACTCTAATTCCCAAAGTCCAAATACAATTACACATACACATAAACATTACTAGTTTTTACATACACTTTACACAACAATTTCATATATATATCCATCTATCCTTAATGCCACAATTCTGCCCATATCTTCATGAACACATACACTTATCCAAGAGTTCCAAGGCTGCCGAAAATGTTCCTCAATACTAAAGTGTCCTACAATTCATCAATTCCCATCCAAGTGCAAGAATCACCATATACATATGAATTAATTTACTAGGATATTAAATCACCATAATCAACATCATTTCTCATCAAATATATGCACAATTATTTCATCAAATACATGACTACATGGCTGCCCAAAAATGGATATCTCAATAACTCTTCAAACTAAAAATTTTCCTTCACAAATTCAACACCCATAAAATGCACACAAAGTTTAACAAAGCTATCTTCAAAAATGCTAACTTACCTTGTGGTTGGAACTTGCTAAACCTTGATTAAACTTCTTGATTTTAGTATCAAACCCTTCCTTGTGATGTGTAGACAATTTTTCATGAAGGAACCTAAGAGATTGGAGTTGAAATGGAGGGGTTGATGGAGCTTCACTCAAATTCGGCCATGGATGTTTCTTCACCTCTTCATTTCGGCTAGGTTGAGAGAGTTGGAGAAGATGAAGAATTCAGCTGCATTATGGACTTACACCTGCCCCACTTCATGTTTATTTTATTCATTAGTGGACCACTTACTTAATTAATTCATATTATAAGTTAAACTTTTACTTATTCCACATTAAACCCTTAATTCTCACTATTTACTTTAGGTACCATCAAATTAATTTTTCATTTTATTTTCTAAGTGTAATATTATTTATTTTTAATGGACATTTAGGTCAAAAGACACTTCGGGATGTCAAATGACCATAATGCCCCTGTTCGGGTTGCATTCCCGATTTTTCGGTAACACCAGGTTTTGTCCGTTTTTTCGATTTCTCACTTTTCTTTGTACTAATTATTTAATTTTTCTTTGATCTTTCTAATGATATTTATTCTTCAATAAGGGTCTATTTAAGTCCAAAAAATGTTTTCCAGGGTTCCCATGATCAGAGCTAGTCAACGGTCCACGCCGTGACTTCCGTCTGATGTCACCATCGCTAGGGTTTTCGGCTCGCTTAACTTGGTTACATTTCTTTGCTATGATTTTTCCTTTGTTTTTCTTGTATTTTCTTTTCTTGTATTTCATTATTTTATGTCTCCTCACTCATATTAAAGTGTAGTTCTAGGCATCCTAGCTGTCCAGGACAAAGATGGTCACTGAGCAATGAGCGCACTCTAGAACTTAGGGGTGTTACAAATTATGACTATTTGTACATTATTGTTTTAAATTGTGGAAATGTGTTTGAATGGATATTTATTGCTTCAAAAGCATTGTAAACGATTTGAAACTATGAGAAATTGTTTGAATGATATTGATGGATACTTATTGATTGAAAAGCATTGGAAATGGTTTGAAACCACAGCTATCATGTATATTGATTGTATTCCTCGCTAGCTTGTCTAGTGGGACGAATTGAATTCCCTCTCTGGCTGAAGTGTTGAGGTGTGTGCATGTTGAGGACGAATTGGATGAGTACTCATATTTTGCTAGCTAGCTATGTTATTCCTCATTAGTCATCGACTTTTGGGACGAATTGAATACCTCATTAGCTATCGGCTTTTGGGACAAATTGAACTTTGGAACATGATTAAGCTGTGTGTGATTTATTGATTTGTATTGTGAGATTGTGAAATGAATTTAAACTCATATTGACATATACTGTCTTGTGAATTCAACCATGATCTGACTTATTGAAATTTGTTGTGATATTGAGAAATGGAGTTTAAATTCTTGTTGACAATTACTGTCTTGAAATTAACTATGGTTTTAAGTATCCACTAATTAAATGATTTATGAATTATGATTTAAAGTTGTATTTGGTTAATGTTGTGCACCACTGAGACATTGTCTCAGCGATAGCTTTTTATTGCTATCGCAGGTAGACAGACAGATAGGGCAGCAGACTAGGCTGCTAGTACCTCCAGCGAGAGATTACCGGGTATAACGAGTATACCACATTTTGCATTTTGTACTGTAATGTATGACCACTGTATGTACATATTGTTTTTGGTTTTGAGCAGTTGTAAATTCAAATTGTACATTGAAGTTGTAAAATAATTATGAGTTATTTTGGCTTGTAAAAAAAAAAATTGTATTATATTTCTTGTATCTCAGTCATTGAAAAATCACTGTGGAATTGAGTTGAGAAAAATGTTGTGTTGAGAATTATGTTGGAGTTGAGATTTGGAAATATATTGAAGTGCTTTTTACAGGTTTTTGAATAAATGTTTTATCCAAAATACAGATGGCACTTTGCCAAAATTTTTACAGAAATTCCAAATAATTCAAATGTGTTAGTTCTATCACTTCAGTTCAAAAAGGTTTTTAACACCTGTAAGTAGTGCTCACCACTGTAAAAGAAGTAAGAAAAGTCTTTAAAATCCCTTGTAATGTATTTAATGGGTTATCAGTAGACGGAGTTGGTAATTCATTAGGTATACTATGGGATCATGTTATGCCTTACAGAGGGGTAGGGTGTGACATGTTTTTAGTGGTATCAGAGCACAGTTTTTAAATTCTGTTTTCACATGTTACTTGAATATTCTTTCTTCATAGTACAACTGCTCAATATCATTGTTTGATACATACAGTACATTACATTATAAATATGCACTAACGGGAGGAAATCTCCTTGTGTTAATTGTTCAGGAGATCTAAAATCCTCGCATTGACTATGGAAGAGGGTGATCGTTCAGTCGATCAATCTATTGAGGCTGAGGTGCAAGGGGATGCCCCAGGCCTACATAATGTCAGTGGTTCAAAGAAGACCCTCTGATCATGATTTCTGCTCGATTCGCTGGTCATAGATGTAAGAATGTTCCAACAAATGGCTGGTAATGTGCCTACTCAAGTCCCAATACAGACACCAGTGGTACAACCACAATCTCCTACTAGGCAGTATGACAAATTGATGAAGTATGGGGCTACAGAGTTTAAGGGGACAGTAGATCCTCTAGAAGCTGAACAATGGTTAGAGAGAATGGATAGGGTATTTAAGAAGTTGCATTGTACAGAGGAGCTCAGATTTGAATACTCAGTATCTTTGCTATAGGGGGATGTTTATGACTGGTGGAAAATCATTCCCCACAGTCTGGTAGAACCAGTAGTGCTAACATGGAATGACTTTCTCAGGGAATTCAGACAAAAATATGTCCCTGATGCTTATGTAGACCAGAAATTACAAGAATTCCTAAGTCTGAAACAGGGGAACAGATCAGTGGCTAAGTATGAAAGAGAATTTTCCCGCCTGAGCCATTATGCAGTAAGTTTACTTACTACCAGCAGGGAGAGATGCAAGAGGTTTGAAACTGGCTTGAAGCCCAGTATCGGATTACAAGTAGTCGGCT
Organism: Hevea brasiliensis; assembly: GCF_030052815.1. NCBI lineage: Eukaryota > Viridiplantae > Streptophyta > Magnoliopsida > Malpighiales > Euphorbiaceae > Hevea > Hevea brasiliensis. The sequence continues at coordinate 19,291,319 of NC_079510.1, read as the reverse complement.
TCAAACATACTAACTTCTCTGAACTTATTTCTCAAGCCCTAGAGTTGGAAAGAATTGAGCTGAAGCTGCTCCTGAGAAAAAGAGATTAGAGAAGACAGAGAAAGAGGGAAAATCTGTAGAACAGAGTTCCAGTGGTCCTACTGGAAAGAGGAAGAACTATGGGGGACATGGCAGAGGTGGCAAGAAATCTAGTAGGGGAAGATATTCAGGACAAAGACCTCCCCTATCTGGTCAGCAGAGTACCAGAGGTTCCCACCCTCCCCGCCAATGTGAAACATGTGGAAGAAATCATGGTGGGATCTGCTACAAGGCTATTGGAGCCTGTTATAACTGTGGAGGCACAGGACACTTTGCCAAGGACTGCACCAATAGTCACAGAGTTGGACCACCTCCCACTACTACAGAATGGTCAGTTCAGAGCCCTGTCACTAGAAGTTCACAACCACCCAGCAGAGGTAGAGGCAGGGGTAGAGGTAGCCAAGCAGGCAGCCAAGGTACAATGAAATAATCAGAGCAAGACAGTGCTCCGGTCAGAGTTTATGCAATGAGATAGAGGGAAGAGGCCGAGACATCTGATGTTGTGGCTGGTATCTTCTCAACTTTTAACCAAGATGTGTTTGTGTTATTTGATCTGGGTTCTACCCATTCTTATGTGAGTGCTAAGCATCATTGATTGCATTGCTGTTCCATGTACAAAAATGGACTTTGAGGTGCTAGTAACAAGTCCACTAGGACAGGAAGTCAGGGTTAATAGAATGTATAGAGATTGTCCTTTGGTGATCCAAGGACACACTTTTATGTCTGATCTCATTGAAATGCCCTTCAGAGATTATGATATCAACTTGGGCATGGATTGGTTAACTAGGCATCATGCCATGATTGACTGTAGGCTGAAGACAGTCACTTTTGGCCTTCCTCAGTACAGTGATGTGGTAATACATGGGGAGAGGCAGTTATTGCCATCAAACATCATTTCGGCTGCACTAGCCAGAAAAATGATCAGAAAGGGGTGTGAAGCATACTTGGCACATGTGGTAGACACCCAAGTGAGGAGTCCAGCATTGAAGGACATCCCTACAGTATATGACTTTCCAGATGTGTTTCCTGATGAATTGCTAGGATTACCTCCGGAAAGAGAAGTGCAGTTTGAAATTAATGTTATGCCTGCTGTGGATCCAATCTCCATAATGCCATACAGAATGGCACCAGCATAATTGAAGGAGTTGAAGATACAACTGCAAGAATTACTTAAAAAGGGCTTCATCCGCCCTAGTGTGTCACCTTGGGGAGCACCAGTGTTGTATGTTAAGAAGAAGGATGGTACTCTCCGCTTATGCATTGACTACCGGCAGTTGAATAAGGTGACAATAAAGAACAGATATCCATTGCCTCGCATTGATGATTTGTTTGATCAGTTGAAGGGTGCAGCTGTATTCTCCAAAATTGATTTGCGATATGGTTATTATCAGTTGAAGGTGCAAGAGCAGAGTATTCCAAAAACTGCTTTCAGAACTCGGTATGGCCACTATGAGTTTCTAGTAATTCCATTCGGGTTAACAAATGCTCCAGCTGCTTTTATGGATCTGATGAACACTATCTTCAGACCATATCTTGATCAATTTGTGGTGGTGTTTATTGATGACATTTTGATATATTCGAGGAATGTAGAGGAGCATGACAGACATCTGCGGATTGTACTGCAAACTTTAAGGGAGAAACAGCTATACGCTAAATTGTCGAAATGTGAATTTTGGCTGAAAGAAATCTCCTTTTTGGGACATGTTGTGTCAGCTGAAGGGATCAAGGTAGATTCCAGCAAGGTAGAAGCTATCCTTAATTGGAAGCCACCCAGGAATATCACAGAAATTCGCAGTTTTCTGGGTTTAACTGGATATTACCGCCGGTTTGTGAAGGGGTTTTCTATGTTATCTTCTCCACTGACCAAACTGCTTCGGAAAGATGAAAAATTTCAGTGGACTGATAAATGCTAGCAAAGTTTTGATGAGTTAAAGAGGTGTTTGACTAAAGCTCCAGTTCTCACTTTACCTACTCCGTGTAAAAAATACACAGTTTATAGTGATGCTTCTCACAATGGGTTAGGCTGTGTACTGATGCAAGATCGGAATGTCATTGCTTATGCATCACGCCAGCTGAAACCGCATGAGAGGAACTACCCAACACATGATCTGGAGCTAGCAGCTATTGTTTTTGCTACATTTACACAGATCACAAGAGCTTGAAGTATTTGGGCACCCAAAAGGAATTGAATTTGAGGAAGAGGAGATGGTTAGAACTCATTAAAGACTATGATTGCTTAATAGACTATCAGCCAGGGAAAGCAAATGTGGTGGCTGACGCCTTAAGTCGCAAGACTATGGCAAGTCTCAGAGTTTCTCCTTTGTCCATGGTATATGAATTGAAAGCACAGCATGCCAAAGATTGATGATGAGGGACAGACAGTAGTTGCATGGCATGTACAGCCAGTGTTGATTGATCAGATTAAAATGGCTGCTCAGAGTGATGAAAAATATCATAAGCTACTAAAAGAAGTCCAGCAGGGCAAGAAACCTGAATTCTCTGTGAGCGATGATGGTTTATTGCTACATCAGGGCAGAATGTGCGTTCCTAGTGATGTGGAATTGAGACAAATCATGTTATACCCCTCTGTAAGGCATAACATGATCCCGTAGTATACCTAATGAATTACCAACTCCGTCTACTGATAACCCATTAAATACACTACAAGGGATTTTAAAAACTTTTCTTATTTCTTATACAGTGGTGAGCACTATTTACAGGTGTTACAAACCTTTTTAAACTGAAGCGATAGAACTAACACATTTGGACTATTTGGAATTTCTGTAAAAATTTTGGCAGAGTGCCATCTGTATTTTGGATAAAACAGTTCTTCAGAAAACCTGTAAAAAGCACTTCAATAAATTTCCAAATCTCAACTCCAACATTTTTCTCAACACAACACATTTCTCAACTCAAATCTGTAGTGATTTTTCAAAGACCGAGATATAAGAAATATATTACAATTTTTACAAGCCAAAACAACTCATAATTATTTTACAACTTCAGTGTACAATTTGAATTTACAACTGCTCAAAACCAAAAATAAAATATACATACAGTAAATATACATTAAAGTACAAAATGCCGAATGTGGTATACTCACTATACCCAAAAATCTCTCGCTGGCGGTACTAGCAGCCTAGTCTGCTGCCCTGTCTGTCTATCTACCTGCGACAGCAATAAAAAAGCTATCGCTGAGACAATGTCTCAGTGGTGCACAACATTAACCAAATACAACTTTAAATCACAATTCATAAATCATATCAATAGTGGATACTTAAAACCATAGTTAATTTCAAGACAGTAATTGTCAACAAGAATTTAAACTCCATTTGTCAATATCACAATAATTTTCAATAAGTCAGATCATGGTTGAATTCAATAGACAGTATATGTCAATAAGAGTTTAAATTCATTTCACAATCTCACAATACACATCAATAAATCACACACAGCTTAATCATGTTCCAAGTTCAATTCGTCCCAAAAGCCGATGGCTAATGAGGTATTCAATTCGTCCCAAAAGTCGATGACTAATGAGGAATAACATAGCTAGCTAGCAAAAATATGAGTACTCATCCAATTCGTACTCAACAGGCACACACCTCAACACTTCAACCAGAGAGGGAATTCAATTCATCCCACTAGACAAGCTAGCGAGGAATACAATCAATACACATGATAGTTGTGGTTTCAAACCATTTCCAATGCTTTTCAATCAATAAGTATCCATTAATATCATTCAAATACTTTCTCACAGTATCAAATCATTTACAATGCTTTTCAAGCAATAAATATCCATTCAAACACATTTCCACAATTTAAAACAATAATATACAAATAGTCATAATTCATTTCAATTGAAAAATTCAAAAGAAATAGTTGTTATACACAAACCTCTGATGACTGTCTCCTGGTCTGGACTCAGTGTTTCCTTCCCTTTCCCTGAGTCTTTAGTAACTGAGAAACACAATTTGAAGTGTTTCAGTACTAAATTAAATTGTCTCAAACGATAATGTTCGATAAATAATTCACTGAATACCTTTATTTGCTTAATCAACCCATATATCGACCCTCGATGTTTTCTAGGTAAATTAGGTCTTAACGTTATTAATATGTCATATTCAATAGTATTTTACGGTTGGTACGTTTTACCAAACTCATTTCCTTGTTTAGTGCATTTTAATGCAACTTGCTGGATTCCAGGATACTAGTTTGACCTAGCCGGACGACCTAGTTCTCTCAATTTTCGGGTTTTGGTCAAAACTACAAACTTGTAGATCTATGTCTTATGGAATGCAGGGCAAAATTTTAGGTCATTCTGAGTTAAGTAGACCAAGTTATGGTCATTATACTATTGCTGGTCAAATGGCATCAAATTAGGTCAATTTTAGGTCAATTTGGTCAACTTTGGTTCGGCCAGTTTTTGGACCCGAATTTGTGCAAGCTGTTTGACTTGCTTATAGTCATTTCTGGGCTTTGGTGCCTTCATAAGACTTGTAGGTATGGGTCTTAACTATTCATTTTTAAAATTTCAGGTCAATTGGACCTGTTTTGAGTGAGTTATGGCCTAAACACTAACTGCTGCCCAATTGGTCAGTTTTCAGGTTTCACTTGCACCTAATCCGAATTGGTAATTTTTCATGTCACCTTGCAAGCAGAATTTTGGTATGCTTTCTTAATGAAAGTTGGCACATTTTGTGCCTAGTTTCACCTCCAATTGGTCTCATACCAATTGAGGTTACACATTTAAAGTTATAAGCTAAAATGCATACTGCCCTTAATTACCTTGCTTAAACATACATCAATGACACATTTACCTTACTCTAAGTTTACTTCCCTTACCAATTCTGTTTTGGTACATTGCCAAAACCACATACTTCTTCACTTTAAAGTCACTTTGGGCAGATTACAAACATCCTTAACACACCAAATAAAATTCTAATTCACAAAGTCCAATTACAATCACATATACACATAAACATTTCTCATTATTTCATACACTTTACACAACTAATATATATACATATCCATCAATCCTCAATGTCATAATTCTGCCAATATCTTCATGAACTAATACATTTATCAAAGAATTCCAAGGCTGCCAAAAAGCTTCACCATGCCAAAGTGTCCATAATTCATCAATTTCAATTCCAAGTGCATAATCACCATTTACATGTGGAATTAACTACTAGGACATCAATTCACCCTATTCAACATGAATTCCCATCAAACATATGTAAAATAAATCATCAAATATACAACTCCATGGCTGCCCAAAAATGGATATATCAAGAACTCCTCAAAACTTAAAATTTTCTTCACAAATCAAACACCCATAACAAGTATACAAAGTTTAACAAAGTAATGTTCAAAGATACAAACTTACCTTTGGTTGGGACTTGTTAAACCTTCACTAAACTTCCCTTTCTTGCTGCCTATCAACTATCCAAGTGGTGTAGAACAATTTATGTGAAGGAAGCTAGTGGAAAATGGCTTGGATCATAGGTGGACTTGAGCTTGATGGTGGACGGCCATGGAGTTTTCCATGGAAGGAAGGATGCGGCCAAGAAGAAAATGAAATGAGGAAGAAGAAGGTAAGGGTTTTACAGCTGTCCCACTTCAGTTTTTAAGTGGCCAAATGAAGTTTTAGTGGAGCACTAACTAACTTAATATAATTATTTATTTAAAGTTTCAAAAATTTGCAATTTGGCCATCACACTTTCATTAATCATATTAGGTACCACTCTTTTAATTTTTCATTTTATTTTCTAAATGTAATATTATTTATTTTTAATGGACATTTAGGTCAAAAGACAATTCGGGATGTCAAATGACCATAATGCCCCTGTTCGGGTTGCATTCCCGATTTTTCGGTAACACCGGGTTTTGTCTGTTTTTCGATTTCTCACTTTTCTTTGTAGTAATTATTTAATTTTTATTTGATATTTCTAATGATATGTATACTTCAATAAGGGTCTATTTAAGTCCTAAAAATATTTTTCAGGGTTCCCCGCAGTCCAGGGCTAGTCAACGGTCCACGCCGTGACTTCCCGGTGCGGTCACCCATCACTAGGGTTCCCGGCTCGCTTAACTTGGTTACATTTCTTTGCTATTGTTTTTCCTTTGTTTTTCTTGTATTTTCTTTTCTTGTATTTCATTATTTTATGTCTCCTCACTCATATCGAAGTGTAGTTCTAGGCATCCTAGCTGTCCAGGACCATGCGGTCACGGAACGATGAGAACGCACTCTAGAACTTAGGGGTGTTACAATTCTCCCCCCCCCCACCCTTAAATTAATTTCGTCTCGAAATTTTACCTGGTATTAGTCTCTGAACAGCTGTGGGTGCTGTCTCCTCATATCCTCTTCACGTTCCCAAGTATCTTCCTGGCCCGAATGATGGTTCCACAGCACTTTAACCAGGTGTATCTGTTTATTCCTCAGCTGCTTGACATCATAAGCCATAATTTTTATGGGTTCTTCCTCATATGAGAGGTATGGATTTACTTCAATCTCTTCAACTGATAGTACATGAGATGGGTCAGATCTGTACCTCCTTAACATGGACACGTGGAAGACACTGTGTATCCTTGCTAGCTCTAGAGGTAATGCCAACCAGTATGCCAAAGGACCCACTCTTTCCAGAACCTCATATGGCCCGATGAAACGAGGACTCAGTTTCCCCTTTCTGCCAAATCTCATAATCCTCTTCCAAGGAGAAACTTTGAGGAATACTTTATCACCGACTGCATACTCAATATCTCTTCTCTTCAGATCAACATAGGACTTCTAACGGTCTGATGCAGCCTTGAGTCTATCTCTGATCAATCTGATCTTTTCCTCTGTCTGCTGAACAATTTCTGGCCCAATCATCTTCCTTTCACCTACTTCATCCCAACATAAAGGAGTTCTGCACTTTCTGCCATACAAAGCTTCATATGGAGGCATCCCTATGCTTGATTGGTAGCTGTTGTTATAAGCAAACTCAATCAAAGGCAAGTGTGTATCCCAACTACCTTCAAATTCAATTACACAGGCCCGTAGCATATCCTCCAATATCTGAATAACCCTCTCGGGCCGCCATCATGCGTGGGTGGAATCTTTGTCTTTGAAGTTCAATCTAGTTCCTAGGGCTCTCTGAAGACTACCCCAGAATCTAGAAGTGAACCTAGGATCTCTGTCAGACACAATTGATACTGGCACTCCATGCAGTTTTACAATCTCATATATGTACAATCTGGCCAATCTTTCCAGGCTATAATCCATCCGAACTGGCAAAAAGTGAGCAGACTTGGTCAATCTGTCAACTATAACCCATACTGCATCATGACTACTCTGTGTCCTTGGAAGTCCTGTAACAAAATTCATAGTTATCTATTCCCATTTCCACTCTGGTACTGACAAAGGATGTAACAAACCAGCTGGAACTTGATGTTTTGCCTTTACTTGCTGACAAGTTAGGCATTTGGAAACAAATTCTGCTATGTCTCTCTTCATACCCATCCACCAGTAATGTTCCTTCAGCCCTCTGTACATTTTAGTTCCACCAGGGTGCATAGCAAATGGAGACTCATGTGCTTCCTTCATAATGACTTGTCTCAATTCCACATCACTAGGAACGCACATTCTACCCTGATGTAGTAATAAACCATCATCTCTCACAGAGAATTCAGGTTTCTTGCCCTGCTGGACTTCTTTCAGTAGCTTCTGATATTTTTCATCACTCGGCGACCATTCTGATCTGATCAATCAACACTGGCTGTACATGCCATGCAACTACTGTCTGTCCCTCATCATCAATCTCTAAACTGGCATGCTGTGCTTTCAATTCATATACCATGGACAAAGGAGAAACTCTGAGACTTGCCATAGTCTTGCGACTTAAGGCGTCAGCCACCACATTTGCTTTCCCTGGCTGATAGTCTATTAAGCAATCATAGTCTTTAATCAGCTCTAACCATCTCTTCTGCCTCAAATTCAATTCCTTCTGGGTGCCTAAGTATTTCAAGCTCTTGTGATCTGTGTAAATATAGCATTTCTCCCCATACAAATAGTGTCTCCAGATCTTCAGAGCAAAAATAATAGCTGCTAACTCCAGATCATGTGTTGGGTAGTTCCTCTCATGCGGTTTTAGCTGGCGTGATGCATAAGCAATGACATTCCGATCTTGCATCAGTACACAGCCTAATCCATTGTGAGAAGCATCACTATAAACTGTGTATTCTTTACCCGGAGTACGTAAAGTGAGAACTGGAGCTTCAGTTAAATGCCTCTTCAACTCATCAAAACTCTGCTGACATTTATCTGTCCACTGAAATTTTACATTTTTCCGAAGCAGCTTGGTCAGTGGAGAAGATAACATAGAAAACCCCTTCACAAACCGGCGATAATATCTAGCTAAACCCAAAAAACTGCGAACTTCTGTGATATTCCTGGGCGGCTTCCAATTAAGGATAGCTTCTATCTTGCTGGAATCTACCTTGATCCCTTCATCTGACACAACATGTCCCAAAAAGGAGATTTCTTTCAGCCAAAATTCACACTTCGACAATTTGGCGTATAGCTGTTTCTCCCTTAAAGTCTGCAGTACAATCCGCAGATGTCTGTCATGCTCCTCTGCATTCCTTGAATATATCAAAATGTCATCAATAAACACCACCACAAATTGATCAAGATATGGTCTGAAGATAGTGTTCATCAGATCCATAAAAGCAGCTGGAGCATTTGTTAACCTGAATGGCATTACTAGAAACTCATAGTGGCCATACCGAGTTCTGAAAGCAGTTTTTGGAATACTCTGCTCTTGCACCTTCAACTGATAATAACCAGATCGCAAATCAATTTTGGAGAATACAGCTGCACCCTTCAACTGATCAAACAGATCATCAATGCGAGGCAATGGATATCTGTTCTTTATTGTCACCTTATTCAACTGCCGGTAGTCAATGCATAAGCGGAGAGTACCATCTTTCTTCTTAACAAACAACACTGGTGCTCCCCAAGGTGACACACTAGGGCGGATGAAGCCCTTTTCAAGTAATTCTTGCAATTGTATCTTCAACTCCTTCAACTCTGCTGGTGCCATTCTGTATGGCGTTATGGAGATTGGTTCCACACCAGGCATAACATTAATTTCAAACTGCACTTCTCTTTCCGGAGGTAATCCTGGCAATTCATCAGGAAACACATCTGGAAAGTCATGTACTGTAGGGATGTCCTTCAATGCTGGACTCCCCACTTGGGTGTCTACCACATGTGCCAAGTATGCTTCACACCCCTTTCTGATCATTTTTCTGGCTAGTGCAGCCGAAATGATGTTTGATGGCAATAGCTGCCTTTCCCCTTGTATTACCACATCACTGTACTGAGGGAGTGTTAGTAGTATGCCCTAGAGCATATCATTTAGTATGTATCTTGTATATATTTTTATTAATAAAAGGCATTTCTACTTTTCCATTTACATAATATATTTATGTGTAATAGAAAAGGTCCATTGATATTTTGTTAGAAATATTATTCTTAAGTTGTTAAGAATATGAGTGACAATATTTCTAGCACAAAGTATCATAAATAGGTTCACAATCGAGGATACTTCATAATAAGGACATGACTTATCCAGAAAGATTGTATTCATGTTTGTTCCCAAGTTATTTATATGAGATATAAATAAGATGGAATGGTGAGTCTCATGCCATATGACAAACATGATAGGCACTTATAAATGATAAGTAGGTCGAACCAGTGACACTTATGACAAGCACATGGAGTTTACTCTTGTCAATGTTTTGTCATAAATCATATCAGTGCATATAATCTTTAGACTGAGATAGCACAGCTTATCTTGTATATAGGTAGTATGAGTATGATACTGCATTAATACTTGTACTGTGTATGGGTATATGGGCATGTGTTGGCTCCTACTAGTTATATATGGAGGTAGGTGTTGATCAAGATGGAATCTGTTCTTCTAAGTAAATAGAGATAAAATCCTATGTTCATTTAATTGTTCTTGATGTTTCAAGTTCCTGGCCAGGACAGATAGATTTATTCAGAAAAGAGTTTCTGATGAGAAAATCTTTTTAATCAAGAACTGGAATTAAAAGAGAACATAATATTCATAGCAAATGGAGTTTGACATAAACCATGACTCCAGATTGAGTTGGGATTTTGTAACAGAGAGATTCTAGTGCATGGTAACATATGATTATAGGTTCATTTAAGGTAAACCTTATTACTAATTGGGTGGCCATGGCTTGCTATGCTAGGTGTTAACCATGGTCTATGAGGTTCATAAAATGATTTAGAGAAATCATTTATGGTAAGAAAGAGTTCTGATGATATTAAGAGTTGATATCATGTCTCATTGCCAATTAGTGATGAGCCTAGTAAGTCACACACATACACAAGTTATCACCTATTTAAATATGATTTAATTAATTAATTAAAGAGTTTAATTGATTAATTAAATAGGTTTGGTTTGCAATTAAATTGCAAAGTCCCTAGCATGACTTGAAACCAAATCTAGATTATTGGATGTGTAGTATAAATTAAATTTATATTTAAAGTGTTTAAATATGAATTTAATTAATGAGAAATTAATTAATAGAGATTAATTAATTAATTTATATTTGATATAAGTTAATTAGAAGAAGAAAAATAATTATTTTGGGTTGAGAACTCAAAATTAAGACACAGGGGCATTTTGGTCATTTTGCAGTGTGACACGTGGCACCATGAGATGGTGACACATGGGATTACACATAAGCTTACCAAATGTTTTTTAATCATCTAAGATGATTAAAATCAAGATTAAATATAGGTTTGACACTTGGCACAATGTGATTGGGCCACTTAAACCTAGAGCTAATCAAAGGGTGACATGTGGCAAGGGTTTAATGTGTTAACCTAGCTATTTAAGTGTTGTTATGAGAAAATAAAACACAACCAGCAGGCACACTCCTTTGTCACGCCACTTTGAGGGTTTTCATCTCTTCTTCTTCATCTCTTATCAATTCAAAGAGATTAGCCATCAATCTCTTGAATTAAGAACACTAGAAATTGTTTCTAGTGTCCTGTTTACATCTTTAATCTCTTAAAAGGCAGAACTTGATTTTCTAATTAATAGAAAAAGCTTTAGAAGCTATTCAAGGGCTGCCATAGGTGTTCTTGGTGTGGACAAGCTAGAGGGACAACATCTGGTGTCCTGAAGACGAATCTCAAAAGCGCAGACAAGCTGCAGTGCATCAAGAGGTTAGTATAATCGTTCTTGATTTAATCTAGGGTTCTAAAATTAATCTGATTAATTTTAAAATCTTAAATGGCAAATATAGATCCAAAAACATATTAAAAGAGTTTTAATATGTTGTTTATCATTGAAATCAAATTGATAAAAATAAATCTTGCATGATGCATGTGACCCTAGGTGAAAATTTTTGAATTCAATGGTATAAACTTGTGTTTTTCACGCTTTCGTTCCTTCAATTTGTATCAGAGCCACTATATTTTCCATTTAGATTGATGTTTATATGATTTAATTGTGTGTTTGATCATGAGATCAAGAGTTTATTGCTGGTTGCAAAGTGAAAGTGGCGGCACAAATGATGAACACCATGGTGTGCATGGTTGATGCATCACAATGGTGTGCAAAGGTAAATGGATGGTGAATGTGCAATTGTTGTATGATTTAAGATCCATTTTATGTCTAATTAAATTGTTTAATTAGAATTTTTATCACACAATTAAATTATGATTCAAATCAGAATTTTAAAAATTGTTTGAATGTGATTCAAATCTGAATTTTAAAAGTTGTTTGAATGTGATTCAAATCTGAATTTTTAAAGTTGTTTGAATCATATTTAAATCTGATTTTTTAAAATTGATTGAATAAAATTCAGTTCTGATTTTTTAAAAAATATTTGAATGTGATTCAAATCTGATTTTTTAAAAAATGTTTGAATGTGATTCAAATCTGAATTTTTAAAGTTGTTTGAATGTGATTCAAATCTGAATTTTTAAATTTGTTTGAATGAGATTCAAATCTGAATTTTTAAATATATTTGAATCATATTCAAATCTGAATTTTTAAGTTGAATATGAGATATTCAATTTAATTTAAGTATGTATGTTTTATTTAATTGTTAAATAGTGATATGCATGATGGATGATCATGGACTATAAAAGACCAATGTGATTGGATTTATTTCTTTTATGTTTCTTTGGGATTGTAAATTAATTAATTAATTTTAATTTATTTTGGGCATGTATTATTAAGTTTGTAATAATTTTTGGGTTGTAATTTCATTTATTTAAGTTCTTGTAAATTCGCCTTGGTATGCCAAGGATTACTATGTAATATTGGATTGCAAGAAGTTCAAGGAGGTCAAGAGCATTGGTGGGACCAGTGGGAGGAATTCAAGATCAAGTGTTGATTATGTACTCCTTCAGCAACTCTTGTAAAATGAATGAATGAAATGCACCTAGGAATGCCCTGATTCAATTCTTGGTGGCTCGAATTGAATCCTTAGAAAGTCCATGATCATACCATATTTATCGCTTATCCATGAATGCATGAGATGTATGGGAATGTATGCAATTATATGATATATGCATGCTAAATGGATAATGTGCAAAGTGAGACCTTAATAGTAAATAGAATGACCATAAAATCTTCCAAACAAATGATTAAGTTGGAAATGCTATAATTAAAGTAATTATAACATAGGCCCTCCATTGGGGCAATTATTTTAAGAAATTTTAAATAGTTGCATAAGATGCAATTTATTTAAGAGATTTTCTTAAGAATAATTGTTAAGCATGAGATGTTGTAAATATGTAAATGGTTTAGTGGCCAATATTGGATGTACCTGAGGACATTAAAATTATTTGCATAATTATTGGCTCAATGGGATCAACTTAACTAATGCAAGATAAGTCAATAATGGATGTACCTGAGATTTTGAGCATTAGGGGCTAGGTAAAGGATTGAACCTCATATGAGATGTGATGGGCAAAGAGTTGCTCACTTATAGTTTATTGTAATTCCAATAATGGATGTACTTGAGGATGATCAATAGAATTATAAGAATTCAATCACCCACTAGAAATCCATCCAACTAGGATTTCCGTTTTCTACTTTGGAAGTGTAGGATTCGCTAAGTTAGTGAGAGGACCAATTTGATAAAAAGACCATAATCATTTTGGTTAATTACATGATACATTTACTAATTAATCTGGTTATTTTTTGTAGTTAATTTTCTGATAAAAATGATCACAAAACAACCACCACCATCCAATATCCTTGCAAGCATACTTGATCACAATAGGTTGACAGGACCTAATCATGCGATTGGCTAAGAAATTTGAAACTTGTCCTGAACCTTGAACATATAGGATATGTTCTAGATTCAAATGTTCCTGGTCCCTTACCTCCAGAGGCCACACAAGAGGAACATGAAACTTTGGACAAGTGGAAGGAGCATGATATGAGAGCTAAGTGTTACATGCTTGCTTCCATGAGTAATGAGTTACAGAAGCAACATGAGAACATGCAGAGTGCGAGTGAGATCCTCCTTCACCTACAAGAGTTGTATGGTGAGCACAGCAGGAATGCTAGGTATGAGATATCTAGGCAACTGTTCTGCATGAGGATGTCTGAGGGACAGAATGTTGGGGATCATGTCCACAAGATGATTCGGCTGATTGAGCAGTTGGAATATCTTGACTTCAACATGGATTTCCAACTACAGACGGATTTGATCCTTCAGTCCCTTCCTGGGTCTTTTGGGAAATTTTGTGACAAATTTCCATATGACTCAACAGGAATGCACCTTAGCTGGTTTACTCAACAAGCTGGTTATTTCCCAAAAGAATATGCCAGGCAATAAAGGAAAAGAGGTAGCTTTGGTTGCATCTTCTTCTGCTGGAAAGTCCAACAAGAAGAAGGGCAATGAGAAAAAGAAACCTCAGATTCCTGGTCCTTCTAAAAAAATAGCTAAACAGAAAAGGAAGACTAAAGCTGATGAAGGCAAAAGAAAGTGTTTCCACTGCCAACAGGAAAGTGTTTCCATTGCCAATAAGAAAGTGTTTCCATTACCAGTAAGAAAGTGTTTCCACTGGCCAGAGTATAGCAATCTAAATGAAAGCAATGCCGTGGTGAAAAACAACTCAAGTTCAAAATATATTTGGCACTTAAGGTTATGTCATGTTGCAGAAGATAGGATTACAAAATTGGAGAAAATGGGGATTCTATCCTTATTGGACTCTGAGCCTACTCCAACTTGTGAATCTTGCCTTCAGGGCAAAATGACTAGATCACCCTTTATTGGACAGGGGCTAAGAGCTGAAAATATTTTGGTGCTAATACATAGTGATGTATGTGGTCCATTTAAGGAAATGGCTAGAGGGGGCTTTCATTATTTTATTACCTTTACTGATGATAAATCAAGGTTTGGGTATTTGTATTTGATGAAATACAAACATAAATCTTTTGAAAAGTTCAAAGAATTTAAATCTGAAGTAGAAAATCAAACAGGAAAGAGTATTAAAGCTCTTCGATCAGATCGTGGAGGTGAATATTTGAGTACTGAATTTGATGAATACTTGAGAGAACATGGCATTGTTTCTCGGTGACTCCTCCAGAACACCACAACCGAATGGTGTATCGAAGGAGAAATCGTACCCTATTGGATATGGTATGTAGTATGATGAGCTATACTGATATGCCAATCTCCTTTTGGGGATTTGCATTAGAATCAGCTTTGTATATTCTGAATAGGATTCCATCAAAATCAGTTTCTTCCACACCTTATGAGATATGGCATGGAAGAAAACCAAGTCTTAAGCATGTTAAGATTTGGGGTTGTCCAGCTTATATCAAAAAGCTGAACAATGATAAATTGGAGACCAGATCAGAAAAGGGTCGATTTGTTGGATATCCAAAAAATAGTTTTGGATATTATTTTTATTTGCCTACTTCACAAAAGGTTGTGATAAGTAGAGATGCCACATTTCTTGAACAACAGTTTGTTCAAGAAGGAGGCAAAGGAAGGCAAATAGAGTTAGAATTGAAGAATTCTGACCAACCAACATATCAGATGGATATAGATCCATCTAGTCAACCTATACCCGTTGATGAAACATCTACAGCTGTTCCTCGTAGAACAACCAGGGTGTCTCACCCACCAGTGAGATATGGTTTTCTTCATGAAGAAGAGCAAGAGTTGTCTACTCATGAAGAAGTAGATCATGGAGATGATCCACTTACCTATGAAGAAGCTATATCAGATATAGACTCTTCAAAATGGATTGATGCTATGAAATCCGAGATTGATTCCATGTATAAGAATCAAGTTTGGGATCTTGTTGACCCACCTGAAGGTATTGTACCTATAGGGAACAAATGGGTTTTCAAGAAGAATAATTGGTTCTGATGGAAAGGTAGAGACCTATAAGGCAAGGTTAGTAGCGAAAGGGTTTCGCCAAAGGCAAGGAATCGACTATGAGGAGACTTTCTCACCTGTTGCCATACTTAAATCAATTAGGATTTTATTAGCAATAGCTACGTACTATGATTATGAGATTTGGCAGATGGATGTCAAAACAGCTTTTCTCAATGGATACATTGAAGAAAACATTTTCATGGAACAACCTAGGGGATTTGAATCCCAAGATGGTTCCAAGGTATGCAAGCTAAAGCGATCCATTTATGGGTTGAAACAAGCTTCGAGGAGTTGGAACATCCATTTTGATGAAGCCATCAAATCCTTTGGTTTTATCAAAAATGAGGATGAGCCATATGTATATAAGAAGGTTAGTGACAGTGCTATCACTTTCCTTGTCTTATATGTGAATGACATACTATTGATGGGTAATGACACAGGTATGTTGACAACTATAAAGGTATGGTTATCAAATACATTCTCCATGAAAGACTTAGGGGAGGCAACCTATATTTTTGGGATTCGCATCTATAGAGATAAAGCGAAAAGAATAATTGGTTTATCCCAAAGTCTATACTTGGAAAAGGTGTTAAAGAGGTTTAACATGCTTGATTCCAAGAGAGGATTTTTACCAGTGAGACATGGTATCCATCTTTCTAAAGAGATGTCTCCAAAGACACCTGAAGAAAGAGATAAGATGGCCAGGATTCCATATGCTTTGGCTATTGGAAGTATAATGTATGCAATGTTGTGTACTAAGCCGGATATCGCATATGCTGTTAGTTTGACTAGCAGGTATCAATCCAATCCAGGTTTGGAACACTGGATAGCTGTCAAGAATATCCTTAAGTACTTGAGAAGAACTAAGGATTTATTCTTGATTTATGGTGGTGGAGACTTGCAATTGGATGGTTATACTGATTCTGATTTCCAATCAGATATTGATGATAGAAAGTCTACCTCTAGATATGTGTTCATTTGTAATGGAGGTGCAGTCAGTTGGAAGAGTTCCAAGCGAGCACGATTGCAGATTCCACTCTGAGGTCGAGTATATTCTTGCATCGAGATCTCGCAAAGGAAGCTGTTTGTATAAAGAAGTTCGTGACAGAACTTACAGTAGTTCCTTCCATTGAGTCAGCAGTTCCACTACACTGTGACAACAAAGGAGCAGTCATACAGGCTAAGGAACTAAGGTCTCACCCAAAATCCAAACACATAGAAAGGCACTACCACATTATCAGACATATAGTTGGGCAAAGGCGATATAGCCATGCAGAAAAATAACATCAGCTGAAAAAATTCAGCTGATCCATGCACTAAGCCTTTGTCACAAGCTCGCTTAGTGACATCTTGAGAAGATGGGTCTAAGGTATTGTAATGAATGGCTCTAGTGCTAGTGGGAGATTGTTAGTAGTATGCCCTAGAGCATATCATTTAGTATGTATCTTGTATATATTTTTATTAATAAAAGGCATTTCCACTTTTCCATTTACATAATATATTTATGTGTAATAGAAAAGGTCCATTGATATTTTGTTAGAAATATTATTCTTAAGTTGTTAAGAATATGAGTGACAATATTTCTAGCATAAAGTATCATAAATAGGTTCACAATCGAGGATACTTCATAATAAGGACATGACTTATCCAGAAAGATTGTATTCATGTTTGTTCCCAAGTTATTTATATGAGATATAAATAAGATGGAATGGTGAGTCTCATGCCATATGAAAAACATGATAGGCACTTATAAATGATAAGTAGGCCGAACCAGTGACACTTATGACAAGCACATGGAGTTTACTCTTGTCAATGTTTTGTCATAAATCATATCAGTGCATATAATCTTTAGACCTGAGATAGCACAGTTATCTTGTATATAGGTAGTTTGAGTTTGATACTGCTTTCATACTTGTACTGTGTATGGGTATATGGGCATGTATTGGCTCCTACTAGTTATATATGGAGGTAGGTGTTGATCAAGATGAAATCTGTTTCTCTAAGTAAATAGAGATAAAATCCTATGTTCATTTAATTGTTCTTGATGTTTCAAGTTCCTGGCCAGGACAGATAGATTTATTCAGAAAAGAGTTTCTGATGAGAAAATCTTTTAATCAAGAACTGGAATTAAAAGAGAACATAATATTCATAGCAAATGGAGTTTGACATAAACCATGACTCCAGCTTGAGTTGGGATTTTGTAACAGAGAGATTCTAGTGCATGGTAACATATGATTATAGGTTCATTTAAGGTAAACCTTATTACTAATTGGGTGGCCATGGCATGCTATGCTAGGTGTTAACCATGGTCTATGAGGTTAATAAAATGATTTAGAGAAATCATTTATGGTAAGAAAGAGTTCTGATGATATTAAGAGTTGATATCATGTCTCATTGCCAATTAGTGATGAGCCTAGTAAGTCACACACATACACAAGTTATCACCTATTTAAATATGATTTAATTAATTAATTAAAGAGTTTAATTGATTAATTAAATAGGTTTGGTTTGCAATTAAATTGCAAAGTCCCTAGCATGACTTGAAACCAAATCTAGATTATTGGATGTGTAATATAAATTAAATTTATATTTAAAGTGTTGAAATATGAATTTAATTAATGAGAAATTAATTAATAGAGATTAATTAATTCATTTATATTTGATATAAATTAATTAGAAGAAGAAAAATAATTATTTTGGGTTGAGAACTCAAAATTAAGACACAGGGGCATTTTGGTTATTTTGCAGTGTGACACGTGGCACCATGAGATGGTGACACATTGGATTACACATAAGCTTGCCAAATGTTTTTTAATCATGTAAGATGATTAAAATCAAGATTAAATATAGGTTTGACACTTGGCACAATATGATTGGGTCACTTAAACCTAGAGCTAATCAAAGGGTGACATGTGGCAAGGGTTTAATGTGTTAACCTAGCTATTTAAGTGTTGTTATGAGAAAATAAAACACAACCAGCAGCCACACTCCTTTGTCACGCCACTTTGAGGGTTTTCATCTCTTCTTCTTCATCTCTTATCAATTCAAAGAGATTAGCCATCAATCTCTTGAATTAAGAACACTAGAAATTGTTTCTAGTGTCCTGTTTACATCTTTAATCTCTTAAAAGGCAGAACTTGATTTTCTAATTAATAGAAAAAGCTTTAGAAGCTATTCAAGGGCTGCCATAGGTGTTCTTGGTGTGGACAAGCTAGAGGACAACATCCGGTGTCACGAAGACGAATCTCAAAGCGCGAGACAATTGCGATTGCATCAAGAGGTTAGTATAATCGTTCTTGATTTAATCTAGGGTTCTAAAATTAATCTGATTAATTTTAAAATCTTAAATGGCAAATACAGATCCAAAAACATATTAAAAGAGTTTTAATATATTGTTTATCATTGAAATCAAATAGATAAAAATAAATCTTGCATGATGCATGTGACCCTAGGTGAAAATTTTTGAATTCAATGGTATAAACTTGTGTTTTTCACGCTTCCGTTCCTTCAGGGAGACCAAAAGTGACTGTCTTTAGCCTACAGTCAATCATGGCATGATGCCTAGCTAACCAATCCATGCCCAAGATGATATCATAATCTCTGAAGGGCATTTCAATGAAATCAGACAGGAAAGTGTGTCCTTGGATCACCAAAGGACAATCTTTATACATTCTATTAACCCTGACCTCCTGTCCTAGTGGACTTGTTACTAGCACCTCAAAGTCCATTTGTATACATGGAACAGCAATGCAATCAATGATGCTAGCACTCACATAAGAATGGGTAGAACCCGGGTCAAATAACACAAATACATCTTGATTAAAAGTTGAGAAGGTACCAGCCACAACGTCAGATGTCTCGGCCTCTTCCCTCTGTCTCATTGCATAGACTCTGACTGGAGCACTGTCTTGCTCTGATTGTTTTACTTGAAGGAACAGAAGCGTGAAAAACACAAGTTTATACCATTGAATTCAAAAATTTTCACCTAGGGTCACATGCATCATGCAAGATTTATTTTTTATCTATTTGATTTCAATGATAAACAACATATTAAAACTCTTTTAATATGTTTTTGGATCTATATTTGCCATTTAAGATTTTAAAATTAATCAGATTAATTTTAGAACCCTAGATTAAATCAAGAACGATTACACTAACCTCTTGATGCACTGCAGCGTGTCTGCGCCTTTGAGATTCATCTTCAGGACACCAGATGTTGTCCCTCTAGCTTGTCCACACCAAGAACACCTATGGCAGCCCTTGAATAGCTTCTAAAGCTTTTTCTATTAATTAGAAATTCAAGTTCTGCCTTTTAAGAGATTAGAGATGTAAACAGGACACTAGAAACAATTTTTAGTGTTCTTAATTCAAGAGATTGATGGCTAATCTCTTTGAATTGATAAGAGATGAAGAAGAAGAGATGAAAACCCTCAAAGTGGCGTGACAAACCTATAATCATGGAAGCAAGCATGTAACACTTAGCTCTCATATCATGCTCCTTCCACTTATCCAAAGTATCATGTTCCTCTTGTGTGGCCTCTGGAGGTAAGGGACTAGGAACATTTGAATCTAGAACATATCCTATATGTTTAAGGTTCAGGACAAGTTTCAAATTTCTTAGCCAATCAGACAGATTAGGTCCTGTCAACCTATTGTGATCAAGTATGCTTGCAAGGATATTGGATGGTGGTAGTTGTTTTGTGCTCATTTTTATCAGAAAATTAATTGCAGAAAATAACCAGATTAATTAGTAAATGTATCATGTAATTAACCAAAATGATTATGGTCTTTTAATCAAATTGGTCCTCTCACTAACTTAGCGAATCCTACACTTCCAAAGTAGAAAACTGAAATCCTAGTTGGATGGATTTCTAGTGGGTGATTGAATTCTTATAATTTTATTGATCATCCTCAGGTACATCCATTATTGGAATTACAATAAATTATAAGTGAGCAACTCCTTGCCCATCACATCTCATGTGAGGATCAATCATTTACCTAGCCCCTAATGCTCAAAATCTCAGGTACATCCATTATTGACTTATCTTGCATTAGTTAAGTTGATCCCATTGAGCCAGTAATTATGCAAATAATTTTAATGTCCTCAGGTACATCCAATATTGGCCACTAAACCATTTACATATTTACAACATCTCATGCTTAACAATTATTCTTAAGAAAATCTCTTAAATTAATTGCATCTTATGCAACTATTTAAAATTTCTTAAAATAATTGCCCCAATGGAGGGCCTATGTTATAATTACTTTAATTATAGCATTTCCAACTTAATCATTTGTTTGGAAGATTTTATGGCCATTCTAATTACTATTAAGGTCTCACTTTGCACATTATCCATTTAGCATGCATATATCATATAATTGCATACATTCCCATACATCTCATGCATTCATGGATAAGCAGTAAATATGGTATGATCATGGACTTTCTAAGGGATTCAATTCTGAGCAACCAAGAATTGAATCAGGGCATTCCTCGGTGCATTTCATTCATTCATTCATTTTACAAGAGTTGCTGAAGGAGTACATAATCAACACTTGATCTTGAATTCCTCCCATTGGTCCCACCAATGCTCTTGACCTCCTTGAACTTCTTACAATCCAATATTACATAGTAATCCTCGGCATACCAAGGCGAATTTACAAGAACTTAAAT
The DNA here is from genome assembly GCF_030052815.1 of Hevea brasiliensis. Classification (NCBI taxonomy): domain Eukaryota; kingdom Viridiplantae; phylum Streptophyta; class Magnoliopsida; order Malpighiales; family Euphorbiaceae; genus Hevea; species Hevea brasiliensis. The sequence continues at coordinate 19,270,129 of NC_079510.1, read as the reverse complement.
AAATAAAATTACAACCCAAAAATTATTACAAACTTAATAATACATGCCCAAAATAAATTAAAATAAATTAATTAATTTACAATCCCAAAGAAACATAAAAGAAATAAATCCAATCACATTGGTCTTTTATAGTCCATGATCATCCATCATGCATATCACTATTTAATAATTAAATAAAACATACATACTTAAATTAAATTGAATATCTCATATTCAACTTAAAAATCCAGATTTGAATATGATTCAAATAAATTTAAAAATTCAGATTTGAATCTCATTCAAACAAATTTAAAATTCAGATTTGAATCACATTCAAACAACTTTAAAAATTCAGATTTGAATCACATTCAAACATTTTTTAAAAAATCAGATTTGAATCACATTCAAATATTTTGAAAAAAATCAGATCTGAATTTTATTCAATCAATTTTAAAAAATCAGATTTAAATATGATTCAAACAACTTTAAAAATTCAGATTTGAATCACATTCAAACAACTTTTAAAATTCAGATTTGAATCACATGCAAACAATTTTTTAAAATTCTGATTTGAATCATAATTTAATTGCGTGATAAAAATTCTAATTAAACAATTTAATTAGACATAAAATGGATCTTAGATCATACAACAATTGCACATTCACCATCCATTTACCTTTGCACACCATTGTGATGCATCAACCATGCGTACCACGGTGTTCATCATTTGTGCCGCCACCTTGACTTTGCAACCAGCAATAAACTTTTGATCTCATGATCAAACACACAATTAAATCATATAAACATCAATCTAAATGGCAAATATAGTGGCTCTGATACCAATTGAAGGAACAGAAGCGTGAAAAACACAAGTTTATACCATTGAATTCAAAAATTTTCACCTAGGGTCACATGCATCATGCAAGATTTATTTTTTATCTATTTGATTTCAATGATAAACAACATATTAAAACTCTTTTAATATGTTTTTGGATCTATATTTGCCATTTAAGATTTTAAAATTAATCAGATTAATTTTAGAACCCTAGATTAAATCAAGAACGATTGCACTAACCTCTTGATGCACTGCAGCGTGTCTGCGCCTTTGAGATTCGTCTTCAGGACACCAGATGTTGTCCCTCTAGCTTGTCCACACCAAGAACACCTATGGCAGCCCTTGAATAGCTTCTAAAGCTTTTTCTATTAATTAGAAATTCAAGTTCTGCCTTTTAAGAGATTAGAGATGTAAACAGGACACTAGAAACAATTTCTAGTGTTCTTAATTCAAGAGATTGATGGCTAATCTCTTTGAATTGATAAGAGATGAAGAAGAAGAGATGAAAACCCTCAAAGTGGCGTGACAAAGGTGTGCGGCTGCTGGTTGTATTTTATTTTTCTCATAACAACACTTATATAGCTAGGTTAACACATTAAACCCTTGTCACATGTCACCCTTTGATTAGCTCTAGGTTTAAGTGATCCAATCACATTGTGCCAAGTGTCAAACCTATATTTAATCTTGATTTTAATCATCTTACATGATTAAAAAACATTTGGCAAGCTTATGTGTAACCCCATGCGTCACCATCTCATGGTGCCACGTGTCACACTGCAAAATGACCAAAATGCCCCTGTGTCTTAATTTTGAGTTCTCAACCCAAAATAATTATTTTTCTTCTTCTAATTAATTTATATCAAATATAAATTAATTAATTAATCTCTATTAATTAATTTCTCATTAATTAAATTCATATTTAAACACTTTAAATATAAATTTAATTTATACTACACATCCAATAATCTAGATTTGGTTTCAAGTCATGCTAGGGACTTTGCAATTTAATTGCAAACCAAACCTATTTAATTAATCAATTAAACTCTTTAATTAATTAATTAAATCAAATTTAAATAGGTGATAACTTGTGTATGTGTGTGACTTACTAGGCTCATCACTAATTGGCAATGAGATATGATATCAACTCTTAATATCATCAGAACTCTTTCTTACCATAAATGATTTCTCTAAATCATTTTATGAACCTCATAGACCATGGTTAACACCTAGCATAGCATGCCATGGCCACCCAATTAGTAATAAGGTTTACCTTAAATGAACCTATAATCATATGTTACCATGCACTAGAATCTATCTCTTACAAAATCCCAACTCAAGCCGAGTCATGGTTTATGTCAAACTCCATTTGCTATGAATATTATGTTCTCTTTTAATTCCAGTTCTTGATTAAAAAGATTTTCTCATCAGAAATTCTTTTCTGAATAAATCTATCTGTCCTGGCCAGGAACTTGAAACATCAAGAACAATTAAATGAACATAGGATTTTATCTCTATTTACTTAGAGGAATAGATTCCATCTTGATCAACACCTACCTCCATATATAACTAGTAGGAGCCAACAGATGCCCATATACCCATACACAGTACAAGTATGAAAGCAGTATCAAACTCAAACTACCTATATATAAGATAATTGTGCTATCTCAGGTCTAAAGATTATATGCACTTATATGATTTATGACAAAACATTGAAAAGAGTAAACTCCATGTGCTTGTCATAAGTGTCACTAGTTCGGCCTACTTATCATTTATAAGTGCCTATCATGTTTGTTATATGGCATGAGACTCACCATTCCATCTTATTTATATCTCATATAAATAACTTGGGAACAAACATGAATACAATCTTTCTGGATAAGTCATGTCCTTATTATGAAGTATCCTCGATTGTGAACCTATTTATGATACTTTGTGCTAGAAATATTGTCACTCATATTCTTAACAACTTAAGAATAATATTTCTAACAAAATATCAATGGACCTTTTCTATTACACATAAATATATTATGTAAACGGAAAAGTGGAAATGCCTTTTATTAATAAAAATATGTACAAGATACATACTAAATGATATGCTCTAGGGCATACTACTAACATTACTGTGTCTTGGCTGCCTGCTTGGCTACCTCTACCCCTACCTCTACCTCTGCTAGGTGGTTGTGAGCTTCTGGTGACAGGGCTCTGAACTGACCCTTCTGCAGTAGTAGGAGGTGGTCCAGTCTGCGACATCAGTGCGGTCCTTGGCAAAGTGTCCTGTGCCTCCACAGTTATAACAGGCTCCAATAGCCTTGTAGCAGATCCCACCATGATTTCTTCCACATGTTTCACATTGGCGGGGAGGGTAGGAACCTCTGGTACTCTGCTGACCAGATAGGGGAGGTTTCTGTCCTGAATATCTTCCTCTACCCGACTTCTTGCCACCTTTGCCATGTCCCCCATAGTTCTTTCTCTTTCTAGTAGGACCACTGGAACTTTATTCTACAGATTTTCCCTCTTTCACTGTCTTCTCTGATCTCTTTTTCTCAGGAGCAGCTTCAGACTCAATTCTTTCTAACTCTAGGGCTTGAGAAATAAGTTCAGAGAAGTTAGTGTGTTTGAAGCCGACTACTTGTAATCTGATACTGGGCTTCAAGCCAGTTTCAAACCTCTTGCATCTCTCCCTGCTGGTAGCAAGTAAACTTACTGCATAATGGCTCAAAGCGGAAAATTCTCTTTCATACTCACCACCGACCGCCTGTTTCAGACTTAGAAATTCTTGCAGTTTCTGGTCTACATAAGCATCAGGGACATATTTCTGTCTGAATTCCCTGAGAAAGTCATTCCATGTTAGCACTGCAGGTTCTACCAGACTGTGGGGAATGGTTTTCCACCAGTCATAAGCATCCCCTTGTAGCAAAGATACTGAGTATTCAAATCTGAGTTCCTCCATGCAATGCAGTTTCTTGAATACCCTATCCATCCTTTCTAACCATTGTTCAGCTTCTAGAGGATCTACTGTCCCCTTAAACTCTGTAGCCCCATATTTCATCAATGTATCATACTGCCTGGTAGGAGACTGTGGTTGTACCACTGGTGTCTGTATTGGGACTTGAGTAGGCACATTACCAGCTATTTGTTGGAACATTGCAGCCATCTGCTGAGCGAACTGAGTAGGAAACTGCGGTACTGCAGGGGCTGGTGTTGCTGAACCACTGACATTATGTAGGCCTGGGGCATCCCCTTGCACCTCAGCCTCAATAGATTGATCGACTGAATGATCACCCTCTTCCATAGTCAATGTGAGGATTCTAGATCTCCTGAACAAATATGTAACACCCCTCACCCGACTACAGTGTAGCCGAGCAAGGCGTGCTACAATCGGTGCAGGAGCACCCTATCTTATCTTACTTTATTTCTTTCATATTTTGATCTCGTTATATTTTAATATTAATTATTTTTCGATGGAGAAACCAGCGGAGTTTCCCCTATTTTATTACCAGTTGACGTGTTTTACTATTTACCTGTTTGAAAGTTTCAATAATATTTTACAAATAAAATCTCATCAATTATTTTTATAACCATCTCATAATTCACATCTCATTCATATATCTCAATTTCATATTCATTTCCATGCATTATCTATATATTTCAAATCTGTCTTCGAATCCATACAATCTCATTCATGCTCAAATCACATAAGTAAAATTTTCAAATTTCTTTAATTTACATAATTTCATAATTTACATGATATATAAATTAATTACATATGAAAAAGCTAATTTATTAAATTACATTACATTTCTATTAATTACCTGCTCATAATCTATATTACAATACAATATCTAGCATTTTATACTTAAATACAAAATGTGATCTATATGGGCCCTATCTACATGCATTGCTGAGGAGGTGACAACCTTGAATACTCCAGCCACTTCTGCAGATCTGGACTCCAAAAATCTTAGTCAAAGTACCTGCGCGAGGAAACAAATCCATCGCGCTAAGCATTGCTGCTTAGTGGTGCAATAATAGAACAAGAAAATAAAATATACAAATAAAGAAAGAACGAAGCATAATTTGAATATTTAAGAATCAATTTAATTTAATACAATGTGTCTAATATTAATTATCTTTTGTTCTCATTTGTTTCGCTTTGGAAGCGTTTAATTCCGAAATTCACAGTGATAATGTACAACATACAGAATTAATAAAAATACTCAGTTTATATTTATATGGTAATAGAAGGTACATTTAAAATATTTAGTTAAGTTATACCTATTTCTGCAACTCTTTTATCATTTTACTTAACAATTTTTATGTGGTTTGGATCATTTCATAATTGTTACTAATTTTTTTGAAGTCTTATTAACTCATTTGTTTGATTTCTAATATTTTTAATTACTAATAGTCTTAATTTATTTCAATAAATTACACTGCCCAAGTAACCTACGACAGGCTGACTAAACTGGATAACGGGTCGTTGGCACTGGACACCGCGGTGCCTCGGGCCGTCATACCATGGGACGCAGAACGTCAACCACGTATGCAGTCAGTATGGCTAAAAAGCCATGATAACACATAATCGGGCATAAAAGCCATGAATGATGGCATAAAGCCATGAATGCGGGCATAAAGCCATGAATACGGGCACAAAGCCATGAATACAGGCATAAAGCCTTTCGCAGTACTGCTAAAACAATACCCTATTGGCATGCCAATCTATCCAATCTGACACACGTGTCTAGGCAATACAAGGGCACATAATATCATTAAATATTAATATATTGTGTTTTATGAATTCATTATTTCATGATAAATTTTAATTATAATTCATACATTCATTTGATCATTTATATGATCACAATTCACATCAATTATCCTTTTATAACATTGTACTCAAAATACTTCTCCTCTCTACAATAATGAGAACTATTGTCTCATTCATACATTAATATGGTTTATTTATCCATTCATTATGTTATTCATATTGATCACAATTTTAAACAATGGTTCACATGTACCATTGTATTCAAAACATTTTTCCTTTCTCATTTATACATTCAAGAATCTACTCATGTAATTACAATTTTTATATTTCAAGTTGAATTATTAATATTTTATGAATTCCATTTGTGATGGGCATATAAGCCCTAACTATTTATTCACATCAATTAGGTGACTTATTTTTCATGTTTCAAGTAATCCATAAATATTTCATGGATTTCAAAATTTATGGCCTTAATTTCTTTTTAACAATTTTGACTAGGATGCATAGTCCACATTTGTCATACAATTCTAAGCATTTAAGCTTAGAGTTGGTTCTAGTTCTTCATCTTAATTTACTAATCATTTTGATTACTATTCACCTTACTAGTCAACCAAAATGTTGACTTTTTCTTACTTAATGGATATATTAATTCTAATTACACCAAGATCCCACATTTTGAGTTTTACATTTGCTAGTATTAATTGCCAATTGCAATTTAAAGTCCCCTAGATGCATTTCTAATTTTAAATTTTGAATTTCAAGTTTTGGTATCACTATTCACCTCATTGGTCAACAAAAATGTTGACTTTTGGATAGAAAATATATACATTGGTTTTGGCACTCCCAACATACCACATTTGGCATTCAAAACTTGTTGGCTTTAAGCATTTATACCATTTCAAAGTTTAAACCAAGGGAAGCAGAATTTTCAGTTTTTGTAGCTCAATTTTACTGTTCCATTGGATACTGTTGCAGTGGGAATTTGAAGAAATGGTAAACATGAAAGTTGTTCCTTATTTTGTCTAGTTGAATTTCTTTTTTTGAATCACTCCATTTGGAGTTTTGTAGCTCCAGATATGGTCCAAAAACCACAGCTGGCCGGTTTGGAAAAACTGCAGAATTACCATATTTACAGTAACATGAACAGTGACTAGAATCACTTTGTTGGATGGGTTCTGGCCATAATTTGGGGTAGGTTCCTTCATGAAAGTTGTTTGTCTATGTCTTAACTTGTCGCTGTAAGAATTTCAAGTCAATTGACCATATCTACAGTGAGTTATGGCCAAATGAACAGTTACTGTTCATTTGGTCAATTCTGCAGGTGCTGTTGCAGGGTATCCGGATTGGGGCCAACTTTTGGTCCTCTTGCTTTAGTCTTTTGGGCATGGTTTCTTCAGTAAAAATGTGCCATTATAAGCCTAGTTTCATTTCCAATTGGCCAAACACCAATTGGACCAACACAGCCAAAGATATGGCAGTCCAAGTGGACTGAAATTTCAATCACTCTGCTGCACTCATTGGGCAGCCTACCATTCCACTTTGCCATGCCATTTTTCAGTCCAATTTATGGTCATCTTACCTAAAATGGTCACTAATTGACCACTAAAATGTTCTCTAACAATTTCCTAAGCCAAGTCAAATTTTCACTCCTCAAAACCCTAGTTCCATTATAGGTTTTCACAACACCTTAATTACTAGCTCCTTCAATAATCACATGCATACATGGTTTAAACTTGATCTATAACCCACTTTAAGTCCATCAAAACACTCCATTATTGTTCCTTCAAGAAGGCTACCGAAATTCATGTTATGTATACACAAAAGTTTTGTTCATTTAAGTTACAAATCCTTGCTCAATTCAAGTCACTATCATGGAATATAAGAGTTTCAAGTGAATAGGTGCACTAACCTCTTGTAGGCAGATTTTTCCCAACTCAAAACTTCACTTTCTTTCCTCTTCTTGGCTGCCAAAAGCTTCCCCAAGAGATATGGTCAAGTTTTAATGAAAGGGGTTAGGGTTTAGTGGTGTAACAAAGGGAGAAAGGGAGCTTGCTTGAAGCTTTAATGGAGGTTGGGATGGGTCAAGGGTTTTGGCTGGTTTTTGGGGAGGGAGATGGCTGCTGTATTTTTGGTTATTTTGGTCTTCATTTAGTCTCTTTTATTAGTTAGTCAAATGGCTGCTTAATTGTGATTGGTTATGGTTTTTAATGACATCACCATGATGTCATAAATAAGTCTTTTTTCTCATTTTCTTTTCTTTTCTCCACTACTTATTTCCAATTTAATTTCTAGTAATGTTTATTCATATTTTATGTCATATTAATTATTTACTCAACTGGACAAGTCGGCCAAAAATTGCCTCTGAAGGCGGAATGACCAAAATGCCCTCTGTTTGGCTTAACGGGTCAAAATTGTCTGTACCGATTGAAAAATTTTTCTAAATATTTTCTTGGCATTCTAATGCCATAGGAACCTCAATGACCCTTCTCTGGAGTCCCAAAAATTATTTTATGAATTTTTCCCTGGGTCTAGGGCTCCTCGTTGGGAGAACCGCAACTTCCCTCTGGTTACCCATCGCTTGGGCACCGGCTCGTTTAACTTGGTTGTATTTTATTTCTAAAATTTTTCCTAAATTTTTCTTATTAATATTTGAGTTAATTATGGTTCCTGACTTTAGTTTAAATATTTTCCGGACGTTCTAGCTGTCCGGACTGACACCGGTCACCGGAACAGTAGAATGTACGGAGTTGCTACCGGGAGGATGTTACAAAATAACACAAGGAGATTTCCTTTTGTTAGTGCATATTTATAATGTAATGTGCTGTATGTATCAAACAATGATATTGAGCAGTTGTACTATGAAGAAAGAATATTCAAATAACAGGTGAAAACAAAATTTAAAAACTTTGCTCTGATACCACTAAAACATGTCACACCCTACCCCTCTGTAAGGCATAACATGATCCCGTAGTATACCTAATGAATTACCAACTCCATCTACTGATAACCCATTAAATACACTATAAGGGATTTTAAAAACTTTTCTTATTTCTTTTACAGTGGTGAGCACTATTTACAGGTGTTACAAACCTTTTTAAACTGAAGCGATAGAACTAACACATTTGGACTACTTGGAATTTCTGTAAAAATTTTGGCAGAGTGCCATCTGTATTTTGGATAAAACAGTTCTTCAGAAAACCTGTAAAAAGCACTTCAATATATTTCCAAATCTCAACTCCAACATTTTTCTCAACACCACATTTCTCAACTCAAATCTGCAGTGATTTTTCAAAGACCGAGATATAAGAAATATATTACAATTTTTACAAGCCAAAACAACTCATAATTATTTTACAACTTCAGTATACAATTTGAATTTACAACTACTCAAAACCAAAAACAAAATATACATACAGTGAATATACATTACAGTACAAAATGCCAAATGTGGTATACTCACTATACCCAAAAATCTCTCGCTGGCAGTACTAGCAGCCTAGTCTGCTGCCCTGTCTGTCTGTCTACCTGCGACAGTAATAAAAAAACTATCGCTGAGACAATGTCTCAGTGGTGCACAACATTAACCAAATACAAATTTAAATCACAATTCATAAATCATATCAATAGTGGATACTTAAAATCATAGTTAATTTCAAGACAGTAATTGTCAACAAGAATTTAAACTCCTTTTGTCAATATCACAATAATTTTCAATAAGTCAGAACATGGTTGAATTCAATAGACAGTATATGTCAATAAAAGTTTAAATTCATTTCACAATCTCACAATACACATCAATAAATCACACACAGCTTAATCATGTTCCAAGTTCAATTCATCCCAAAAGCCGATGGCTAATGAGGTATTCAATTCGTCCCAAAAGTCGATGACTAATGAGGAATAACATAGCTAGCTAGCAAAAATATGAGTACTCATCCAATTCGTCCTCAATAGGCACACACCTCAACACTTCAGCCAGAGATGGAATTCAATTCATCCCACTAGACAAGCTAGCGAGGAATACAATCAATACACATGATAGCTGTGGTTTCAAACCATTTCCAATGCTTTTCAATCAATAAGTATCCATTAATATCATTCAAATACTTTCTCACAGTATCAAATCATTTACAATGCTTTTCAAGCAATAAATATCCATTCAAACACATTTTCACAATTTAAAACAATAATATACAAATAGTCATAATTCATTTCAATTGAAAAATTCAAAAGAAATAGTTGTTGTGCACAAACCTCTGATGACTGTCTCCTGGTCTGGACTCAGTGTTTCCTTCCCTTTCCCTAAGTCTTTAGTAACTGAGAAACACAATTTGAAGTGTTTCAGTACTAAATTAAATTGTCTCTAACGATAATGTTCGATAAACAATTCACTGAATACCTTTATTTGCTTAATCAACCCATATATCGACCCTCGATGTTTTCTAGGTAAATTAGGTCTTAACGTTATTAATATGTCATATTCGATAGTATTTTACGGTTGGTATGTTTTACCAAACTCATTTCCTTGTTTAGTGCATTTTAATGCAACTTGCTGGATTCCGGGATACTTGTTTGACCTAGCCGGATGACCTAGTTCCCTCGGTTTTCGGGTTTCGGTCAAAACTACAAACTTGTAGATCTATGTCTTATGGAATGCGGGGCAAAATTTAAGGTCATTCTGAGTTAAGTAGACCAAGTTATGGTCATTATACTATTACTGGTCAAATGGCATCAAATTAGGTCAATTTTAGGTCAATTTGGTCAACTTTGGTTCGGCCAGTTTTTGGACCCGAATTTGTGCAAGCTGTTTGACTTGCTTATGGTCATTTCTGGGCTTTGGTGTCTTCATAAGACTTGTAGGTATGCGTCTTAATATTCATGGTTAAAATTTCAGGTCAATTGGACCTGTTTTGAGTGAGTTATGGCCTAAACACTAACTGCTGCCCAATTGGTCAGTTTTCAGGTTTCACTTGCACCTAATCCGAATTGGTCATTTTTCATGTCACCTTGCAAGTAGAATTTTGGTATGCTTTCTTAATGAAAGTTGGCACATTTTGTGCCTAATTTCACCTCCAATTGGTCTCATACCAATTGAGGTTACACATTTAAAGTTATAAGCTAAAATGCATACTGCCCTTAATTACCTTGCTTAAACATACATCAATGACACATTTAACTTACTCTAAGTTCACTTCCCTTACCAATTCTGTTTTGGTACATTACCAAAACCACATACCTCTTCACTTTAAAGTCACTTTGGGCAGATTACAAACATCCTTAACACACCAAATAAAATTCTAATTCACAAAGTCCAATTACAATCACATATACACATAAACATTTCTCATTATTTCATACACTTTACACAACTAATATATATACATATCCATCAATCCTCAATGTCATCATTCTGCCAATATCTTCATGAACTCATACATTTATCAAAGAATTCCAAGGCTGCCGAAAAGCTTCACCATGCCAAAGTGTCCACAATTCATCAATTTCCATTCCAAGTGCATAATCACCATTTACATGTGGAATTAACTACTAGGACATCAATTCACCCTATTCAACATGAATTCCCATCAAACATATGTAAAATAAATCATCAAATATACAACTCCATGGCTGCCCAAAAATGGATATATCAAGAACTCCTCAAAACTTAAAATTTTCTTCACAAATCAAACACGCATAACAAGTATACAAAGTTTAACAAAGTAATGTTCAAAGATACAAACTTACCTTTGGTTGGGACTTGTTAAACCTTCACTAAACTTCCCTTTCTTGCTGCCTATCAACTATCCAAGTGGTGTAGAACAATTTATGTGAAGGAAGCTAGTGGAAAATGGCTTGGATCATAGGTGGACTTGAGCTTGATGGTGGACAGCCATGGAGTTTTCCATAGAAGGAAGGATGCGGCCAAGAAGAAAATGAAATGAGAAAGAAGAAGGTAAGGGTTCTACAGCTGTCCCACTTCAGTTTTTAAGTGGCCAAATGAAGTTTTAGTGGAGCACTAACTAACTTAATATAATTATTTATTTAAAGTTTCAAAAATTTGCAATTTGGCCATCACACTTTCATTAATCATATTAGGTACCACTCTTTTAATTTTTCATTTTATTTTCTAAGTGTAATATTATTTATTTTTAATGGACATTTAGGTCAAAAGACAATTCGGGATGTCAAATGACCATAATGCCTGCTCGGTTGCATTCGATTTTTCAGAATAATCGGTTTTGTCTGTTTTTCGATTTCTCACTTTTCTTTGTACTAATTATTTAATTTTTCTTTGATATTTCTAATGATATGTATACTTCAATAAGGGTCTATTTAAGTCCTAAAAATATTTTCCATGGTTCCCCGCACTCCAAGGCTAGTCAACGGTCCACGCCGTGACTTCCCAGTGCGATCACCCATCGCTAGGGTTCCCGGCTCGCTTAACTTGGTTACATTTCTTTGCTATTATTTTTCCTTTGTTTTTATTGTATTTTCTTTTCTTGTATTTCATTATTTTATGTCTCCTCACTCATATCGAAGTGTAGTTCTAGGCATCCTAGCTGTCCGGACCGCACTGGTCACCGGAACAGCAGAACGCACTACCAAACTTAGGGGTGTTACACAAGTAAAGGCAGAACATCAAGTTCCAGCTGGTTTGTTACATCCTTTGTCAGTACCAGAGTGGAAATGGGAACGAATAACTATGGATTTTGTTACAGGACTTCCAAGGACACAGAGTAGTCATGATGCAATATGGGTTATAGTTGACAGATTGACTAAGTCTGCTCACTTTTTGCCAGTTCGGATGGACTATAGCCTGGAAAGATTGGCCAAATTGTACATATATGAGATTGTAAAATTGCATGGAGTGCCAGTATCAATTGTATCTGATAGAGATCCTAGGTTCACTTCTAGATTCTGGGGTAGTCTTCAGAGAGCCCTAGGAACTAGATTGAACTTCAAAGACAAAGATTCCACCCACGCATGATGGCCACCAAAGGGTTATTCAGATATTGGAGGATATGCTACGGGCTTGTGTGATTGAATTTGAAGGTAGTTGGGATACACACTTGCCTTTGATTGAGTTTGCTTATAACAACAGCTACCAATCAAGCATTGGGATGCCTCCATATGAAGCTTTGTATGGCAGAAAGTGCAGAACTCCCTTATGTTGGGATGAAGTAGGTGAAAGGAAGATGATTGGGCCAGAAATTGTTCAGCAGACAGAGGAAAAGATTAGATTGATCAGAGATAGACTCAAGGCTGCATCAGACCGTCAGAAGTCCTATGTTGATCTGAACAGAAGAGATATTGAGTATGCAGTGGGTGAGAAAGTATTCCTCAAAGTTTCTCCTTGGAAGAGGATTGTGAGATTTGGTAGAAAGGGGAAACTAAGTCCTTGTTTCATCGGACCATATGAGATTCTGGAAAGAGTGGGTCCTTTGGCATATCGGTTGGCATTACCTGCAGAGCTAGCAAGGATACACAGTGTCTTCCATGTGTCCATGTTAAGGAGGTACAGATCTGACCCATCTCATGTACTATCAGTTGAAGAGATTGAGGTAAATCCAGACCTCTCATATGAGGAAGAACCCATAAAAATTCTGGCTTATGAGGTGAAGCAGCTGAGGAACAAACAGATACACCTGGTTAAAGTACTGTGGAACCATCATTCAGGCCAGGAAGCTACTTGGGAACGTGAAGAGGATATGAGGTGACAGCACCCACAACTGTTCAGAGACTAATGTCAAGTAAAATTTTGAGACGAAATTTATTTTAAGGGGGGGAGAATTGTAACACCCCTATGTTCGGTAGAGTGTTCTACTGTTCCGGTGACCAGTATTATCCGGACAGCTAGGATGCCTAGAACTACACTTCGATATAAATGAGGAGACATAAAATAATGAAATACAATAGAAGAAAATACAAGAAAAACAAAGGAAAAATAATAGCAAAGAAATGTAACCAAGTTAAGCGAGCCGAGAACCCTAGCGATGGGTGATCATTGCAGGAAGTCACGGCGTGGACCGTTGACTAATACTCGGATCATGGAACCCGACAAAATATTTTTAGGACTTAAATAGACCCTTATTGAAGTATAAATATCATTAGAAATATCAAAGAAACATTAAATATTAATACAAAGAAAAGTGAGAAATCGAAAAACAAACAAAACCCGGTGTTACCGAAAAATCGGGAATGCAACCCGAACAGGGGCATTATGGTCATTTGACATCCCGAATTGTCTTTTAACCTAAATTTCCATTAAAAATAAATAATATTACACTTGGAAAATATAATAAAAAATTAAATTGGTGGTACCTAAAGTAAATAGCAAAAATTAAGGGTTTAATGTGGAATAAATGGGAGTTAAACTTATTATATGATTTAAATTTTGTGAGTGGACCACTAGGGATTTAATTAAACACTAAATGGCAGGTGTAAGTCCATAATACAAGCTGAAATCTTCATCTTCTCCATTTCCCTCAACCTTGCCGAAATGGAGAGCTAGGGAAACCTCCATTACCGTTTTGCTCCAAGCTTCCTCCACTCCTTCATTTCACCTCCAATCACCTAAGTGGCTTCATTAAGTTTTATCCCCACATCACAAGGAAGAGTTTGATACTAAAATCAAGAAGTTTAGTCAAGGTTTAGCAAGTCCCAACCATAGGTAAGTTTGTATTTTTGAACATTGCTTTGTTAAACTTTGTATACTTGTTATGGGTGTTTGATTTGTGAAGAAAATTTTCAAGTTTGAGGAGTTATTGATATATCCAGTTTGGACAGCCATGGAGTTGTATGTTTAATGAAATATTCATACATATATTTGATGAGAATTTATGATGAATAGGGTGATTTAATGTCCTAGTAGTGAATTCCATATATATGTGGTCATTGTGCAATTGGGATTGAAGTTGACAAAAAATTGGGACACTTTGGCAATGTGAGCATTTCGGCAGCTTTGGGACCCCTTGATGAATGTTTGAATTCATGAAGATATTGTGTAAATTTATGACATTGAGGATTGATGAACATGTATGTAAATTGGTTGTGTAAAGTGTATGTAAGAATTAGAAATGTTCATGTGTATGTATTGTTTTATTTGGACTTTGTGAATTAGAGCTTTGTTTGGTATATTGAGGATGTTTGTATTCTGCCCAAAATGATTTTAAAGTGAAGTGGTATATGGTTTTGGTAATGTACCAAAACAGAATGGGGTTGAGAGGTAAATTTGTAGCAAGGTAAATGTGTAATGAAATGATGTTTAAGCAATGTAATTAAGGGCAGTGTGCATTTTAACCTATAAAACTAAATGTGTAACTCCAATTGGTATGAGACCAATTGGAGGTGAAAATAGGCACAAAATGTGCCAACTTTCATGAAGGAAACATACCAAAATTCTGCTTGCAAGGTAGCATGAAAAATGACCAATTCGGATTAAGTGCAAGTGAAACCTGAAAATTGACCAATTGGACAGCAGTTAGTGTTTAGCCCATAACTCACTCAAAACAGGTCCAATTGACGTGAAATTTTAACCATGAATAGTTAAGACACATATCTACAAGTACTATGAAGACACCAAAGCCCAGAAATGACCATAAGCAAGTCAAAAAGCTTGCACAAGTTCGGGTCCAAAAACTGGCCGAACCAAAGTTGACCAAATTTGACCTAAAATGACCTAATTTGATGCCATTTGACCAGCAACAGTAAAATGACCATAACTTGGTCTACATAACTCAGAATGACCTAAAATTTTGCCCCGCGTTCCATAAGACATAGATGTATAAGTTTGTAGTTTTGACCGAAACCCGATAATCGAGGGAACTAGGTCGTCCGGCTAGGTCAAACTAGTATCCCGGAATCCAGCAAGTTGCAATAAAATGCACTAAACAAGGAAATGAAATTGGTAACATGTACCAACCCTAAAAGACTATCGAATGTGACATATTAATGACACTAAAACCTAATTTACCTAGAACGCATCGAGGGTCGATATATTAGGTGATTAAGCAAATAATAGCTTTCAGTGAATTACTTATCGAACATTATCGTTAGAGACAATTTAATTTAGTACTGAAACACTTCAAATTGTGTTTCTCAGTTACCAAAGACTTAGGAAAAGGGAAGGAAACACTAAGTCCAGACCAAGAGATAGTTATCAGAGGTTTGTGCACAACAACTATTTCTTTTGAATTTTTCAATTGAAATGAATTATGACTATTTGTACATTATTGTTTTAAATTGTGGAAATGTGTTTGAATGGATATTTATTACTTGAAAAGCATTGTAAACGATTTGAAACTGTGAGAAATTGTTTGAATGATATTGATGGATACTTATTGATTGAAAAGCATTGGAAATGGTTTGAAACCATAGCTATCATGTATATTGATTGTATTCCTCGCTAGCTTGTCTAGTGGAACGAATTGAATTCCCTCTCTGGCTGAAGTGTTAAGGTGTGTGCCTGTTGAGGACGAATTGGATGAGTACTCATATTTTGCTAGCTAGCTATGTTATTCCTCATTAGTCATCGACTTTTGGGACGAATTGAATACCTCATTAGCCATCGGCTTTTGGGACGAATTGAACTTTGGAACATGATTAAGCTGTGTGTGATTTATTGATTTGTATTGTGAGATTGTGAAATGAATTTAAACTCATATTGACATATACTGTCTTGTGAATTCAACCATGATCTGACTTATTGAAATTTATTGTGATATTGAGAAATGGAGTTTAAATTCTTGTTGACAATTACTGTCTTGAAATTAACTATGGTTTTAAGTATCCACTAATTAAATGATTTATGAATTGTGATTTAAAGTTGTATTTGGTTAATGTTGTGCACCACTGAGACATTGTCTCAGCGATAGCTTTTATTCTTTATCGCAGTAGACAGATAGAGGCGTGCAGACTAGGTCGCTAGTACGCCCAATGAGATTACCGGGTATAACGAGTATACCACATTTTGCATTTTGTACTGTAATGTATGACCACTGTATGTACATATTGTTTTTGGTTTTGAGCAGTTGTAAATTCAAATTGTACATTGAAGTTATAAAATAATTATGAGTTTATTTTGGCTTGTAAAAAAAAAAATTGTATTATATTTCTTGTATCTCAGTCTTTGAAAAATCACTGTGGAATTGAGTTGAGAAAAATGTTGTGTTGAGAATTATGTTGGAGTTGAGATTTGGAAATATATTGAAGTGCTTTTTACAGGTTTTTGAAGAACTGTTTTATCCAAAATACAGATGGCACTTTGCCAAAATTTTTACAGAAATTCCAAATAATTCAAATGTGTTAGTTCTATCACTTTAGTTCAAAAAGGTTTTTAACACCTGTAAGTAGTGCTCACCATTGTAAAAGAAGTAAGAAAAGTCTTTAAAATCCCTTGTAGTGTATTTAATGGGTTATCAGTAGACGGAGTTGGTAATTCATTAGGTATACTACGGGATTATGTTATGCCTTACAGAGGGGTAGGGTGTGACAGGTGAAAGTGCTGTGGAACCACCATTCAGGCTAGGAGGCTACTTGGGAACGCGAGGAGGACATGAGGAGGCAGTACCCACGGCTATTCAGAGACTAACATCATGTAAAAGTTTAAGATGAAATTTATTTTAAGGGAAGGAGAATTGTAACACCCCTATGTTCAGTAGTTCCGTACATTCCACTGTTCCGGTAACCAGTGTCTGCCCGGACAGTTGGGATGTGTAAAACCATATTTATGTCACCTAAAAAAGCCATGAATGAAAATTAACAACAACTACATGAAGGTAAAATGGAAATGAAGAAAACAAAGCATAATGGGTTAAATGAGCCGAGGCCACAGCGTTGATGACCGAATCGGGAAGTGACTGTGAGCTCAGTCGCTGCCCTGATTTTGTGTGGGACTCTATGGCATCCCAGGCCTAAGGATTATTATAAAGCTAATGGTAATGTGAAAACCACAGAAAAGAATAGAGAACTAGCTCAAATAATTGAACCAGAGTTTCGGAAGCAATTTAATACTATTGGAAAAACGGATCAGACCGATAAAGGGCAAAATGGTCAATTCACCCTTAGAGGTGACTTTTGGCCTAAATGCCCATTAAAATGTAGAAAATTAAAATTATGAAAAATAGATTTGAATTGAAAAGGTGAATGGAAGAAAAGAAAAGAAATTCAAAAATAAAAGCTTTATGACACATGATGCAAGCATGACCAAATAAATATTATAATTTTTAATTTATGGAATTATGGATAATTGTTAACATTAAAAGACAAATTAAAAAAATATATATATATTTTCACTTTCTTCTTCTTTTAGCCGTCCAACACTCTCTCTCCTCTCTCTCATTTTCTCTCAAATTCCACCATTGATGAGATAGGAGAGCTTGAAATTTCTTGATTATATTCCACAAATTCCCTAAATTCTAACAAAAAATCTCATCCTTAGACCTAGATAAACTAATTGGGAGCAAAAAGGAAGAGGAAAATTGAAAAATTGAAGCATACTCCAACATTGTAACTCCTTACCTTATGGAGGACATTTTAGCATAACAAAGACTGTAGCTAAGATCATGAAAATAGGTTTTTATTTGCCATCCTTGTAACATCCTCACTTTCGTAGTCCATACGTCCTACTGTTCCGACTGCTAATGTCTGTCCCGAAAAGTCGAAATGTCTGGAACTACACTATAATGACAGTGAAGAAGTATAAAATAATGAAATATGTGATAAGAAAAATTAAGGAAAAACAAAAGAGATAAAATGTGACTAAGTTAAACGAGCCGAACCCATAGCGATGGGTGACTGCACCGAAAAGTTATAGCGAAGACCGTTGACTAGCCTTGGACCACGGGAAACTCGAGAAAATATTTTCCGGACATAATTAAAGGTCTACTGAGATGTAATTGATATTGGAAATGTCAAAGAAAAATTTGTAAGTCAGTATAAATGGAAAACGAAAATTAAAGAAATCGGCGGTACAAGGAGTAAATCCGTAATACTGAAAAATCTGAAATACAACCCGAAGAGGGGCATTTTGGTCAATTGACACCTAGAGTTGACTTTTGACCTCAATGTCTATTAAAAATAAATGGTATTACACTTTGAAAATGTCATGAAAAATTAAATTGTAGTACATTATATAAATAGTGGAAGAAATGAGGCAAATGTGCAAATAATGAAACATGAATTAATTAAACATTAAATTATTCCTAAGTGCTCCACTAACTCTCATCTTGGGCCACCTATATAAGTAATTGGGACAAATTTTTCTACTAAACCATTTCATTTTCTTCAATTCCACTTCCATGGCCGAATATGGGTCTCCATATTTCCTCCATGAGAATTCATCATGCAAGCTTCAATCCTCCTCCATTTTCAACTTAAAACTCAAGGTTCCCTTCATCAAACTTTGTCTTCACACCATGGGAAAGCTTTGGGCAGCAAGAAAAAGAAGAAATTTCAAGGTTTAGCAAGCTCTAAACAAAGGTTAGCACTTAATCTTTCCATTTTCCTTCAATAATCCTTGTGTTGAGCTTTGGGTAAGTTGAATTGCTAAGAAAAATTGAAGAAATGATGAGTATTGGTGAACCTTAGTTTTGGCAGCCATGAAAATGCATGGTTATTCACTTATTCTTATTTGTATTTGATGGGAATTAAGGTTGATTAACTCAAATAGAAGTTGTAGCAAGTTAATATCCAAGGATATGCATGTTAGTGCTTGAATTAAGGGTTTAAAAATGGGACTTTGATGCTTTAGTAAACTGCCATGTTTAGCAGCCTTGAATCACATGAATTTGTGTGTGAGTTAATGAAATTTATTGATGAGGTATGATGGTGTTGAATTGTGGGCAGCATGTGTAGTTGCCATGGAAGTATATGTGTAATATTGGTATTGAGGTATGTTGGATTTTTGGTGGAAGTAAATGTTGAACTTGAATGGTGCATTGTGTGCATTGAGCACTTGAGTGTTCTGCCCAAAATGCTTGCTAGAAATTGTGTACAATATATATAGAAGTGCCATGATTAAATGTTGAAGTATTGGGAGGAGGAGGATTGTCAAAATTAGAAGTGTGATGTTCAAATGCAGGTTGTGTATGTTGGCAATACATAAAGTAGGTCATAAGTGCAAAACTGTGAACCTAATTGGTATGAGGCCAATGGGGGGTGAAACTAGACACCAAATAGGCCAACTTTCATGTAGAAATGTTGCCAAAATTTTGCCTAGAAACTGACCTTAAAAATGACCAAATCCGGAATGGCAACCTCGCAGGCCCAGATTTTTGACTATATAAATAGAAATCATTAGGATGACCATAACTCACTCAAAACAGGTCCAATTGACCTGAAATTTTTACCATGGATAGCTTAGACATAGAGCTACAATTCTTATGAAGACATCAAAGCCCACAAATGGCCAGAACCAACTCAAATAGCTTGCACAAGTTCAGGTACCAAAACTGCTAGAGCTAAAAGTGACCTAAAATTGACCAAAATTTGCACTAAAGATGCAATCTATCTAGCTTTAGTAAATTGACCATATCTTGGTCTATACAACTCAGAATGACCCGAAATTTTGCCTATTGTGCAATAAGACATAGAGCTAAAATTCTTATGAGGACACCAAAACCCAGAAATGGCCAGAACCAAGTCAAATAGCTTGCACAAGTTCGGGTACCAAAACTACCAGAACTAAAAGTGACCTAAAATTGACCAAATTTTGTACTAAAGGTGTAATATGTCCAGCTTTAGTAAATTGACCATATCTTGGTCAATACAACTCAGAATGACCTGAAATTTTGCCCAGAGTGCAATAAGACATAGAGCTACAATTCTTATGAAGTCACCAAAGCCCAGAAATGGCAAGAACCAAGTCAAATAGCTTGCACAAATTCGGGTACCAAAACTGCCAGAACTAAAAGTGACCTAAAATTGACCAAATTTTGCACTAAAGGTGCAATCTGTCCAGCTTTAGTAAATTGGTCATATCTTGGTCTATACAACTCAGAATGACCTGAAATTTTGCCCAGAGTGCAATAAGACATAGAGCTACAATTCTTATGAAGACACCAAAGCTCAAAAATGGCCAGAACCAAGTCAAATAGCTTGCACAAGTTCGGGTACCAAAGCTACCAGAACTAAAAGTGACCTAAAATTGATCAAATTTTGCACTAAAGGTGCAATCTATCCAGCTTTAGTAAATTGACCATATCTTGGTCTATACAACTTAGAATGACTTGAAATTTTTCCCATAGTGCAATAAGACATAGAGCTACAATTCTTATGAAGACACCAAAGCCCAGAAATGACCAGAACTAAGTCCAATAGCTTGCACAAGTTTGGGTACCAAAATTGCCAGAACTAAAAGTGACCTAAAATTGACCAAATTTTGCACTAAAAGTGCAATCTGTCCAGCTTTAGTAAATTGACCATATCTTGGTCTATACAACTCAGAATGACATGAAATTTTGCCCAGAGTGAAATAAGACATAGAGCTACAATTTTGCTTCTTTGACCAAAAGCTAAAAACCAAGAGAAATAGGACTTTAAGCTAGACTAATCTAGCACACAAAAATTTAGAATTTGACATTTACATACAATGATGCTTGAAGCAATTTGGCAATGAATGCCAACTTGTAAAAATGGTAAATTGCACTATATTGACAGCCTATTGAATTACGAATTGTGACATGTTGATACTATAATCAACCTATGTATGATGCATGAAAAGGTCAATATTTTCATTGACCAGTGAATTATTTAATGACCAGTAAACCCTAAAAATAAATATTTAATCTTCTACTATGCCCTAATTTGCCTAGTTAACTAGTTTGGATAGGTTGTATGCCAATAGGATTCTTACAGCTGTTCTGTAAATGACTTTACGTCATGTTGTGTTTTATGGCTTATTATGCCATACTATGATTTTAATAGCCTATGGCTATACAAATTGTGTTATTATACTCGGCTTAATGCCTGATTGATTATATGGCTTTTTAGCCACACTACTTGCACACTGGGAGACACTTTGTGACTGATGGTGTGACGGCCCGAGATACTTGGTACCTTGTAACACCCCTATGTTCAGTAGTGCGTTCTACTATTCCAGTGACTAGTGTCTGTCCGGACAGCTAGAATGCCTATAACTACATTTAAATGTTAGTGAGGAGACATAAAATAATGAAATACAAGAAAAGAAAATACAAGAAAAACAAAGGAAAAATAATAGCAATGAAATGAAGCTAAGTTAAATGAGCCAGCACCGCAACGATGGGTGACCGCACGGGGAAGTTACGGCACAGGCAATAGCCGACCCCAGGATTGCAAGGAACCCTCAGAATTTAGATTCGAGACATAATTAAAGACTTATTGAAGTATAAATGTCATTAGAAATATCAAAGAAAAATTAATTAATTAGTACAAAGAAAAACGAGAAATCGAGAAAACGACAAAACTCGATGTTACCGAAAAATCGGGAATACAACCCGAATAGGGGCATTGTGGTCATTTGACACCTAGAGTTGACTTTTGACCTAAATGTCAATGAAAAATAAATGGTATTACATTTGGGAAAATCAAATGAAAAATGAAATTAAAGATAAAATGTAATTTAAGGGAATTTAAGGCCATAATTGCAATTAATGGAAACCTTAGTTATTATAATGTTTAATTAGGATAAGTGGAGCATTAAGTGGGATTATATAAACTATATAAAGACAGATTTTTCTACTAACACTTCATGAATCTTCTTCTTCCTCAAAATAACTTCATTTGGCTGAATGAAATTTCTTCCCAAAGTCCACCATTAACATCCACCTTTGAGCTCTCTCTCACCATGATCCAAGCTTCCATTTGTTAAAGTTCCTTCATTAAAGTTGGAGTACACATCTTGGGCAGCATTTTGGGAGCAAAAAGGGAGAGATTTGAAGAGTTTTGACAAGTTCCATTTGAGGTACATGTCCCATTTTTCTTTATTTCTTTATTAAAGTTTATGTTGGTGTTGTGGTGAGTTGATTTATAGAAGAAATTTGAAGAAATGGTTGAGTTATGGGACTGTCCATTTTTGGCAGCCATGAGAGTCAAAGATGTTGAGCTTTTCTTATACTAGATTGATGGGTAATGAAGTTAATTAGGCCAATTACATATAATGGTAATTTAATGTTATGTGTATGCTTGAATTAGGTATTTGAAGTGAGGTTGTGAATTGAATATGGAAATTTGAAACATATGTACAATTGGGCAGTTTTGATGTATGTAAGAGAGCTTTAATTTCATATATATTAATGTTGATTATGAGTTGATGGAATGTACATTAGTGGTTTTGATCAATGGATTAGGGTTTGAAGGTTTGTATAAGAGTTGGATATTGATTTCATTAAATTGAGTGTAATGGATGTTTACTTAAATAGAATAGCTGCTGGATGTTTAAGTGAATTGAGTATTGTTGGACATTTCATTTCATTAAACTGAGTTGTTGCTGGAAAAATTGACAAATTGAGTTGTGGTTGGACAATTGACCAAAATGAAATGTGAATGGTGTTCATTAGAAGTGCCAATTTTCAATGCAAAGTATGGTTAGTAAAAATAGTATACATTTTAGGTTATAAATGGAATTGTGTGACTCTAATTGGTATGAGACCAATTGGAGGTAAAACTAGGCACAAAAAGTGCCAACTTTCATGAAGGAAGCTTACCTAAATTCTGCCTAGAAGGTAACTTGAAAAATGACCAAATCCGGATTAGTTACTTAAAAGCCTGAAAATTGACCATTTGAGCAGCAATTAGTGTTTTGACCATAACTAACTCAAAACAAGTCCAAATGACCTGAAATTTTTACCATGAATATTTTAGACATAGATCGACAATTCTTATGAAGAAACCAAAGCCCAGAAATGGCTAGAACCAAGCCAAATAGCTTACACAAGTTCAGGTACCAAAACTGGCCGAACCAAAAGTGACCTAAAAATGACCTAAAGTTACCATTTTGGTGCATGCTGTCCAATATTGATAAATTGACCATAACTTGGTCTACACAACTCAGAATGACCTGAAATTTTTCCCTGCATGCAATAAAACAAAGACTTACAAGTTTGTAGTTTGGACCGAAACCCAAAAACTGAGGGAACTAGGTCATCCGGCTAGGTGAAATTAGTATACCGAAATCCGGCAAATTGCAATAAAATGCAATAAACTTGAAAATGAATTTGATAACATATACCAACACTAAAGGGCTATAAAATGTGACATATTGGTAACATTAGAATTGACTCACTTAGAGTGCATCAAAGGTCAACATTATAGGTTGACTAATGAAATGAATTGAAGGGAATAGTACCAAGAAAATTTAAATATTGGATTTTATTGTTAAAAACAAATTCATTGAGTACTGAAATACTTTAAATTGTGTGTTTCAGTTGAAAAGGATATTGAGAAGCATAAGGAACACTGAGTCAAGGCCAAGAGGCATATATCAGAGGTTTGTGCACAATAATTTTGATTTCTCATTTTCTACTTAAAAATTTAATTGAACATTATAGTTTTAAATTGTGTCTGTGCACAATACCTTTTATATTCACTGTTTTTACTATAAAATTTATTTGGAGAAATGAGTTATGAATAGTTTTTTATTATTTAGGCTTTGGGAATATTATTTGGAAAATATTGTGTTGCCTACTTTACAAATGGAAATTTTGAGATAAAATGTGATTTGTGATTTGTATGAAATATTGTGATTTGGAATTGTTTTGATTCACACTTGGCATGACAATGTTACTATGTTCCTCCTACATTTATGGGGTGAGTGTGATTATATTCCTCCCTCTTTGACTTGTCAGTCTGAGGTGAGTATGGATGAGTTCTCATTATCTAGCTAGCTTCCTCCCTCATTGATTTCGATTATTGGGGTGAGTGTGCCTTGTAGTGATGTACACACGGCATGTTCAGAAAATTTGTATCATGGCCTAAATTGAGTTATTGATTGGCAACACTGTGTTGTTAAGTTATTTGATCAAATTGTGCTATTGATTGGCAACACTGTGTTCTTAAGTTATTTGATCAAATTGTGTTATTGATTGGCAAAATTGTATTATTCAGTTATTTCATCAAATTGTGTTATTGATTGGCAAAACTGTGTTATTCAGTTATTTGATCAAATGGTGTTATTGATTGACAAAATCGTGTTATTCAATTGTTTGATCAAATTTGTGTTATATGAACTTTGTAAATTGTGAAATGGAATTGTGAATTATTTGATTTGTAAATTGTCAATAAAAGTTTTATATATCGCATTTCAAATTGTTATTGTGCACCACTGAGTAAATTTTACTCAGCGATAGCTTTTGATTGCTATCGCAGGTAGACAGATTGACAGGGCAGCAGACTAGGCTGCTTGTACTACATTTTGAGATTTCACCGGGTATATTGAGTATACCATATCTTGTATTTTATGCTGTAATGTATGTTCACTGTATGTATATATTGTTCTTGGTTTTGAGCAGTTGTAAATTAAAATTATACACTAAAGTTGTAAACTAAATTTATAAATTATTTTGGCTTGGAAATATTGTGATATATTTCTTTTATCTCAGCTTTTGAAACACTGGAAAATTATTGTGGATTTGAGTTGACAAATGTTGAGAAACTTATTGTGTTGGTTGGATATTGGAGTTTGGGGATTGAACAAAATATTGGAAGTGTTTTTTTACAGGTTTTTGAAGAACTGTTTTATTCAAAATACAGATGGCACTCTGCCAAAATTTTTACAAAAATTATTAATTCTTCAAATGTATTATCTGGTTTCACTTCAGTTAAAAAATTTTTTTTAACACCTGTAAATAGTGCTCACCACTGTAAAAAGAAGTAAGAAAAGGTTTAAAATCCCTTATAGTGTATTTAATGGGTTATCAATAGACAAAGTTGGTAATTCATTAGGTATACTACGGGATCATGTTATGCCTTACGGAGGGGTAGCGTGTGACATACCCAGTGCTAGTATATCCGTTTATCCAGTCTAGTCAGTGTATAGGCTACATGGGTAGTCAATTAAAACATTATTCAATTCAAGCAGCTAAGTTAAGTTAAGTATATTGAAATTTCAGTACAATTAAATTAAGTATTGAATGAATGAGTAAAAGAGATTAGCAAAAGAAACATAACCAGAACCGTAGAGACTTGAAATACAATACAGTTAGAATAATTTGTATACTGAGTAGTATTACTGAAAAGTTATAAACTAAGCACTTTCAAAGAGGAACAAACTAGTATATAAGATCGTTGATATTAGAAATACCATACCAAATTAAATTGATTCTTGAGTATTCGAATTATGATTTATTTCTTTCTTTATTTGTATATATTATTTCTTGTTATACTATTGCACCACTAAGCAGAAATGCTTAGCGCGATGGAATTGCTTCCTCGCGCAGGTACTGAAGGTAAAACCAGCAGACTATCGACTGAGATTTTTGGAGTCCAAATCTACAGAAGTGTTAGAAGAGTTCAAAGTTGTCACCTCCTCAGCAATGCATGTAGATAGGGCTCATTTTATACATGTTATGTATATTGTTCATTCTAGCACATTGTAAATTATTTATATATCCTGTACAAAATAAATTCATGTAATTAACCTGTGAATTATGGAAGCTACTGAAGGTAAGTATTTTAATATGTGAATTGAATTTGAGTTGTAATGAGATTGTACTTATGAATATTGAGATGTTGATAATCTGATGAGATTTCTGACAAATCTGGATACGGTATTGAGATACATTATGTTTGAAAATTTTTGAACTATTGAGTTTGAGTTGTTGAGTATATTGAGAACTATTTTTAGCAGGTTCAGAAGGACTATTAGACCAAATTACAGCTGGCACTCTACCGGATTTTTGTTTAAATTTTTGAACTTTTTAAAATGATTAGTTTTTGAATAGAAAACAAAAATAGCCTAAACTTGAAATAAAGTTTTTGAACAAGTATATTAAGAACTGTAATGAAATCAGATAAGATCAGGTACTCCGGCACTCTGTGTGGCACGCCTTGCTCGGCTACACTATAGACGGGTAAGGAGTATTACATTTAGTGGTATCAGAGCACGGTTTAGGCGTTCCTAGGCACAGATAAGTAAAAAAAACTAGTGTGCATACATGCATTGCATTCATAAGAGTTGAGGTGACACTAATGCAGATCTGTTTACTTTTGATTATTCAAAGTTAAGATATGGACTCAAAGTCGCAGAGGGCATTAAAAAGAGAAGTAGAAAACCTAGTTCATGAGGTTATAACGTAGTGACTATGTAATGTTCTCGATGCTTGTATTGTAAGCTGTAGATTACAGTACCGACATGGGATTATTGTATAGAGCTACGTGCTTCCTCGTGGTACGATAAAATAAGTATTTGTAAGTAATCTATAAATTGATACAGTTACGCCCGAATAGAGTACTATTACGGGAAATAAATGTGAAAATTCTAGTCAGAAATTTAAAACTTCAGAACTAGCCTATTGAAAGACTACACTTGTAAGGTAGCTAGAGTCAGTGACTCGGTTACATTAATGTGAACTACCTGTACCATAGTAATTACTATAAGCTTAGAGATATCAGTATGACTTATCATCCTCAGATGGATGAACAGTCCAAATGAGTAATTTAGGTAAATTCTGAAACTCATTGAGTTCCTGTAAACAATGAAATGAAATGATAATAATAACCTGTAGTATGTGATAAGCCCCTCGAGAATATACTAAGAACTTTTGTCATTGAATCCGAGGGGAGATGGGACAGATACCTCCCACTAACAGAATTTATAGACAATAATAAGTGTCAAGTTAGCGTACAAACGGCACCATATGAAACACTGTAAGGGAAAAAGTGCAGAACACCAGTATGTTGAATTTAGTTGGGTAAAGATATTTAGACATTGATATAGAGTCTTATAATTATTTTGATATTTTTGTTAGAAAAGAATGATTTAGGTATTTGAAAATATATTTAGAAGTTGTAGTGATATTCCCTCTGGAAGCAAGAATAGATACCTTCCATTGATGGAGTTTGTGTATAGTGATGTTTACTAAATAAGCAAGATGATATCAAGATATAAGTTTTGTATGAGGTAAATGCAGAAAACCTAGACAAAGGGTAATTTAACAGAGTTAGAATTGGTAAAAGAGACTGAAGGACCAGTAAGGATTCCAGTATGAGAAATCAGTGAACTAATGAATAATAGACTTTCATGAGTAGAAATAATAAAGGCAAAAGAAAACAATAATGGGAAAGTGAATAAAATTTTGAGATAACGATAAGCTCAGTTGTTTGAATCCGAAGAATTTCAAGGATGAAATTCCTTTTTAGAGGGGAAGAGTTGTAACATCCTCAATTTCTTAGTCCGTACGTCCTACTGTTCCTACTGTTCCGATGGCTAATGTCTGCCCGGAAAGTTGGAATGTCTGAAACTACACTGTAATGACAGTAAGGAAGTATAAAATAATGAAATATGTGATAAGAAAAATTAAGGAAAAATAAAAGAGATAAAATGTGACTAAGTTAAACGAGCCGAACCCATAACGATGGGTGACCGCACCGGGAAGTTACGGCGAAGACCGTTGACTAGCCCTGGACCGTGGAAAACTCGGGAAAATATTTTCGGGACATAATTAAAGGTCTACTGAGGTGTAATTGATATTGGAAATATCAAAGAAAAATTAGTAAGTCAGTATAAGCAGAAAACGAAAATTAAAGAAATCGGTGGTACAAGGAGTAAATCGGTAATACTGAAAAATCCAAAATACAACCCGAAGAGGGGCATTATGGTCAATTGACACCTAGAGTTGACTTTTGACCTCAATGTCTATTAAAAATAAATGGTATTACACTTTGAAAATGTCATGAAAAATTAAATTGTGGTACATTATATAAATAGTGGAAGAAATGAGGCAAAATATGCAAATAATGAAACTTTAATTAAGTAAACGTTAAATTATTCCTAAGTGCTCCACTAACTCTCATCTTGGGCCACCTATATAAGTAAGTGGGATAGATTATTCCACTAAACCATTTTATTTTCTTCAATTCCACTTCCATGGCTGAATATGGGTCTCCATTTTTCCTCCATGAGAATTCATCATGCAAGCTTCAATCCTCCCCCATTTTCAACTTAAAACTCAAGGTTCCCTTCATCAAACTTTGTCTTCACACCATGGGAAAGCTTTGGGCAGCAAGAAAAAGAAGAAATTTCAAGGTTTAGCAAGCTCTAAACAAAGGTTAGTGCTTAATCTTTCCATTTTCCTTCAATAATCCTTATGTTGAGCTTTGGGTAAGTTGAATTGCTAAGAAAAATTGAAGAAATGATGAGTCTTGGTGAACCTTAGTTTTGGCAGCCATGAAAATGCATGGTTAGTGACTTATTCTTATATGTATTTGATGGGAATTAAGGTTGATTAACTCAAATAGAAGTTGTAGTAAGTTAATATCCAAGGATGTGCATGTTAGTGCTTGAATTAAGGGTTTAAAAATGGGACTTTGATGCTTTAGTAAACTACCATGTTGAGCAGCCTTGAATCTCATGAATTTGTGTGTGAGTTAATGAAATTTATTGATGAGATATGATGGTGTTGAATTGTGGGCAGTATGTGTAGTTGCCATGGAAGTATATGTGTAATATTGGTATTGAGGTAAGTTGGATTTTTGGTGGAAGTAAATGTTGAACTTGAATGGTGTATTGTGTGCAGTGAGCACTTGAGTGTTCTAACCAAAATGCTTACTGGAAATTGTGTACAATATATATAGAAGTGCCATGATTAAATGTTGAAGTATTGGGAGGAGAAGGATTGTCAAAATTGGAAGTGTGATGTTCAAATGCAGGTTGTGTATGTTGGCAACACATAAAGTAGGTCATAAGTGCAAAACTGTGAACCCAATTGGTATGAGGCCAATGGGGGGTGAAACTAGACACCAAATAGCCAACTTTCATGTAGAAATATTGCTAAAATTTTGCCTAGAAACTGACCTTAAAAATGACAAAATCTGGAATGGTAACCTTGCAAGCCCAGATTTTTGACCATATGAACAGTAATCATTAGGATGACCATAACTCACTCAAAATAGATCTAATTGACCTGAAACTTTTACCATGGATAGTTTAGACATAGAGCTACAATTATTATGAAGACACCAAACCCCAGAAATGGCCAGAACCAAGTCAAATAGCTTGCACAAGTTCGGGTACCAAAATTGCCAGAACTAAAAGTGACCTAAAATTGACCAAATTTTGCACTAAAGGTGCAATCTGTCCAGCTTTAGTAAATTGACCATATTTTAGTCTATACAACTCATAATGACCTCAAATTTTGCCTAGAGTGTAATAAGACATAGAGCTACAATTCTTATGAAGACACCAAAGCCCAGAAATGGCCACAACCAAGTCAAATAGCTTGCACAAGTTCGGGTACCAAAACTGCTAGAACTAAAAGTGACCTAAAATTGACCAAATTTTGCACTAAATATGCAACCTGTCCAGCTTTAGTAAATTGACCATATCTTGGTCTATACAACTCAGAATGACCTGAAATTTTGCCCAGAGTGCAATAAGACATAGAGCTACAATTCTTATGAAGATACCAAAGCCCAGAAATGGCTAGAACAAAGTCAAATAGCTTGCACAAGTTTGGGTACCAAAATTGCCAGAGCTAAAAGTGACCTAAAATTGACCAAATTTTGCACTAAATATGTAATCTGTCCAGCTTTAGTAAATTAACCATATCTTGGTCTATACAACTCAGAATGACCTGAAATTTTGCCTTGAGTGCAATATGACATAGAGCTACAATTCTTATGAAGACACCAAAGCCCAGAAATGGCCAGAACCAAGTCAAATAGCTTGCACAAGTTCGGGTACCAAAACTGCCAGAACTAAAAGTGACCTAAAATTGATCAAATTTTGCACTAAAGATGCAATCTGTCCAGATTTAGTAAATTGACCATATCTTGGTCTACACAACTCAGAATGACCTGAAATTTTGCCTAGAGTGCAATAAGACATAGACCTACAATTCTTATGAAGACACCAAAGCCCAGAAATGACCAGAACCAAGTCAAATAGCTTGCCCTAATTTGGGTACCAAAATTGCCAGAACTAAAAGTGACCTAAAATTGACCAAATTTTGCACTAAGGTGCAATCTATCCAGCTTTAGTAAATTGACCATATCTTAGTCTATAGAACTCAGAATGACCTAAAATTTTGCCTAGAGTGCAATAAGACATAGAGCTATAATTTTACTTCTTTGACCAGAAGCTAAAAACCAAGAGAAATAGGACTTTAAGCTAGACCAATCTAGCACACAAAAATTGAGAATTTGACATTTACATACAATGATTCTTGAAGCAATTTGGTAATGAATGCTAACTTATAAAAATGGTAAATTACACTATATTGGCAGCATATTGAATTATGAATTGTGACATATTGATACTAGAATCAACTTATGCATGATGTATGAAAAGGTCAACATTTTCATTGACCAGTGAATTGTTTAATGACCAGTAAACCCTGAAAATAAATATTTAATCTTGTACTATGCCCTAATTTGCCTAGTTGACTAGTTTTGATAGGTTGGCATGCCAATAGGATTCTGACAGCTGTTCTGTAAATGACTTTACGTCATATTGTGTTTTATGGCTTATTATGCCATACTATGATTTTAGTAGCCTATGGCTATGCAGATTGTGTTATTATACTCGGCTTAATGCCTGATTGATTATATGGCTTTCTAGCCACACTATTTGCACACCGGAAGACACTTTGTGATCGATGGTGTGACGGTTCGCGGTACTTGATACCCAGTGCTAGTATATCCGTTTATCCAGTCTGGTCAGTGTATAGGCTACATGGGCAGTCAATTAAAACATTATTCAATTCAGGCAGCTAAGTTAAGTTATTTATATTGAAATTTCAGTATAATTAAATTAAGTATTGAATGAATGAGTAAAAGAGATTAGCAAAAGAAACATAAAAAAAAAAAATAAATTGCAGAACCGTAGAGACTTGAAATACAATATAGTTAGAATAATTTGTATACTGAGTAGTATTACTGAAAAGTTATAAACTAAGCACTTCCAAAGATGAACAAACTAGTATATAAGATCGTTGATATTAGAAATACTATACTAAATTAAATTGATTTCTGAGTATCCGAATTATGATTTATTTCTTTCTTTATTTGTATATATTATTTCTTGTTATACTATTGCACCACTAAGTAGAAATGCTTAGCGCAATGGAATTGCTTCCTCGCACAGGTACTGAAGGTAAAACCAGTAGACTGTCGACGGAGATTTTTGGAGTTCAAATCTGCAGAAGTGTTAGAAGAGTTCAAAATTGTCACCTCCTCAGCAATGCATGTAGATAGGGCTCATTTTATACATGTTATGTATATTGTTCATTCTAGCACATTGTAAATTATTTGTATATCCTGTACAAAATAAACTCATGTAATTAACCTGTGAATTATGGAAGCTACAGAAAGCAAGTGTTTTAATATGTGAGTTATAATGAGATTGTACTTGTGAATATTGAGATGTTGATAATCTGATGAGATTTCTGAGAAATCTGGATACGGTATTGAGATACATTATGTTTGAAAATTTTTGAAGGTATTGAGTTTTAGTTGTTGAGTATATTGAGAACTATTTTTGGCAGGTTCAAAAGAACTGTTAGACCAAATTACAGCCGGCACTCTGCCAGATTTTTGTTTAAATTTTTGAAATTTTTAAAATGATTAGTTTTTGAATAGAAAAAAAAATAGCCTAAACCTGAAATAAAGTTTTTGAACAAGTATATTAAGAACTGTAATGAAATCAGATAAGATCAGGTGCTCCGGCACTCCGTGTGGCACGCCTTGCTCGGCTACACTATAGACGGGTATGGGGTGTTACAATCCTTTTCAAAGATGTAAGAAACTTTGTGCTTACATGCGGTCAATGTTAAAGGATGATACACTTATATTGTATAGATATTTTTAGGCATAATTGTACTATATTTCATGGCATGTAGGTAGATAATAGCATGCATATTTGTTAGTTTCATTAGTTTTTGTTAATTTAGTTAATCTTCTCTAAATTTTACATTTTCTACATTTTTTAAGTGTTCAGAAGGAAATAAAGGCATATGAGTGAAGTAGAAAAGCTTGGGAGAAATTAAAAGCAAGGCAAGTTGCTGATACACTTTACACGGGTCATGTAATCACAGCCAAGGACCCGTGTAATCTTTTACCCGATAAGAATTAAAGGAGTCACCGAAAAGCCCCAGTACATGGGTCGTGTAAAGGACCTCGTATACCATCCAGGGACCCGTGTAACCTTCTGCTCGTCAAGGCTTCAAGTGGTAAAAGGAATGGAGACAGTACACGGGCCTTGTACCATGAACCATGTAAACCCAAGTGCCCTGTGTAACATTTTATCTTCCATTAAAAGAAAGGTTAAAATCACTCCAGAGACTTACATGCCCCAGGCCATGTAGTGACACATGGATCGTGTACTATGTGTCAGCTAGCTTCCTAATTTGACTCTAGGTCCTATTTTAGCATGCCATTCAGACTTCTACTGCCCTTGGGACTCTAAAACTTAACCCTAGGATATCTAATATAAAAATCAATAGGCAAAAAGCATGAAAAGGGGGGAGAAAAATAAAAAAAAAAGGGGGGGGGGGGAAGAAAATAAAAAGGAAAAAAAGAAAAGAGAAAAGGAAGATTTTTGAGAGAAGGCTTCCTGAAAACCTTAGTTCCCAAGCCGTCTTGAAGAGGGATTACATCAATGCCAAGGAAGAGATCTCTCAGGCAAAGTTCCACAAGTCCACAGCTCCAAAATCTTTCTCTCAGTTCTTTTGTTCTAATTCCTCATACTAGTTTTATGTTCTTTTACTTTCATTATATTATGTTTGTTAAACTCACCATGAGTGAGTAGTCCCTTTAATTCTGAAATTTGGAAAGTGATATTCTTAACTTCTGCTATGGATATACATTGACTTTTATTTAATGAAATTGAGTTTTGAGCTTTGATTCAATCTCTTGTGTTCTTAATGCATGCTATGTGTTGGTACCCACTTAGTTATGATTTAAGATATTAATTGAAGAATTGAAAGGTGAAGATTAGTATCGAAAAATCTGGATTTTGAACCTAGAAAATCTAACCTAAAGATAGGCTGATGACCTTTGTGAAATTCCATAATTAATCATAAATTTTAAGGGATTTTGATTTGGACTGATCACCACGAAAGTAGGGTTTGGACTAATTGAAATACACCTTAGATACCTTGAGAGAGGATCTAAGATACTTTAGGATTAATTTCCATCAAAGTGACAACACTCATTCCATTGATAAAGTAAGATTAAAACCATAACAGGGTTAAGGTGTGAAATCTTAATTTTGGAATTGTTTATCCAAATAGAATTCTCCTTAAGTTCTCAGATTTATTTTCTTTTGTTTTCAGTAGTTATTCAGCACTAGCTTAAATTTTATTACCCTATAACTTTTAAAAGTTTAAATAGTTAAAATTGTGGTGTAGTTTAGTACTTATGCCTATAATTCCTCGTGAGAATGATACTCTACTCATTACTTTGTTACTTGCTAGCGATCCATGCACTTATGGGGTTGTAAAGCCAGCAAATAAAATTTTGGCACCATTGCTAGGGAGTTTAGTAATATTAAACGATAGGTAATTTAACTGATTTAAATATTTATTTCTTTTGTTAGTTTAGATTGATTTATTTTTTTATTTCTTTTTCAGGTGCTAATTTTAGTATATGACCAAAACAACCAAACCTAAAGAAGAATTGCTTGAATTGGATCCTGAAATAGACAATACTCTAAGAACCATCAGGAGAGAAAGGAGAAACTAGGAGCCGAAATCTGAACCTAAAATTCTTAAAGCTTTAGTCATGGAAAATAACAAAAATAATAGACCAAGATTCCTGCGGGACTATGGAGCCCCTACTATCCAAGTATTCTAATCCAGCATTACTAGGCCTACAGTCGAGGCCAACAATTTTGAACTCAAACCAGCATGGCTCTAAATGATTTAGCAAACCCAATTTAGAGGCATACCTATAAAAGATCCACATTATCACCTACAATGCTTTCTCACTTTGTGCTACACTTTTAAAATGAATGGGGTTTCTGATCAAGTTATTAGACTTCGGACATTCCCATTCTCACTTAGAAATAAGGCGAGGAAGTGGCTACTTTCTCAACCAGCTAGAACATTCACCACCTAGGAAGATCTTTCATAAGTCTTCCTAGCAAGGTACTTCCCACCAATAAAAACTATAAAATTAGGGCTAGAATTGAACACTTTCAGATAAAGGGAAGAAGAGTCACTCTATGACGCATGGGAGAGATACAAAGACCTTCAAAGGGAATGCCCACACCATGGCATAGAAGATTAGCTCCTTGTCCAAAATTTCTATAATGGATTATTACCATCCATAAGAAGTTCAGTTGATTCAGCAACAGGAGGAGACCTTATGGAGAAAATAGTTATTGAAGCTTTGGAACTACTGGAAAGGGTTGCATATCATAATTTTGAATGGTCAAATGAGAGGGGAGATGTAAGGAGGATAGCAGGGATCCTATAATTGGATGCCCTCAGCATGATTAATGCCTAGTTTGACCAGCTCACAAAAAGACTCGACAGGATGTCGACCAATGTAGTTGGATTAAGCAATCAACACTACGAAAGCTGTGGGGGAGGTCATGTAACTTCAAAATGCAGTCTTTACAATGAGCCTTCCATAGAGCCGCTGAACTATGTGAACAATGGAGGGAACTTCAACCAGAGACAGGTTAATAACCCTTATTCTAACACTTATAACCCTGGAAGGAGAAACTACCCCAATTTCCCATGGTCTAACTTGCAGAATTTGCAAAATTAGCCCATAAATAAATAGTAAGGATATAAGCCACCACCACTATGTTTCCAAAATAGAGGTCAAAATTTAATGCAGCAGCCGCCACCACCACCTCCTCAACCTCAATAACTAGAATCCAAGTTGACAATTGAATCCATGATGGAGGGCCTTTTGGCAGCACAATAATAGTAGGCTGAGATTATCAAACAATTAGCCTCCATATTGGATCAATTCGCCACCCATAATAAAATGCTTGAAAACCAGATTGCCCAGCAAACTGGTCCTTCAAGTAAACAAATTGGAAAATTACCTAGTCAATAGGAGATAAACCCCAAGGAGCATTACAAGGCAATTACATTGAGGAGTGAGAGGACATTGCAGGAACAAAGACTAGAAGAAAAACAAAAGCAAAAGGGAGAAACTTCTAAAAATTCTGATAGCCAAGAAGAGGAGGAAGAGAAGTAAGCTGAAGAAGTTAAGAAAGAGGAGGAAAGAAAGAAAAAGAAATTACCCAAACCTTGCCAACCCCCTCTACCTTTTCCTCAAAGGTTCCAGAAAGGCAAATTGGATAAGCAGTTTAGAAAATTTTGAGAAGTTTTATAGAAACTTCAACATTCGTTTTACAGAAGCACTATCTCAAATGTTATCCTAAGGCCTAATCAGACTAAAAAATCTAAAACTTTTCGACCTTTTGTATTTTAATTTAATGGTTCCAATTTTAGTCCAAATGACCAAACCTTTAATGATCGAAGAAATTGTATCCAAAATTAAAATTGAATTTGGGGAAAGTTGCATTGCTTTCTTCTGAATCGTGAGATCAAATTCCAAGCACAAGCACTAGGACAGGAAAGCATTATAAAGAATTAATGGAATCGGTGGATCTCCATGTTAAGGCATGATTATTTTAACTGCCCATGGGCTCTCATTTCTTTCTTGGTTGCTATCGTGCTACTTATTCTCACCTGGGCTCAAACTATATATTTAGTTCTTTCTTATTATAAATAAATGCCATGTTTTTGCTTCATGCGGTCATGGCATATGTAATATTGTTTCATGCTTCCTTTGTTAAATTAAATAAGTGGGTGTTATTCTTTCATATCATGAATAGATGCCAAGTTCCTTCATTTTGTCATTGAAAAATTGTTTATAAGGCACTATTAGTTCTTCATTCTTTTGAGTTGGTTTCTGAATTTACATGCATGAAGCTTATGTACTAAAAATGTGTGGTTCCTATCATACAAGTGCTAAAAAATTGAGAAGTCTGGTTTACAAGCAGGTTATGCTTGATATATTTTTCTATAACTGTTCATTTTTCCAATAGCTTATAAGAAAATTTTAATGGAATTTTTGGTTAATTATTCACTTGTTTTTCTGTAAGGTGTAGCACCCATTCCGCAAGTAGAAGAATACCCAATCTCCCGATGGCCATGGCAAAATCTCTTCCACACATCAAACCCCACTTGCTATCTTTTTACCTTTCATTCTCAAAATAACAAAAATAGGCATGAAAACCAGAGGCTCCGAGAAGCTAAGAACATGCTAGCAGTGCCTTCAATGGGAGCCACATCACATATACTGTCAATGCTTGTACCACTTCCTGTTGGGCCAAAACCAAAAGTTGAGGTCACTTCGATTGCGCTGTGCTTGTTCCCGTGCCTATGTTTGTGCCAGCTCTTGTCCCGGTGCCTATGTCTGTGCTTGGAATTTGTCTCTCGATTCAGAAGAAAGCAATGTTGAGAGGGAATTTTTTGAAAAAATTTAAGATGTGACATGTGAGCTCTATTATTTAATAATTAAAAAATATCACATGGCATGCCACATCAGCAGAAGAACACTTTCTCCCAATTCAATTTCAATTGTGGATACAATTTCTTTAATAATTCCTAGATCTAGGAATTAGAATCTAGATTGTAATGCAAGCTTTAACTCTTGTTCTTTGAAAAAGAGTTACATAGTGGAGGGGAAAGTTCAAGGAGGAACCTTAAAGAAGTGTATGTTGACAATAAAAGCTCAACCACTATAAAATACACATGTTTGATCTTCTCAACTCCTCTGTT
The DNA here is from genome assembly GCF_030052815.1 of Hevea brasiliensis. Taxonomy (NCBI): domain Eukaryota; kingdom Viridiplantae; phylum Streptophyta; class Magnoliopsida; order Malpighiales; family Euphorbiaceae; genus Hevea; species Hevea brasiliensis. The sequence continues at coordinate 19,232,607 of NC_079510.1, read as the reverse complement.
TAAATTTTTATTGTGTTTGCTTGTAACACCCCTAAGTTCGGTAGTGCGTTCTACTGTTCCGGTGACCAGTGTTGTCCGGACAGCTAGGATGCCTAGAACCGTACTTCAAAATGAGTAAGGAGACATAAAATAATGAAATACAAGAAAAGAAAAACAAAGGAAAAATCATAGTAAAGAAATGTAGAGTAAGTGAACCAGAAACCTAGCGATAGGTGGAAGTCACGGCGTGGACCGTTGACTAGGAAACATTTTTTGGTCATAAATAGAACCTTATTTAAGTATAGATATCTTTATATAGATCAAAGAAAAATTAAATAATTAGTACAACGAAAAGTTAGAAATATAAAAACAGACAAACTACGGTGTGCAGAAAAATCGGAAAGCCAGGGCATTATGGTCATTTGACATCCCGAATTGTCTTTTGACCTAAATGTCCATTAAAAATAAATAGTATTACACTTAGAAAATAAAATGAAAAATTAATTTGGTGGTACCTAAATAAAATAGCTAAAATCATGGGTTAATTGTGGAATAAGTGAAAGTTTAACTTATAAAATGATTTAATTTTAAGTGGACCACTAAGGGGATTAATTAAATACTTAGTGGGACAAGTGTACACTTAAAATGCAGCTGAACTTCATCTTCCTCATTTTAGATTTCAACATTGCCGTGAGTGAAGGGAGAGGAAACTCCATGGACGTTTGCATGAGCTCACTTAACCTCCCCATTTTCAACTCCAATCTCTTAGGTTCCTTCATGAAAAATGGTCTACACACCACAAGGAAGATATTGATACCAATTTTGGGAAGTTTAAGCAAGGTTTAACAAGCTCCAAGCATAAGGTAAGTTCATAATTTTGAGAATTACTTTGTTAAAGTTTATGTGCATGTTATGGGTATTGGTTTGGTGAAGGAAAATTTTGAGTTTGAAGGGTTATTGTTGTTGTCATTTTGGACAGCCATGGTCACGTTTTTGATGAGGAAATTGTGCATATAATTGTTGAGAAATAATGTTGATCATGGTAAATTAATAACCTAGTGAATTATTTCATGTTTATATGGTGATTTATGCACTTGTATGTGAATTGGTAACTTTGAAAGCACTTTGATGTTGAAGGACAAATTTGGGCAGCCTTGGGGACACTTGAATAAATGTGTATATTCATGGGAGTGTTGGCAGAATTGTGGCATTAAGGAATGAAGGATATGTGTATGAAATTATTGTGTAAAGTGTATGTGAGAATTAGTGGTGTTTAGGTGTGTATGTAATGGTATTGAGATATTGTAAATGTGAATTATATTTGGTGTGTTGAGGGTAATGGTAATCTGCCCAAAATAATGCTAATGTAATGTTGAAAGTGTGTTGGTAATGTGCCAAAACAGTTTGGTAGGGTATGGAAGTGAACCTTGCAAAGGTAAGTGTGTGTTTGAAGTTGGGGTGTGAAATGCATATTGAGGGCAGTGTAAATTTTGGTCTATAACCTTGAATGTGTAACCTCAATTGGTATGAGACCAATTTGTTGTGAAACTAGGCACAAAATGTGCCAACTTTCATTGAGAAACCATGCCAAAATTCTGCTTGCAAGGTGACCTAAAAATTTGACCAATTCGGATTAGGTGCAATTAGGACCTGAAAAATGACCAATTGGGCAGCAGTGAATGTTTAGGCCATAACTCACTCAAACCAGGTCCAATTGACCTGACATTTTGACCAAGAATAGTTAAGACCCATACCTACAAGTCTTATGAAGACACCAAAACCCAGAAATGACCATAAGCAAGTCAAACAGCTTGCACAAGTTCGGGTCCAAAAACTGGCCGAACCAGAGTTGACCAAATTGACCTAAAATTGACCTAAAATGGTACCATTTGACCAGCAATAGTATAATGACCATAACTTGGTCTACTTAACTCGGATTGACCTGAAATTTTGCACCGCGGTCCATAAGACCTAGATCTACAAGATTGTAGTTTCGACCGAGACAAAACCGAGGGAACTAGATCGTCCGGTTAGGTCAAACAATTTGAATTAAAATGCACTAAGCAAGGAAGTGACTTTGGTAAAACATACCAAATCTAAAACCTTATCGAATGTGACATATTAACGACACTAAAACCTAATTTACCTAAAACGCAATGAGGGTCGGTATATTAGGTGATTAAGTGAATAATTGAGTTCAGTGCATTATTTACCAAACACCATTGATAGAGACAATTTAATTTAAACACTTGAATTGTGTTTCTCAACAAGGACTCAAAAGGGAAAGAAAGAGACAAATATCAGAGGTTTGTGCACAACAACTATTTCTCTTGAATTTTTCAATTGAAATAAATATTGACTATTTTTATATTATTGTTTTAAATTGTGGAAATGTGTTTGATGGACACTTATTGATTGAAAAACATTGTGAATGGTTTCAAACTGTGAAAAATTGTTTGAATGATATTGATGGATACTTATTGATTGAAAAGCACTGTAAATGGTTTTTGTGGAAAATGAAGTGAAGTACGAATTGTGTTGCCATTTTGTGAATGAAATTATAACTTTGGAAATTTATTGGATTCTTACGGATCATTTGAATAAAATGTTTGGAATTGTTTTGACTCACAATTGGCATGACACTGATACTATGTTCCTCCTCCATTAATGGGGTGAGTGTGATTATTCCTCCCTCTTTGACTTATCAGTCTGGGGTGAGTATGATTATGTTCCTCCCTCTTTGACTTCCCAGTCTGAGGTGAGTATGGATGAGTACTCATTAGATAGCTAGCTTCCTCCCTCATTGATTTCGATTATTGGGGTGAGTATGTCTTGTCGTGGTGTACAACACGGCATATATGGAAAAATTGTGTCATGACTTAAATTGTGATATTGATTGGCAACGTATTCTCTTATTTGATCGAATGGTGTTATTGATTTGCAAAACGATATTATTCAATTATTTGATCGAATTGTGTTATTGATTTGGAAAACGATATTATTTTATTTGATCAAATTGTGTCATTGATTGGAAAATAATTTGATCAAATTGTGTATGAATTGGCAATACGGTATTCTTAAGCTATTTGACTAAATTGTGTTATTATGAATTTTGATAATTTGTGAATTGGAGTTTAAATTCCTTATGACATTCATTGTCTTGAAATCAACTATGGTTTTAAGTATCCACTAATGATATGATTTATGAATTGTGATTTAAAATTGTATTTGGTTAATGTTGAGACATTGTCTGATAGCTTTAGAGAGATAGAGATTTTGGGTATAGTGAGTATACCATATGTGGCATTTTGTATTGTAATGTATATTCACTGTATGTATATTTTGTTCTTGGTTTTGTAAATTTAAGTTGTACAATAAAGTTGTAAAATAATTATGAGTTATTTGGCTTGTAAAAATTGTGTTATATTTTTGTATCTTAGTCTTTGAAAATCATTTGACTTGAGAAATGTGTTGTGTTGATAAAAATGTTGGAGTTGAGATTTGAAAATATATTGAAGTGCTTTTTTGTCCAAAATACAAATGGCACCTTGCCAAAATTTTACTCCAAATAAATCAAATGAGTTAGTTGTTTCACTTCAGTTCACCAAAGTCTTTCACACCTGTAAATAGTGCTCACCACTGTAAAAGAAGAAAAGTTTTTAAAATCCCTTGTAGTGTATTTAATGGATTATCAGTAGACGGAGTTGGTAATTCATTAGGTATACTACGGGATCATGTTATGCCTTACAGAGGGGTAGGGTGTGACATTGCTTGCATTTATTTTTGTGGATGAATTATTTGGATTCTTGTTGAGTTAAAAATATTTACTTGAATGAGATAGCTTGAAGAGAGCTTGAAGTGCTTTTGAGATGTAAATTGTTTATGCTCTTTTATACCATGTTTTAAAACCCAAAAAAAAAATAGCATATTTTTGAATATTAATATTGTACTTGATTGAAATGGCTGTGCTTAATTGTTAAATTTAATCACTTCATATCACAAACAAAAAATGACTAAGTCAAAAATTTTCAAAACGCTTTATGTAAGAGCTGAAAATTCTGCAAAAAGAGTCTAATTCACCAGCCGCTTGAAAGCCTAAATAGGAACATCAGCACCATACACAAAATCAAATATTCAAGGCATTTGAGTATACTGGAATTTTAATTTCTAATCTCCTGCAATACAAAGTAAATATTCAACTACCAAATTAGTAGCTTAATGGCAATCTCCTACTCATTAACAAACCTGCAATTCTTCCTTATCTCTCCTTGAGTTCCAGTTAGAACATTTATATTCCCCATCTTTATCATGGAATTGACAAAGGATTCAAAGAAGAGGTGTTGATTGGAAGCATAAGCCCATACTTGCCTTATGATCTCTCCTTCTTTATCTTGTGTGATCAACACATTATCAGACCCCAACAAGCCTCTTCCCTCAAGAATGTTAAGGAAATAATGGTTGTCAAATCTAGCTGGAGTATTGAAATCAAGTGGTGCCAATTGATTGTCTTTTCCTGATTTAGGGCATATGGAGCGTAGGATTCTTCGAAATGTGTTGTATCTCTTGTATTTGTCATAATTTTCTTGTGGGTTCCTCACTTCATGTGCTCTTTGCCTGAAGCTTAAGCATCTTGCCTTTCCTACTGTGTGGCTACCTGTTTACAGGCCATTTTGGTTGTTAATTATTCATGCTCACTTCATTACTACTTTGTTATTTAAATGGAAAACCATTTAGTCCTCACGTTTGTGTAACTTAGTAAAGATCGGTTTGACTTTTAAAATTGTATGTTTTATCAATTTATTGATTCAGCCAATTTAATTGGCATTTAAGTTGAATCAAATTAAATCAGATTGGTCTTAGACATTGTTTTTAAGTTAATCCATTCATTTTTTTTTTTAAATAATTGATTCTATTTGAAACTCAAACTAAGGTGGAGATAAAAAAAAATTTGGGATAATGTTATATATAAAATTAATTTAAAAAATAATTAATTATCTCATTGTTTACACACTTTAAAAGGATTAATATTATATATTAAAAAAAATGGTATAATAGAATATAATAAACTAAAAAAATTATTTTAAAGCTTTCAATATTATAAAAATGTATTAAATATATAATGAGAAATAAAGAGTTTTAATATTTCACATTAATTTTATCGTAAAGAAACAATAAAAATTATTTAGGTCCAATAATTAAAATAAAATAAATTTTATATGTGGAGAATTTTAAAAAGGTTGGGATGACTCCCACTCGCCCCCTCCTCTGCTCTGAGTCGAGAGACGATTCATTGTCACTGAGTTAATGCTGATTGATTTTATAAGTTATTATATATGTTTCAAAGCAAAGATAAACATATATGATCATTTAAAAAAAATTCAACTAGATATTTATATTTTAAATAAAATAAAATGAATAAGATATTTTATTTAATTTACTGGTTGATAATGTTTAATGATTATATATATATAAATATAAATATATATATAAATATAAATATATATATATATATATATATATATATATATGATGATTTCATATAGTTTGTGGTCTATTTTATGATTCCTGGATTTCATTTCAAAGTAAAATTAATTTATTACAGAAAATAAGACAATGTTGCATAAATTTATGACTCATCTAATAAAATTTTTATAAAATGATTTTTTTTACAAAATAATTAATTATGAAAAATTAATAATTTAACAAAAAAACAATAATTGTTACGGATAGTATATATATGTAGTGCAATTAATTATTTTATTTAACGCAAATTTTTTTTTAATTTGATGAAAAATATAATGATTTAAAATAATTTTATAACTCATATTGTTTTTGAAAAATGATAATTTTTTTTGGTAAAGTATACTAGTATATATAATATTAGTATTATTTTAATTATTTTAGTATTTCTTATAATGAATGGGCAACTAGTTCTTATAATTTTTTTAATAAAATTTTTCACATATAATTTGTTTATTGAATTTTTTAGAAAATATCATATGTATCTTTTTACATGAAGAAATTTTACTCTTTTTTTTAAGTTAATTAAATTTTTATAATTAATTAATTATATTATGAAAAAAATATTAATTTATAAAAATCTTATGAGATAAATTATAAAATTTTGTAAAATCATTTTTTTATTCACAATAAATTAATTTTACTTTGAAAGAAAATGAAATAATCATAAAATACACCATAATTTGTTGGTAATATTTATACCTGACAAAGCAACCAAGTCTGGTATGGCCAGCCCCTGCTCCTTAAAATTGGCAATGAGAGACTTCAGAGAGGAATTAGGAGAAGGTAAAAACTGATTGGCCCCATCAAAGCTAGCTCTCAAGGAGTCCTTCCTGCCTAACGACACTTCCCATCTTGGACCTCCCCTCTTTCATATCATTCACTTACCCATTAATAACAACATATATAAAACTATAAACCTTACCTATGTAACAGCAATGTATATACATTCAATTAATGAAAAATACTTGCCTACATTCAATATATTGCAATCAATAAATGTTAAATATCTCTTGAATATTTTTTAATTAATCAATAAATAATTGCTACATATTTTAATTGTTATATATCGATAATATTCAACCATTATTTTTCTTTTAGTACAATTAACTTCAACGGTGACTCAAATTACAAACAAGAATTTTCCTTTTCCTATATGCTGCCGTTAGTTTGCATTGTATAGTATTCACTAGATATATTGCCACCGCTTGGTAATAGTTGGAGATATGTTACACTCTGTAGTCAAAACTTTCATGAAAATTCCTTATTATAGTCTCATTTTTCCACCAGGAATCATTGTTTTACCCTTTGTTTTAATCATAAGATTCATCACTATGTGAGCCCTCTATTCATTAACAACAATATATACAATTTTTTTTTAAAGAAATAGCCACATTGGTTAAAGAAATAGCCCTCCACAAAATTATTTGTCAATAAATATAGATAGTGTAAAGTGATTTAGTAGCTTAATTTAACATGACATGGTATGCTGAGCCTATCTAAAAATATCTCATGAGTTAAATGCAAAATCTAAACCATGTATGAAGGATAAATAATTAGTACATACTGAGGCAACAGCATCACGAGCGGCCATGGCTAGAATATCAGCACAAGAGACAGTAAGTGGGCAAGCTTCTTCTAAACGATACTTTATCTTATCAATCACTTCAAATCCATGCAAGGAGTTCAAGTTAGGCCCCGCTTCCTTTTCACTTAGCATCCCTCCATCGCTATCCAGGAGAACTGATGCATCGCAACCCTAATTATCACAAACAAAACTATAAGAATGAGGGAAATTCTTTCCCGGACATGGGTCATATCCACATGTTAGTATTTTGAACCCATGACAAATTTGGTATGGATATGTTTTTCCAATAAATATTATTCATGCATGAAGAAAAATTAGAAGTGTTAATATTGGAGAGGACTAACCATAACAAAACAATCATGAAACTGCAAGCGAAGCAATGAGGCAGCCATCCGAGGATTTTCGAGCACTGCGAGCTCAACGTTAAGTGCAACAATCTCTTGTGCAAGAGGACAGGTTTCTTTGTAATAGTCAAGGACAAGAAATTCACTATTATCATTCCCAATAGTGGTTGTGGTGCTGATAACTTGTTGCAGAACCGAAGCAAGTAAGATGAAGACTACTTTCATGAAACCCATTTCAGAATTAACATAATTAGAAAAGAAGAGAGCCAGCTCGTACCAACATTAATTTTGTAATCTCTTATTTATAGCTAGGTATGACAACATGACTCTGAGACAGTGACAGTGACGTTTTCTTGTTTAGTTTTTCATGTCCCTTTACATGTTTTCAAACCAAACTTGTCCTGAAGAAAAATTATTCCTTTGAGTTCAATTCTTAATCAAAGTTGATACAGCTAATTCTACCTAACTTCAATCATTCTTCTTCTTGGAAAATCTGAATTTCGCTTATTCTGGATATATATATATATATATATATAACAATGAGATAAAATTTCGTTCCGATGCGTCAATTTTGATCATTTTGCTCTTTTGATGTATGCAACCACACAATTGGCTCAACAAATTTGAGATAAATCTATGGTATCGATTAGGGGTTGAGCGTGATTCGGTCCAATTTAAAATTTTAAAAATCTCCAAAATCACCTAAAAATTAAATTTTCCATTCCACACACATGCCAAGCCTTAGAAAATGCCTCGCATAAAATGTTTAAATTTTTATTTTACTTATTTTTTAATTATTTATGTAAATAAAATATTTAAAATTTAAAAAATATAAAATTTGTGAGATTTTATTTTAAAAGTAAAATTAATTTTATTAAATAAAATATGAACTTGAAATTTCATTTTAATTTATTTTTTTAATTATAAATTTAATTATTAATATTAGATATTGCTTAATTTAATAATTTTATTTTAATAATTATCGATATAAAAATTCTCATGAGTGTGCTCATGGAACTAAAGAATTAGATGTATTACCGGTTCCAAATATTGTACATTTAGATGGGGCGGTTGTAAATTAACCTTGAGAAGTACAAAAGTTGATTGAAGGTAATAATGCAAGAAATAAATCTTTCTTAAAGGAAAAGAAAATTTGAGGAAGCCAGAAGTGGAAGAAAATGTAAACAACCAATCATTTTGATGACTTAAAGCAAGCTTGTAGTAGGACAAAGGAGGAAAAGGAGGAACCAAAGCTGAGTGCTTTCAACAAAAAATTAGAAAGGTAGGTTTTAAATATAAAACTTGCAATGCTCTTTAATAAGGGTCCAAGAAAGAGAAGTAAAAAAAAGTTCTCCTTCGAGGCCGTATGTTACCAATTTCATCTAATCCAAAGGCTCTGTTTATCTTCCACTTTTTTGTTTCTTTTCATTTCAGATGCTACGCTTTCTTTATTTTTTAAGTTAACGGCCCTTTTGACACCACATGTTTCAAAAACATTTTAATGGCAAATTGATTGTTCATTCTCAATATTAAAATTATTGACTAGAGCTATCCGATTTGAGTAACGTTAATAGTAAACATAGTTTCTAGCACCCATGTGTAAAACACAAACAAATATTTATATTAATGAATAAAAAAATTATTAATTCAAAATTTTAATTCTATCAATTATTTTAATTTAAACTAATATATTAATACATCAATATATATTGGTATACTTAATTAATATAATAATTAAAATTTTTATTAATATATAAATAAATAATCGATTAGAGTTCACTTATTTTTTTCATATAAAAATAAAAAATTTAAATTTTTAATGCGCAATAAACGAATAGATGGCTAATTTTTTAAAAAAATTCAGGCAATTCGAATTTTGAAGTTGGAAAAACTATGTGGTTTCAAATAAGTTTGAGAAAATAAAAAGTTATTAGTTAATCCAATTATGCTTTACTTGTTGGAGAAGTTGAAGTTGGAGTTTAAGTTTTATTTGTCCGTTAGGTTTAGGAGAAAACAACATAATTAAAAAATATTTTCTTGTCGTATATTGAAATAAATTATTTTTAGGTATATAATTGAATATAAAGGGGTTATGATTTCAGTAAAATTTTTTAAAAAAAACTAATAAAGTACTAAACAATGCAAATTAGTATATATAAAAAGATTACTTAATAATTTAAATATAATTTAGTGTCATCTGAATGCATATAAATAAGGAAAATTATTATTTAATTTCTCTGATTAATTGTTTGATTCTTTTATTTTTTTAAAAATACACTAGTTAATTTACGTATTTCTTATTCATTTTATTCTTTTGTCCCTTCTATTATTGTAGACTTTAATTTAAATTTCATTCAATTCATGTAATTTGAAAAACATAATTATATAGTTTATTTATTTTCTAAGTTTTGAATTATTTAATTAGTTTCTATAATGATAATTTTTCTCTCCTTAAATACATTAACTAACAGAAATTTTGATTAAAATAAATGAAGAGAGTAAAAAATAAATAGAATAAAAATATAAAAACTAATATATTTTTTAAAATAAGATGATCAAATAGTTAATTTATTAAATAAAAAATTAAATAGTAATACTTAAAACAGTACTATAGTAGCAAAATAGGTTGGTTTTTGTATTTATAATAACAAAGATTTTTTTTAAGTTTAGAATTTTTTTTATTTAATATTTTGATTTAAAATCACTAAAATGTTATTGGTTTTGTTTGGAATAAATCATTCGTAAGAAAAGAATTCAAATAAATTATCACACATTCATATTTGATTTTTATTTTTTTGAAAATAAAAATTTTTTAAAGATAAAAAACATTAAATTCTAGCATTCCAAACATGAGAATTAACCAAAAAGAAAACAATTGAATTAAATTTTTATAAAAATTTTTATTCCAAACTAGAGATTCAATTTTACTATCCATCAATGATAATTGTGACGCCCCTTGCCCGTTTACAGTGTAGTTGAGTAAAGCGTATCACATTTAGTGCCAGAGCCCCCTATCTTATCTTGTCATGTCCATTATTAATTTTATACTTCATAGAAAATCTGTGGTAATTTTTTTTTTATCACAAATTATTTATGTAGAAACCCGGGTAGAGCCTCCTCTGTTTTATTAGCATCTGGCGGGTTCTAATATTAACCTATCAACATAATGAGAATTAACCAAAAAGAAAACAATTGAATTAAATTTTTATAAAATTTTTTATTCCACACTAGAGATTCAATTGTACTATCCATCGATGATAATTGAGACGCCCCTTATCCGTTTACAGTGTAGTCGAGTAAAGCGTGTCATATTCAGTGCCGGAGCCCCCTATCTTATCTTGTCCTGTCCATTATTAATTTTATACTTCATAGAAAATCTGTGGTAATTTTTTTTTTATCACAAATTATTTCTGTGGAAACCCGGGTAGAGCCTCCTCTGTTTTATTAGCATCTGGCGGGTTCTAATATTTACCTGTCAACATAATGAGAATTAACCAAAAAGAAAACAATTGAATTAAATTTTTATAAAATTTTTTATTCCAAACTAGAGATTCAATTGTACTATCCATCGATGATAATTGAGACGCCCCTAACCCGTTTACAGTGTAGTCGAGTAAAGCGTGTCACATTCAGTGCCAGAGCCCCCTATCTCATCTTGTCTTGTCCATTATTAATTTTATACTTCATAGAAAATCTGTGGTAATTTTTTTTTATCACAAATTATTTCTGTGGAAACCCAGGTAGAGCCTCCTTTGTTTTATTAGCATCTGGCGGGTTCTAATATTTACCTGTCAACATAATGAGAATTAACCAAAACGAAAACAATTGAATTAAATTTTTATAAAATTTTTTATTCCAAACTAGAGATTCAATTGTACTATCCATCAATGATAATTGAGACGCCCCTTACCCGTTTACAGTGTAGTCGAGTAAAGCGTGTCACATTCAGTGCCGAAGCCCTCTATCTTATCTTGTCCTGTCCATTATTAATTTTATACTTCATAGAAAATCTGTGGTAATTTTTTTTTATCACAAATTATTTCTGTGGAAATCCGGGTAGAGCCTTCTCTGTTTTATTAGCATCTGGCAGGTCCTAATATTTACCTGTCAACATAATGAGAATTAACCAAAAAGAAAACAATTGAATTAAATTTTTATAAAATTTTTTATTCCAAACTAGAGATTCAATTGTACTATCCATCGATTATAATTGAGACGCCCCTTACCCGTTTACAGTGTAGTCGAGTAAAGCGTGTCACATTCAGTACCAGAGCCCCCTATCTTATCTTGTCTTGTCCATTATTAATTTTATACTTCATAGAAAATCTGTGGTAATTTTTTTTTATCACAAATTATTTCTATGGAAACCCAGGTAGAGCTTCCTCTGTTTTATTAGCATCTGGCGGGTTCTAATATTTACATGTCAACATAATGAGAATTAACCAAAAAGAAAACAATTGAATTAAATTTTTATAAAATTTTTTATTCCAAACTAGAGATTCAATTGTACTATCCATCAATGATAATTGAGACGCCCCTTACCCGTTTACAGTGTAGTCGGGTAAAGCGTGTCACATTCAGTGCCGGAGCCCCTTATCTTATCTTGTCCTGTCCATTATTAATTTTATACTTCATAGAAAATCTGTAGTAATTTTTTTTTATCACAAATTATTTCTGTGGAAACCCGGGTAGAGCCTCCTCTGTTTTATTAGCATCTGGCGGGTTCTAATATTTACCTGTCAACATAATCATATCCATTCATATTTTTCCATATCATGTTATGTCATCAAACATTCATGTAATTTACTCATAATCATTCATATAAAAAGTTATACACAATAATTTACAATTTCATTTACAATCTCAAAATGTAATTACATGATGTTTATGTACAATAAACCAAAATACAAAATCTAATACATGAGCCCTACCAACAAAATATAAACTGTTGAGGTGACTAGCAGACACTTGCAAATCTGGTCAATCTTGGTCAGGGCACTACTGCTGCGGTTGCTACTGTGGCTATGTCTGGTCTCCAGTACCTATGCGATAGAAAACCAACGCGCTAAGCGAATTGCTTAGTGGTGCATAACTTTAAAGAAAAATAATTGAATAATTAAAAATAATAATTCTAAACAAATTTCATAAATTCTAAGTCTTTACAGATTTATTTAACTTTGAGATCAATTTATTTATCAGGATCTTATTTGTACTTTTATTTCATTTTCAGTCTTTTTAAAATCATATCAGTGCCCAAGTAACCTATAACAGACTATAAAGGCTGGATACAAGAGAGTATACTAGTTAGACATCCATATGTCTACTCTGTATACAACTGTCATGTCAGGCACATGGCCAGTGGGCAGGCTTTTAAAGCCAAAAATGAAATTAGGCACAATAGCCAACGGGCAGGCATATAGCCTATAGAACAATCATATCAGACCTATTTTGTCGATCAATGATTATTCATATAGGCAGTACTGCTATTTGTAGTTCTTAATTGGTATACCAATTGATCCAAACTATATACATAAGCCAAGGTTTACTTTGGGCAATTAAGCATTATTAATTTCTTATTACAAATTTCATGTCAAGTTATATTGGGAAAGTGGGTCCCACTACCTATTTCATGTTATTTAGTGTTTAGTAACATATTAGGGTTAAAACCCTACCATAAAATTGTTAGTAGCATGCCCTAGAGCATATCATTTTGTATGTATCTTGTACATATTTTATTAATAAAAGGCAATTTTACTTTTCCATTTACATAATATATTTATGTGTAATAGAAAAGGTCCATTGATATTTTGTTGGAAATTCTATTATTAAGTTGTTAAGAATATGAGCGATAGTATTTATAGCACAAAGTATCATAAATTGGTTCACAATCGAGGATACTTAACAAAGGACATGACTTATCTGGAAAGATTATAATCATATTTGTTCCTAAGGTATTTATATGAGATATAAATAAGATGGAGTGTAACGCCCCTAAGTTCAGTAGTGCGTTATACTGTTCCGGTGACCAATGTTATTTGGACAGCTAGGATGCCTAGAACTACACTTCGCTATGATTGAGGAGACATAAAATAATAAAATACAAGAAAAGAAAATACAAGAAAAATAAAGAAAAATAATAGCAAAGAAATGTAACCAAGTTAAGTGAGCCGAGAACCCTAGCGATGGGTGACCGCACCGGGAAGTCACGACGTGGACCTTTGACTAGCCTTGGACTGCGGGGAACCCTGGAAAATATTTTTTTAGGACTTAAAGAGACATCAATTGAAGTATAAATATCATTATAAATATCAAATAAAAATTAATTAATTAGTACAAAGAAATGTGAGAGATCGAAAAACGGACAAAACCTGGTGTTACCAAAAAATCGGGAATACAACCCGAACAGGGGCATTGTGGTCTTTTGACACCCCAAGTTGCCTTTCGACCTCAATGTCCATTAAAAATAAATGATATAACACTTTAGAAATGGCATGAAAAATTAAATTGAGATACATTATGTAAATAGTAAAAGATTAGTGGCAAATGAGCAAAATTAAGGAAATTAAGATTTATGACTTATTTAACCAAGTTAGTGCCCCACTAGTGACCTCTTAAGGGAACCATATTAAGCATTAGTGGACTGAAACTACCATCTTCAACCTCCCAAACTAGAACCAACCGAATTCTTCTTTTTCTCTCAAGTTCCTCCATGGCCGTCCATGGCTAAGCTCCATGCATGCATGAAGTAAGCCAATTTCTTCCTAAGTTCCTTCATCAAAGTTTGTCTACACCACTTGGGAAGTAGATTGGCAGCAAGAAGACCAAGTTTTGGAGAGATTTTGAAGAGTTTCCAAAGTAGTAAGTTTGTGTTTTTGGTTAGTGCTTCATTAAAGTTAGTAAGGAGGTTATGGGTACTTGAATTGTGGAAAGAATTTTGGAGTTTAATGTTCTAAGGGAGATGTTTATTTTTGGCGGCCATGGAAACTCCTTGAGGGCAGTTTATTCTTGCTTGTAAATGGTAGATTAAAGGGTTGATTATGTGTTTATATGTGTAGGAATAAATTGGGTGATGTATACTAAGTATATTGTGAATGTGTATTTGAATTTGGAAGCTTGGAAATTAATGGGGTGTGATGTATGAATCAGCAGCTTGCATTGTGAACCAAAAAAATGTTATTTCATGGGTTGGTTTATGAAATTACATGGTTGAATTATGGTGCTTGCTATGGCAGATTGTATATGTATACAAGGGTTTGAGTTTAGGCATGTAAATGAGCTTGTTATGTAGTTAAATTGTGTGTAACTTGGACTTGGTAAATTCTACACTTTATGGTGTATGTTGAATGTGATTGTAAGCAACCAAAATGATCAACAATATGTGGTAAAATATGTTTAGGTTATGGTACAAACCAGATTGGGTAAGAATGTGTGAATTGGTAAATGCTAAAAGTGATCTTTGATGAGTAATAAAGGATGTGCAATAGGGAAGTATGCATTTTGGCCTAGAACTTTAAGTGTGTGGCTCCAATTAGTATGAGACCAATTGGAGGTGAAACTAGGCACAAAATGTGCCAACTTTCATGAAGAAAGCTTACCAAAATTATGCTTGTAAGGTAACTTGAAAAATGACCAAATCCGGATTAAGTGCAAATAAGGCCTGAAAATTGACCAATTGGGCAGCAGTTAGTGTTTAGGCCATAACTCACTCAAAACAGGTCCAATTGACCTGAAATTTTGACCATGAATAGTTAAGACCTATATCTACAAGTCTTATGAAGACACCAAAGCCCAGAAATGACCATAAGCAAGTCAAACACCTTGCATAAATTCGGGTCCAAAAACTAGCTGAACCAAAATTGACCTAAAATGACCTAAAGTGACCAATTTTGATGCATTTTGACCAGCAATAGTAAAATGACCATAACTTGGTCTACATAACTCAGAATGACCTAAAATTTTGCCCCGCGTGCAATAAGACATAGATCTACAAGTTTGTAGTTTTGACCGAAACCCGAAAACTGAGGGTACTAGGTCGTCCAGCTAGGTCAAACTAGTATCCCAGAATCCAGCAAATTGCAAGAAAATGCAAGATACATGGAAATGAACTTGGTAGTATGTACCAACCCTAAAAGGCTATCAAATGTGACATCTTAGTAACATTAAAACCTAATTTACCTAGAACGCATTGAGGGTCGACATATTAGGTTGATTAAGCAAATAATAGAATTCAGTGAATTAATTATCAAGCATTATCGTTAGAGACAGTTTAAATGAGTACTGAAACACCTCAAATTGTGTTTCTCAGTTAGCAAAAACTCAGGGAAAGGGAAGGAAACACTGAGTCAAGACCAGGAGACAGTTATCAGAGATTTGTGCACAACAGTTATTTCTTTTGAGTTTTTCAATTGAAATAAATTTTGACTATTTGTATATTATTGTTTTCAATTATGGAAATGTGTTTGAATGGATACTTATTGCTTGAAAAGCATTGTAAATGGTTTGAAACTGTGGAAAAATTGATTTGGTGTGATTTGTGAAAATTGAAGTTAATTATGAATTGTGTTGCCATTTTGTGAATGAAATTATGACTTTGGAAATTTATTGGATTCTCATGAATCATTTGAATAAAATGTTTGGAATTGATTTTGTGTTCACACTTAGCATGACAGTATCATATCATTCCTTCTCCATTTATGGGGTTGTGATCGTTTATTTTCCTTCTCCATTTATGGAGTCGTGATCGTTTATTTTTCTCCCTCTCTGGTTTACCAGTGGAGGTGATCGGATGAGTACTCATTATATAGCTAGCTCCCTTCCTCATTAATTTCGATTAGTGGGGTTGTGATTGCTTTGTCGTGGTGTACAACACGGCATTGATCGGAAATTTTGTGTCATGGCTTAAGTTGTGAATGAATTGGCAACACTATATTCTTAAATTATTCGACTAAATTGTGTTATTATGAGCTTTGATAATTTGTGAAATGGAGTTTAAATTCTTATTGACATTCACTGTCTTTTGAATTTAACAATGTTTTGATCACTGAGATTTATTATGATATTGTGTTAAATTCCTTATGACATTCATTGTCTCAAATTTAACTATGGTTTTATGTATCCATCATTTATATGATTTATGAATTGTGATTTAAAGTTGTATTTGGTTAATGTTGTGCACTACTGAGACATTGTCTCAGCGATAGCTTTCCATTGCTGTCGCAGGTAGACAGATTGATAGGGCAGCAGACTAGGCTGCTAGTGCATTCAGCGAGAGATCATCGGGTATATTGAGTATACCACATTTTGCATTTTGTATGTAATGTATGTTCACTGTATGTATATATTGTTCTTGGTTTTGAGCAGTTGTAAATTAAAATTATACATTGAAGTTGTAAAGTAAATTATGAGTATTTTGACTTGTAAAAATTGTATTATATTTCTTTTATC
The DNA here is from genome assembly GCF_030052815.1 of Hevea brasiliensis. Lineage (NCBI taxonomy): Eukaryota > Viridiplantae > Streptophyta > Magnoliopsida > Malpighiales > Euphorbiaceae > Hevea > Hevea brasiliensis. The sequence goes on along the minus strand of NC_079510.1, from coordinate 19,215,732 downwards.
TCAGTCTTTGAAAAATTATTGTGGATTTGAGTTGAAAAATATATTGTGTTGTTTAACTGTTGAAGTGGAGGTTGAGAATTATATTGAAGTGCTTTTACAGGTTTTCTGAAGAACTGTTTTATTCAAAATACAGAAGGCACTCCGCCAAAATTTTTACAGAAATTCCTAATAATTTAAATGTGTTTTCTCTTTCACTTAAGTTCAAAAAATTTTTTAACACCTATAAATAGTGCTCACCACTGTAAAAAGAAGTAAGAAAAGTTTTAAAATCCCTTGTAGTGTATTTAATGGGTTATCAGTAGACGAAGTTGGTAATTCATTAGGTATACTACGGGATCATGTTATGCCTTACAGAGAGGTAGGGTGTGACATGAAGTGGTGAGTCTCATGCCACATAACAAACAAGATAGGCACTTATACATGATAAGTAGGCCGAACCAGTGACGCTTATAACGAGCACATGGAGTTTACTCTTGTCAATGCATTGTCATATATCATATCAGTGCATATAATCTTTAGACCTGAGATAACACAGTTATCTTGTATATAGTTGATTTGAGTTTGATACTGCTTTCATACTTGTATTGTGTATGGGTATATGGGCATGTGTTGGCTCCTACTAGTTATATATGGAGATAGGTGTTGATCAAGATGGAATCCGTTACCCTAAGTAAATAGGGATAAAATCCTATATTCATTTAATTGTTCTTGATATTTCAAGTTCGTGGCTAGGACAAACAGATTTAGTAAAAAAAGAGCTTCTGATAAGAAGATCTAATTAATCAAGAACTGGAATTAAAAGAGAACATAATGTTCATAGCAAATGGGGTTTGATATTAACCATGACTCCAGCTCAAATTGAGATTTTGTAATGGAGAGATTCTAGTGCATGGTAGCTATCGCAAGGACTTTGCAATCGCTGGACGATTCTCACCGAAGTGGAAAAAGTGAGGAGTCGCCACTTTAATTTTAAGGAAAATTAAAGAAAACCATCTGCAAAAATTAAGAACCACTTCAAAAATAGAGATTCTGGGTTCAGAGTCCACATACGGGTAGGGAAGGTGTTAGGCACCCTACCTCATCCCTCGAGGAGGGTGAGCGAATTTAAAGAGGTGTTCTTTATAAGTTGATAGTTAAAGAGGGGGGGGGGGAGTGAATAATGATGTTAATCTTTTGTAATGGACAAAAGGAATATTTAATATTTCACTATCATGGGTTGCTCAAGAACATAAGTACATGAGATGACCCTTCAGTGAATGGATGTTGTACAATAGGTATTTTGAGAATTAATATGAATACTGAAGTTATGATGTTTTTTTGAGGGAATTTTGTTTCATAAGTATGAGCGCTACTCTAGGTACTGTGGAAGAACTCTCCCACCGATCCCTTGTTTAAAACATATAGAGAGTTTCGTAACAAAAGTATTAGGATTAAAGGAGGAAGGACTCTCTCCAGCTCTGAAATATTTTATTAGAATTTTTGTTGAGAGTTTGGGAAAGACTCTCTCCCAACCTCTGGATATATTTTAAGTTCGAGCTGAGAAGTCGGGTAAGAACTCTCTCCCAATCTCTTAGTATATTAAGAACTTAAGTTGAGAACTCGGGTAAGATGTAACACCCCTATATTCAGTGGTGCATTCTACTGTTCTAGTGACCAGTGTCTATCCGAACAGTTAGAATGTCTGCAATTATACTTAAATGTTAGTGATGAGACTTAAAATGATGAAATACAAAAGAGGAAAATACAAGAAAAACAAAGGAAAAATAAGAGCAAAGAAATGTAATTTGGTTAAATGAGCCAAAAACCATAGCGAAGGATGACCGCACCGGGAAGTTGCGGTGAGGACCGTTGACTAGCCTTGGACCGCAGGGAACCTTGGAAAATATTTTTTGGACTTAAATAAACATCTATCGAGGTATAATTGACTTAGAAAATATCAAAGAAAAATTAATGAATTAGTACAAAGAAAAATGAAAAATCAAGAAACTAACAAAAATCGGTGTTACCAAAAAAATGGAAATACAAACCGAATATGGGCATTTTGGTCAATTGACACCCCGAGTTGCCTTTTGACCTAAATGTCCATTAAAAATGTAACACCCCGAATCTCCGAGTTATGAATAATACCATTTTTTGTCCGTAACTAGTACTATTCAAAGACACATTGAGGACCAAAAATAAAATGAAAATTTATTGAGATAGACACAATAAAAATTCAAATGACCAAAAAATATAAGGACTCACCGGGTATATTGAAAAAGAGAGATTATGACCCGATGAGTTGCATTTTGGTCAATTCACCTCAAGAGTTGACTTTTGACCAAAATGTTAATTAATTTAAGTGAAATTAATGAATTGAATTATGGAATAATTTTTTTTTTAGGAAAAGAATTCAAGTATAAAGTGAAAGGAAAATAAAAGAAACAAAAATCTAGAATTTTAAGTCCATTTTAACCCAATTAAAATTTTAGGACCAATGGGCTTTGGACAACTCAATTAAAATTAATTAAATAAATAAAAAATTGGGATAAGTATAAAAGGAAGCCATCTTCCTCCCTCCCTCATTTAGTTACCCCCCACACACCTCCTCTCCCTCTCTTTTCTTTCTTCTCTCTTCACTCTTCCACTCACAATCTCTCCCAACCCATGATCTCCCTACTTGTCCTCCATGGGTTTTCCACCTAATTGGTAGAGAACATCAAATTAATCTTTGATTTAGAGATTAAAAGCAAGGGGAAACAAGAGATTAGAAGAAGAACAAGATTTGGAAGAGATTGGAAGTGGGAAAAATCATCAAGTGAGGTAAGCTCTCTCTTTCATGCTTGATTTACTAAGTATGCTTTAAATCAAGTTTGGGTGTGATGAAATAACATGCAAAATTGAAAGGAAACAAGCATGAAAATCTAAACTAGGGTTTTGGCCAACTTAGGGAAAATTAGGGTTTTGATGTATTTTAGTTTGGCCAACTTGGTTGTATTTTATTTCTAAATTTTTTTTTCTAAATTTTTCTTATTAATATTTGAGTTAATTATGGTTCCTCACTTTAGTTTAAATATTTTTCTGGACGTTCTAGCTGTCCGGACCTACACTGGTCACCGGAACAATAGAATGTACGGAGTTGCTACAGGGAGGGTGTTACAACTCTTCCCCTCTAATTTAAATTTCGTCCTCGAAATTTACCTGATGCAAACATTTGAGGGAACTGTTGCCTTATCGTCTCTTCACTTTCCCAAATTGCCTCTTCGGTGTTGTAGTGCCTCAAAAGCACTTCCACCAGTGGAATCTGCTTATTCCTCAACTCTTTCACTTCCCAAGCCAGGATCCGTATGGGTTCTTCTTCATATGTCAAATCCGGTTGTACTTCAATTTCTTCCATGGAGATGACATGTGAAGGATCTGAGCGGTATTTTCTTAGCATAGACACGTGGAACACATTGTGGATCTTGTCCAGCTCTGGTGGTAAAGCTAGTCTATAGGCCACTGGACCCACACGTTCAATGACTTCATATGGGCCAATGAACCTAGGGCTTAACTTACCTTTTCTTCCAAACCTTAGTACCTTCTTCCACGGTGACACCTTGAGGAACACTTTGTCGCCAACCGCATATTCTATTTCTTTTCTCTTCAAATCGGCATAGGATTTCTGTCTATCTGAGGCAACCTTCAGATTGGCTTTGATTAGTTTTACTTTCTTCTTAGTCCGTTTCACCAGGTCTAGCCCTACTAGTTTATCTTCGCCCAATTCAGTCCAGCACACTGGAGTTCTACATTTCCTCCCATACAGTGCTTCATACGGGGCCATTTGGATGCTAGCTTGGTAGCTATTATTGTATGCAAATTCTGCCAGTGGAAGATATCTATCCCAACTTCCCTCAAACTCAATGACGCAACTCCTCAGCATATCCTCAAGGACTTGGATTACTCTTTCTGATTGCCCATCCATCTGAGGATGGAAAGCTGTGCTAAAGTGGAGTTGTGTACCCAAGGACTCATGCAACTTCTTCCAGAATCTCAATGTAAACCTTGGGTCTCGATCAGATATGATGGAAAGTGGAATTCCATGCAATCTAACTATCTCACTGATATACAATTCTGCTAATTTCTCTAGTGAGTAGTCAGTCCTAACTGGCAGAAACTGTGCTGACTTCGTCAATCTATCTACTATCACCCATACTGCATCATGTTTCTTCTGGGTGAGAGGTAGACCACTTACAAAATCCATGGTGACCCGATCCCATTTCCATTCAGGTATGCGTATAGGCTGTAGCAATCCCGATGGAACTTGATGTTCTGCCTTGACTTGCTGACATGTCAAGCATTTAGTCACATAATCAGCTATGTCATTCTTCATACCAGGCCACCAATACTGAAGTTTCAGATCATGATACATTTTTGTACTTCCTAGGTGCATAGCATACACACTGGTGTGTGCCTCTTTTAGAATACTGGCCTTCAATTCCCCATCATCTGGTACACACAGTCTTCCTTTGTAGTACAGACACCCATCTGTTTTCACTTCATAGTCAGTTTCTTTCCCTCCTAGGATTTTTCTCATAATAGCCTTTAGCTTCTCATTTACCTTCTGCCCATCTAAAATCTGCTGTAACAGGTTTGGCCTCACTTGCAACTCAGCCAAAATAGCTCCATCTCGAACCAAAGATAGACGGGCATTCGATGATCTCAAAGCTGTGATGGATTTTCTGCTCAAAGCATCAGCAACTACATTTGCCTTCCCAGGATGGTAGTCAATTACACAATCATAGTCCTTCAGGAACTCAATCCATCGCCTCTGTCTAAGGTTGAGCTCCTTCTGGGTTGACAAGTATTTCAGACTCTTGTGGTCTGTGTAAATGTAGCACTTTTCACCATATAAGTAGTGCCTCCATATCTTCAGTGCGAAGATAATTGCTGCAAGCTCTAGATCATGGGTAGGGTAATTCTGTTCATGTGGCCTTAGCTGCTTGGAAGCATAAGCGACCACCTTCCCCTCTTGCATCAATACACACCCTAACCCATTATGAGAGGCATCACTGTAAACCACAAAGTCCTTTCCAGACACTGGCTGTGTTAACACTGGTGCTTCTGTCAACATAGCCTTCAACTTCTCAAAACTAGCCTGACACTTGTCATTCTAGTCAAATCTGACATTCTTATGTAACAACTTGGTCATTGGAGCAGCAATTAAGGAAAATCCCTTCACAAATCTCCTGTAATACCCAGCTAGCCCCAAGAAGCTTCTAACTTCAGTTGTATTTCTGGGAGGCTTCCATTCCATCACTGCTTCTATTTTCTTGGGATCCACCCTAATCCCATCAGCTGACAATATGTGTCCAAGGAATGCAATCTCATTCAACTAGAAGTCACACTTGGACAACTTAGCATACAGCTTCTTTTCTCTCAGGGTTTGCAGAACAATCCTCAAATGCTCATCATGTTCTTCCCTGGTCTTGGAATACACCAAAATATCATCAATAAAGACCACTATGAACCGATCTAGGTATGGATGGAAGATACGGTTCATAACGTCCATGAATGCTGCTGGTGCATTCATTAGGCCAAAGGGCATCACCAAAAACTCATAATGCCCATACCGAGTCCTAAATGCAGTCTTTGGCACATATGCATCTTTCACCCTCAACTGATGATACCCTGATTTGAGATCAATTTTGGAAAATACTCCTGCTCCCTTCAACTGATCAAACAGATCATTAATTCTAGGTAATGGATACTTATTCTTCACAGTCACTTTATTCAACTGCCGGTAATCAATGCATAACCTCAAAGTCCCACCTTCTTCTTTACAAACTGCACTGGAGCTCCCCATGGTGACACACTGGGGTGTATGAACCCCTTATCCAGTAACTCCTGTAACTGAATTTTCAATTCTTTCAATTCTGTGGGCGCCATCCTATAAGGAGCAATAGAGATTGGTGCTGTACCCGGCAGTGTCTCAATAGCAAATTAAACTTCCCTTTCTAATGGCAAACTAGGCAATTCTTTAGGGAACACATCTAGGAAGTCTTTTACTGTGGGTATGTCACACAGATCTGGCTTAGCCTGCCTAGTATCCACCACATGTGCTAGGTAGGCTTCACAGCCTTTTCTCATCAGTTTTCTTGCAACTGTGGCTGAGATGACATTGGACAAGAAATCTGTCCTTTCCCCCACAACTGCAATCTCATTACCCTTAGGAGTTTTCAAAGAAATTCTCTTCAATTTACAATCAACTATTGCATGATGACGTGATTGTTAGTAGTATGCCCTAGAGCATATCATTTAGTATGTATCTTGTACATATTTTTATTAATAAAAGGCATTTCCACTTTTCTATTTATATAATATATTTATGTGTAATAGAAAAGGTCCATTGATATTTTGTTAGAAATATTATTCTTAAGTTGTTAAGAATATGAGTGACAATATTTCTAGCACAAAGTATCATAAATAGGTTCACAATCAAGGATACTTCATAATAAGGACATGACTTATCCAGAAAGATTGTATTCATGTTTGTTCCCAAGTTATTTATATGAGATATAAATAAGATGGAATGGTGAGTCTCATGCCATATAACAAACATGATAGGCACTTATAAATGATAAGTAGGCTGAACCAGTGACACTTATGACAAGCACATGGAGTTTACTCTTGTCAATGCTTTGTCATAAATCATATCAATGCATATAATCTTTAGACCTGAGATAGCACAGTTATCTTGTATATAGGTAGTTTGAGTTTGATACTGCTTTCATACTTGTACTGTGTATGGGTATTTGGGCATCTGTTGGCTCCTACTAGTTATATATGGAGGTAGGTGTTGATCAAGATGGAATCTGTGTCACACCCTACCCCTCTGTAAGGCATAACATGATCCCGTAGTATATCTAATGAATTACCAACTCCGTCTACTGATAACCCATTAAATATACTACAAGGGATTTTAAAAACTTTTCTTACTTCTTTTACAGTGGTGAGCACTATTTACAGGTGTTAAAAACCTTTTTGATCTGAAGTGATAGAACTAACACATTTGAATTATTTGGAATTTCTGTAAAAATTTTGGCAGAATGCCATCTGTATTTTGGATAAAAGAGTTCTTCAGAAAACCTGTAAAAAGCACATCAATTATTTTCCAAATCTCAACTCCAACATTTTTCTCAATACAACATATTTCTCAACTCAATTCCACAGTGATTTTTCAAAAGCTGAGATATAGGAAATATAATACAATTTTTACAAGTCAAAATAACTCATAATTATTTTACAACCTCAAGTTACAATTTGAATTTACAACTGCTCAAACCAAAACAATATGTACATACAGTGGTCATACATTACAGTACAAAATGCAAAATATTGGTATACTCATTATACCAGGTAATCCCTCGCTGGATGTACTAGCAGCCTAGTCTGCTGCTCTCTACTGCGATAAAGAATGAATGAAAGCTATCATTGAGACAATGTCTCGAGCAGTACAACATTAACAAAATACAATTTTAAATCACAATTCATAAATCATATCAATAGTGGATACTTAAAACCATAATTAAATTCAAGACAATGAATGTCATAAGGAATTTAAACTCCAATTCACAAATTATCAAAATTCATAATAACACAATTTAGTCAAATAGTTTAAGAATACCGTATTGCCAATTCATACACAATTTGCTCAAATTACTGAATAACACAGTTTTTTTCCAATCAATGACACAATTTGATCAAATAACTGAATAATACCATTTTGCAAATCAATAACACAATCCGATCAAATAACTGAATAATATCGTTTTGCAAATCAATAACACAATTCGATCAAATAACTGAATAATATCGTTTTGCAAATCAATAACACAATTCGATCAAATAACTGAATAATATCGTTTTGCAAATCAATAACACAATTCGATCAAATAACTGAAGAATACAGTGTTGCCAATCTATAACACAATTTAGGCCATGACACAATTTTTCCATATATGCCGTGTTGTACACCACGACAAGACATGCTCACCCCAATAATCGAAATCAATGAGGGAGGAAGCTAGCTATATAATGAGAACTCATCCACACTCACCTCAGACTGGGAAGTCAAGAGGGAGGAACATAATCATACTCACCCCAGACTGATAAGTCAAAGAGGGAGGAATAATCACACTCACCCCATTAATGGAGGAGGAACATATTATCAGTGTCATGCCAATTGTGAGTCAAAACAATTCCAAACATTTTATTCAAATGATCCGTAAGAATCCAATAAATTTCTAAAGTTATAATTTCATTCACAAAATGGCAACACAATTCGTAATTCACTTCAATTTCCACAAAAACCATTTACAGTGCTTTTCAATCAATAAGTATCCATCAAATCCCATTCAAACAATTTTTCACAGTTTCAAACCATTCACAATGTTTTTCAATCAATAAGTGTCCACCAAACACATTTCCACAATTTAAAACAATGATATGCAAATAGTCAATATTTATTTCCATTGAAAATAATTCAAAAGAAACAGTTGTTGTGCACAAACCTCTGATGACTGCCCCACGATCCGACTCAGTGTTTCCTTCCCTTTTCACGAGTCTTTGGTAATCGAGAAACACAATTTGAAGTGTTTGATTACTAATTTAAATCGCTCTATCGATGGTGTTTGGTAAATAATGCATCGAACTCAATTATTCACTTAATCACCTAATATACCGACCTCGTTGCGTTTTAGGTAAATTAGGTTTTAGTGTCGTTAATATGTCACATTTGATAGGGTTTTAGGTTTGGTATGTTTTACCAAAGTCATTTCCTTGCTTAGTGCATGTTAATGCAAATTCTTTGGATTGGGACACTGGTTTGACCTAACCGGACGATCTAGTTCCTCGGTTTTGGTCTCGGTCGAAACTACAAACTTGTAGATTTAGGTCTTATGGACGCGGTGCAATATTTCAGATCAAACCGAGTAAAGTAGACCGAGTTATGCTCATTATACTATTTATGGTCAAATGGTACCATTTTAGGTCAATTTTAGGTAAAATTGGTCAATTATTGTTCGGCCAGATTTTGTACCCGTACTAGTGCAAGTTGTGTGAGTTGCTTATGGTCATTTCTGGGCTTTGGTGTCTTCATAAGACTTGTAGGTATGGGTCTTAACTATTCTTGGTTAAAATTTCAGGTCAATTGGACCTGGTTTGAGTGAGTTATGGCCTAAACACTCACTTCTGCCCAATTGGTCATTTTTCAGGTCCTAATTGCACCTAATCCGAATTGGTCATTTTTTTTAGGTCACCTTGCAAGCAGAATTTTGGCATGGTTTCTCAATGAAAGTTGGCACATTTTGTGCCTAGTTTCACCTCAAATTGGTCTCATACCAATTGAGGTTACACATTTAAGGTTATAGGCTAAAATGTGTACTGCCCTCAATATGCTTTTCACACCCCATTCAAAACACATATTTACCTTGCAAAGTTTACTTCCATACCCTAACAAATCAGTTTTGGTACATTACCAAAAGCACTTTCTACTTTACATTAACATTATTTTGGGCAGATTCCAATCAGCCTCAACACACCAATATCATTCACAATTACAATTTCTAAGTACTATTACAAACACACCTAACCATTACAAATTTTACACACACTTTACAAGATCAATCTACATACATATCATCAATCCTTCTAGGTTAATATTCTGCATACATTTCCTTCAATATATACCATTACTCAAGTGTCCCCAAGCTGCCACAAACCATTCTTCAACATCAAAGTGCCGTCCATTTTACAATTTCCCATCCAAGTGCATAAATCACCACATAAACATGAAATAATTCACTAGGTTACTAATTCATCATGATCAACACCATTTCTCATCAATTATATGCACAAATATCTCATCAAAAACGTGACTCATGGCTGTCCAAAATGAAAACAACAATAACCCTTCAAACTCAAAATTTTCTTTCACCAAACTAACACCCATAACATGAACATAAACTTTAACAAAGAAATTCTCAAAAATGCAAACTTACCTTTAATTGTAACTTGCTAAACCTTCATCAAACTTCTCAAAATTAGTATCAATATCTTCCTTGTGATGTGTAGACAAAGTTTAATGAATAACACTAAGAGGTTGGAGTTGAAAATGGAGAGTTAAGAAAGCTTGCATGAAAAATGGCTATGGAGTTTCCTTCACTCTTCAATTCGGCAATTTGAATGCAAATGAGGAAGATGACTTATTCAGCTGCATTTTAAGTGTACACATGTCCCACTATATATTTAATTAATCCCCTTAGTGGTCCACTTAGTCACTTAATCATATAATAAAGTAATTATTCATTTATTCCACATTTAACCCATAATTTCCACTATTTATTTTAGGTACCACCAATTTAATTTTTCATTTTATTTTCTAAGTGTAATACTATTTATTTTTAATGGAAATTTAGGTCAAAAGACACTTCGGGATGTCAAATGACCATAATGCCCCTGTTCGGGTGGCATTCTTGATTTTTCGGTATTACCGGGTTTTGTCTGTTTTTCGATTTCTCACTTTTCTTTGTACTAATTATTTAATTTTTCTTTGATATTTCTAATGATAGTTATTCTTCAACAAGGGTCTATTTATGTCCCAAAAATGTTTTCCAGGGTTCCCCGCAGTCCAGGGCCAGTCAACGGTTCACGCCGTGACTTCGATCTTGATCACCCATCGTTAGGTTTCATTTCGTTTAACTTGATCACATTTCTTTGCAATCATTTTTCCTTTGTTTTTCTTGTACTTTCTTTTCTTTTATTTCATTATTTTATGTCTCCTCACTCTCATTGAAGTGTGGTTCTAGGCATCCTAGTTGTCCGGACAGCACTGGTCACCGGAACAGCAGAACGCACTACCGAACTTAGGGGTGTTACAATTCTCCCCCCCTTAAATAAATTTCGTCCACGAAATTTTACCCAGTAATCATCTTACAATAGTCATACGTTTATTTTCTCCTTTCTATATGATCGTAAGACTTTTAACAATCTAATACAATGTTTACTTTGTTTGGATAACACCAATCTCCTCTTATTATTATGTTGTCTAATATTTCAGCTCACGTTCCTTCTTGAATGACCCTTGAGGTCATATTAGAATCATTCATTAGGCATTGGTCTAGTCCATAGTCTTCCTCACATTCGGAATATTTCTTTGTTACATATGAATCAACTGTTCAAGTCTCTACTTCCATAACTCTTTTTATCTGTCAATGTTCTATAACTTACTTCCTTTTGTACTGAACTATAACCTTTCGATATTTTAACTTTTGAGTTTTAGATCCCTAAGTAGGATTTTCAAACTTATTTCTAAGAATTAAATTCTGTCCTGGCATAACTATGCCAAAACAGATGCCGTTGGCAACTATTCTCATCTAGGTGTACTATCGGTTAGTACGTAGCTCTACACAATAATCTCAAGTTAGTACTGTAATCTGCAGCTTACAGTATAACATCAAGAACATTGCATAGTTACTACGATGCATCCCAATAGATCAAACTTTGTTATCTTTTATTCTTTTTGAATTCACTGATATTCGAATCTTATTCTGATTACAATATCCATTAGCAATTTCTAACAGTAACCTCCTTGCCCTTATCAAGAGCAATTCCATTACTGCATCTTACTTTTACGTCCTCTTGCCTTACATTAAGTAGGCTCACTAATTAGCTTTATAATTTATGGTGTGTTAGAAAATACTTTTCGCCGATAAACTCTTTCAAAACTAATTTCACTTATTATCACAATCCTTATCTTAAGGGCTAATCACTAATGCGTCAAAATTTATTCCTCTGTAAACGAATAACAACAGAACATATAGTTCTAACACTAATGTAAAAATATGAAAATTCCAGGTCAAACAATACATATATATATCTCAGTTGCTAATTGAGAAAGTACCAGCAATGATGTCAAAAGTCTCAGTCTCTTTTACGTCAGTATAGCGTATACTCGTTGAAGCATCACCTGTTTTGGTGATTCACGATGAGTCGACTTCTAGGTGTACTACCCCTACCTCTACCTTTGCCTCTACTAGCGATGGTGAACTCTTTGGGGTAGAAACTTGGGTTGATCCCTTTGGTGTAGTAAATGATCGAGCGACACGGATTTACACAATCCTTAGCAAAATGACCAGTCTCTCCACAATTAAAGCATGCTCCTACGGCTCTATAACATACCCCACTATGTGGTTTACCACAAGTTTCACAAAGTCGATCTGACAGCGCATTTCTGGGTTTCTGTTGAGTTGGTGATCGGATCGAGGTGGTTTCATCCAAAAGATCTATCTCTCTGGGACTTCTTACTATCTCTGTCGTATCCCCAAAGTTTTTCCTCTTTCGGTGGGACCACTAGAACTCGTTCTGTGACTTTCCCTCTTTTACGCCTTCTCCGATTTCTTTTTCTCAAGAGCCGCTTGATTCAATTCTTTCTAATTCTAGTGCTTGAGAAATAAGTTCAGAGAAGTTGTTATGTTTGAATCCGACCACTTGTAATCGATACTAGGCTTCAAGCGGTTTCAAAACTCTTACATCTTTCCTCTTTGGTAGAAAGTAGACTTACTGCATAATGGCTTAGGCGGGAGAATTCCCTTTCATACTCAGCCACTGATCTGCCCCCCTGTTTCAGACTTAGGAATACTTGCAGCTACTGGTCTACATAAGCAACAGGGACATATTTTTGCATGAATTCCCGAGAAGTCATTCCATGTTAGCACTGCAGTTCTATCGGTGTGGGGATGGTTTTCCACATCATAAGCATCCCCACAGCAAAGATACTGAGTACTCAAATCTAAGATCCTCTGTACAATGCAGTTTCTTGAATACCCTATCCATCCTCTCTAACCATTGTTCTGCCTCTAGAGGATCTACTGTCCCCTTGAACTCTGTAGCCCCATACTTCATCAATTTGTCATATTGTCTAGCAGAAGACTGTGGTTGTACCACTGATGTCTGTATTGGGACTTGAGTAGGCACATTACCAGCCATTTATTGGAACATTGCGTGCGTCTGTGGCGGCGAAGCGAGAAGCTGCGATGCTGCGGTGGTGCTCTTGAACCATCGACATTATGCGGGCATGGGGCATCCCCTTGCACCTCAGCCTCAATAGATTGATCGTCTGAACGATCACCCTCTTCCATAGTAAATGAGAGGATTTTAGATCTCCTAAACCAATAACACAAGGAGATTTCCTCCGTTAGTGCATATTTATAATGTAATGTCTTGTATGTATCAAACAATGATATTGAGCGGTTGTCTTGTGAAGAAAGAATATTCAAATGACAGGTGAAAACAGAATTTAAAAACTTTGCTCTGATACCACTAAAACATGTCACACCCTGCCCCTCTGTAAGGCATAACATGATCCCGTAGTATATCTAATGAATTACCAACTCCGTCTACTGATAACCCATTAAATATACTACAAGGGATTTTAAAAACTTTTCTTACTTCTTTTACAGTGGTGAGCACTATTTACAGGTGTTAAAAACCTTTTTGATCCAAGTGATAGAACTAACACATTTGAATTATTTGGAATTTCAGTAAAAATTTTGGCGAGAATGCCATCGTATTTTGGATAAAAGAGTTCTTGAAAAACACAGAAAAGCACATCAATTATTTTCCAAATCTCAACTCCAACATTTTTCTCAATACAACATATTTCTCAACTCAATTCCACAGTGATTTTTCAAAAGCTGAGATATAGGAAATATAATACAATTTTTACAAGTCAAAATAACTCATAATTATTTTACAACCTCAAGTTACAATTTGAATTTACAACTGCTCAAACCAAAACGATATGTACATACAGTGGTCATACATTACAGTACAAAATGCAAAATATTGGTATACTCATTATACCAGGTAATCCCTCGCTGGATGTACTAGCAGCCTAGTCTGCTTGCCACTGTCTCTCTACTGCGGCAATGAAAGCTATCATTTGAGACAATGTCTCAGTGGTGCACAACATTAACCAAATACAATTTTAAATCACAATTCATAAATCATATCAATAGTGGATACTTAAAACCATAGTTAAATTCAAGACAATGAATGTCATAAGGAATTTAAACTCCAATTCACAAATTATCAAAATTCATAATAACACAATTTAGTCAAATAGTTTAAGAATACCGTATTGCCAATTCATACACAATTTGCTCAAATTACTAAATAACACAGTTTTTTTTCCAATCAATGACACAATTTGATCAAATAACTGAATAATACCATTCTGCAAATCAATAACACAATCCGATCAAATAACTGAATAATATCGTTTTGCAAATCAATAACACAATTCGATCAAATAACTGAATAATATCGTTTTGCAAATCAATAACACAATTCGATCAAATAACTGAAGAATACAGTGTTGCCAATCTATAACACAATTTAGGCCATGACACAATTTTTCCATATATGCCGTGTTGTACACCACGACAAGACATGCTCACCCCAATAATCGAAATCAATGAGGGAGGAAGCTAGCTATATAATGAGAACTCATCCACACTCACCTCAGACTGGGAAGTCAAGAGGGAGGAACATAATCATACTCACCCCAGACTGATAAGTCAAAGAGGGAGGAATAATCACACTCACCCCATTAATGGAGGAGGAACATATTATCAGTGTCATGCCAATTGTGAGTCAAAACAATTCCAAACATTTTATTCAAATGATCCGTAAGAATCCAATAAATTTCTAAAGTTATAATTTCATTCACAAAATGGCAACACAATTCGTAATTCACTTCAATTTCCACAAAAACCATTTACAGTGCTTTTCAATCAATAAGTATCCATCAAATACCATTCAAACAATTTTTCACAGTTTCAAACCATTCACAATGTTTTTCAATCAATAAGTGTCCACCAAACACATTTCCACAATTTAAAACAATGATATGCAAATAGTCAATATTTATTTCCATTTAAAATAATTCAAAAGAAACAGTTGTTGTGCACAAACCTCGATGACTGTCCCTCGATGCGGACTCGGTGTTTCCTTCCCTTTTCTGAGTCTTTGTAATCGAGAAACACAATTTGAAGTGTTTCAGTACTAATTTAAACTGTCTCTATCGATGGTGTTTGGTAAATAATGCACTGAACTCAATTATTCACTTAATCAACTAATATACCGACCCTCGTTGCGTTTTAGGTAAATTAGGTTTTAGTGTCGTTAATATGTCACATTTGATAGGGTTTTAGGTTTGGTATGTTTTACCAAAGTCATTTCCTTGCTTAGTGCATGTTAATGCAAATTGCTGGATTCCGGGACACTGGTTTGACCTAACCGGACGATCTAGTTCCCTCGGTTTTCGGGTCTCGGTTGAAACTACAAACTTGTAGATTTAGGTCTTATGGACCGCAGTACAAAATTTCAGGTCAATCCGAGTTAAGTAGACCGAGTTATGGTCATTACACTCTTGCTGGTCAAATGGTACCATTTTAGGTCAATTTTAGGTCAAATTGGTCAATTCTGGTTCGGCCAGTTTTTGGACCCGAACTTGTGCAAGTTGTTTGACTTGCTTATGGTCATTTCTGGGCTTTGATGTCTTCATAAGACTTGTAGGTATGGGTCTTAACTATTCTTGGTTAAAATTTCAGGTCAATTGGACCTGGTTTGAGTGAGTTATGGCCTAAACACTCACTGCTGCCCAATTGGTCATTTTTCAGGTCCTAATTGCACCTAATCCGAATTGGTCATTTTTTTAGGTCACCTTGCAAGCAGAATTTTGGCATGGTTTCTCAATGAAAGTTGGCACATTTTGTGCCTAGTTTCACCTCAAATTGGTCTCATACCAATTGAGGTTACACATTTAAGGTTATAGGCTAAAATGTGTACTGCCCTCAATATGCTTTTCACACCCCATTCAAAACACATATTTACCTTGCAAAGTTTACTTCCATACCCTACCAAATCAGTTTTGGTACATTACCAAAAGCAATTTCTACTTTACATTAACATTATTTTGGGCAGATTCCAATCAGCCTCAACACACCAATATCATTCACAATTACAATTT
The DNA here is from genome assembly GCF_030052815.1 of Hevea brasiliensis. NCBI lineage: Eukaryota > Viridiplantae > Streptophyta > Magnoliopsida > Malpighiales > Euphorbiaceae > Hevea > Hevea brasiliensis. Next base: position 19,199,681 of record NC_079510.1, on the reverse strand, counting down.
CTAAGTACTATTACAAACACACCTAACCATTACAAATTTTACACACACTTTACAAGATCAATCTACATACATATCATCAATCCTTCTAGGTTAATATTCTGCATACATTTCCTTCAATATATACCATTACTCAAGTGTCCCCAAGCTGCCACAAACCATTCTTCAACATCAAAGTGCCGTCCATTTTACAATTTCCCATCCAAGTGCATAAATCACCACATAAACATGAAATAATTCACTAGGTTACTAATTCATTATGATCAACACCATTTCTCATCAATTATATGCACAAATATCTCATAAAAAACGTGACTCATGGCTGTCCAAAATGAAAACAACAATAACCCTTCAAACTCAAAATTTTCTTTCACCGAACTAACACCCATAACATGAACATAAACTTTAACAAAGAAATTCTCAAAAATGCAAACTTACCTTTAATTGTAACTTGCTAAACCTTCATCAAACTTCTCAAAATTAGTATCAATATCTTCCTTGTGATGTGTAGACAAAGTTTAATGAAGAACACTAAGAGGTTGGAGTTGAAAATGGAGAGTTAAGAAAGCTTGCATGAAAAATGGCTATGGAGTTTCCTTCACTCTTCAATTCGGCAATTTGAATGCAAATGAGGAAGATGACTTATTCAGCTGCATTTTAAGTGTACACATGTCCCACTATATATTTAATTAATCCCCTTAGTGGTCCACTTAGTCACTTAATCATATAATAAAGTAATTATTCATTTATTCCACATTTAACCCATAATTTCCACTATTTATTTTAGGTACCACCAATTTAATTTTTCATTTTATTTTCTAAGTGTAATACTATTTATTTTTAATGGACATTTAGGTCAAAAGACACTTCGGGATGTCAAATGACCATAATGCCACTGTTCGGGTGGCATTCCCAATTTTTGGTATTCTGGGTTTTGTCTGTTTTCGATTTCTCACTTTTCTTTGTACTAATTATTTAATTTTTCTTTGATATTTCTAATGATAGTTATTCTTCAACAAGGGTCTATTTATGTCCCAAAAATGTTTTCCGAGTTCCTCATGATCCGAGGCAGATCCAACGGTTCACGTAGTGACTTTCGATCTGATCACCCATCGTTAGGTTTCCCGGCTCGTTTAACTTGATCACATTTCTTTGCAATCATTTTTCCTTTGTTTTTCTTGTACTTTCTTTTCTTTTATTTCATTATTTTATGTCTCCTCACTCTCATTGAAGTGTGGTTCTAGGCATCCTAGCTGTCCGGACAACACTGGTCACTGGAGCAGCAGAACGCACTACCGAACTTAGGGGTGTTACAATCTGTTCCTCTAAGTAAATAGAGATAAAATCCTATGTTCATTTAATTGTTCTTGATGTTTCAAGTTCCTGGCCAGGACAGATAGATTTATTCAGAAAAGAGTTTCTGATGAGAAAATCTTTTTCATCAAGAACTGGAATTAAAAGAGAACATAATATTCATAGCAAATGGAGGTTGACTTGGGATTTTGTAACAGAGAGATTCTAGTGCATGGTAACATATGATTATAGGTTCATTTAAGGTAAACCTTATTACTAATTGGGTGGCCATGGCATGCTATGCTAGGTGTTAACCATGGTCTATGAGGTTCATAAAATGATTTAGAGAAATCATTTATGGTAAGAAAGAGTTCTGATGATATTAAGAGTTGATATCATGTCTCATTGCCAATTAGTGATGAGCCTAGTAAGTCACACACATACACAAGTTATCACCTATTTAAATATGATTTAATTAATTAATTAAAGAGTTTAATTGATTAATTAAATAGGTTTAGTTTGCAATTAGATTGCAAAGTCCCTAGCATGACTTGAAACCAAATCTAGATTATTGGATGTATAATATAAGTTAAATTTATATTTAAAGTGTTTAAATATGAATTTAATTAATGAGAAATTAATTAATAGAGATTAATTAATTAATTTATATTTGATATAAATTAATTAAAAGAAGAAAATAATTATTTTGGGTTAAGAACTCAAAATTAAGACACAGGGGCATTTTGGTCATTTCACAGTGTGACACGTGGCATCATGAGATGGTGACACATGGGATTACACATAAGCTTGCCAAATGTTTTTTAATCATGTAAGATGATTAAAATCAAGATTAAATATAGGTTTGACACTTGGCACAATGTGATTGGGTTACTTAAACCTAGAGCTAATCAAAGGGTGACATGTGGCAAGGGTTTAATGTGTTAACCTAGCTATTTAAGTGTTGTTATGAGAAAATAAAACACAACCAGCAGCCACTCTCCTTTGTCACGCCACTTTGAGGGTTTTTATCTCTTCTTCTTCATCTCTTATCAATTCAAAGAGATTAGCCATCAATCTCTTGAATTAAGAACACTATAAATTGTTTCTAGTGTCCTGTTTACATCTCTAATCTCTTAAAAGGCAGAACTTGATTTTCTAATTAATAGAAAAAGCTTTAGAAGCTATTCAAGGGCTGCCATAGGTGTTCTTGGTGTGGACAAGCTAGAGGGACAACATCTGGTGTCCTGAAGACGAATCTCAAAGGCGCAGACACGCTGCAGTGCATCAAGAGGTTAGTGTAATCATTCTTGATTTAATCTAAGGTTCTAAGATTAATCTGATTAATTTTAAAATCTTAAATGGTAAATACAGATCCAAAAACATATTAAAAGAGTTTTAATATGTTTTTTATCATTGAAATCAAATAGATAAAAATAAATCTTGCATGATGCATGTGACCCTAGGTGAAAATTTTTGAATTCAATGGTATAAACTTGTGTTTTTCACGCTTCCGTTCCTTCAGTGATAACCAGTCCATTCCCAAAATCACATCAAACTCATGGAAAGGCAACTTAATCAAGTCTGCCAAGAATTCATACCCCTGAATCCTTAACGGGCAACCCTTGTACACTTTGTTCACCACTACACTGTGGCCTAATGGATTAGTGACCAGAATGTCTTGGTCACTCTACCCTACTAGTATCCCCCTTTCTACAGGTAGGTTGATGCAGATGTATGAATGAGTGGATCCTAGATCCACCAATGCATGCACAGATGTATTGTAGAGGGAGAACGTACCCCTGATGACGTCCGGGGCATCTTGCTCCTCCTGAGCTCTCATGGCATAGGCTTTGGCAGGTGGTCTGGCCTCAGGCCTCTCTACTTGCTCAAATGTAGGCCTCTATGATGGTCCCACTGCCTTAGATTTGTCGGATTTCCTACCCCTTTATGGTGCAGGAGCAGGTCTGTTCGCTTGTGTTGGAGCAGCTGTAGTAGTTCTGCATGGACAGTTCCTCAACTGATGCTCTGTTGACCCACACCTTAAGCAGGCACCAGTCACTCTCTAACACTCCCCCTTATTCCACTTCAGGCAATGTGGACATGCAGAAGATGCTGGGGTTGGTCCCCTGAACCCCATCCCTGGATAGCTGCCCACTGATGGTGTGGACTGACCTCTCCTAGGGGTAACCTGTGGCCTGGGCCCCTGAGACTGACCCTGACCTTGTGGTTGACTTGAACTCTGTGCAGGTGGACCTTTGAACTTCTTCCCAGGTGCAGGAGATGAACTAGACTGACCCGGGCCCCTCTTCTGCTGTCTCTCTCTTCTGGTCTGCTCACTTATTCTTACTTTTTCAACTTTTATTGTAGCTTTCACTAACTTGGTGAAGTCTATGATTCCCAAGGCAGTAATCATGATCTTTATGTTGTCATTTAATCCCTCTTCAAATCTCTTACACCTTTTGGCCTCATTAGGGACTATCTCCCTTCCGTAGCAGCTTAATCTGACAAATTCCTTTTCATACTAGGCCACTATCAGCTGTCTCTGCCTCAGGTTAATGAACTCTCTTCTTCTCTCTTCTAGGTATATACTACCCACATATTTCTTCTTAAATTCCGAGAGGAAAAAGTCCCAAGTTATCACTTCTGGTTGCATTTCACCAAACACCGTATCCCACCATTCATATGCATCATCTTGCAACAGAGATACAGCAGCTTCTAGATTTTGTTTAGGAGTGCAGTGGAGTTGTTTTAAAACTCTGCCTGTTCTGTTCAACCAATTTTCGACTGCAACAAAATCATCTTCTCTCTTGCCAAAGAAGTCCACTGCTCCAAATTTTCTCAATCTTTCCAAGTGTGATTTCGGTTGTGGAGGTGGTGGTGGCATTACCCCAGCCATTTGTTTGAAGAATTCAGCCATTTGCTGGAACACGGCCTGTGGAGGTTGAGCAGGCTCTGATGGAGCTGGTGGAGCAAGTTCTCCCCTACCCCCAGTCTCAGCTACTGCAGGTGGAGCATGACTCTTTACTTCCTCCTCAACTGCCCTCTGAGATGTGGGGTCCATATCCTAATCAAAATAACAAAGACAAACAGATCTGCATTAGTGTCACCTCGACTCTTACAAATGCAATGCATGGTATGGACTCAATCTAGGCCTAGAAACGCCTAAACCGTGCTACGATACCACTAAATGTGACACCCCTTACCCGTCTACAGTATATCCGAGTAAGATATGTCACACAGTATACCGGAACACTCTATTTTATCTCAATCATTTTTATTCTTCCTTAATTTATTTTTATCATAGTTTTGAATATAATTTGTGAAATATAATTCATTTAAGTCATTTATTGAAATTATAATTTATTTGAGGTTCCGAAAATTTTATAGAAAATCCGGTAGAGTACCGGCTAAAAATGGAGAAAACAGTTCTTTGGAACCTGTTAAAAACACTTCCAATAATCATTTCCAATCATTCTCAAACTCCAATAATCATCAAAATCTCAATATTTTTCATCAACATTTCCATTTCTCAATCATTCATTTCTCATGGTATTCATATATAAGCAGTAAATAAATACTCAATTTTTCATTCATAAACACAATTTTTTCTATTTACATTAACATCAAAATACATTACATAAGTCTCAATTACACATGAGAAAATAAAAGTTAGTTACAAAATACCAAAATGAAACCTAGTGTCCTACCAATGCACTGAAGATGGTGAGGTGACACGGACACTATACAGAGCTGCAGGAGGTTTCACTCAGTCTGTGGTCTACTGGGCTCTCAGTCAGTATCTCCAGAACCTACGCGTGGCAAAAGCAACACGTTAAGCAACAATGCTTAGTGGTGCCGATAATAAAATTAAAAAGAAATAATAGAAAATAAATATGTAGTGTATGTTCTAATGTGTTATGTAAACAATTTTTCGATCATTATTGGTAATCTTATTTATTTTGTACTTGTTCTATTCATTATTTCATTAAATTTGTTCACTTTCATTTTTTTTTGGGTGCCCAAGTAACCTATACTGGATGACTGGACTGGATAAACGGGTAAACTGGCACTGGGTATCAGGTACCTCGGGCCGTCACACCATCAATCACATATGTATCTCCCGGTGTGCAACAGAATAGCTAATAAGCTGTAATAAAAATTAGGCACAAAGCCAAGTATCAACATAATGTCAGAATGGCTAAAAGCCATAAAATCATAGAATGGCATAATGCCATGTGCAGTACTGCTAACTGAACCCTATTAGCATGCCAAGCTATCCAAACCAATCTTGTTAGGTATACTAGGGCATTTCACACTTTTAAGTTTCACAATTCTTGGAATTTAAGTTTTAGTGTTACTATTCCATTCATTGGTCAACAAAAATGTTGACTTTTGCATAGGCAATAGGTACATTGGTTTTAATATCATCAACATACCACATTTTGCATTCAAAATTTGTTGGTATTGGTTGCCAATACCATTTCTAAGCTTAATGTTAGTTGGGCAGAATTTTCAGTTTTTATGCCTTGTATTTACTGTTCTATTGGTCAATTTTGCAGTGGGAATTTGGCAAAATGATTAACATGAAAGTTGTTCCTTATTTTGTCTACTTGAATTTCCTTTTTTGAATCACTACATTTGGAGTTTTGTAGCTTAAGTTATGGTCCAAAAACCACAACTGGCCGGATTGAAATTTTTCTGGACTGACCATATCTACAGTGCAGTGAACAGTGACTTCAACTCACTTGTTGGATAGGTTCTGGTCATACTTTGGGTTAGGTTTCTTCATGAAAGTTGTTGAAAGATATCTCATCTTGTTGTGGGTAAAATTTCAGGTCAATTGGACCATTCTACACTGAGTTATGGCCAAATGACCAAATACTGTTCATTTAGTCATTCTACAGAAATAGACTGCAGGTCACCCGGATTGGGGCAAGCTTTTGGTCCACTTGGTTTGGTCTTATGGGCATGGTTTCTTCACCAAAGTTGTGCCATTATGTGTCTAGTTTCATGTGCAATTGGCCAAACACCAATTGAACCTGTAAAATTCAAGTTATGGCTGCACAAACCTGCTGGACTCATGTCCAATTCTGCAGGTCACCATGGGCAGCCCACCCATACACAAATGCCAAGCCTCAACTCACTTTATTCCCTCCTCACACACATTCAAATGGTCACTAATTGACCATTACAATGTTCATATACCATTTCATGAGCAAACACTAATTTTGTTCAAGTCTCCAAGTTCTCAAAGTTCAATTTATGCATTAAACTTACAATTTCAACTTATATCATGTCCTTATACATGAATTGAGTGAGAGAGAGAATAAATTGGGCACTAACCTCTTTTGCTAACTTTTCCAAGTCTCCAAAACTCCCTTCTTCCTTCTTCTTTTTGCTGGCTAAAGGTTGTTCAAGTTGCAAAATCAAATTTTGGTGAAGCAAGGTTGTGGTTTCAAGGTGATTTGGTGGGTTGTCTCAAGCTTCCATTAAGTTTCCATGGAGGAATGGGTTTGGGAGAGAGTGTGACGCCTGGTTTTGGGTGAGGAAGAGCAGATGGATTTTTTTTTTTGTCTCAATTATCCTCTTTAATAGGTTAATTTAAGTGGTGCTTAATTGTGATTGGTGGATAGGTTTTTAATGACATCATATGATGTCATTATTAGGTATTTTCTTTCATTTTCTTTTATTTTCATCTCTACTCATTTTCAATTTAATTTTTAGTAATGTTTATTCACATTTTATGTCATAATAATTATAACACCCTCCCGGTAGCAACTCCGTACATTCTACTGTTCCGGTGACCCGTGTCGGTCCGGACAGCTAGAACGGCCGGAAAAATATTTAAACTAAAGTGAGGAACCATAATTAACTCAAATATTAACAAGAAAAATTTAGTAAAAATTTTAGAAATAAAATAGAATTAAGTCAAATGAGCCGGTGCCCAAGCGATGGGTAACCCAAAGGGAAGTTGCGGTTCTCGCAACTAGGAGCCCTAGACCTGGGGAAAAATTCATAAAATAATTTTTGGGACTCCAGAGAAGGGTCATTGAGGTTCCTATGGCATTAGAATGCCAAGAAAATATTTAGAAAAATTTTTCAATCGGTACAGACAATTTTGACCCGTTAAGCCAAACGGAGGGCATTTTGGTCATTTCGCCTTCAGAGGCGATTTTTGGCCGACTTGTCCAGTTAAGTAAATAATTATTATGATCTAAAATATGAATAAATATTGCTAAAAATTAAATTAAAAATGAATAGAAAAGAAAGAAAAAGAAAATGACTTAAATCCTTAATTATGACATCACTATGATGTCATTTAAATGCCCTCCACTAATCACCATTCAACAACACAACAAAAATTCTTTAAAAAGGGAAAAATGACAAATTAAGAAACCATTTTTTGGTTTCTTCTTCTTCCAAAGCCGTGACCCTCTCTTCCACTCCCTCCATGAAAATTTTCTTTCATTACTTCCATTTCCCATGAATTTCCACTACTAAACCCTAGACACCTTTCATTAAAACTTGTCCATACCTCTTGGGAAAGTGTTTGGCAGCCTAGAAAAGGAAAGAAAGTGAAGTTTTAGCTTGAGAAAAATCTGCCCCATTCAAGGTTAGTGCCTATTTATACATATACCTCTTTTATTCCATGATAGAGACTTGAAATAAGTAAGAATTTGTAAATTAAATGAATAAAATTTATGTGTATGTACACCATGGATTTCGGCAGCCCTAAGGAAGGAATAAGATTGAGTGTTTTTGATGGACTTGGAGTGAACTAGAGATCATGTTTAAAGTATATATATATGAGGATAATGAATTAGTTAGTTTAACTAAGGTAACTTGTGTGAACCTTGAATTTGAGCTACGGTTTTGGGAGAGAAACTTGGACTTAGCTTATGAAATGGTGAATGAACATTTTAATGGTCAATTAGTGACCATTTGAGGGAATTTGACCATAACTTGAAGTGAATTATGGTATTGCAAACTGGTTTGGTATGCTGCCTAGTGTAACCAGCAGGGTGGCTGTGATTCTAGCCCACTTGGATAGCCATAACTTTGGCTGTGTAGGTTCAATTGGTATTTGGCCAATTGGACATTAAACTAGACACATAATGGCACAATTTTTCTGAAGAAACCATGCCCAAAAGACCAAAGCAAGTGGACCAAAAACTGGCCCCAATCCGGATACCCTGCAACCAGATTCTGCAGAATGACCAAATGAATAGTAATTGTTCATTTGGCCATAACTCATTGTAGAATGGCTCAATTGACCTGAAAGTTTTACAGCAACAAGTTACGATATAGACAAACAACTTTCATGAAGAAACTTACCCCAAATTATGACCAAAACCTATCCAACAAGGCAGTAGCAGTCACTATTCACTGCACTATAGATATGGTCAATTCTGCAATTTTTCAATCCGGCCAGCTGTGGTTTTTGGACCATAACTGGAGCTAAAAAACTCCAAATGGAGTGATTCAAAAACGGAAATTCAACTAGACAAAATAAGGAACAACTTTCTTGTTTATCATTTTCTCAAATTCCCACTGTAACAGTCACTAATGGAATAGTAAAGTTAGGGTACAAAAACTGAAAATTCTGCTCCCTTAGTTTTAAGCTTAGAAATGGTATTGGTGATTAATTCCAACAAGTTTTAAGTGCAAAATGTGGTATGTTGGGAGTGTTGAAACCAACGTACCTATTTTCTATGCAAAAGTCAACATTTTTGTTGACTAATGAAGTGAATAGTAACATCAAAACTTGAAAGTCAAAAATTGAAGAATTCTAAAGTATCAAATGCCCTAGTATACCTAACAAGATTGGTTTGGATAGTTTGGCATGCCAATAGGGTTCAGTTAGCAGTACTGCACATGGCATTATGTCATTCTGTGATTTTATGGCTTTTAGCCATTTTGACATTGTGTTGAGACTTGGCCTCGTGCCTAATATTATTCTGACTTGTTAGTCGCTCATTACACTGGGAGATACATATGTGACCGATGGTGTGACGGCCCTAGGTACTTGATACCCAGTGCCAGTTTACCCGTTTATCCAGTCCAGTCGTTCAGTATAGGTTACTTGGGCAACCAAAAGAATGAAAGTGGATAAAGTTAACGAAATAAATGATTATAACAAGTACAAAAGAAGTAAAACATCGATACATTCAATGCATATTTATCTCTGTTATTTCTTTCTATTTTATTATTTGCACCACTAAGCATTATTGCTTAGCGCGTTGCTTTTGCCACGCGTAGGTTCTGGAGATACTGATCGAGAGCCCAGTAGACCGCAGACTGGGTGAGTCCATCCTGCAGCTCTGCATAGTGTCCGTGTCACCTCACCATCTACAACGCATTGGTAGGACACTAGGTTTCATTTTGGTATTTTGTAACTAACTTTTATTTTCTCATATGTAATTGAACTTATGTAATGTATTTTGATGTTCATGTAAATAATGAAAATTGTGTTTGTGAATGGAAAAGTGAATATCTATCTGTGACTTGTACATGATTATCACATGAGATGAATGATTGAGAAATGAAATGGAAAAATATTGAGATTTTGATATTGGAGTTTGAGATGATTGAATATGATTATTGGAAGTGTTTTTCACAGGTTCCGAAGAACTGTTTTCTCCATTTTTAGCCGGTACTCTGCCGGATTTTCTATAAAATTTTCAGAACCTCAAATAAATTATAATTTCGATAAATGGCTTAAATAAATTATACTTCATAAATTATATTCAAACCTATGATAAAAATAAATTAAGGAAGAATAAAAATGATTGAGATAAAGTAGAGTGTTCCGGTACACCGTGTGACATATCTTACTCGGATATACTGTAGACGGGTAAGGGGTGTCATATTTAGTGGTATCAGAGCACGGTTTAGGCATTCTGGGCCTAGATTGAGTCCATACCATGCATTGCATTTGTAAGAGTCGAGGTGACACTAATGCAGATTTGTTTGTCTTTGTTATTTTGAATAGGATATGGACCCTACATCACAGAGAGCAGTTGAGGAGGAAGTGGAGAGTCATGCTCCACCTGCAGCAGCTGAGACTGGGGGTATGGGAGAACCTGCTCCGCCAGCTCAAGCAAAGCCTGCTCAGCCTCCACAGGCCGTGTTTCAATAAATGGCCGAATTATTTACACAAATGGCTGGAGTAATGCCACCACCACCACCACCTCCACAACCAAAATCAAACCTGGAAAAATTGAGAAAGTTTGGAGCAGTGGACTTCTTTGGCAAGAGAGAAGATGATTCTGTTGTAGCCGAAAATTGGTTGAACAGAACAGGCAGAGTTTTAAAACAACTCCATTGCACTCCAAAGCAAAACCTAGAAGCTGCCATATCTCTGTTGCAAGATGATGCATATGAATGGTGGGATACTGTGTCCAGTGAAGTACAGCCAGAAGTAATAACTTGGGACTTCTTCCTCTCCGAATTTAAGAAGAAATATGTGGGTAGCGTTTACCTGGAAGAGAGAAGAAGAGAGTTCATTAATCTGAGGTAGAGACAACTGTCAGTGGCCGAGTATGAGAAGGAATTCGTCAGATTGAGCCGCTATGGAAGGGAGATAGTCCCTAATGAGGCCGAAAGGTGTAAGAGATTTGAAGAAGGATTAAATGACAATATAAAGATCATGATCACTGCCTTGGGAATCACAGACTTCACCAAGTTAGTGGAAGCTGCAATAAAGGTTCAAAAGGTTAGAATATGTGAGCAGACTAGAAGAGAGAGACAACAGAAGAGGGGCCCAGGTCAGTCTAGTTCAGCTTCTGCATCTGGGAAGAAGTTCAAGGGTCCACCTGCACAGAGTTCAGGTCAACCACAAGGTCAGGGTCAGTTTCAGGGGCCCAGGCCACAGTTTACCCCTAGGAGAGGTCAGTCCACACAATCAGTGGGCAGCTCTCCAGGGATGGGGTTTAGGGGACCAGCCCCAGCTATTAGTAGTATGCCCTAGAGCATATCATTTAGTATGTATCTTGTATATATTTTTATTAATAAAAGGCATTTACACTTTTCCGTTTACATAATATATTTATGTGTAATAGAAAAGGTCCATTGATATTTTGTTAGAAATATTATTCTTAAGTTGTTAAGAATATGAGTGACAATATTTCTAGCACGAAGTATCATAAATAGGGTCACAATCGAGGATACTTCATAATAAGGACATGACTTATCCAGAAAGATTGTATTCATGTTTGTTTCCAAGTTATTTATATGAGATATAAATAAGATGGAATGGTGAGTCTCATGCCATATAACAAACATGATAGGCACTTATAAATGATAAGTAGGCCGAACCAGTGACACTTATGACAAGCACATGGAGTTTATTCTTGTCAATGTTTTGTCATAAATCATATCAGTGCATATAATCTTTAGACCTAAGATAGCACAGTTATCTTGTATATAGGTAGTTTGAGTTTGATACTGCTTTCATACTTGTACTGTGTATGGGTATATGGGCATGTGTTAGCTCCTACTAGTTATATATGGAGGTAGGTGTTGATTAAGATGGAATCTGTTCCTCTAAGTAAATAGAGATAAAATCCTATGTTCATTTAATTGTTCTTGATGTTTCAAGTTCCTGGCCAGGACAGATAGATTTATTCAGAAAAGAGTTTCTGATGAGAAAAATCATTTTAAACAAGAACTTTAATTAAAAGAGAACATAATAATCATAGCAAATTTAGTTTGACATAAACCATGATTCCAGCTTGAGTTGGTATTTTGTAACAGAGAGAGATTCTAGTGCATGGTAACATATGATTATAGGTTCATTTAAGGTAAACCTTATTACTAATTGGGTGGCCATGGCATGCTATGCTAGGTGTTAACCATGGTCTATGAGGTTCATAAAATGATTTAGAGAAATCATTTATGGTAAGAAAGAGTTCTGATGATATTAAGAGTTGATATCATGTCTCATTGCCAATTAGTGATGAGCCTAGTAAGTCACACACATACACAAGTTATCACCTAATTAAATATGATTTAATTAATTAATTAAAGAGTTTAAATTGATTAATTAAATAGGTTTGGTTCGCAATTAGATTGCAAAGTCCCTAGCATGACTTGAAACCAAATCTAGATTATTGGATGTATAATATAAGTTAAATTTATATTTAAAGTGTTTAAATATGAATTTAATTAATGAGAAATTAATTAATAGAGATTAATTAATTAATTTATATTTGATATAAATTAATTAGAAGAAGAAAAATAATTATTTTGGGTTGAGAACTCAAAATTAAGACACAGGGGCATTTTGGTTATTTTGCAGTGTGACACGTGGCACCATGAGATGGTGACACATGGGATTACACATAAGCTTGCCAAATGTTTTTTTAATCATGTAAGATGATTAAAATCAAGATTAAATATAGGTTTGACACTTGGCACAATGCGATTGGGTCACTTAAACCTAGAGCTAATCAAAGGGTGACATGTGGCAAGGGTTTAATGTGTTAACCTAGCTATTTAAGTGTTGTTATGAGAAAATAAAAGAAAACCAGCAGCCACACTCCTTTGTCACGCCACTTTGAGGGTTTTCATCTCTTCTTCTTCATCTCTTATCAATTCAAAGAGATTAGCCATCAATCTCTTGAATTAAGAACACTAGAAATTGTTTCTAGTGTCCTGTTTACATCTTTAATCTCTAAAAAGGTAGAACTTGATTTTCTAATTAATAGAAAAGCTTTAGAAGCTATTCAAGGGCTGCCATAGGTGTTCTTGGTGTGGACAAGCTAGAGGGACAATATCTGGTGTCCTGAAGATGAATCTCAAAGGCGCAGACACGCTGCAGTGCATCAAGAGGTTAGTGTAATCGTTCTTGATTTAATCTAGGGTTCTAAAATTAATCTGATTAATTTTAAAATCTTAAATGGCAAATACAGATCCAAAAACATATTAAAAGAGTTTTAATATTTTGTTTATCATTGAAATCAAATAGATAAAAATAAATCTTGCATGATGCATGTGACCCTAGGTGAAAATTTTTGAATTCAATGGTATAAACTTGTGTTTTTCACGCTTCCGTTCCTTCAATTGGTATCAGAGCCCAATGAGGATAAAATCCCCATTTTCTCCAATTTTGCAATCCTATCTTCTGCAATATGAGATAACCTTAAGTGCCAAATATATTTTGAACTTGAGTTGGTTTTTCACCATGGCATTGCTTTCATTTAGATTGCTATACTCTGGCCAGTGGAAACACTTTCTTACTGGTAATGGAAACACTTTCCTGTTGGCAGTGGAAACACTTTCCTTTGCCTTCATCAGCTTTAGTCTTCCTTTTTTGTTTAGCTATTTTCTTAGAAGGACCAGGAATCTGAGGTTTCTTTTTCTTATTGCCCTTCTTCTTGTTGGACTTTCTAGTAGAAGAAGATGCAACCAAAGCTACCTCTTTTCCTTTATTGCCTGGCATATTCTTTTGGGCAATAACCAGCATGTTGAGTAAACCAGCTAAGGTGCATTCCTGTTGAGTCATATGAAAATTTGTCACAAAATTTCCCAAAAGACTCAAGAAGGGACTGAAGGATCAAATCCGTCTGTAGTTGGAAATCCATGTTAAAGTCAAGATGTTCCAACTGCTCAATCATCCGAATCATCTTGTGGACATGATCCCCAACATTCTGTCCCTCAGACATCCTCATACGGAATAGCTATCTAGATATCTCATATCTAGCATTCCTGCTGTGCTCACCATACAACTCTTGTAGGTGAAGGAGGATCTCACTCGCACTCTGCATGTTCTCATGTTGCTTCTGTAACTCATTACTCATGGAAGCAAGCATGTAACACTTAGCTCTCATATCATGCTCCTTCCACTTGTCCAAAGTTTCATGTTCCTCTTGTGTGGCCTCTGGAGGTAAGGGACCAGGAACATTTGAATCTAGAACATATTGTCACACCCTACCCCTCTGTAAGGCATAACATGATCCCGTAGTATACCTAATGAATTACCAACTCCGTCTACTGATAATCCATTAAATACACTACAAGGGATTTTAAAAACTTTTCTTACTTCTTTTACAGTGGTGAGCACTATTTACAGGTGTTAAAGACTTTGGTGAACTGAAGTGAAACAACTAACTCATTTGATTTATTTGGAATATCTGTAAAAATTTTCGCAAGGTGCCATTTGTATTTTGGACAAAACAGTTCTTCAGAAAACCTGTAAAAAGCACTTCAATTATTTTCCAAATCTCAACTCCAACATTTTTTTCAATACAACACATTTCTCATCTCAATTCCATAGAAATTTTTCAAAGTCTGAGATAAGGAAATATAGTACAATTTTTATAAGTCAAATAACTCACAATAAATTTACAACTTCAAGGTACAATTTGAATTTACAACTGCTCAAAACCAAAAACAAAATATACATACAGTGTCATACATTACAGTACAAAATGCAAAATATTGGTATACTCATTATACCAGGTAATCCCTCACTGGATGTATTAGCAGCCTAGTCTGCTGCCCTGTCTGTCTCTCTACCTGCGACAGCAATAAAAAGCTATCGCTGAGACAATGTCTCAGTGGTGCACAACATTAACCAAATACAATTTTAATTCACAATTCATAAATCATATCAATAGTGGATACTTAAAACCATAGTTAAATTCAAGACAATGAATGTCATAAGGAATTTAAACTCCAATTCACAATTTATCAAAATTCATAATAACACAATTTAGTCAAATAGTTTAAGAATACCGTATTGCCAATTCATGCACAATTTGATCAAATAACTGAATAATACCTTTTTGCAAATCAATAACACCATTCGATCAAATAATTGAACAATACAATGTTGCCAATCAATAACACAATTTAGGTCATGACACAAATTTTTCCATATATGCCGTGTTGTACACCACGACAAGACATACTCACCCCAATAATCGAAATCAATGAGGGAGGAAGCTAGCTATCTAATGAGTACTCATCCACACTCACCTCTGACTGATAAGTCAAAGAGGGAGGAACATAATCATACTCACCCCAGACTGATAAGTCAAAGAGGGAGGAATAATCACACTCACCCCATTAATGGAGGAGGAACATATTATCAGTGTCATGCCAATTGTGAGTCAAAACAATTCCAAACATTTTATTCAAATGATCCGTAAGAATCCAATAAATTTCCAAAGTTATAATTTCATTCACAAAATGGCAACACAATTCGTAATTCACTTCAATTTCCACAAAAACCATTTACAGTGTTTTTCAATCAATAAGTATCCATCAATATCATTCAAACAATTTTTCACAGTTTCAAACCATTCACAATGTTTTTCAATCAATAAGTGTCCATCAAACACATTTCCACAATTTAAAACAATAATATACAAATAGTCAATATTTATTTCAATTGAAAAATTCAAGAGAAATAGTTGTTGTGCACAAACACAATTTAAAACAATAATATACAAATAGTCAATATTTATTTCAATTGAAAATTCAAGAGAAATAGTTGTTGTGCACAAACACAATTTAAAACAATAATATACAAATAGTCAATATTTATTTCAATTGAAAATTCAAGAGAAATAGTTGTTGTGCACAAACCTCTGATGACTGTCCCCACGATGCGGACTCGGTGTTTCCTTCCCTTTCTCGAGTCTTTGGTGGCGAAACACAATCCAAGTGTTTGGTACCAAATTAAATTGTCTCTATCGATGGTGTTTGGTAAATAATGCACTGAACTCAATTATTCACTTAATCACCTAATATACCGACCCTCGTTGCGTTTTAGGTAAATTAGGTTTTAGTGTCGTTAATATGTCACATTCGATAGGGTTTTAGGTTTGGTATGTTTTACCAAAGTCATTTCCTTGCTTAGTGCACTTTAATGCAAATTGCTGGATTCCGGGACACTGGTTTGACCTAACCGGACGATCTAGTTCCCTCGGTTTTCGAGTCTCGGTCGAAACTACAAACTTGTAGATCTAGGTCTTATTGCACGCGGGGCAAAATTTCAGGTCAATCCGAGTTAAGTAGACCAAGTTATGGTCATTATACTATTGCTGGTCAAATGGCATCAATTAGGTCATTTTTTTGGTCAATTTGGTCAACTTTGGTTCGGCCAGTTTTTGGACCCGAACTTGTGCAAGTTGTTTGACTTGCTTATGGTCATTTCTGGGCTTTGGTGTCTTCATAAGACTTGTAGGTATGGGTCTTAACTATTCATGGTTAAAATTTCAGGTCAATTGGACCTGTTTTGAGTGAGTTATGGCCTAAATACTCACTGCTGCCCAAATGGTCAGTTTTTAGGTCTCAAGTGTACCTAATCCGAATTGGTCATTTTTCACATCAACTTGCAAGCAGAATTTTGGCATGGTTTCTCAATGAAAGTTGGCACATTTTGTGCCTAGTTTCACCTCAAATTGGTCTCATACCAATTGAGGTTACACATTTAAGGTTATAGGCTAAAATGTGTACTGCTCTCAATATGCTTTTCACACCCCATTCAAAACACATATTTACCTTGCAAAGTTTACTTCCATACCCTACCAAATCAGTTTTGGTACATTACCAAAAGCACTTTCTACTTTACATTAACATTATTTTGGGCAGATTACCATTACCCTCAACACACCAAATATAATTCACATTTACAATATCTCAATACCATTACATACACACCTAAACACCACTAATTCTCACATACACTTTACACAATAATTTCATACACATATCCTTCATTCCTTAATGCCACAATTCTGCCAACACTCCCATGAATATACACATTTATTCAAGTGTCCCCAAGGCTGCCCAAAAATGGCTATCTCAATAACTATTTAAACTTCAAAATTTCCTTCACAAAACCAACACCCATAACATGCACACAAAACTTAACAAAGCTATCTTCAAAATTATGAACTTACCTTATGCTTGGAGTTTGTTAAACCTTGCTTAAACTTCTCAAATTTAGTATCAAACTCTTCCTTGTGATGAGTAGACAAAGTTTCATGAAGGAACTTAAGTGTTTGGAGTTGAAATGGAAGGAGGGATCAAGCTTGCATGAAAATGTCCATGGAGTTTTCTCTCCCTTCATTCACGGCTTGGATGGTAAATGAAGAAGATGAAGTGGCTGCTGGACATAGTGGACTTACATCAGCCCCATAATGTGTTTATTTTATTCTCTTAGTGGTCCACTTACTCTAATTAATTCATATTATAAGTTACTTTCACTTAATCCCACATTAAACCCTTAATTCTCACTATTTACTTTAGGTACCACCAATTTAATTTTTCATTTCATTTTCTAAGTGTAATATTATTTATTTTTAATAGAAATTTAGGTCAAAAGACACTTCGGGATGTCAAATGACCATAATGCCCCGTTCGGGTGGCATTCCTGATTTTTCGGTATTACCGGGTTTTGTCTGTTTTTCGATTTCTCACTTTTCTTTGTACTAATTATTTAATTTTTCTTTGATATTTCTAATGATATTTATTCTTCAACAAGGGTCTATTTATGTCCCAAAAATGTTTTCAGGTTCCCATGATCGAGGCAGATCAACGGTCCACGCCGTGACTTCCGGTCTGATCACCCATCGCTAGGTTTCCCGGTTCACTTAACTCGGTTACATTTCTTTGCTATGATTTTTCCTTTGTTTTTCTTGTATTTTCTTTTCTTGTATTTCATTATTTTATGTCTCCTCACACATATCGAAGTGTAGTTCTAGGCATCCTAGCTGTCCGGACAACACTGGTCACTGGAGCAGTAGAACGCACTACCGAACTTAGGGGTGTTACACATATCCTATATGTTCAAGGTTCAGGACAAGTTTCAAATTTCTTAGCCAATCAGACAGATTAGGTCCTGTCAACCTATTGTGATCAAGTATGCTCGCAAGGATATTGGATGGTGGTGGTTGTTTTGTGATCATTTTTATCAGAAAATTAACTGTAGAAAATAACCAGATTAATTAGTAAATGTATCATGTAATTAACCAAAATGATTATGGTCTTTTAATCAAATTGGTCCTCCCACTAACTTAGCGAATCCTACACTTCCAAAATAGAAAACGGAAATCCTAGTTGGATGGATTTCTAGTGGGTGATTGAATTCTTATAATTCTATTGATCATCCTCAGGTATATCCATTATTGGAATTACAATAAACTATAAGTGAGCAACTCTTTGCCCATCACATCTCATGTGAGGTTCAATTCTTTACCTAGCCCCTAATGCTCAAAATCTCAGGTACATCCATTATTGACTTATCTTGCATTAGTTAAGTTGATCCCATTGAGCCAGTAATTATGCAAATAATTTTAATGTCCTCAGGTACATCCAATATTGGCCACTAAACTATTTACATATTTGCAACATCTCATGCTTAACAATTATTCTTAAGAAAATCTTTTAAATATATTGCATCTTATGCAACTATTTAAAATTTCTTAAAATAATTGCCCCAATGGAGGGCCTATGTTATAATTACTTTAATTATAGCATTTCCAACTTAATCATTTGTTTGGAAGATTTTAAGGTCATTCTATTTACTATTAAGGCCTCACTTTGCACATTATCCATTTAGCATGCATATATCATATAATTGCATACATTCCCATACTTCTCATGCATTCATGGATAAGCAGTAAATATGGTATGATCATGGACTTTCTAAGGGATTCAATTCTGAGCCACCAAGAATTGAATCAGGGCATTCCTAGGTGCATTTCATTCATTCATTTTACAAGAGTTGCTGAAGGAGTACATAATCAACACTTGATCTTGAATTCCTCCCACTGGTCCCACCAATGCTCTTGACCTCCTTGAACTTCTTGCAATCCAATATTACATAGTAATCCTTGGCATACCAATGCGAATTTACAAGAACTTAAATAAATGAAATTACAACCCAAAAATTATTACAAACTTAATAATATATGCCCAAAATAAATTAAAATAAATTAATTAATTTACAATCCCAAAGAAACATAAAAGAAATAAATCCAATCACATTGGTCTTTTATAGTCCATGATCATCCATCATGCATATCACTATTTAACAATTAAATAAAACATACATACTTATATTAAATTGAATATCTCATATTCAACTTAAAAATCCAGATTTGAATATGATTCAAATAAATTTAAAAATTCAGATTTGAATCTCATTCAAACAAATTTAAAAATTCAGATTTGAATCACATTCAAACAACTTTAAAAATTCAGATTTGAATCACATTCAAACATTTTTTAAAAAATCAGATCTGAATTTTATTCAATCAATTTTAAAAAATCAGATTTAAATATGATTCAAACAACTTTAAAAATTCAGATTTGAATCGCATTCAAACAACTTTTAAAAATTCAGATTTGAATCACATTCAAACAATTTTAAAAATTCTGATTTGAATCATAATTTAATTGTGTGATTAAATTCAAACAATTAAATGAACATAGGATTTTATCTCTATTTACTTAGAGGAACAGATTCCATCTTGATCAACACCTACCTCCATATATAACTAGTAGGAGCCAACACATGCCCATATACCCATACACAGTACAAGTATGAAAGCAGTATCAAACTCAAACTACCTATATACAAGATAACTGTGCTATCTCAGGTCTAAAGATTATATGCACTGATATGATTTATGACAAAACATTGACAAGAATAAACTCCATGTGCTTGTCATAAGTGTCACTGGTTCGGCCTACTTATCATTTATAAGTGCCTATCATGTTTGTTATATGGCATGAGACTCACCATTCCATCTTATTTATATCTCATATAAATAACTTGGGAACAAACATGAATACAATCTTTCTGGATAAGTCATGTCCTTATTATGAAGTATCCTCGATTGTGACCCTATTTATGATACTTCGTGCTAGAAATATTGTCACTCATATTCTTAACAACTTAAGAATAATATTTCTAACAAAATATCAATGGACCTTTTCTATTACACATAAATATATTATGTAAACGGAAAAGTGGAAATGCCTTTTATTAATAAAAATATATACAAGATACATACTAAATGATATGCTCTTGGGCATACTACTAACAATCTCCCACTAGCACTAGAGCCATTCATTACAACACCTTAGACCCATCTTCTCAAGATATCAGTCTAACTGAGCTTGTGACAAAGGCTTAGTGCATGGATCAGCTGAATTTTTTCAGCTGATGTTATTTTTCTGCATGGCTATATCGCCTTGCCCAACTATATCCCTGATAATGTGATAGTGCCTTTCCATGTGTTTGGATTTTGGGTGAGACCTTAGTTCCTTAGCCTGTATGACTGCTCCATTGTTGTCACAGTGTAGTGGAACTGCTGACTCAATGGAAGGAACTACTGTAAGTTCTGTCATGAACTTCTTTATCCAAACAGCTTCCTTTGCAGCATCTGATGCAGCAATATACTCAGCCTCTGTAGTGGAATCTGCAGTCGTGCTCTGTTTGGAACTCTTCCAACTGACTGTACCTCCATTACAAATGAACACATATCCAGAGGTAGACTTTCTATCATCGATATCTGATTGGAAATCAGAATCAGTATAACCATCCAATTGCAAGTCTCCACCTCCATAAATCAAGAATAAATCCTTAGTTCTTCTCAAGTACTTAAGAATATTCTTGACAGCTATCTAGTGTTCCAAACCTGGATTGGATTGATACCTGCTAGTCAAACTAACAGCATATGCGATATCCGGCCTAGTACACAACATTGCATACATTAAACTTCCAATAGCCGAAGCATATGGAATCCTGGCCATCTTATCTCTTTCTTCAGGTGTCTTTGGAGACATCTCTTTAGAAAGATGGATACCATGTCTCACTGGTAACAATCCTCTCTTGGAATCAAGCGTGTTAAACCTCTTTAACACCTTTTCCAAGTATAGACTTTGGGATAAACCAATTATTCTTTTCGCTCTATCTCTATAGATGCGAATCCCAAGAATATAGGTTGCCTCCCCTAAGTCTTTCATGGAGAATGTATTTGACAACCATACCTTTATAGTCGTCAACATACCTGTGTCGTTACCCATCAACAGTATGTCATCCACATATAAGACAAGGAAAGTGTTTCCACTGCCACTAGGAAAGTGTTTCCATTTGCCAATAAGAAAGTATTTCCATTACCAGTAAGAAAGTGTTTCCACTGGCCAGAGTATAGCAATCAAAATGAAAGCAATGCCATGGTGAAAACCAACTCAAGTTCAAAATATATTTGGCACTTAAGGTTATGTCATGTTGCAGAAGATAGGATTGCAAAACTGGAGAAAATGGGGATTCTATCCTCATTGGACTCTGAGCCTACTCCAACTTGTGAATCTTGCCTTCAGGGCAAAATGACTAGATCACCCTTTGTTGGACAAGGGCTAAGAGCTGAAAAATTTTTGGAGCTAATACATAGTGATGTATGTGGTCCATTTAAAGAAATGGCTAGAGGGGGCTTTCATTATTTTATTACCTTTACTGATGATAAATCAAGGTTTTGGTATTTGTATTTGATGAAATACAAACATGAATCTTTTGAAAAGTTCAAAGAATTTAAATCTGAAGTAGAAAATCAGAAATCTCAAAGGCGCAGACACGCTGCAGTGCATCAAGAGGTTAGTGTAATCGTTCTTGATTTAATCTAGGGTTCTAAAATTAATCTGATTAATTTTAAAATCTTAAATGGCAAATACAGATCCAAAAACATATTAAAAGAGTTTTAATATGTTGTTTATCATTGAAATCAAATAGATAAAAATAAATCTTGCATGATGCATGTGACCCTAGGTGAAAATTTTTGAATTCAATGGTATAAACTTGTGTTTTTCACGCTTCCGTTCCTTCACCAGCATCTTCTGCATGTCCACATTGTTTGAAATGGCATAAGGGGGAGTGTTGGAGAGTGATTGGTGCCTGCTTAAGGTGTGGGTCAACAGAGCATCAGTTGAAGAACTGTCCACATAGAACTACTATAGCTGCTTCAACACAAGCAGACAGACCTGCTCCTGCACCACAAAGGGGTAGGAAATCTGGCAAATCTGACGCAATGGGACCATCACAGAGGCCTGCATCTGAGCCAGCAGAGAGACCAGATAATAGACCACCTGCCAGAGCTTATGCCATAAGAGCTCAGGAGGAGCAAGATGCCCCGGACGTCATCAGGGGTACGTTCTCCCTCTACAATACACCTATGCATGCATTAGTGGATCCAGGATCCACTCATTCATACATCTGCATCAACCTACCCGTAGAAAGGGGGATACTAGTAGGGGAGAGTGACCAAGACATTCTGGTCACTAATCCATGGGCCACAGTGTAGTGGTGAACAAAGTATACAAGGGTTGCCCGTTAAGGATTCAGGGGTATGAATTCTTGACAGACCTGATTGAGTTGCCTTTCAATGAGTTTGACGTGATTTTGGGAATGGACTGGTTGTCACGTCATCAGGCAATAGTTGATTGCAAATTGAAGAGAATTTCTTTGAAAACTCCTGGGGATGATGAGATCACAGTTGTGGGGGAAAGGACAGATTTCTTGTCTAATGTAATCTCAGCCACAGTTGCAAGAAGAATGATGAGAAAAGGCTGTGAAGCCTACCTAGCACATGTGGTGGATACTAGGCAGGCTAAGCCAAAACTGAGTGAAATACCCACAGTAAGAGACTTCCCAGAGGTATTTCCTAAAGAATTACCTGGTTTGCCACCAGAAAGGGAAGTTGAATTTACTATTGAGACACTGCCGGGTACAGCACCCATTTCCATTTCTCTTTATAGGATGGCACCCACTGAATTGAGGGAGTTAAAAACTCAGTTGCAAGAGTTGCTTGATAAGGGGTTCATACGCTCCAGTGTGTCACCATGGGGAGCTCCAGTGCTGTTTGTGAAAAAGAAGGATGGGACTTTGAGGCTATGCATCGACACGGCAGATTGAATAAAGTGACTGTGAAGAACAAATATCCGTTGCCTAGAATTGATGATCTGTTTGATCAGTTGAAGGGAGCAGGAGTATTTTCTAAAATTGATCTCAGATCAGGGTATCATCAGTTGAGGGTGAAGGATGCAGATATGCCAAAGACTGCATTCAGGACCCGATATGGGCATTATGAGTTCCTAGTGATGCCCTTTGGCCTAACAAATGCACCAGCAACATTCATGGACCTTATGAACCGTATCTTCCATCCACACTTAGATCGGTTCGTAGAGGTCTTTATTGATGATATTTTGGTGTATTCCAAGACCAGTGAAGAACATGATGAGCATTTGAGGATTGTTCTACAAACCCTGAGAGAAAATAAGCTGTATGCTAAGTTGTCCAAGTGTGACTTTTGGTTGAATGAGATTGCATTCCTTGGACACATAGTGTCAGCTGATGGGATTAGGGTGGATCCCAAGAAAATAGAAGCAGTGATGGAATGGAAGCCTCCCAGGAATACAACTGAGGTCAGAAGCTTCTTGGGGCTAGCTGGGTATTACAGGAGATTTGTGAAGGGATTTTCCTTAATAGCTTCTCCAATGACCAAGTTGTTACACAAGAACGTCAGATTTGACTGGAATGATAAGTGTCAGACCAGTTTTGAAATGTTGAAGGCTATGTTGACAGAGGCACCAGTGTTAACACAGCCAGTGTCAGGAAAGGACTTTGTGGTCTACAGTGATGCCTCTCATAATTAGTTAGGGTGTGTATTGATGCAAGAGGGGAAGGTGGTCACTTATGCTTCCAGACAGCTAAGGCCACATGAACAGAATTACCTTACCCATGATCTAGAGCTTACAGCAATTATCTTCGCACTGAAGATATGGAGGCATTACTTGTATGGTGAAAAGTGCTACATTTACACAGACCACAAAAGTCTGAAATATTTGCCAACTCCGAAGGAGCTCAACCTTAGACAGAGATGATGGATTGAGTTCTTGAAGGACTATGATTGTGTAATTGACTACCATCCTAAGAAGGCAAATGTAGTTGCTGATGCTTTGAGCAGAAAATCCATCACAGCTTTGAGATCATTGAATGCCCGTCTATCTTTGATTCGAGATGGAGCTATTTTGGCTGAGTTGCAAGTGAGGCCAAACCTGCTACAGCTGATTTTAGATGGGCAAAAGGTAGATGAGAAGCTAATGGCTATTATGAGCAAAATCTCAGAGGGAAAAGCAACTGACTATGGGGTGAAAGCAGATGGGTGTCTGTATTACAAAGGAAGACTGTGTGCACCAGATGATGGGGAATTGAAGGCCACTATTCTAAAAGAGGCACATACCAGTGTATATGCTATGCACCCAGGAAGTACAAAGATGTATCATGATCTGAAGCTTCAGTATTGGTGGCCTGGTATGAAGAAGGACATAGCTGACTATGTGACTAAATGCTTGACATGTCAACAAGTCAAGGCAGAATATCAAGTTCCATCAGGTTTGCTACAGCTTATACGCATACCTGAATGGAAATGGGATCGGGTCACCATGGATTTTGTGAGTGGTTTACCTCTCACCCAGAAGAAACATGATGCAGTATGGGTGATAGTAGATAGATTGACAAAGTCAGCACACTTTCTGCTAGTTAGGACTGACTACTCACTGAAGAAGTTAGCAGAATTGTATATCAGTGAGATAGTTAGACTACATGGAATTCCACTTTCCATCATATCTGATCGAGACCCAAGGTTTACATCGAGATTTTGGAAGAAGTTGCATGAATCCTTGGGTACACAACTCCACTTCAGCACAGCTTTCCATCCTCAGACGGATGGGCAATCAGAAAGAGTAATCCAGGTCCTTGAGGATATGCTGAGGGGTTGTGTCATTGAGTTTAAGGGAAGTTGGGATAGGTACCTCCCACTGGCAGAATTTGCATACAACAATAGCTACCAAGCTAGCATCCAAATGGCCCCGTACGAAGCAATGTATGGGAGAAAATGTAGAACTCCAGTGTGCTGGACTGAATTGGGCGAAGATAAACTGGTAGGGCCAGACCTGGTGAAACAGACTGAGGAGAAAGTGAAACTAATCAAAGTCAATCTGAAAGTTGCCTCAGACAGACAAAAATCCTATGCCAACCTGAAGAGAAAAGAAATAGAATATGTGGTTGGCGATAAAGTGTTCCTCAAGGTGTCACCGTGGAAAAAGGTATTGAGGTTTGGAAGAAAAGGTAAGTTAAGCCCTAGGTTCATTGGCCCATATAAAATCATTGAACGTGTGGGTCCAGTGGCCTATAGGCTAGCTTTACCACCAGAGCTGGACAAGATCCACAATGTGTTCCACGTGTCTATGCTAAGAAGATATCGCTCAGATCCTTCACATGTCATCTCCAGGGAAGAAATTGAAATACAACCGGATTTGACATATGAAGAAGAACCTCTACGGATCCTGGCTCGGGAAGTAAAAGAGTTGAGAAATAAGCAGATTCCACTGGTGAAAGTGCTTTGGAGGCACCACAACACTGAGGAGGCAACTTGGGAAAGTGAAGAGACGATGAGGCAACAGTTTCCTCAACTGTTTGTATCAGGTAAATTTCGAGGACGAAATTTAAATTAGAGGGGAAGAGTTGTAACACCCTCCCAGTAGCAACTCCGTACATTCTACTGTTCCGGTGACCGGTGTCGGTCCGGATAGCTAGAACGTCCGGAAAAATATTTAAACTAAAGTGAGGAACCATAATTAAAAATATTAACAAGAAAAATTTAGTAAAAATTTTAGAAATAAAATACAATTAAGTCAAATGAGCCGGTGCCCAAGCGATGGGTAACCTAGAAGGAAGTTGCGGTTCTCGCAACTAGGAGCCCTAGACCTAGGGAAAAATTCATAAAATAATTTTTGGGACTCCAGAGAAGGGTCATTGAGGTTCCTATGGCATTAGAATGCCAAGAAAATATTTAGAAAAATTTTTCAATCGGTACAGATAATTTTGACCCGTTAAGCCAAACGGAGGGCATTTTGGTCATTTCACCTTCAGAGGCGATTTTTGGCCGACTTGTCTAGTTAAGTAAATAATTATTATGATCTAAAATATGAATAAATATTGCTAAAAATTAAATTAAAAATGAATAGAAAAGAAAGAAAAAGAAAATGACTTAAATCCTTAATTATGACATCACTATGATGTCATTTAAATGCCCTCCACTAATCACCATTCAACAACACAACAAAAATTCTTTAAAAAGGGAAAAATGACAAATTAAGAAACCATTTTTTGGTTTCTTCTTCTTCCAAAGCCGTGACCCTCTCTTCCACTCCCTCCATGAAAATTTTCTTTCATTACTTCCATTTCCCATGAATTTCCACTACTAAACCCTAGACACTTTTCATTAAAACTTGTCCATACCTCTTGGGAAAGTGTTTGGCAGCCTAGAAAAGGAAAGAAAGTGAAGTTTTAGCTTCAGAAAATTCTGCCCCATTCAAGGTTAGTGCCTATTTATACATATACCTCTTTTATTCCATGTTAGAGACTTGAAACAAGTAAGAATTTGTAAATTAAATGAATAAAATTTATGTGTATGTACACCATGGATTTTGACAGCCCTAAGGAAGGAATAAGATTGAGTGTTTTTGATGGACTTGGAGTGAACTAGAGATCATGTTTAAAGTATATATATATGAGGATAATGAATTAGTTAGTTTAACCAAGGTAACTTGTGTGAACCTTGAATTTGAGCTAGGGTTTTGGGAGAGAAACTTAGACTTAGCTTATGAAATGGTGAATGAACATTTTAATGGTCAATTAGTGACCATTTGAGGGAAGCTGACCATAACTTGAAGTGAATTATGCCATTGCAAACTGGTTTGGTATGCTGCCTAGTGTAACCAGCAGGGTGGCTGTGATTCCAGCCCACTTGGACAGCCATAACTTTGGCTGTGTAGGTTCAATTGGTATTTGGCCAATTGGACATGAAACTAGACACATAATGGCACAATTTTTCTGAAGAAATCATGCCCAAAAGACCAAAGAAAGTGGACCAAAAACTAGCCCCAATCCGGATACCCTGCAACCAGATTCTGCAGAATGACCAAATGAATAGTAATTGTTCATTTGGCCATAACTCATTGTAGAATGGCCCAATTGACCTGAAATTTTTACAGCAACAGGTTAAGATATAGAAAAACAACTTTCATGAAGAAACCTACCCCAAATTATGACCAGAACCTATCCAACAAGGCAGTAGCAATCACTGTTTACTGCACTGTAGATATGGTCAATTCTGCAATTTTTCAATCCGGCCAGCTATGGTTTTTGGACCATAACTAGAGCTACAAAACTTCAAATGGAGTGATTCAAAACAGGAAATTCAACTAGACAAAATAAGGAACAACTTTCATGTTTATCATTTTCTCAAATTCCCACTGTAACAGTCACTAATGGAATAGTAAAGTTAGGGTACAAAAACTGAAAATTCTGCTCCCTTAGTTTTAAGCTTAGAAATGGTATTGGTGATTAATTCCAATAAGTTTTAAGTGCAAAATGTGGTATGTTGGGAGTGTTAAAACCAATGTACCTATTTTCTATGAAAAAGTCAACATTTTTGTTGACTAATGAAGTGAATAGTAACATCAAAACTTGAAAGTCAAAAATTGAAGAATTCTAAAGTATCAAATGCCCTAGTATACCTAACAAGATTGGTTTGGATAGTTTGGCATGCCAATAGGGTTCAGTTAGCAGTACTGCACATGGCATTATGTCATTCTGTGATTTTATGGCTTTTAGCCATTTTGACATTGTGTTGAGACTTGGCCTCGTGCCTAATATTATTTACAGCTTGTTAGCTGTTCTGTTGTACACCGGGAGATACATATGTGACCGATGGTGTGACGGCCCGAGGTACTTGATACCCAGTGCCAGTTTACTCGTTTATCTAGTCCAGTCATTCAGTATAGGTTACTTGGGCAACCAAAAGAATGAAAGTGGATAAAGTTAACGAAATAAATGATTATAACAAGTACAAAAGAAGTAAAACATCGATACATTCAATGCATATTTATCTCTGTTATTTCTTTCTATTTTATTATTTGCACCACTAAGCATTATTGCTTAGCACGTTGCTTTTGCCACGCGTAGGTTCTGGAGATACTGATCGAGAGCCCAGTAGACCGCAGACTGGGTGAGTCCATCCTGCAGCTCTGCATAGTGTCCGTGTCACCTCACCATCTACAGTGCATTGGTAGAACACTAGGTTTCATTTTGGTATTTTGTAACTAACTTTTATTTTCTCATATGTAATTGAACTTATGTAATGTATTTTGATGTTCATGTAAATAATGAAAATTGTGTTTGTGAATGGAAAAGTGAATATCTATCTGTGACTTGTACATGATTATCACATGAGATGAATGATTGAGAAATGAAATGGAAAAATATTGAGATTTTGATATTGGAGTTTGAGATGATTGAATATGATTATTGGAAGTGTTTTTCACAGGTTCCGAAGAACTGTTTTCTCCATTTTTAGCCGGTACTCTGCCGAATTTTCTATAAAATTTTCGGAACCTCAAATAAATTATAATTTTGATAAATGGCTTAAATAAATTATACTTCATAAATTATATTCAAACCTATGATAAAAATAAATTAAGGAAGAATAAAAATGATTGAGATAAAGTAGAGTGTTCCGGTACACCGTGTGTCATATCTTACTCGGATATACTGTAGACGGGTAAGGGGTGTCACAATAATTATTTACTTAACTGGACAAGTCGGCCAAAAATTACCTCTGAAGGCAAAATGACCAAAATGCCCTCCATTTGGCTTAACAGACCAAAATTGTCTGTACCGATTGAAAATTTTTCCTAAGTATTCTTGGCATTCTAATGCCATAGAAACCTTAATGACCCTTCCCTGGAGTCCCAAAAATTATTTTATGAATTTTTCCCTTGGTCTAGGGCTCCCAGTTGCGAGAACCGCAACTTCCCACTAGGTTACCCATCGCTAGGGCACCGGCTCATTTAACTTGGTTGTATTTTATTTCTAAAATTTTTTTTCTAAATTTTTCTTATTAATATTTGAGTTAATTATGGTTCCTTACTTTAGTTTAAATATTTTTTTGGACATTCTAACTGTCCGGACCGACACTGGTCACCGGAACAGTAGAATGTACGGAGTTGCTATAGGGAGGGTGTTACCATTATTTCCCATGAATGTTTACATGGAATTTTAACTATTCTCATGCAGTTTTCCGCAAAAGAATTGATAAGATAAAAAGCTATGATTTGTTTTAAAATCCTTTGTGGCATAACTAATGGGTTATCGGTAGGTGGAGTTCGGTAATTCATTAAGTATGCTATAGGAACATGTCATGCCTTACCAGGGATAAGTTGTGACATGTTTTAGTGGTATCAGAACTTTGGTTTTTATACATGTTTTGAAATAGTGTCTGAAAAATTTTGATAAATACAACTGCTCAACTGTCATTAATTGATACATATAGTGCATTACATCATAAATATGGACTAATAGAGGGAAATCTCCTTGTGTTGGTTATCTAGGGAGTAGAATTCTTTGTGATTCAGTATAGAAGAGGGGGATCACACAGTAGCAACTGAGGTACAGGGGGAGGCCCTAACTCCTTAGAATGCCAGTGGGTCAGCTGTACCCATCCTACCTATGCAGTTTCCTACTTAGTTCGCTCAGCAAATGGCTGCACTATTTCAGTAAATGGCTAGCAATATACCAGTCCAAGCTCCTGTGCAAGCACCTCCAGTGCAACTACCATCCCCAGCTAGACAATATGACAAGTTAATGAAGTATGGGGCAACAGAGTTTAAGGTTACAGTGGACCCATTGAAAGCTGAGCAATGGTTAGAACTGATGGAGAGAGTATTCAAGAAATTACACTACACCGATGATTTGAAGTTCGAATACTCGGTCTCTTTACTACATGGAGATGCATATGAGTGGTGGAAGACCATTCCTCACAGTTTGGTTGAGCCTCCTGTGTTGACATGGGATGACTTTCTCAGAGAATTTAGACAGAAGTATGTTCCTGACATATATGTAGATATGAAGCTACAGGAGTTTCTTAGTTTGAAGCAAGGGAACAGGACTATAGCCGAGTATGAGAGAGACTTTTCCCACCTCAGCCACTATGCTAGAAGCCTACTCACTACCAGTAGAGACAGATGCAAATGGTTTGAGCACGGTTTGAGGCCTAGTTTGAGATTATAAGTGGTTGGGTTTTGACATGACAACTTCTCTGGGTTGATATCATAGGCCCTTGAATTAGAAAGGATAGAACTGGAAGGGCATCTGAGAAGGCAACCACTGAAAAAAAGAAGAGCAGTAAGTCTACAGGTCAGAGTCCGAGTAACAATTCGGGTAAGAGAAAGAGCTTTGGGGGACGAAGTAACAGAGGATTTAGTAGGGGAAGATTCTCAGGGCTGAGGCCACCTAGATCCGGACAGCAAACATCTAGGGGTTCCTTTCCTGCTCGTACCTGTGAAACTTGTGGCAGGAATCATGGAGGAGTATGTTATAAGGCCATAGGAGCCTGTTACAACTGTGGTGGAAGTGGGCATTTTGCTAGAGATTGCACTAGTGCTCGCAAGTCTGGGCCGCCTACCACCACTGAGGGATCTGTTCAAGGTTTTTTTTCTAGAGGACAACAGATAGCTAGTAGAGGCCGAGGCAGGGGTAGAGGTAACACTTCTGGCAGCCAGGACACAGTGAGCTAACCAGAGCAGAGTGGTGTATCAGCCAGGGTGTACACCATGCGCTAGAGGGAGGAAGCTGAGACATCAGATGTTGTGGCTGGTACTTTCTCCACCTTTGGTAGAGATGTATACGTGTTGTTTAACCCTGGTTCTACACATTCTTATGCTAGTGCCAGAATTGCATGTTCTGTTGCCATTCCTTGCTTGAAAATGGATTATGATGTGCTAGTGACTAGTCCTGTAACACCCCTAAGTTCGGTAGTGCATTATACTTTTCCAGTGACCAGTGTTGTCCGGACAGCTAGGATGCCTAGAGCTACACTTCGATATGAGTGAGGAGACATAAAATAATGAAATAAAATAATGAAATACAAGAAAAGAAAATACAAGAAAAACAAAGGAAAAATAATAGTAAAGAAATGTAACCAAGTTAAGTGAGCAGAGAACCCTAGCGATGGGTGACCGTACCGAGAAGTCACGGCGTGGACTATTGACTAACCCTGGACCGCGGGGAACCCTGGAAAATATTTTTAAGACTTAAATAGACATCAATTGAAGTATAAATATCATTAGAAATATCAAAGAATAATTAATTAATTAGTACAAAGAAAAGTGAGAAATCGAAAAACGGATAAAACCCGGTGTTATCGAAAAATCAGGAATGAAACCCGAACAGGGGCATTGTGGTCATTTGACACCCCGAGTTGTCTTTTGACCTAAATGTCCATTAAAAACACATGATATTACACTTAGAAAATATAATGAAAAATTAAATTAGTGGTACCTAATGTAAATAGCAAAAGTGGGGTATAATTTGAGTAATTAACACTTTAAACATATAATATAATTAACTATTGGTGAGTGGAGCACTATGGGGTTAAATAAAACATTTAGTGGGCAGGTGTAAATCCACTCACACTTCATCTTCAACCTTCCTCCCTTCCATGCTGAAATGAAGCTCTCCAAATCCTCCATGGCCGAATTGATTCAAGCTTCCTAAACCTCCACCATTTCCATCCTAAACACCAAAGTCACTTCACAAATTTTTATCCCCACATCACAAGGAAGAAATAGATACTAAATTTAAGGGATTTTGGTGAAGATTTAACAAGCCTCATCAATAGGTAAGTGTTTAAATTGTTTTCTTTCTTAAGTAAGGTTTATGGGAAGCTTGAGATGAATAAGTTGATGAAGAAATTTTGAGTTTTTGGTGAGTTACGATTATGTGTTAGTTTAGGCAGCCTTGGTAATTAAAGAGTTTGGATTATTTTCACATGAAATTGATGGGTATTGATGTTGATTAAAGTGAATAAAATTTTTAGTAGGTTAATTGTTGGTGTATGTTAAAGTTGTGCACTTAAGTTGGAAATTATGTTAAGTTTGAAATTCTATGCGTGAATGACTAAATGGACAGCCATGAAATTATATACTAAATAAAATATTTTTACATATATTGTGGAGAATTAATGTTGACTAATGTGATTTAAAATTTTGGTAAGTTAACTTCATGTATATGTGATGTTGGACCAAGTGGAGAATTGAGCTTGAAAGCAATTATGGGAGGTTTACAAATTTGACAGCTTGTTAACTCCTTGAAGGATGCTGGAATTCATGGAATTGTTTGATGAATTGTGATCCTAAAGTTTGCCAAATGTGGATGTAAGATAGTGGTGAGGTTGTATGTTAGGATAGTGGAGAAGTTATATGTTGTAATTAGGTGATTAAATTGTTGTAATTGAGTTTGACAAATTCTGCACTATATGGTGTATGTTGAGTGTGATTATAAGCTGCCAAAATGATCAAAAATATGTTGTGAAATATGTTTAGGTTATGGTACAAACCAAAATTGACATGAATGTGGAGTTTGGTAAATGCTAAAAGTGACCTTTGATGAGTAATGAAGGAAATGCAATAGGGCAGTTAGGTTTTGGGCTTAGAACCTTAAGTGTGTGGCTCCAATTGGTATGAGACCAATTGGAGGTGAAACTAGGCACAAAATGTGCCAACTTTCATGAAGGAAGCTTACCAAAATTCTGCTTGTAAGGTAACTTGAAAAATGACCAAATTCGGATTAGTGCAATTAAGGCATGAAAATTTACCATTTGGGCAGCAGTTAGTGTTTAGGCCATAACTCACTCAAAACAGGTCCAATTGACCTGAAATTTTGATCATGAATAGTTAAGACATATATTTACAAGTCTTATGAAGACGCCAAAGCCCAGAAATGACCATAAGCAAGTCAAACAGCTTGCACAAGTTCGGGTCCAAAAACTGGCCGAACCTAAAATGACCTAAAGTGACCAATTTTGATGCAATTTGACCAGCAATAGTAAAATGACCATAACTTGGTCTACATAACTCAGAATGACCTGAAATTTTGCCCCACTTGCAATAAGACATAGATCTACAAGTTTGTAGTTTCAACCGAAACTCGAAAACCGAGGGAACTAGGTTGTCCGGCTAGGTCAAATTAGTATCCCGAAATCTAGCAAATTGCAATAAAATGAAAAATACATGGAAATGAATTTGGTAACATGTACCAACCCTAAAAGACTATTGAATGTGATATATTAGTAACATTAAAACCTAATTTACCTAGAATGCATCGAGGGTCAACATATTAGGTTGACTAAGCAAATAATAGAATTCAGTCAATTAATTATCAAGCATATCATTAGAGATAGTTTAAATGAGTACTGAAACACTTCAAATTGTGTTTCTCAGTTAGCAAAGACTCAGGGAAGGGGAAGGAAACGCTGAGTCATAGCCAAGAGACAGTTATCAAAGGTTTCTGCACAACTAGTTTTTAACTGATTTTGTTTTGAATATTTCATATGATTAAATGACATATTTTTCTTATGTATTATGTTCAGCAAGCATTGGATTTAATTCAATGATTATTGAAATTGTTATAGTATGTATGAATTTAGCTTTGTGAAATGGTATTTCCACAAGTATTAAGCATTGTTATGGATTGAATAAATTATGTTTTAGAAAATTGTGATAGAACATGTTTTGAATTGTGATGGTAATTTTCATGGAAAAATGCAAATTTATGATTTGAATTGTGATGAGCATAAAAATTATTGGATATTGGAATTGACTTTGAATCGAATTATATTGTGATTTATGCTCACTAAAAGGATTGTGATATTGTTTTATATCTCACTATAGGTACTTGACTAGGTTATTACCCGTCTCTCTCATTTGTTGAGAATATAATGGAGTTAGTTGTGTTTTGATTACCATGGTACGTGCACAGGCTTAGATTTTCCTCTGATTTGAGGTTAGATCTAAATTTTTTTTTTATCGTTATAGCCCTTGCGGAAGATTCATTATTGTGGTGTGTACTGTGCACGATGATTCGACCTCCCCGACCATAAGGAGTTAGAATCTGATTCGACCTCCCCGACCATAGGGAGTTAGAATCACTTCGAATATGGCCCTTTCGGATTAGTCTTGCATAGTTAGTGAGATAAAGAATGATTTTTGAGATACAGCATGATTTTTGAGATACAGCATGGTTTTTGAGATACAACATGGTTTTTGAGACACAGAATGTTTTTGAACAGTAAAGAATTATGATTTTAGTTATGATTTATGTATAATTGATTTTCTTGGAACTACCTTACATGGTTAGTCATGATTTGATAAATTGAATTTCTTGATCAAAGTCATTTTATACAAATGATTTACATTATTGGCAATAAATATTTTGGGTTTTGGAATTTGATGAGTATTCAGATTTTCAAATTATTTACTATAAATTTTGTCAATGTATATTGTACTATGTTTTAAATTATAGTTGTGCACCACTGAGTTCACCACTCAGCGATAGCTTTGTATGCTATTGCAGGTAAGAAGAGCATAGAGCAGTGAGTAAGTTTCTTTGAAGACACATTCAGATTAGCTCCAGGTATATCATAGGTATACCCATGTACATAGGTTTTGATGTATGCATGTAATAATATGTATGTAAATTGTTTGAGCAGTTGTATAAAAACTCTTGAAAAATATTTTGGTATGTAATTAAATGTAAATTATTGTAAATATAAGTTTGGGATTTCATTTATCTGAATAGTTTTGTAATATTAATTTTGAGTCTTGTAATCAATGAAATGTTTCTTTTATGAGGAGATTGATTTGATTATTGAGATTTAAATTATGAGTGCAAATGAAGTTATTGAAGTTGTATTTGAGAAAACATATTGGGAGTGTGTTCTTTGCAAGTTTTGAAGAACTGTTTTCTCAAAATACAACCGGCACTTTGCCGAAATGTAAAAAAAAAAAAAAAATTATAACACCAGATTTTCATCGATGATTTAAATTTCATGGAAAGTGTTTTAAAATCCCTTATAGTATATTTAATGGATTATCGGTAGGCGAAGTACGGTAATTTATTAGGTATACTATGGGATCATGTAACACCCCAAAGTTCGGTAGTGCGTTCTGCTGCTCCGGTGACTAGTGTTGTCCGGACAGCTAGGATGCCAAGAACCGTACTTCGATATGAGTGAGGAGACATAAAATAATGAAATACAAGAAAAGAAAGTACAAGAAAAACAAAGGAAAAATGATAGCAAAGAAATGTGATCAAGTTAAACGAGCCGGGAAACCTAGCGATGGGTGACCGCAACGGGAAGTCACGGCGTGGACCGTTGACTGGCCCTGGACTGCGAGGAACCCTGGAAAACATTTTTAGGACTTAAATAGAACCTTATTGAAGAACAAATATCATTAGAAAGATCAAAGAAAAATTAAATAATTAGTACAAAGAAAAGTGAGAAATCGAAAAATAGACAAAATACGGTGTTACTGAAAAATCGGGAATGCAACCCGAACAGGGGCATTATGGTCATTTGACATCCCGAAGTGTCTTTTGACCTAAATGTCCATTAAAAATAAATAGTGTTACACTTAGAAAATGAAATGAAAAATTAATTTGGTGGTACCTAAAGAAAATAGCTAAAATCATGGGTTAAATGTGGAATAAGTGGGAAGTTAGCTTAAAATATGATTTAATTTTGTTAGTGGACCACTAAGAACATTAAAATGATTAATTATACTTATAAGTGGGCAGATTATTCCCACTCAAAGTTCATCTTCCTCACTTGGCTCAACATTGCCGAATTGAAGAACCTTGAAACCTCCATGGACGTTTTGGGTAAAGCTTGATCCATCCCCTCATTTCAACTCAAATCACCTAGGGTTCTTCATTAAACTTTGTCTACACATCACAAGGAAGATATTGATACCAAATTTGAGAAGTTTGGTGAGGGTTTAGCAAGTTACAATCAAAGGTAAGTTTACATTTTTTGAGAATTCCTTTGTTAAGTTTTGTGTGCATGTTATGGGTGTTGGTTTGGTGAAGGAAAATTTTGAGTTTGAAGAGTTATTGTTGTTTTCATTTTGGACAGCCATGAGTCACGTTTTTGATGAGATATTTGTGCATATAATTGATGAGAAATAATGTTGATCATGGTGATTTAGTAACCTAGTGAATTATTTCATGTTTATATGGTGATTTATACACTTGGATGGGAATTGGTAAATTGGACGGCACTTTGATGTTGAAGAAGGTTTGCGGCAGCTTGGGAACACTTGAATAATTGTATGTATTGAAGGAAGTGTGGGCAGAATATTGACCTAGAAGGATTGATGATATGTATGTAGATTGGTATTGAAAAGTGTATGTAAGATTTGTAATGGTTAGGTGTGTATGTAATGGTACTTAGAAATTGTAAATGTTAATTATACTTGGTGTGTTGAGGGTAATGGTAATCTGCCCAAAATAATGTTAATGTAAAGTAGAAAATGCTTTTGGTAATGTACCAAAACAGATTGGTAGGGTATGGAAGTAAACTTTGCAAGGTAAATATGTGTTTGAAGTGGGGTGTGAAAGGCATATTGAGGGCAGTGTATATTTTAGCCTATAACCTTAAATGTGTAACCTCAATTGGTATGAGACCAATTTGAGGTGAAACTAGGCACAAAATGTGCCAACTTTCACTGAGAAACCATACCAAAATTCTGCTTGCAAGGTGACCTAAGAAAATGACCAATTCGGATTAGGTGCAATTAGGACCTGAAAAATGACCAATTGGGCAGCAGTGAGTGTTTAGGCCATAACTCACTCAAACCAGGTCCAATTGACCTGAAATTTTAACCAAGAATAGTTAAGACCCATACCTACAAGTCTTATGAAGACACTAAAGCCCAAAAATGACCATAAGCAAGTCAAACAACTTGCACAAGTTCGGGTCCAAAAACTGGCCGAACCAGAGTTGACCAAATTGACCTAAAATTGACCTAAATTGGTACCATTTGACCAGAAATAGTATAATGACCATAACTTGGTCTACTTAACTCGGATTGACCTGAAATTTTGTCCCGCGTGCAATAAGACCTAGATATACAAGTTTGTAGTTTTGACCGAAACCCGAAAACCGAGGGAACTAGGCCGTCTGGCTAGGTCAAACCAGTATCCCGAAATCCAGCAAGTTGCATTAAAATGCACTAAACAAGGAAACGAGTTTGGCAAAACGTACCAAACCTAAAACCCTATCGAGTGTGACATATTAACGACACTAAAACCTAATTTACCTAAAATGCATCGAGGGTCGGTATATTAGGTGATTAAGTGAATAATTGAGTTCAGTGCATTATTTACCAAACACCATCGATAGAGACAGTTTAATTTAGTACTGAAACACTTCAAATTGTGTTTCCCAGTTAACAAGGACTCAGCAAAAGGGAAAGAAATACTGAGTCAAGACCAGGAGACAAATATCAGAGGTTTGTGCATAACAACTGTTTCTTTTGAATTATTTTCAATTGAAATAAATATTGACTATTTGTATATTATTGTTTTAAATTGTGGAAATGTGTTTGATGGACACTTATTGATTGAAAAATATTGTGAATGGTTTGTAACTGTGAAAAATTGTTTGAATGACATTGATGGATACTTATTGATTTAAAAGCATTGGAAATGGTTTGAAACCACAGCTATCATGTATATTGATTGTATTCCTCATTAGCTTGTCTAGTGGGACGAATTGAATTCCCTCTCCGTCAAGTGTTGAGGTGTGTGCCTGTTGAGGACGAATTGGATGAGTACTCATATTTTTGCTAGCTAGCTATGTTATTCCTCATTAGTCATCGACTTTTGGGACGAATTGAATACCTCATTAGCCATCGGCTTTTGGGACGAATTGAACTATGGATCATGATTAAGCTGTGTGTGTGATTTATTGATGTTTATTATGAGATTGTGAAATGGATTTAAACTCTCATTGACATATACTGTCTTTTGAATTCAAACATGACCTGACTTATGAAAATCTATTGTGATATTGAGAAATGGAGTTTAAATTCTTATTGACCTTTATTGTCTTAAATTTGACTATGGTTTTAAGTATCCACTATTTATATGATTTATGAATTGTGATTTAAATTGTATTTGGTTAATGTTGTGCACCACTGAGACATTGTCTCAGCGATAGCTTTTTATTGCTGTCGCAGGTAGAGAGACAGACAGGGCAGCAGACTAGGCTGCATATACCTCCAGCGAGAGATTTTCGGGTATAACGAGTATACCACTTTTTGGCATTTTGTACTGTAATGTATGACACTGTATGTACATTTTGTTTTTGGTTTTGAGCAGTTGTAAATTTAAGTTGTACATTGAAGTTGTAAAATAATTATGAGTTATTTGGCTTGGAAAAATTGTGTTATATTTTTGTATCTTAGTCTTTGAAAATCACTATGGATTTGACTTGAGAAATGTGTTGTGTTGATAAAAATGTTGGAGTTGAGACTTGGAAAATTATTGAAGTGCTTTTTACAGGTTTTCTGAAGAACTGTTTTATCCAAAATACAAAGGGCACTTTGCCAAAATTTTTACAGAAATTCCAAATAAACCAAATGAGTTAACTATTTCACTCAGTTCACCAAAGTCTTTAACACCTGTAAATAGTGCTCACCACGGTAAAAGAAGTAAGAAAAGTTTTTAAAATCCCTTGTAGTATATTTAATGGGTTATCGATGAGACGGAGTTGGTAATTCATTAGGTATACTACGGATCATGTTATGCCTTACAGAGGGTAGGTGTGACATGTTTTGGTGGTATCGAGCACGCTTTTAAATTCTGTTTTCACCTGTTATTTGAATGTTCTTTCTTCATAGTACAACTGCTCAATATCATTTTTGATACATACAGTACATTACATTATAAATATGCACTAACGGGAGGAAATCTCCTTGTGTTATTTGTTCAGGAGATCTAAAATCCTCATATTGAATATGGAAGAGGGTGATCGTTCAGTCGATCAGTCTATTGAGGCTGAGGTGCAAGGGGATGCCCCAGGCCTACAAAATGTCAGTGGTTCAAAGAAGACCACCGCATCATTTCAGCTTTCGATTCGCTCAGCAGATGGCTGCAATGTTCCAACAAATGGCTGGCAATGTACCTACTCAAGTCCCAATACAGACACCAGTGGTACAACCACAGTCTCCTACAAGGCAGTATGATAAATTGATGAAGTATGGGGCTACAGAGTTTAAGGGGACAGTAGATCCTCTAGAAGCTGAACAATGGTTAGAGAGGATGGATAGGGTGTTCAAGAAGCTACATTGTACAGAAGAGCTTAGATTTGAATACTCAGTGTCCTTACTATAGGGGGATGCTTATGACTGGTGGAAAACCATTCCCCACAGTCTGGTAGAGCCTGCAGTGCTAACATGGAATGACTTCCTCAGGGAATTCAGGCAGAAATATGTCCCTGATGCTTATATAGACCAGAAGCTGCAAGAGTTCCTAAGTTTGAAACAGGGAATGATCGGTGAGTATGAAAGAGAATTTTCCCGCCTTAGCCATTATGCAATGAGTCTACTCTCTACTAGCAGGGAGAGATACAAGAGGTTTGAAACTGGCTTGAAGCCCAGTATCAGAGTACAAGTGCTCGGCTTCAAACACACTAACTTCTCTGAACTTGTTTCTCAAGCCCTAGAGTTGGAAAGAGTTGAGTTTGAGACTGCTCCAGAGAAAAAGAGATCAGAGAAGACAGAGAAAGAGGGAAAATCAGAGAATGAGTTCCAGTGGTCATCTTGGAAAGAGGAAGAACTATGGGGACATGGCAGAGGTGGCAAGAAATCTGGTAGGGGAAGATATTCGTGATGCAGACCTCCCTATCCGGGACAAAGAAAGTACCAGAGGTTCCTATCCTCCCTGCCAATGTGAAACATGTGGAAGAAATCATGGTGGGATCTGCTACAAGGCTATTGGAGCCTGTTATAACTGTGGAGGCACATGACACTTTGCTAAGGACTGCACCAGTAGTCGCAGAGTTGGACCACCTCCTACTACTGCAGAAGGATCAGTTCAGAGCCCT
The DNA here is from genome assembly GCF_030052815.1 of Hevea brasiliensis. Lineage (NCBI taxonomy): Eukaryota > Viridiplantae > Streptophyta > Magnoliopsida > Malpighiales > Euphorbiaceae > Hevea > Hevea brasiliensis. The sequence goes on along the minus strand of NC_079510.1, from coordinate 19,159,368 downwards.
GTCACCAGAAGCTCACAACCACCTAGCAGAGGTAGAGGCAGGGGTAGAGGTAACCCAAAGAGCACCAAGGCACAAGAAACAATCGAGCAAGATAGTGCTCGATGCAGTCTATGCCATGAGACAGAGGGAAGAGGCAGAGACATCTGATGTTGTGGCTGGTACCTTCTCAACTTTTAACCAGAATGTGTTTGTGTTATTTGATCCGGGTTCTACCCATTCTTATGTGAGTGCTAGTATCATTGATTGCATTGCTGTTCCATGTACAAAAATGGACTTTGAGGTGCTAGTAACAAGTCCGCTAGGACAGGAAGTTCGGGTTAATAGAATGTATAGAGATTGTCCTTTGGTGATCCAAGGACACACTTTCCTGTCTGATTTCATTGAAATGCCCTTTAGAGATTATGATATCATCTTGGGCATGGATTGGTTAGCTAGACATCATGCCATGATTGACTGTAGGCTGAAGACAGTCACTTTTGGTCTCCCTCAGTATAGTGATGTGGTAATACATGGGGAGAGGCAGTTATTGCCATCAAACCTCATTTCGGCTGCACTAGCCAGAAAAATGATCAGAAAGGGGTGTGAAGCATACTTAGCACATGTGGTAGACACCCAAGTGGGGAGTCCAGGATTGAAAGACATCCCTACAGTACATGACTTTCCAGATGTGTTTCCTGATGAATTGCCAGGATTACCTCCGGAAAGAGAAGTGCAGTTTGAAATTAATGCCTGGTGTGGATCCAATCTCCATAACGCCATACAGAATGGCACCAGCAGAGTTGAAGGAGTTGAAGATACAGTTGTAAGAACTACTTGAAAAGGGCTTCATCCGCCCTAGTGTGTCACCTTGGGGAGCACCAGTGTTGTTTGTTAAGAAGAAGGATGGTACTCTCCGCTTATGCATTGACTACCGGCAGTTGAATAAGGTGACAATAAAGAACAGATATCCATTGCCTCGTATTGATGATCTGTTTGATCAATTGAAGGGTGCAGCTATATTCTCCAAATTGATTTGCGATCTGGTTACTATCAGTTGAAGGTGCAAGAGCAGAGTATTCCAAAAACTGCTTTCAGAACTCGATATGGCCACTATGAGTTTCTAGTAATGCCATTCGGGTTGACAAATGCTCCAGCTGCTTTTATGGATCTGATGAACACTATTTTCAGACCATATCTTGATCAATTTGTGGTGGTGTTTATTGATGACATTTTGATATATTCAAGGAATGCAGAAGAACATGACAGACATCTGCGGATTGTACTGCAGACCTTAAGGGAGAAACAACTATACGCCAAATTGTCGAAATGTGAATTTTGGCTGAAAGAAATCTCCTTTTTGGGACATGTTGTGTCAGCTGAAGGGATCAAGGTAGATTCCAGCAAGGTAGAAGCTATCCTTAATTGGAAACCGCCCAGGAACATCACAGAAATTCGCAGTTTTCTGGGTTTAGCTGGATATTACCGTCGGTTTGTGAAGGGATTCTCTATGTTATCTTCTCCACTGACTAAGCTGCTTCGGAAAGATGTAAAATTTCAGTGGACTAATAAATGTCAGTAGAGTTTTAATGAGTTGAAGAGGTGCTTAACTGAAGCTCCAGTTCTCACTTTACCTACTCCGGGTAAAGAATACACAGTTTATAGTGATGCTTCTCACAATGGGTTAGGCTGTGTACTAATGCAAGATCGGAATGTCATTGCTTATGCATCACGCCAGCTGAAACCGCATGAGAGGAACTACCCAACACATGATCTGGAGTTAGCAGCTATTGTTTTTGCTCTGAAGATCTGGAGACACTATTTGTATGGGGAGAAATGCTACATTTACACAGATCACAAGAGCTTGAAGTACTTAGGCACCCAGAAGGAATTGAATTTGAGGCAGAGGAGATGGTTGGAACTCATTAAAGACTATGATTGCTTAATAGACTATCAGCCAGGGAAAGCAAATGTAGTGGCTGACGCCTTAAGTCGCAAGACTATGGCAAGTCTCAGAGTTTCTCCTTTGTCCATGGTATATGAATTGAAAGCACAGCATGCCAGTTTAGAAATTGATGATGAGGGACAGATAGTAGTTGCTTGGCATGTACAGCCAGTGTTGATTGATCAGATTAGAATGGCTGCTCAGAGTGATGAAAAGTATCAGAAGCTACTGAAAGAAGTCCAGCAGGGCAAGAAACCTGAATTCTCTGTGAGAGATGATGGTTTATTGCTACATCAGGGCAGAGTGTGCATTCCTAGTGATGTGGAATTGAGACAAACCATTTTGAAGGAAGCACATGAGTCTCCATTTGCTATGCACCCTGGTGGAACTAAAATGTACAGAGGGCTGAAAGAACATTACTGGTGGATGGGTATGAAGAGAGATATAGCTGAATTCGTTTCCAAATGCCTAACTTGTCAGCAAGTAAAGGCAGAACATCAAGTTCCAGCTGGTTTGTTACATCCTTTGTCAGTACCAGAGTGGAAATGGGAACGAATAACTATGGATTTTGTTACAGGACTTCCAAGGACACAGAGTAGTCATGATGCAGTATGGGTTATAGTTGACAGATTGACCAAGTCTGCTCACTTTTTACCAGTTCGGATGGACTATAGCCTGGAAAGATTGGCCAGATTGTACATATATGAGATTGTAAAACTGCATGGAGTGCCAGTATCAATTGTGTCTGACAGAGATCCTAGGTTCACTTCTAGATTCTGGGGTAGTCTTCAGAGAGCCCTAGGAACTAGATTGAACTTCAAAGACAAAGATTCCACCCATGCATGCATGGCCACCCGAGAGGGTTATTCAGATATTGGAGGATATGCTACGGGCTTGTGTGATTGAATTTGAAGGTAGTTGGGATACACACTTGCCTTTGATTGAGTTTGCTTATAACAAAAGCTACCAATCAAGCATAGGGATGCCTCCATATGAAGCTTTGTATGGTAGAAAGTGCAGAACTCCTTTATGTTGGGATGAGGTAGGTGAAAGGAAGATGATTGGGCCAGAAATTGTCCAGCAGACAGAGGAAAAGATCAGATTAATCAGAGATAGGCTCAAGGCTGCATCAGACCGCCAGAAGTCCTATGTTGATCTAAAGAGAAGAGATATTGAGTATGCAGTGGGTGATAAGGTATTCCTCAAAGTTTCTCCTTGGAAGAGGATTATGAGATTTGGCAGAAAGGGGAAACTGAGTCCTCGTTTCATCGGACCATATGAAGTTCTGGAAAGAGTGGGTCCTTTGGCATATCGGTTGGCATTACCTCCAGAGCTAGCAAGGATACACAGTGTCTTCCATGTGTCCATGTTAAGGAGGTACAGATCTGACCCATCTCATGTACTATCAGTTGAAGAGATTAAAGTAAATCCAGACCTCTCATATGAGGAAGAACCCATAAAAATTCTGGCTTATGAGGTGAAACAACTGAGGAACAAAAAGACACACCTGGTTAAAGTGCTGTGGAACCATCATTCAGGCCAGGAAGCTACTTGGGAACGTGAAGAGGATATGAGGAGACAGCACCCACAGCTGTTCAGAGACTAATGCCAGGTAAAATTTCGAGACGAAATTTATTTAAGGGGGGGAAAATTGTAACACCCCAAAGTTCGGTAGTGCGTTCTGCTGCTCCGGTGACTAGTGTTGTCCGGACAGCTAGGATGCCAAGAACCGTACTTCGATATGAGTGAGGAGACATAAAATAATGAAATACAAGAAAAGAAAGTACAAGAAAAACAAAGGAAAAATGATAGCAAAGAAATGTGATCAAGTTAAACGAGCCGGGAAACCTAGCGATGGTGATCATGACCGGAAGTCACGGCGTGGACCGTTGATCTGCCTCGGATCATGGAACCACGGAAAACATTTTTAGGACTTAAATAGAACCTTATTGAAGAACAAATATCATTAGAAAGATCAAAGAAAAATTAAATAATTAGTATAAAGAAAAGTGAGAAATCGAAAAGCATAAAATACGATTGTTACGTAAAAATCGGGAATGCAACCCGAACAGGGGCATTATGGTCATTTGACATCCCGAAGTGTCTTTTGACCTAAATGTCCATTAAAAATAAATAGTGTTACACTTAGAAAATGAAATGAAAAATTAATTTGGTGGTACCTAAAGAAAATAGCTAAAATCATGGGTTAAATGTGGAATAAGTGGGAAGTTAGCTTAAAATATGATTTAATTTTGTTAGTGGACCACTAAGAACATTAAAATGATTAATTATACTTATAAGTGGGCAGATTATTCCCACTCAAAGTTCATCTTCCTCACTTGGCTCAACATTGCCGAATTGAATAACCTTGAAACCTCCATGGACGTTTTGGGTAAAGCTTGATCCATCCCCTCATTTCAACTCAAATCACCTAGGATTCTTCATTAAACTTTGTCTACACATCACAAGGAAGATATTGATACCAAATTTGAGAAGTTTGGTGAGGGTTTAGCAAGTTACAATCAAAGGTAAGTTTACATTTTTTGAGAATTCCTTTGTTAAGTTTTGTGTGCATGTTATGGGTGTTGGTTTGGTGAAGGAAAATTTTGAGTTTGAAGAGTTATTGTTGTTTTCATTTTGGACAGCCATGAGTCACGTTTTTGATGAGATATTTGTGCATATAATTGATGAGAAATAATGTTGATCATGGTGATTTAGTAACCTAGTGAATTATTTCATGTTTATATGGTGATTTATACACTTGGATGGGAATTGGTAAATTGACGGCACTTTGATGTTGAAGAAGGTTTATGCAGCTTGGGAACACTTGAGTAATTGTATGTATTGAAGGAAGTGTGGGCAGAATATTGACCTAGAAGGATTGATGATATGTATGTAGATTGGTATTGAAAAGTGTATGTAAGATTTGTAATGGTTAGGTATGTATGTAATGGTACTTAGAAATTGTAAATGTTAATTATACTTGGTGTGTTGAGGGTAATGGTAATCTGCCCAAAATAATGTTAATGTAAAGTAGAAAATGCTTTTGGTAATGTACCAAAACAGATTGGTAGGGTATGGAAGTAAACTTTGCAAGGTAAATATGTGTTTGAAGTGGGGTGTGAAAGGCATATTGAGGGCAGTGTATATTTTAGCCTATAACCTTAAATGTGTAACCTCAATTGGTATGAGACCAATTTGAGGTGAAACTAGGCACAAAATGTGCCAACTTTCATTGAGAAACCATACCAAAATTCTGCTTGCAAGGTGACCTAAGAAAATGACCAATTCGGATTAGGTGCAATTAGGACCTGAAAAATGACCAATTGGGCAGCAGTGAGTGTTTAGGCCATAACTCACTCAAACCAGGTCCAATTGACCTGAAATTTTAACCAAGAATAGTTAAGACCCATACCTACAAGTCTTATGAAGACACCAAAGCCCAGAAATTACCATAAGCAAGTCAAACAACTTGCACAAGTTCGGGTCCAAAAACTGGCCGAACCAGAGTTGACCAAATTGACCTAAAATTGACCTAAATTGGTACCATTTGACCAGAAATAGTATAATGACCATAACTTGGTCTACTTAACTCGGATTGACCTGAAATTTTGTCCCGCGTGCAATAAGACCTAGATCTACAAGTTTGTAGTTTTGACCAAAACCCGAAAACTGAGGGAACTAGGCCGTCCGGCTAGGTCAAACCAGTATCCCGAAATCCAGCAAGTTGCATTAAAATGCACTAAACAAGGAAACGAGTTTGGCAAAACGTACCAAACCTAAAACCCTATCGAGTGTGACATATTAACGACACTAAAACCTAATTTACCTAAAACGCATCGAGGGTTGGTATATTAGGTGATTAAGTGAATAATTGAGTTCAGTGCATTATTTACCAAACACCATCGATAGAGACAGTTTAATTTAGTACTGAAACACTTCAAATTGTGTTTCCCAGTTAACAAGGACTCAGCAAAAGGGAAAGAAATACTGAGTCAAGACCAGGAGACAAATATCAGAGGTTTGTGCACAACAACTGTTTCTTTTAAATTATTTTCAATTGAAATAAATATTGACTATTTGTATATTATTGTTTTAAATTGTGGAAATGTGTTTGATGGACACTTATTGATTGAAAAATATTGTGAATGGTTTGTAACTGTGAAAAATTGTTTGAATGACATTGATGGATACTTATTGATTTAAAAGCATTGGAAATGGTTTGAAACCACAGCTATCATGTATATTGATTGTATTCCTCATTAGCTTGTCTAGTGGGACGAATTGAATTCTCTCCGTCAAGTGTTGAGGTGTGTGCCTGTTGAGGACGAATTGGATGAGTACTCATATTTTTGCTAGCTAGCTATGTTATTCCTCATTAGTCATCGACTTTTGGGACGAATTGAATACCTCATTAGCCATCGGCTTTTGGGACGAATTGAACTATGGATCATGATTAAGCTGTGTGTGTGATTTATTGATGTTTATTATGAGATTGTGAAATGGATTTAAACTCTCATTGACATATACTGTCTTTTGAATTCAAACATGACCTGACTTATGAAAATCTATTGTGATATTGAGAAATGGAGTTTAAATTCTTATTGACCTTTATTGTCTTAAATTTGACTATGGTTTTAAGTATCCACTATTTACATGATTTATGAATTGTGATTTAAATTGTATTTGGTTAATGTTGTGCACCACTGAGACATTGTCTCAGCGATAGCTTTTTATTGCTGTCGCAGGTAGAGAGACAGACAGGGCAGCAGACTAGGCTGCATATACCTCCAGCGAGAGATTTTCGGGTATAACGAGTATACCACTTTTTGGCATTTTGTACTGTAATGTATGACACTGTATGTACATTTTGTTTTTGGTTTTGAGCAGTTGTAAATTTAAGTTGTACATTGAAGTTGTAAAATAATTATGAGTTATTTGGCTTGTAAAAATTGTGTTATATTTTTGTATCTTAGTCTTTGAAAATCACTGTGGATTTGATTTGAGAAATGTGTTGTGTTGATAAAAATGTTGGAGTTGAGACTTGGAAAATTATTGAAGTGCTTTTTACAGGTTTTCTGAAGAACTGTTTTATCCAAAATACAAAGGGCACTCTGCCAAAATTTTTACAGAAATTCCAAATAAACCAAATGAGTTAACTATTTCACTCAGTTCACCAAAGTCTTTAACACCTGTAAATAGTGCTCACCACGGTAAAAGAAGTAAGAAAAGTTTTTAAAATCCCTTGTAGTATATTTAATGGGTTATCAGTAGACGGAGTTGGTAATTCATTAGGTATACTACAGCATCATGTTATGCCTTACAGAGGGGTAGGGTGTGACAGATCATGTTACATCTTACAGGGGAGTAGGGTGTGACAAGTCCCTTAGGGCAAGAGGTTAGGATGAACAAATTGTATAAGGATTGTCCTTTAGTGATCCAAGGACATACATTCCTGTCAGACTTAATTGACATGCCCTTCTGAGAATATGATATCATCTTAGGCATGGATTGGTTAGCCAGGTATCACGCCATGATCGACTGTAGACTGAAGACAGTTACTGTTGGTCTTCCCGAGTATGCAGACCTAGTGATACACGGGGAGAGGCAGTTATTGCCATCCAACATCATTTCAGTTGCACTTGCTAGAAAGATAATTAGAAAGGGATGTGAAGCTTATCTAGCTCATGTGATAGACACCCAGGTGGGGAGTCTAGATCTTAAAGATATTCCTACGGCATGGGATTTTTCGGATGTCTTTCTAGAAGAATTGTTGGGATTGCCTTCGTGAAACACCCCTATTTGTATAGCTAGGTATATTTCACTGTTCCGGTGACCGGAGTCGGTCCGGACAATTAAGGAGATTAGGACCACACTTAAGACAACTAGAGAAGCCATAAACACAAATAATTAGTAATGTCCAATTAGTTAAGTATAAACAAGAAAACAAAACAGAAGAAGTTAAACGAGCCGAGAGTCACAGCGATGGGTGACCTTCTCGGGAACGACTGCGAAGTCATTTTAAACTCAAATTTCGAACCGTAAAATATGACGCTGCGGTCCTTAGGACTATTATAAACATAGTGGAAAAGAGAAAATCATGAAAAAAAACTGTTAAGTCAGTCAAATAATTAGGTCAGGGAGCCAGAAGAAATATTGAATTATTTGCAAACCGGGTTGAATCGGCGAGGGGCAATTTGGTCAATTGACCCCGAGAGCTGACTCCTGACCTAACTGTCAAATAAAATCAGAGAAAAGAAAAATTCGGAATTGAGAATTAAATTAAAGAACTAATAGAAAAATAAATAAAAAAAAAGAGAAAATGAAAAAGGTGTAGGGAGATGATCATGCATGACATCATGCATGATGCCATAAAGATTATAATTAATAAATTTAATTAGTTAGATTTTTGGTCTTCTTAAGACATAAAAGAAAAGAAAAGAAAAAAAAAAGTCATCTTCTTCTTCAAAAAAACGTGACCCATCCTTCTCTCTCCCTCACCATTGCAATTCTCCATTTAACCTTGCTTCAAGCTTTGAAACCACCATTAAACCTCAAATCCTTCCATACTTGCTTCACAAAAACTTGTTCTAGTCACTTGGGAAGGAGCTTGAAAACAAAAAGAAAAAGAAATGAAGAAGTTTTGAAGAAAAAGAAATTCTACATAAAAGGTTAGTAATCAAATTTGATAATTTGAGTTTGATTCTTACATTTCTAACTTATTGAGCTTGTAAATGAACTTAAAATGGAAAGAAAATTTGTTGAGGGATTATATAGAATTTTGGACAGCTAGGGTTTGGTTGGACAAAGTATAAATTTGTTTGCGCTAAACATGTTAGGAAGCTTAATTGAGTTAAGGGAGCATGTTTATAAGTGTTTAATTAGCTAAATGCAACAAATGACATGAATTAGGGTTTTGAAAATTAGAGTTTAGAGACCAAAAATGTAAATAAGTGCTAAATGATGTCTTTGACATAGTTTAAGGAAAGAAATGGTCAATTGTGACCTAAAGAGGTGTGTTAGGAGTGTTAAATTAAAAGCCAAATTCAGATTGGGTGTGCACCATGACCAAAAGTCAACTTTGAGGGACCAAAAATCGAATTTTACAAGTCCAATTGGTATGGGACCAATTGGGACTGAAAATAGGCACTAAATGACACAATTTTCATGTAGGAAGCATGCCCAAAAAGTGACCAAAACCTAGTGAACAAACTGACCAAACTTGAAAATCTGCAGTATGAACAGTACACATGAACAGTAATCTTATTTGGGTCATAACTCGAGCTAGGCAAGTCAAAATAACCTGAAAGTTTACCAGTGGTTAGATGAGATATAGATCTAAAACTTTTATGAAGAACACTAACCCAAATTATGCCATTAACCCAATCAAATTATTGAGCAAATTTGAGTTACTGAATCTGCAACACTGCAGAATTTCCATATGAGCAGTAAAGTTTTAATGGCTATAATTCTCTCTATAAAACTCCGATTTAGGTGATTATTAAACCGATGGAAACCTAAGGCATAGTAGAACATTTCATATGAAGAAAATTAGACCAAATTATGGACTTAACTTGATCAAATTGCTGAATGAAGTTGGATCAATAAATCTGCCAGAACCAAAATTTGCAGCAGGAACAGTTATCATATTTTGGCTATAACTTGAGCTACAAAACTCCAATTGGAGTGATTCAAAAAGGAAAATAAACTTAAGACAATAGGGAACATTTTCTATGAAGAAAGTTTTGGCAAATTCCAACAGTAAAATGACCAATGGAACAGTGCAACCTAAGGCACCAAAACTGAAAATTTGGCAATTTTGCCTAAAAGACCTAAGTTTTGAGAAAATGACCAAAACCAACAAGTTTAGTGACCAAAATGTGGTATGTGGGTGAAGTTGAAATTCCCATACCTATTAAGCCTTAGAAAGTCAATAATTTGACTTGAATAGTGTAGTGAATAGTAACCCGAAACACAAAATTTCAAGAACGTCGAATTTAGCACGTTAGAGCCAGGTAAAAGTGAAGTTAAATTTATTTTTGGATTTTTGTTAAATTATGGTACTGAAACTCTGTAAAATTGTGTGTTTCAGTGGAAAAGAACACCGAGAAAGAACCCGACGAATCGAGTCAAGGCCGATAGGCGACTCGCATCAGGTTTGTGCATAAAAATTTATAAATTATAGTTTCACAATGAAAATTGATTTGTTATACATTGTGAATATGTTTTATTCATTATGAATTTCGAAAATGTTGTGTTGCCTGTTTTACAATGGAAATTTGAAATGAAAATTATTTATTGATTTGTAAGGAATATTTGAACAATATGGTTTTGAATTTAGTTATGGCTTTGGAAATTTTATTTGAGAATTTGTGTGTTGCCTACTTTGGAAATGGAGATTTGAAATGAAGCTTATTTAATTGTTGCATCAATTATAATTGAACATCATATTTTTAAATCGTTTTAATTTACACTTGGCATGGCAATATTAATATGTTCCTCATCCACTTATGGGGTGAGTTTGATATTTGATCAATTTCCTCCCTCTCTAGCTTCCCAGTTTGAGGGGCGAGTTTGGATGAATACTCATTAGCTAGCTAGCCACCTCCCTCATTGATTTCTATTAGTGGGGGTGTTTACCTTGTCGTGATGTACACACGGCATGTTCGAAAATTTTGTATCATGGCCTAAGTTGTGTTATTATTTGGCAACATTATATTTATTAAATTGTTTGAATAAGTTGTGCTATATTAAGCTTTGAAAATTATGATTTGTTATAAATGCAATTTGAGAAAAAAATTGTGAAAAGCGATTATGAGATTTTTGAATGATGATTTGTTCATAAATGTTTTATATTATGCATTTTATGTTTTATTGTGCACCACTTAGTATTTATATACTCAGGGATAGCTTTAACTTGCTGTCGCAGGTAGAGAAAAGGATATAGCAATAGAGTGAGCTGCTACAGTTAGAAAGGAGCACGGTTGAAGAATTTCTATGCGGGTATTGTCTATACCCTGATAGTTTAGTTTGATGTAAATATGATAGTATGCATATGTATCTCTGTAGTTTGAGCATTTGTACAGATAAAATTGTAATAATATTATTTTTGAGATTTTGTGTTTGTAAATTTAATAGTGGATGTAAATTAAATATTTAAAATGCAATGGGCTTGAGTTTATGAAATGTTTTGAGTTATTAATTTTTGATTTGAAATTTGGATTTTGAGTTGAAGTGTTGCCATTATTGTTGATTTGAAGTTTGGTGGTTGCAAATGAAGTTGTGATTGAGAAAAATATTGGGAGTGTTTTTATTTTCAGGTTTTGAAGAATTGTTTTCTCAAAATACAGACGGCACTCTGCCGAAATTTTTGTAAACATTGCGGAAATCTTAAATATCCAAAAATTTGATTTATGTTTGGACTTTAATTAAAGGTTTTTAATATCTGAAAAAAAAATTTTACCCACCAATATAAAAATGAACGAAGATTGTTTTAAAATCTCTTGTAGTATATTTAATGGGTTACCGGTAGACGAAGTACGGTAAATCATTAGATGTACTACGAGATCATGTTACATCTTACTGAAGGGTAGAGTGTGACACTTCAGAAAGAGAGGTGTAGTTTGAAATTGAGACTATGAGCCAATCTCCATCACTCCTTATAGGATGGCACCTGCTGAGTTGAAAGAGTTGAAGGTGCAATTGCAGGAATTGTTAGATAAGGGTTTCATCCGCCCTATCGTGTCACCTTAGGGAGCACCAGTATTATCTGTGAAGAAAAAGGATGGTACTCTCCGCCTATGCATAGACTACAGACAGTTGAATAAGGTGACCATAAAGAATATATATCCTCTGCCACAGATCAATGATTTGTTTGATCAGTTGAAGGATGCAACTGTATTCTCCAAAATTAACTTGAGATTGGGCTACTACCAGTTGAGGGTACAGGAGCAAAGTATTCCTAAAACTGCCTTTAGGACTCAGTATGGCCACTATGAGTTCTTGGTAATGCCATTCGGGTTGACTAATGCTTCAGCTGCTTTTATGGGCCTGATGAACACTATCTTCAGGCCATATTTGGACCAGTTTGTTGTGGTGTTCATTAATGATATTTTGGTGTACTCAAAGAATGCAGAGGAACATGACAAGCACTTGAGGATAGTATTACAAACTTTGAGGGAGAAGCAGTTGTGTGCCAAACTATCGAAATGTGAGTTTTGGCTAAAGGAAATTAAATTTTTGGGGCATATTGTATCTGCAGAGGGTATCTAGGTGGATCCTAGCAAAGTAGAAGCCATTCTTAATTGGAAGTGTAACACCCTCCCGATAACCACTCCGTACATCCTACTGTTCCAGTGACCGGTGTCGGTCCGGACAGCTAGAATGTCCGAAAAAATATTCAAACTAAAGTCAGGAACCATAATTAACTCAAATATTAACAAGAAAAATTTAGTAAAAATTTTAGAAATAAAATACAATCAAGTTAAACGAGCCGGTGCCCTAGCGATGGGTAACCGGAGGGAAGTTACGGTTCTCGCAACGAGGAGCCCTAAACCCGGGGGAAAAATTATAAAATAATTTTTGGGACTCCAGAGAAGGGTAATTGAGGTTCCCATGGCATTAGAATGCCAAGAAAATACCTAGAAAAATTTTTCAATCGGTACAGACGATTTTGACCCGTTAAGCCAAACGGAGGGCATTTTGGTCATTTCGCCTTCAGAGGTGATTTTTGGCCGACTTGTCCAGTTGAGTAAATAATTAATATGACATAAAATATGAAGAAATATTGCTAGAAATTAAATTGAAAATGAGTAGTGGAGGAAAGAAAAGAAAAATGCAACAAATGCAAATTATGACCTCAAAGTGATGTCATTTAAAATGTCTAACCATTCACCATTAAGCCATCCATTGACTAATTAATAAAAGGACTAAATGAAGACTAAATAACCAAAAGAAAATTTCAGCAGCCACCCCTTCCTTATGCAGCCGAAACCCTAGTCTCCATAGCCACCTCCATGAAAGCTCCTTCAACCTTCAATTCTCTCCTTCATTTCACCCTAAAACCCTAGTATCCTTTCACTAAAATTTGCCCTAGAACCATGCTAAAGCCTTTGGCAGCTAACAAGAGGGAAGAAAGTAAAGTTTAGGGCTTTGGAAATTCTGCCCAATCAAGGTTAGTGCATATATGTAGTTAAAATACATTAATTCCATGATTTAGGCTTGTAATGAACTAGAAATTGTGAAATAATGAAACAAATTCAATGTGTATCTCCACCAAAGAATTTGGCAGCCCTAATAGAGGAAGGGTTTTGAATGTTTTTAATGGACTTAGCATGAGTTGGAGATTGTATTTAAGTTATATATTTACATATATGTTGAACTAGGGTGCTAATTGAGGGTTTATGGGTAAAGTGCATTGGACATTAGGGTTTTGAGGCATGAAAATGTGACTTGGCTTATTAAACTGTTAAAGAACAATCTAATGGTCAATAAGTGACCATTTGAGGTATGTTGAACACAATTTGGACTGAAAAATGGTATGGTAAACTCAAGGTGTAAATCGCCTAGATTAAAGCAGAGGGACTGAAAATTCAGTCCCTCTGCACTGCCATAACTTGGGCTGTGTTAGTCCAATTGATGTTTGGCCAATTGGACATGAAACTAGGCTTATAATGGCACATTTTTGCTGAAGAAACCATGCCCAAAAGACCAAAGCAAAAGGACCAAAACTCAGCCCCAATCCGGATACCCTGCACTGAATTCTGCAGAATTGACCAAATGAACAGTAACTGTTCATTTGGCCATAACTCACTGTAGATTTGGTCAATTGACCTGACATTTTTACAGCAACAAGTTAAGACATAGAAAACCAACTTTCATGAAGGAACCTACCCCAAATTATGGCCAGAACCCATCCAACCAAGTGACTCTAGTTACTGTTCATGCACTGTAGATATGGTAATTTTCTGCAGAATGCACTTTCGGCCAGCTTGGGTCTTTGGACCATATCTAGAGCTACAAAACTCCAAATGGAGTGATTCAAAAAAGGAAATTCAACTAGACAAAATAAGGAACAATTTTCATGTTTTACATTTCTTCAAATTCCTACAGTAACAGTGTCTAATGGAACAGTGAAATTGACTCACCAAAACTGAAAATTCTGCTTGTGTTGAGTTACACTTTGAAATGGTATTAACACTTAATGCCAACAAGTTTTAAACACTAAATGTGGTATATTGGGAGTGCCAAAGTCAATGTACATATTTGCTATCAAAAAGTCAACATTTTAGTTGACCATAGAGGTGAATAGTAACACCAAAACTTGAAATTCAAAGATTGAAGAATTTAAAAGTTTCAAATGCCCTAGTATACCTAACAAGATTGGTTTGGATAGTTTGGCATGCCAATAGGGTTCAGTTAGCAGTACTGCACATGGCAAAAATGCCATTCTGTGATCTCATGGCTTTTAGCCATTCTGACTTTGCATTGAGACTTGGCCTTGTGCCTGAGATTATTTACAGCTTGGTAGCTGTTCTATTGCACACCGGGTGATGCATATGCGACTGATGGTGTGACGGCCCAAGGTACTAGATACCCAGTGCCAGTTTACCCGTTATCCAAATTACTGCCTAGTGTAGGTTACTTGGGCAACCAAATGAATGAAAATGAGCAATGTAGAAGAAATAAATGAATGGATATACAAATACATGACAAACAAAACATGTACATGCAATACATATTTATATCTGTTATTTCTTGTTATTTTATTATTGCACCACTAAGCATTATTGCTTAGCGCGTTGCTTTTGCCACGCGTAGGTACTGGAGACCCCGATCGTGAGCCCAGTAGACCACAGACTGGGTGAGTCCATCCGACAATTCTGCTCAGTGTCTGTGTCACCTCGTCACCTGCATTGCATTGGTAGGACACTAGATGTCATTTTGTCATTTTGTAATTAAATTTTTATTTCTCGTATGTATTTGGGATTTATGTAATGTATTTTGAGCTTTATGTAAATAATAAAGATTTATGGTCATGTATGGTATTAATTTGAGTATTTAATGGTTGTTTATATATGAGAACCCTGAGAAAGGGATGTTTTGAGCAATGAAAAGGTTGTTGAGACCTGAAATAGAAAAATTGTTGAGATCTTGATATTGAGTTTTATGATGATATTGGAGTTGAGAATGAATGAAATTGTATATTGGAAGTGTTTTTAACAGGTTCCGAAGAACTGTTTTTTTTTTTTTTTTTTTCATTTTTAGCCGGTACTCCGCCGGATTTTCCTTAAAAATCTTCGGAACCTCAAATGAATAATACTTTTGATAAATGGTTAAAATAAATCATATTTCATAAATTAACTTCAAAAGCATGACACAAATTAAGTAAGGTATATTAGAGTGTGCCAGTACACCATGTGGCATTACTTATTCGGGTATACTGTACACGAGTAAGGGGTGTCACATTTAGTGGTATCAGAGCACGGTTTAGGCGTTTCTGGGCCTAGATTGAGTCCATACCATGCATTGCATTTGTAAGAGTCGAGGTGACACTAACGCAGATCTGTTTATCTTTCTTATTTTGAATAGGATATGGATCCTTCATCTCAAAGAGCCGTTGAGGAGGAAGTGGAGAGTCATGCTCCACCTGCAGCAGCTGAGACTGGGGGCATGAGAGAATATGCTCCGCCAGCTCAAACAGGGCCTGCTCAGCCTCCACAGGCCATGTTCCAACAAATGGCCGACTTTTTTAGACAGATGGCTGGGGTAATGCCAGCACCACCACCACCACCAGCTCCACAGCAGAAATCACACTTGGAGAGGCTAAGAAAGTTTAGAGCTGTGGACTTCTATGGTAAGAGAGAAGATGACTCATTGCAAATGAGAATTGGTTGAATGCAATGTGCAGAGTCCTAAAACAACTCCACTGCACTCCATAGCAAAACCTGGAAGCTGCCATCTCTTTGCTGCAAGATGATGCTTATGAGTGGTGGGACACGGTGTCCAGTGAAGTGCAGCCAGAAACTGCAACTTGGGATTTCTTTCTCTCTGAATTCAAGAAGAAGTATGTGGGTACTGTATATTTGGAAGAGAGAAGAAGGGAATTCATTAACCTGAGGCAGAGACAATTGTCAGTGGCTGAATATGAGAAGGAATTCGTAAGATTAAGCCGTTATGGAAGGGAGATAGTCCCTAATGAAGCTGAAAGGTGCAAGAGATTTGAAGAGGGACTAAATGATAACATCAAGATCCAGCTCACCGCCTTGGGAATCTGCACTTACCAAGTTAGTGGAAGCGCAATAAAGGTTGAAAAAGTAAGAATTAGTAAGTGGACTAGAAGAGAGAGATAGCGTAAGAGGGACCGGTCGGTCGAGTTCAGCTCCCGTGATCGTGGAAGAAGTTCAAGGGTCCTCCCGCACAAAGTTCAGCTCACCCACGTGGTCGTGGTCACCTCGTGGGCCTGACCACGCTTCACCCCTAGGAGAGGTCACCCACACCATCGGGCGCTCTCCAGGATGGGGTTCAGGGACCAGCCCCAAAGATCTTCTCGCGTGTCCACACCGCCGAAATGGCATAAGGGGGAGTGTTGAGAGTGACTGGTGCTTGCTTGAGATGTGGGTCGACGTAACATCAATCGAGGAACCGCCCACGCAGAACTACTACACCAAGCCCGACACAAGCGCATGCACTCCGCCCCGCACTACGAGAGGTAGAAGGTCCGTAAATCCAAGCCGTGGGACCATCTCGCAGGCCCGCATCCGAGCCAACAGAGGCCGATAATGTACCACCTGCCATAAATTATGACTTGAGAGCTCAGAGGAGCAAGATGCCCTGACGTCATCGTGGGTAATGCTTCTCCTCTACAATACTCCTGCAGATGCATTGGTGGATCCAGGATCCACTCATTCCTACATTTGCATCAACCTACCCGTAGAAAGGGGGATACTAGTAGGGGAGAGTGACCAAGACATTCTGGTCACTAATCCATTAGGCCACAGTGTAGTGGTGAACAAGGTATACAAGGGTTGCCCGTTAAGGATTCAGGGGTATGAATTCTTGGCAGACCTAATTGAGTTGCCCTTCCAGGAGTTTGACGTGATATTGGGAATGGACTGGTTGTCACGTCATCAGGCAATAGTTGATTGCAAATTGAAGAGAATTTCTCTAAAAACTTCAGAGGGTAATGAGATCACAGTTGTGGGGGAAAGGACAGATTTCTTGTCCAATGTCATCTCAGCCACAGTTGCAAGAAGAATGATGAGAAAAGGCTGTGAAGCCTACCTAGCACATGTGGTGGATACTAGGCAGGCTAAGCCAAACCTGAGTGACATACCCACAGTGAGAGACTTCCCAGAGGTATTTCCTGAAGAATTGCCTGGTTTGCCACCAGAAAGGGAAGTTGAATTTGCTATTGAGACGCTGCCGGGTACAGCACCTATTTCCATTGCTCCTTATAGGATGGCACCTACTGAATTGAGGGAGTTGAAAACTCAGTTGCAAGAGTTACTAGATAAGGGGTTCATACGCCCCAGTGTGTCACCATGGGGAGCTTGTCTTGCTCGTGGAAAAGAAGGATGGGACTTTGAGACTTTGTATTGATTACCTAGCTTGAATAAAGTGACTGTGAAGAACAAGTATCCGTTGCCTAGAATTGATGATCTGTTTGATCAGTTGAAGGGAGCAGGAGTATTTTCTAAGATTGATCTCAGATCAGGGTATCATCAGCTGAGGGTGAAGGATGTAGATGAGCCCAAGACTGCATTCAGGACCCGGTACGGGCATTATGAGTTTTGGTGATGCCCTTTGGCCTAACAAATGCAACAGCAGCATTCATGGACCTTATGAACCGTATCTTCCATCCATACCTGGATCGGTTCGTAGTGGTTTTTATTGATGATATTCTGGTGTACTCCAAGACCAGGGAAGAACATGATGAGCATTTGAGGGTTGTTCTGCAAACCCTGAGAGAAAAGGAGCTGTATGCTAAGTTGTCCAAGTGTGACTTTTGGCTGAATGAAATTGCATTCCTTGGACACATAGTGTCAGCTGATGGGATTAGGATGGATCCCAAGAAAATAGAAGCAGTGATGGAATGGAAGCCTCCCAGAAACACAACTGAGGTCAGAAGCTTCTTGGGGCTAGCTGGGTATTACAGGAGATTTGTGAAGGGATTTTCCCTAATAGCTGCTCCAATGACCAAGTTGTTACACAAGAATGTCAGATTTGACTGTAATTACAAGTGTCGCATCAGCTTTGAGAAATTGAAGGCTATGTTGACAGAGGCACCAGTGTTAACAGCACACAAAGTGTCCTAAAGGACTTTGTGGTCTATAGTGATGCCTCACATAATGGGTTAGGGTGTGTATTGATGCAAGAGGGGAAAGTGATCGCCTATGCTTCCAGACAGCTAAGGCCACATGAACAGAACTACCCTACCCATGATCTAGAGCTTGCAGCAATTATCTTCGCACTGAAGATATGGAGGCATTATTTGTATGGTGAAAAGTGCTACGTTTACAGAGACCACAAGAGCCTAAAATATTTGCCAACCCAGAAGGAGCTCAATCTTAGACAGAGGCGATGGATTGAGTTCCTGAAGGACTATGACTGTGTAATTGATTACCATCCTGGGAAGGCAAATGTAGTTGCTGATGCTTTGAGCAGAAAATCCATGACAGCCTTGAGATCATTGAATGCCCGTCTATCTTTGGTTCGTGATGGAGCTATCTTGGCTGAGTTGCAAGTGAGGCCAAACCTGCTACAGCAGATTTTAGATGGGCAAAAAGCAGATGAGAAACTAATGGCTATTATGAGCAAAATCTCAGAAGGAAAAGCACTGACTATGGGGTGAAAGCAGATGGGTGTCTATACTACAAAGGAAGATTGTGTGTACCAGATGATGGGGAATTGAAGGCCAGCATTCTAAAAGAGGCACACACTAGTGTATATGCTATGCAGCCAGGAAGTACAAAGATGTATCATGATCTGAAGCTTCAGTATTGGTGGCCTGGTATGAAGAGGGACATAGCTGACTATGTGACTAAATGCTTGACATGTCAGCAAGTCAAAGCAGAACATCAAGTTCCATCAGGTTTGCTACAGCCTATACGCATACCTGAGTGGAAATGGGATCGGGTCACCATGCATTTTGTAAGTGGGCTACCTCTCACCCGGAAGAAACATGATGCAACATCGGTGATAGTTGATAGATTGACAAAGTCAGCACACTTTCTGCCAGTTAGGACTGACTACTCACTGGAGAAGTTAGCAGAATTGTATATCAATGAGATAGTTAGACTGCATGGAATTCCACTTTCCATCATATCTGATCGAGACCCAAGGTTTACATCGAGATTTTGGAAGAAGTTACATGAGTCCTTGGATACACAACTCCATTTCAGCACAGCTTTCCATCCTCAGACGGATGGGCAATCAGAAAGAGTAATCCAGGTAAACAATTGAAACCAATGAAATTGATACAAATATAGAACTGAAATGATAATAATAACATGAAATACTTGTCAGATCCTTGAGGATATGCTGAGGAGTTGTGTCATTGAGTTTGAGAGAAGTTGGGATAGATACCTCCCATTGGCAGAATTTGCATACAACAATAGCTACCAAGCTAGTATCCAAATGGCTCCGTATGAAGCGCTGTATGGGAGAAAATGTAGAACTCCAGTGTGCTGGACTGAATTGGGCGAAGACAAACTGGTAGGGCTAGACCTGGTGAAACAGGCTGAGGAAAAGGTAAAATCAATCAAAGCCAATCTCAAAGTTGCCTCGCATGCATGTAAATCTTATGCCGACCTGAAGAGAAAAGAAATAGAATATGGGGTTGGTAACAAAGTGTTCCTCAAGGTGTCACCATGGAAGAAAGTGTTGAGGTTTGGAAGGAAAGGTAAGTTAAGCCCTAGGTTCATTGGCCCATATGAAGTTATTGAACGTGTGGGTCCCGTGGCCTATAGGGTAGCTTTACCACCAGAGCTGGACAAGATCCACAATGTGTTCCATGTATCCATGCTCAGAAGATACCGCTCAGATCCTTCACATGTCATCTCCAGAGAAGAAATTGAAATACAAATGATTTGACATACGAAGAAGAACCTCTATGGATCTTGGCTCGGGAAGTGAAAGAGTTGAGAAACAAGCAAATTCCATTGGTGAAAGTGCTTTGGAGGCACCACAACACCGAGGAGGCAACTTGGGAAAGAGAAGAGTCAATGAGGCAACAGTTCCCTCAACTGTTTGCATCAGGTAAATTTCGAGGACGAAATTTAAATTAGAGGGGAAGAGTTGTAACACCCTCCCGATAACCACTCCGTACATCCTACTGCTCCTGGATCGGTGTCGGTCGGACACCTAGAATGTCCGGAAAAATATTCAAACTAAAGTCAGGAACCATAATTAACTCAAATATTAACAATAAAAATTTAGTAAAAATTTTAGAAATAAAATACAATCAAGTTAAACGAGCCAGTGCCCTAGCGATGGGTAACCGGAGAGAAGTTGCGGTTCTCGCAACGAGGAGCCCTAGACCCGGGGGAAAAATTATAAAATAATTTTTGGGACTCCAGAGAAGGGTAATTGAGGTTCCCATGGCATTAGAATGCCAAGAAAATACCTAGAAAAATTTTTCAATCGGTACAGATGATTTTGACCCGTTAAGCCAAACGGAGGGCATTTTGGTCATTTCGCCTTCAGAGGTGATTTTTGGCCGACTTGCACAGTTAAGTAAATAATTAATATGATATAAAATATGAAGAAATATTGCGAGAAATTAAATTGAAAATGAGTAGTGGAGGAAAGAAAAGAAAAATGCAACAAATGCAAATTATGACCTCAAAGTGATGTCATTTAAAATGTCTAACCAATCACCATTAAGCCATCCATTGACTAATTAATAAAAGGACTAAATGAAGACTAAATAACCAAAAGAAAATTTCAGCAGCCACCCCTTCCTTATGCAGCCGAAACCCTAGTCTCCATAGCCACCTCCATGAAAGCTCCTTCAACCTTCAATTCTCTCCTTCATTTCACCCTAAAACCCTAGTTTCCTTTCACAAAAATTTGCCCTAGCACCTTGCTAAAGCCTTTGGCAGCTAACAAGAGGGAAGAAAGTAAAGTTTAGGGCTTTGGAAATTCTTCCCAATCAAGGTTAGTGCATATATGTAGTTAAAATACATTAATTCCATGATTTAGGCTTGTAATGAACTAGAAATTGTGAAATAATGAAACAAATTCAATGTGTATCTCCACCAAAGAATTCGGCAGCCCTAATAGAGGAAGGGTTTTGAATGTTTTTAATGGACTTAGCATGAGTTGGAGATTGTATTTAAGTTATATATTTACATATATGTTGAACTAGGGTGCTAATTGAGGGTTTATGGGTAAAGTGCATTGGACATTAGGGTTTTGAGGCATGAAAATGTGACTTGGCTTATTAAACTGTTAAAGAACAATCTAATGGTAAATAAGTGACCATTTGAGGTATGTTGAACACAATTTGGACTGAAAAATGGTATGGTAAACTCAAGGTGTAAATCGCCTAGATTAAGAGCAGAGGGACTGAAAATTCAGTCCCTCTGCACCGCCATAACTTGGGCTGTGTTAGTCCAATTGATGTTTGGCCAATTGGACATGAAACTAGGCTTATAATGGCACATTTTTGCTGAAGAAACCATGCCCAAAAGACCAAAGCAAAAGGACCAAAACTCAGCCCCAATCCGGATACCCTGCACTGAATTCTGCAGAATTGACCAAATGAACAGTAACTGTTCATTTGGCCATAACTCACTGTAGATTTGGTCAATTGACCTGAAATTTTTACAGCAACAAGTTAAGACATAGAAAACCAACTTTCATGAAGGAACCTACCCCAAATTATGGCCAGAACTCATCCAACCAAGTGACTCTAGTTACTGTTCATGCACTGTAGATATGGTAATTTTCTGCAGAATGCACTTTCGGCCAGCTTGGGTCTTTGGACCATATCTAGAGCTACAAAACTCCAAATGGAGTGATTCAAAAAAGGAAATTCAACTAGACAAAATAAGGAACAATTTTTATGTTTTACATTTCTTCAAATTCCTACAGTAACAGTGTCTAATGGAACAGTGAAGTTGACTCACCAAAACTGAAAATTCTGCTTGTGTTGAGTTACACTTTGAAATGGTATTAACACTTAATGCCAACAAGTTTTAAACACTAAATGTGGTATATTGGGAGTGCCAAAGTCAATGTACATATTTGCTATCAAAAAGTCAACATTTTTGTTGACCATAGAGGTGAATAGTAACACCAAAACTTGAAATTCAAAGATTGAAGAATTTAAAAGTTTCAAATGCCCTAGTATACCTAACAAGATTGGTTTGGATAGTTTGGCATGCCAATAGGGTTCAGTTAGCAGTACTGCATATGGCAAAAATGCCATTCTGTGATTTCATGGCTTTTAGCCATTCTGACTTTGCATTGAGACTTGGCCTTGTGCCTGAGATTATTTAAAGCTTGGTAGCTATTCTGTTGCACACCGGGTGATGCATATGCGACCGATGGTGTGACGGCCCGAGGTACTAGATACCCAGTGCCAGTTTACCCGTTATCCAGTCTAGTCTTCTAGTGTAGGTTACTTGGGCAACCAAATGAATGAAAATGAGCAATGTAGAAGAAATAAATGAATGGATTTACAAATACATGACAAACAAAACATGTACATGCAATATATATTTATATCTGTTATTTCTTGTTATTTTATTATTGCACCACTAAGCATTATTGCTTAGCACGTTGCTTTGGCCACGCGTAGGTACTGGAGACCCCGATCGTGAGCCCGTGAGACCACGCATCGGGTGAGTCCATCCGAAGCTTCGCTCAATGTCTGTGTCACCTCGTCACCTGCAGTGCATTGGTAGGACACTAGATGTCATTTTGTCATTTTGTAATTAAATTTTTATTTCTCGTATGTATTTGGGATTTATGTAATGTATTTTGAGCTTTGTGTAAATAATAAAGATTTATGGTCATGTATGGTATTAATTTGAGTATTTAATGGTTGTTTATATATGAGAACCCTGAGAAAGGGATGTTTTGAGCAATGAAAAGGTTGTTGAGACCTGAAATAGAAAAATTGTTGAGATCTTGATATTGAGTTTTATGATGATATTGGAGTTAAGAATGAATGAAATTGTAGATTGGAAGTGTTTTTAACAGGTTCCGAAGAACTATATATATATATTTTTTTCATTTTTAGCCGGTACTCCGCCGGATTTTCCTTAAAAATCTTCGGAACCTCAAATGAATAATACTTTTGATAAATGGTTAAAATAAATCATATTTCATAAATTAACTTCAAAAGCATGACACAAATTAAGTAAGGTATATTAGAGTGTGCCAGTACACCGTGTGGCATTACTTATTCGGGTATACTGTACACGAGTAAGGGGTGTCACAGGAAGCCACCTAGAAATGTCACGAAAGTTCAGAGTTTCCTTGGTTTAGTCGGGTATTACCGAAGGTTTGTGAAGGGATTCTCCATGCTAGCATCTCCACTGACCAAGCTACTTAGGAAGGATGTAAAATTTCAATGGACTGATCGGTGCCAGGAAAGTTTTGATAAGTTAAAGAGGCGTTTAACTGAAGCTCCAGTCTTAACCTTGCCCACTTTGGGTAAGGAGTATACCATATACAGTGATGCTTCTCATAACGGATTGGGCTGTGTGTTGATGCAAGATAGGAATGTCATTGCCTATGCTTCACGCCAGCTTAAACCACATGAGAGGAATTATCCTACGCATGACTTGGAGCTGGCAGCCATTGTCTTTGCCTTGAAGATCTGGAGACATTAGTTGTATGGGGAGAGATGTTATATATACATAGATCATAAAAGTTTGAAGTACTTGGGTACACAAAAGGAGTTAAATTTGAGGCAGAGGAGATGGTTAGAGCTGATAAAAGATTATGATTGTTTGATAGACTATCAGCCTAGAAAAGCTAATGTCATACCTGATGCTTTAAGTCGCAAGACTATGGCTGGTTTGAGGATTTCTCCATTGTCCATGGTGCATGAGTTAAGGGAATTATATGCTAACTTGGAGATTAATGAAGATAGGCAGATGGTGGCTACTTGGCAAGTGCAGCCAATGCTGGCAGAACAAATTAAAGTATGTAACACCCTCTCGGTAGCAATTCCGTACATTTTACTGTTCCGGTGACCGGTGTCGGTCCAGACAGCTAGAACGTCCGAAAAAATATTTAAACTAAAGTCAGGAACCATAATTAACTCAAATATTAATAAGAAAAATTTAGTAAAAATTTTAGAAATAAAGTACAACCAAGTTAAACGAGCCGGTGCCCTAGCGATGGGTAACCCAGAGAGAAGTTGCGGTTCTCGCAACTAGGAGCCCTAGACCCGGGGGAAAAATTATAAAATAATTTTTGGGACTCCAGAGAAGGGTTATTGAGGTTCCTATGGCATTAGAATGCCAAGAAAATACCTAGAAAAATTTTCAATCGGTACAGACAATTTTGACCCGTTAAGCCAAACGGAGGGCATTTTGGTCATTTCGCCTTCAGAGGTGATTTTTGGCCGACTTGTCCAGTTAAGTAAATAATTAATATGACATAAAATATGAATAAACATTACTAAAAATTAAATTGAAAATGAGTAGTGAAGAAAAGAAAAGGAACTGAGGAAAAAGGCTTATTTATGACATCATGATGATGTCATTTAAAAGCTATAACCAATCATATTTGCACAACCTATTAACTAACAAATAAAAGAGATAAACAAGACCAAAAAAAGACCAAAATCCAGCAGCCTTCTTCCTCCCCAAAAACCAGCCGAAACCCTTGCATGCCCAAACCTCCATTGACAACTTCAAGCAAGCTCCATTTCCCTCTTCATTGCACCATAAACCCTAGACACCTTTCACTAAACTTTATCCTTGCACCTTGCATAACCTTTTGGCAGCCAAGAAAAGGAAAGGAAGTGAAGTTTTGAGCTTGGGAAAAATCTGCCTACAAGAGGTTAGTGCACCTATCTATTTAAAACTTTTATTTTCCATGTTAGTAACTTGAATTGAGTAAGAATTTGTAACTTAAATGAACAAAAATTATGTGTATACATACTATGGATTTCGGCAGCCCTATGGAAGGAATGGGTTTGATAGTTTTGATGGACTTAAAGTGGACTAGAGATCATGTTTGAAGTACATAATTATGTGGATAATGACTTAGCTAGTTAACTAGGGTAACTAGTGTGAAATGGAGATGGGAATTAGGGTTTTGAGAAGTGAAAATTTGACTTGGCTCAGGAAATTGTTAGGGAACATTTTAATGGCTAATTAGTGACCATTTTAGGTAAGTTGACCATAATTTGGACTGAAATGTAGCATGGCAAAGTGAATGTGTATGCTGCCTTGTGAGTGTAGCAGGGTGACTGAAATTTCAGTCCACTTGGACTGCCATACCTTTGGTTGTGTTGGTCCAATTGGTGTTTGGCCAATTGGACATGAAACTAGGCTTATAATGGCACATTTTTGCTGAAGAAACCATGCCCAAAAGACCAAAGCAAGAGGACCAAAAGTTGGCCCCAATCCGGATACCCTGCAACAGCACCTGCAGAAATGACCAAATGAACAGGCCATAACTCACTGTAGATATGGTCAATTGACCTGAAATTTTTACAGCAACAAGCTAAGACATAGATAAACAACTTTCATGAAGATACCTACCCCAAATTATGGCCAGAACATATTCAAAAATGCAATCACAGTCACTATTCATGGTACTGTAGATGTGGTAATTCTGCAGTTTTGGCAATCCGGCCAGCTTTGGTTTTTGGACCATATCTGGAGCTACAAAACTCCAAATGGATTGATTCAAAAAAGGAAATTCAACTAGACAAAATAAGGAACAACTTTCATGTTTTCCATTTCTTCAAATTCCCACTGCAACAGTGCTTAATGGAACAGTAAACTTAGGCTTCAAAAACTGAAATTTCTGCCCTCTTGGTTTTAAGTTAGAAATGGTAATGGTGACCAATTCCAACAAGTTTTAAATGCAAAATGTGGTATGTTGGGAATGACAAAACCAATGTACCTAATTTCTACCTAAAAGTCAACATTTTGTTGACCAAAGAGGTGAATAGTGACACCAAAAATTTGAAATTCACAAATTGGGGAATTTAAAAGTTTCAAATGCCCTAGTATACCTAACAAAATTGGTTTGGATAGTTTGGCATGCCAATAGGGTTCAGTTAGCAGTACTGCACATGGCAATATGCCATTCTGTGATTTTATGGCTTTTAGCCATTCTGACCTTGTGCCTGATGTATTTACAGCTTATTAGCTGTTCTATTGCACACCGGGAGATGCATATGTGACCGATGGTGTGACGGCCCGAGGTACTTGATACCCAGTGCCAGTTTACCCGTTTATCCAGTCCAGTCGTCTAGTGTAGGTTACTTGGGCAACCAAATGAATGAAAATGGATAAAGTTAAAGAAATAAATGAATATAACAGATACAAAACAAATAAGACATATACATATTTATTTTCTGCTATTTTCTTTTATCTTATTATTGCACCACTAAGCATTATTGCTTAGAGCGTTGCTTTTGCCACGCGTAGGTTCTGGAGATACAGATCGTGAGCCCAGTAGACCGCAGGCTGGGTGAGTCCATCCTGCAGTTCTGCACAGTGTCCGTGTCACCTCAACTTCTGCAGTGCATTGGTAGGACACTAGGTGTCATTTTGGTATTTTGTAACTAAATTTTCATTTTCTCATTTGTAGTTGAACTTATGAAATGTATTTTGATGATCATGTAAATAATGAGAATTATGTTTGCAAATGGAAAAGAGAATGTTTATTGTGATTTATACTTGATTATCACATGTGATGGATGATTGAGAACTGAAATTGAAAATTGTTGAGATTTGATGATTATTGGAGTTTGAGATGATTGAATATAGTTATTGGAAGTGTTTTTCACAGGTTCCGAAGAACTGTTTTCTCCATTTTTAGCCGGTACTCTGCCGGATTTTCTATAAAATTTTCGGAACCTCAAATAAATAATAATTTTGATAAATGGCTTAAATAAATTATATTTCAAAAACTATATTCAAAACTATGACAAAAATTGATTAAGGTAAAATAGAGGGTGCCGATACACCGTGTGACATTGCTTACTCGGATATACTGTACACGGGTAAGGGGTGTCACATTTAGTGGTATCAGAGCACGATTTAGGAGTTTCTGGGCCTAGATTGAGTCCATACCATGCATTGCATTTGTAAGAGTCGAGGTGACACTAATGCAGATCTGTTTGTCTTTCTTATTTTAAATAGGATATGGACCCTTCATCTCAGAGGGCAGTTGAGGAGGAAGTGGAGAGTCATGCTCCACCTGCAGCAGCTGAGACTGGGGGCATGGGAGAACCTGCTCCGCCAGCTCAAGCAGAGCCTGCTCAGCCTCCACAGGCTATGTTCCAGCAAATGGCCGATTTCTTTAGACAAATGGCCGGGGTAATGCCAGCACCACCACCACCACCAGCTCCACAGTAGAAATCACACCTGGAAAGACTAAGAAAGTTTGGAGCAGTGGACTTTTTCGGTAAGAGAGAAGATGATTCTGCATGTAGAATTGGTTGAATGCAGCAGAGTTCTAAAACAACTCCACCGCACTCGAGCAAAACACGAAGTCGCCATATCTTTGTTGCAAGATGATGCCTACGAATGGTGGGATACTGTGTCCAGTGAAGTGCAGCCAGAAGTTATAACTTGGGACTTCTTCCTCTCTGAATTCAAGAAGAAATATGTGGGTACTGTATACCTAAAAGAGAGAAGAAGAGAGTTTATTAATTTGAGGCAGAGACAGTTGTCAGTGGCCGAGTATGAGAAGGAATTCGTAAGATTGAGCCGCTATGGAAGGGAGATAGTCCCTAATGAAGCTGAAAGATGCAAGAGATTTGAAGAGGGATTAAATGACAACATAAAGATCCAGCTCACTGCCTTGGGAATCATTGACTTCACTAAGTTAGTAGAAGCTACAATAAAAGTTGAAAAAGTAAGAATCGGAGCGCACTGTAAGAGAGAGACAAGAGAAGAGGGGCCTGTGTCGCCTAGTTCAGCTCCTGCATTTGGGAAGAAGTTCAAGGGTCCACCTGCACA
The DNA here is from genome assembly GCF_030052815.1 of Hevea brasiliensis. Lineage (NCBI taxonomy): Eukaryota > Viridiplantae > Streptophyta > Magnoliopsida > Malpighiales > Euphorbiaceae > Hevea > Hevea brasiliensis. The sequence goes on along the minus strand of NC_079510.1, from coordinate 19,131,279 downwards.
GAGTTCAGGTCAGCCTCAAGGTCAGGGTTAGTCTCAGGGGCCCAGGCCACAGTTTACCCTAGGAGAGGTCAGTCTACACCATTAGTGGGCAGCTCTTCAGGGATGGGTTTCAGGGACCAGCCCCAGCATCTTCTGCATGTCCACACTGCCTGAAGTAGCACAAGGGGGAGTGTTGGAGAGTGACTGGTGCCTGCTTAAGGTGTGGGTCAACAGAGCATCAGTTGAGGAACTGTCCACGCAGAACTACTACAGCTGCTCCAACACAAGCAGACAGACCTGCTCTTGCACCACAGAGGGGTAGGAAATCTGGCAAGTCTGAGGCAATGGGATCGTCTCAAAGGCCTGCATCTGACCCAGCAGAGAGGCCTGACAGCAGACCACCTGCAAGAGCTTATGCTATTAGAGCTCAGGAGGAGCAAGATGCCCCAGACGTCATCAGGGGTACGTTCTCCCTCTACACTACACCTGTGCATGCATTGGTGGATCCAGGATCCACCCATTCATACATCTGCATCAACCTACCCGTAGAAAGGGGGATACTAGTAGGGGAGAGTGACCTAGACATTCTGGTCACTAATCCATTGGGCCACAGTGTAGTGGTGAACAAAGTATACAAGGGTTACCCGTTAAGGATTCAAGGGTATGAATTCTTGGCAGACTTGATTGAGTTGCCCTTCCATGAGTTTGACATGATTTTGGGAATGGACTGGTTGTCACGTCATCAGGCAATAGTTGATTGCAAATTGAAGAGAATTTCTCTGAAAACTTCTGAGGGTAATGAGATCACTGTTGTGGGTGAAAGGACAGATTTCCTGTCCAATGTTATCTCAGCCACAGTTGCAAGAAGAATGATGAGAAAAGGCTGTGAAGCCTACCTAGCACATGTGGTGGATACTAGGCAGGTTAAGCCAAACTTGAGTGACATACCCACAGTAAGAGACTTCCCAGATGTATTTCCTGAAGAGTTGCCTGGTTTGCCACCGGAAAGGGAAGTTGAATTTGCTATTGAGACACTGCCGGGTACAACACCCATTTCCATTGCTCCTTATAGAATGGCACCCACTGAATTGAGGGAGTTGAAAACTCAGTTACAAGAGTTGCTTGATAAGGGGTTCATACGCCCTAGTATGTCACCATGGGGAGCTCCAGTGCTATTTGTGAAAAAGAAGGATGGGACATTGAGGCTTTGCATTGATTACCGGCAGTTGAATAAAGTGACTGTGAAGAACAAATATCTGTTGCCTAGAATTGATGATCTGTTTGATCAGTTGAAGGGAGCAAGAGTATTTTCTAAAGTTGATCTCAGATCAGGGTATTATCAATTGAGGGTGAAGGATACAGATGTGCCAAATACTGCATTCAGGACCCAGTATGGGCATTATGAGTTCCTGGTGACGCCCTTTGGCCTAACAAATGCACCAGCGGCATTCATGGACCTTATGAACTGTATCTTCCATCCATACCTATATCGGTTTGTAGTGGTCTTTATTGATGATATTTTGGTGTATTCCAAGACCAGGGAAGAACATGATGAGCATTTGAGGATTGTTCTGCAAACCCTGAGAGAAAAGAAGCTGTATGCTAAGTTGTCCAAGTGTGACTTTTGGTTGAATGAGATTGCATTCCTTGGACACATAGTGTCAGCTGATGGGATTAGGGTGGATCCCAAGAAAATAGAAGCAGTGATGGAATGGAAGCCTCCCAGGAATACAACTGAGGTCAGAAGCTTCTTGGGGCTAGCTGGGTATTACAGAAGATTTGTGAAGGGATTTTCCCTAATAGCTGCTCCAATGACCAAGTTGTTACACAAGAATGTCAGATTTGACTGGAATGACAAGTGTCAACCAGTTTTGAGAAGTTGAAGGCTATGTTGACAGAGGCACCAGTGTTAACACAGCCAGTGTCAGGGAAGGACTTTGTGGTCTACAGTGATGCCTCACATAATGGGTTAGGGTGTGTATTGATGCAAGAGGGGAAGGTGGTCGCCTATGCTTCCAGGCAGCTAAGGCCACATGAACAAAATTACCCTACCCATGATCTAGAGCTTACAGCAATTATCTTCGCATTGAAGATATGGAGGCATTACTTGTATGGTGAAAAGTGCTACATTTACACAGACCACAAAAGTCTACAATATTTGCCAACTCAGAAGGAGCTCAACCTTAGACAGAGGCGATGGATTGAGTTCCTGAAGGATTATGATTGTGTAATTGACTACCATCCTGGGAAGGCAAATGTAGTTGCTGATGCTTTAAGCAGAAAATCCATGACAGCTTTGAGATCATTGAATGCCCATCTATCTTTGGTCCGAGATGGAGCTATTTTGGCTGAGTTGCAAGTGAGGCCAAACCTGTTACAGCAGATTGTAGATGGGCAAAAAGCAGATGAGAAACTAATGGCTATTGTCGACACCATATTTTGGCCGATCCCCAAAATCAACAAGACTTTGAAACCGATCCCCAGCACTAGGTCTCCCTGGGCCAGCCAATGACATTTCCGACTTCTCTTCATTTTTCTTTACCAGATGACCATATTTCCGAACTCTCCTTAAAAGGAATTGAATCAATGCTAAGTCCTAACATTCGTTAAAGCCCTGCCGATCTCTCAAATCATTTACCGACCCGTCGGGTATATCCCTGATCTCTGTTGATAAATGAAGTGAACTAGCATTAGATCTTTTCTTACCAGTTTTAGTGCCGATCTCCTTTTCAGAAGATTAAGAGCTAAGGTTTTGGTTCGGTTTAACGAGGGTTCCGATCTTAAGTTTTCAAGTTAAATTTTCAATTTTAATCAAGTCCCATTCAGCATTTCTTCCCCACCGATCTAATGCTTATTGTGCTTTCCGATCTCTTATACTTAGATTAATAATTGCATTTTTGTCTTGCTGTGCTCATACAATCAAATACTCAGACAAACAATGGTTTAAAATTTTCCGATCACAACCCTTCATTGAACAAAGAGGCATTCCATTTCATTTCATAATTTGTACAAGTTATTCGGCTGGGGGATCACCCCCAGCCTGATTTACATTCTGCTCACTCTCTCTCTCACCCTCGGCTTCCTCCCCACTGTCCTCATCGTTGCCCTCAGGAGCAAGGTCAGCCATCCAGGAGAAGTCCTCTTCAGGGTAGCGCTTCTGGAGTTCGGCCAAGAGGTCCTTGTGAGCATTCACATAGGCTCCGGCTATCCCTGTCACCATCTCTTCGTCCTTCTCCTTAAGCTCCTCATCCTTCGCCTTAAGCTCCTCGTCTTTCTCCTTGAGTTCCTCTATAAGTTGAGCGACCTGAGCGGCTTCGTTGGCGTGAAGCGCCTGGACTTCCCCAAGAGCACGGTCCCTCTCAGCCAAAATATGATTCTGTTCGGCCAGCCTGTCTTCATGGAACTTTGCCCGTCCCTCGACTTGAGATATATAATCCCGAGCGGATGAGAGTTGGGATCGGAAGGAAGCCACTTCCTCATTCTTCTTCCCGATCTCCTTACCTAGACGCTGAATCTTTTCCTCAACCATGGTCCGGTTCACTGACACTCTACGCTTAGGCTCATGGATCGAGTCAAGATATCATCGAGACCATTCCGGATAGCTGTCCCGATCCTCCCGAAGAAGATGGTAGACCCCGTGACTTTGGCAAAACTGGTTCTCTAACACCCGGTTATTCTTCAAGGAGTCGATCAAGATTTGAGCGCCACGAGAAGAGGTCCTCCCGAAGCTTGAGTAGGCCCCTTCTCGTGCTTGGAACAATTGGGAGAGGTGGAGGTCGCTCTTCCATTCTAGGAGGAGATCGGACAGCCTTCTGAGGTCGGCGGACCCGAAGGTTGAGGCGGGTCTCTTTGTATCTCCCCAGGCTCATGACCGGGTGTTTGAAGTCGTTCCGAACGCTTCATCTCCTTTATCTTCCGGGAGATCTCTCTTTCCTTCTTCCGCTTCCTAGAACCCTCACCACCCGCCATACCTGCACAAAGAAAAGGTTAGTGAGATCGCTAAGGTCGTGAGAACTGAGATATAGAAAATACCAATGCCGAGGTCAGAGAGCGGAAGTTCGCGGTCTTGGCCGGTGAGCAATTGAATAGTCCAATGGTGCAGCTCGGCAGTCACCGCATCCAAACAAGAATACTTTTGAGTGGCGGCCTGACTCTTCAGATCCATCACTATTAAACTTTCCTCCTGACTCAGGGTAATGTGCCTCGGAAGCAAGGGCCCCTGGTACCACCAGCTACGAGGGAAGTCCTCAAAGCAGCTCGGATCTTTGCTCCTCAGAATGAAGAAACGGTTCTTCCAATTCTTAAGGGATGAGGGCAAATCGGAAAAGAGCCCGCAATGAGGCTTCGCCTGAAAGAACCAGTGTTCGTCATCCTTTCTGAGTTAGTGCATGCAGCTCGGCGAACACTTTAGCCGTAGGTCCGATTCCCTTAGCTCGGCATAGACCTCGGAAGGCTACCAAGATCCGCCACTAGTTGGGGTGAATTTGAACAATGCATGCTCGGTAAAGTTTTAGGACCTCCTTATAGAAATCGTCTAGAGGAACCTCGATCGGCCTTTAACGTTCCTCGTACACCATAATCATGTCATTATATTCAAAGGAGTTATCGACACGAAGATCGCCGTGGCACTTGATTAGCTCGTACGAATCAGGCCGAATGTTATATTCTTGGCTAAACGTTTGCATATCGGATTCTCGAAGAACCGACGGTAGCTCGTCTATATGGAGAGTCTCTCTCACTGAAGAAGTTGCGAGCCTTTATGTTATGACCCGCCCCCGAGTTGGAGCGGAGGCCACAGGAGGTTCTTGTTGAACGCTTGGCTTTGTGCCTCTTCTTCATCGGACAATGACCACGAGAATCGAATCGAAGGAGGGCTCGCGCTCTCGACCTTCGACCGTTCATTTTCAAAAGAAACAAAGAATTTAAATTAAAAGAGGATCAAATCCCTTACCTGAGTCTGATAGTCGTCTGAAGAACTTGAGAAAACGAGAGAACTTCGAAGTTGTGAGCAGGGGATTGAAAATGGAATGAGAGAACAACTGGCTAACCCTCCCACCCCTATTTATACTAGTCCGAGCATTTAATGCTCGCGAGGTTCTAGGCAGCGCATCGATTGGTGGGACTCGACAGTTGTTCTGACACTTCTCTCAAATATCCGAATGTTCAGAGATCGGTTAATTGGAGATCGGCATAATAAGTTAAATATTTTGAATAAAGGATCAGTTAAGTGTCATTCAGGTAAAGAACCAGATCGGATAACCACTTTAGAGATCGGGAAAATAATCAATGCAAAAATAATAAGATGATAACCGATAAAATAAAGTCTTTATTTTCAAAAGATCGGATTACATCATTTGGGCGATCTCTAGGGATCGGATTACACTAACATTGGATCACATCATTTCTGTGATCTCTAGAGATCGGATTGCATTGAAAATAAAATACATCATTTGGGCGATCTCTAGGGATCGGACTACAATAAAGGTCTAACTACATCATTTGGGCGATCTCTAGAGATCTGATTACATTTTAGGATTACATCATTTGGGCGATCTCTAGAGACCGGTGGAACATCCTATCTAAAAGGCCTATGTCAAAGCCTAGTCTCGTGGCTGAATCAAAAGATGTGTTTGACCAGGAGACCGGCTATTGGCATCGGATAGATGTGCAGCTCAGATGGGGTGACTATGACTCCCATGAAGATGAGAGATATCGTCACCGATGTTACCACCCGAAACCGACCCGCTGTCGGAACACCCAATGTGGAGGAAAACCGCTGTCGGAACACTCAATGTGATGAGAAACCGAATGAACTCAGTTGAGCGACTCGAGATCGGTACAACCAAGGTCCGCAATCTGGATCGGTCAAATCCGGTCCTCTCACCATCGTCGATTAAGGTCATTCGATCACCGGATCGTGAATTTTCATCGGTGAGTAAAGAAGTTCATCGGAAAAGATCAAAGCCACGATTATAGCCGAACTTCCACCGAGCGGCTAGAACAGGAAAGTAAGAAAAGAAGAGAGGAAAATCGGATGAAAGAAATGTCTCATCGACGGGAGTATATATAGGGAAAATGAGCATTTATTGTCGAGCGGCAACGGCGGTTAACGCCGGGAATCGAGGGACAATTAATACTTTGACCAGACCGGACCTGAAGAAGGGAAAAGATCGGAATAGTAGATCGGAAGGTGGGAGACCAGCATGAAAGGTCGGAAAGAACATGTGAAAAAGATCGGAAAGAGGAGGGATCGGTAGGCAAAAAGAATAAGACAAATTCCAATAACCGTCGTCAGAATCAGAGCCGAGGTAGTTAAGGCGTTGCGAGCGAGATCTCACCGCATGCCTAAGAATCGCCCGCAATCTTGACAGTGCGAGGGTATGTCATGTGATCCTGTACATCCCAATCTCCACCGTTGATCCCACTTGTAAGGACAAACCGGAACCCTTAGATCAAGAGAGAAGGCAGCGATACGGCGTCTTTCGCTCTTAACCCTCGGATCGTTCCGGACAAGGAAATTTGGGACCGTCAGATGGAAAGAAGAAAAAGACAAATATTATGAAGAGTGATCTCAACCATTCATTTTGATTCTCTTTAATTCCTGAACCTCCGATCATGTCCTTCGAAATCTCGACCCTCCATCTCCCTCAAATAAATCCTGACCCTTCACGAAGAGCACCCGATTCCTATAAATACCTGTATAAAAACTGTTCAAGGGACGGGCAAGAAAAAATAGACAAGAGGCTGTTATTATAGCAGAGGAACTCTGAAATTTCATTTAGTTTACTACTCTGCTACTTAGAAGTGTCAATCAAAAAGACTTTTGAAACAAGTTTTCTGAAGTGTTTTTCTTGAAAAGATTCTGAATACTGGAACTCTACATTTCCAGTTTGTTCATTATCTGGTCACACTCTCACTTTCTGCCTTTTATCATTTCTGTCCAAGCTCAACTTCATTCCATTCGGTTCTTTTCATCTTGATCTGATCGCATTTTAGCTAAGCACCCTCCAGTTCACGAGGAACACCACCCCTCAGGCCAATCAATCCTTGCCTTATCCCTATTTGGCACCCCATAGTTATTTTAGTAGCTTTGGCTCCTTACAGGTAAGAGCTCATACTACTGTTTTATTAAGTGCTTACATTTACTTTCTGCATTTTCTTTGTTCTTCTCACATCTGTGACTTCCTACTTTTGCACAAACGATCCCCAAAGAATGTTACTGTAAGAGCTCATATCACTGTTTTATCGAGTGTCTACATTTACTTTCCGCATTTTCCTGTGTTCTTCTTACATCTGCAACTTTCTTCAAGACTATTTTTGCACAAACAATCTCCAAAGAATGACACTCTCAAATCATCTATTTAGTGATCAGTTCATTTTTATTAATCTTCATCTTTTTTTTTGAAAGCAAGTTTTCTAACTCCTAGTAGTATGTAAGTGGTTGGGTAAACGTAGGTAACTGCAACTTAGGGGTCTCTTTTAAAAGAGAGAACATGAATAACACGTCAGGAAGATAGCCAAACTATTAGGCCGACGTAAACAGCAATTCGACAAAGATGTCATAAAGTGGAATAAGACCAAAGTAAACGAAACAGAGTAGATCGGTCATTAATAGATATCGGTAAAATGAACGCATGGAAGGTCGGTAAATCAAGTCTAGTTTTCCCTATCTAGTCAAAAGGTATCGAGAAGCCTTATCCCCAGCATCTTAGAACGCCAGAACCTTTAGCTTTAGGTTCTTATGTCATGTAGTTGAAATTAAAAATCCGGGAGATCGGAGAAATCCCTTCCAGGCTCCTGTCAATCTGAAAGAGATCAGAAGAGAGTTCTTATCCGGTCTCCCTTCAAAATTTTAATAAACATTAAATGGGGATCGGAGGAGAGTTCTTATCCGGTCTCAACTCAAAATTTTAATAAATAACTTAAAGGAGATCGGAGGAGGTTTCTTATCCGGTCTCCCCTCAAAATTTTAATAAATAACTTAAAAGAGATCGGAGGAGGGTTCTTATCCGATCTCCCCTCAAAATTTTAATAAATAACTTAAAAGAGATCGGAGGAGGATTCTTATCCGATCTCCCCTCAAAATTTTAATAAATAACTTAAAAGAGATCGGAGGAGGGTTCTTATCCGGTCTCCCCTCAAAATTTTAATAAACAACTTAAAAGAGATCGGAGGAGAGTTCTTATCCGATTCTCACACCCGTACACTAAGGTTGTCTCATTTACTTATGTATCTGGGTGATCCAAATTTAGTGAAAAATCAAATATTCCTTTTACCAAAAGGATTAACATTGCCGTCTAAGCCCTCCTAACTAATTTATAAAGGACGCAGAATTAAATCTACTTACCCTTATTAAGGGACGAGGTGGGGTGCCTAACACCTTCCCCACCCGTTTACGGACCCCGAACTTAGAATCTCTGTTTTGAAGTGGTTTCATTTTTAATTTAACTTCTCAAATGGTTTTCTTTAGTTTCCCTCAAAACTAAGGTGGCGACTCCTCACTTTTTCCCACTTCGGTGAGTGATCCACCAGGCGATCGCAAAATCTATCGCGACAGCTTGGCGACTCCACTGCCAGACCTGTCCCCGGTCTAGTAGTCCAAAAGTAGGTTTAATTTTGTCTGATCAAATTATAGTTAGATAGGCTCACTAGGCGATGTCTTATATGTTAATTATTATTACTGCTAACTATTTTGTTTTGCCTGTTCTATCCCTTACAGTGCTCTTCATTTCAAAAAGAAAAAAGGAAAAAATGGAAAAATAAAATCCCCCTAAATTGGGAAGAGGTAAAGGTGTCCCTTCACACACCGAACACTCACACAATGTCCTCACACACTATGGTCCTAACCCGGGCTTTCTTACCCTTTTAGGAAAGTAGGAGGGAGTCATGTAGCGGTACCCGTGGGTTTTACCCCGTTAGTATCCGTGAAGGCTTCTGCTCAAATTGAAACTCGCTCTATCCACTGTGATACTCGTGGAATTTTCCAGATAACATCAAGCGGGTATAATGGGGCTCTCTTGTTCTGATGAGGGGCAATTTGGGAACCTGTGGCTTTTAGAAAATTAGTTCCTGAGCTAAACTATCACAATAGTTGAAGGCCGTAGTAAACTACCTCATAAGATAGAACTATCCAGGTAGGTAGCGCTCACCCGGTGTTAGGAGTCTCCCTACTATAGGACAAAAGGGGCATACTTTCTCTTACCCTATTCTGCTTTAATTTCCTTTTGTTCATTTCTTTTGAGGGTAATCTTGAATCCTACTAGAACACCTACACATTTTCCTACTTTGATAAATGTGTACGTGTCACTCTGTCAACAGTATGATTCAAAATTACCCTAATTTGTCTTACTAACGAATTTTCTCACAGGCATTACCAAACCAAGAGTCTGTAAAAGGATAGGCATCATTTTTATCATGGCATCCTCGAGTCAGTCGGCAGAAAAGGTTCAGAATGCTAAACTTTGGTCCAAATCAGCTCATAGTCCGGTACCCTCGCAAAATGATGCTTCCGAGGCACCTGCTAGCTCGCTACCTTCGCTAGATCTGAATAAAATAGAGGTCAGAATGAACAGCCTAGAGGGTCTGTCTAACGGATGGAGGTCGCTTCCCGATCAGGCCAAGGTACGTTTTGAATAGAAGTACGGGAAGATTGCAACCTTAATGCAAGTCAAGGTCCAAATCCCGGCATTAAAAGCCATGTTATCGGTTTGGAATCCTAAGTACGGGGTATTCTCTTTCAATGACATTGATACGGTCCCCACTATGGAAGAATATCAGGCATTGCTGGGGATCCCATACTCATTGCAGAACCGGATCTACTTACACCTCGAGCATAGGCAAACCTGGAAACGGTTGGCACATATGTTGGGTTCTCCCCCAGAAGAAGTAAAGTCCAAAGAAACTGCCAAGGGAAAAACACATGGTTGGTATTGGACATATCTCCAGAAATGTTTAGATCAATGCCTCCATGAAAAACAGTGGGACCGGGTTTCAGTAGCTCTCGCTTTGGGAATCTACGGTCTGATTCTGTTCCCGGGACCATTGGGAATCATAACTTGCAACGCGGTGGAAGTGTTCTGGACGGTGGAAAGGCAGCAGATTAATCCAATACCTGCAATCCTTGCGGAGACTTTATTAACCCTTACCTACTGCAGACAACAGGGCAGAGGATCCCTTAAGTGTTGTTCTCAACTGTTATACCTCTGGATTATCAGCCACATGTGTCCTGTGGAGACAAAAGGATTGACTTGGTACCTTGACCAGCCTCCCATTGAGAAGATGATCCGATTAGTGATCAGCCCGAAGAATGAAAAACAGTGGTGGGAACGGATTTTGAGTTTCAATAGCCATGATTACTGTTGGAGGAAGCTGTGGACGTCAAGCCAACCCGTTTTGATCGGTACAGGGGGTATTCAGTCGGTGTCCCTGATCGGAGTAACCGGATACACAAGTTACACTCCGGCATTGGTAATGAGGCAGTTCGGCTCAACACAGTCTGTGGTCAACATAGAAGAATACCACCAAGGTCGCTTCTACCACGAGCTCAAAGGAGAAGAAGGGTTGAAAAAGGCTCGCAAATCGTGGGAGAACATCACTCTGATGGAGAGATCACCTAAGGGCCCAAGCACCTCGGGCGATTATCTTAAATGGAGAGCTGATAGGGACCGAGAACATTCAACTGTGAAATTCGAAGACAGTAACCAGCTTCGAGATGTCCTATTAGAAGAAACAAATGGCCATCTGGATGACTCACTACGAGAGGCTAATACTGAGAACTCACAACTGCAGGAACAAATAAAACAGCTGAAGGACCAACAGCAGAAACTTAAAAGGAGAGTAAGAAGACTTAAGGAAGAGGTAAGGGCCGAAAGGATGGGGTTCGAGGAGCAAGAGGTACAGTGGGAAAGGGAAAGAGACTCTCTCCAAGCTGAGGTAAAAGAAGCGAAAGTACAGAATAGCAAGTTTCAGGAAAAGATGAAATACCAAGAGGTACTCGTCGAAGAATATAAGCAAGAAAGTAAGAAGAAGAAGCTCGAATTGAAAGAACAAGCACTACTCATCAACGATATCTTGAAAGAGTGTGCTAAAGAAAGGAAAGAGAAAGAAAAACAAGCTGCTCTCTATCAAGGACTGAAAGAGAATGTTGACCAGCTGGAGAGAACAATAGCACGGGGAAAACAAGAATTATTACCTGAATCCGAATACGCTCTGAAAGCATTCGACCCCGCCAAGCAGGAAGAAAGGTTATATGAGTATCTCAGAAAATGTCATCTTATTATAAAGAACCTTCCAGAGCTTAGGCCAATGTAAAAGATACGATGTATAAATTACTCAGTTAATGAAGTGATTTTTGGACCATTGTTTAGCAAAATTTGTGAATGAATAGTATGACTCCCGTAGGAACTTCCTCGCTAGGGTTATGTGAAAAATTGAAATGCGCCATATGAACAGGTATCATAAATGCGCATTCAATCCCGTCATTCACGGTCAGACTATCGAACGATGCCATGATAAAGCTGAGGCGATTATCCTTTTTACAGATTTCAACCTGGCTCTCAAATGCCACTGTATCTTTCGTCCAGACCAGGACTTTTAGTTTCTTTGCAAAATTCGAAGTTTATTTAAAATTTTCTTTTTACTCCTTACAGGAAATCAATATTGCTTCTAACAACGCAAGTCTGACTAAGCACACGGTTCAACCCCAGCGAGTGTACTTAACAAGATCTCGAACAAGAAAACTAATGGAAGACCAGGAACAAGTACAGAACCTACAGGGGCAAGTGTCTGAACTAAAAGACCAGGTTTCAGAACTTATGAAGATGATGAGGGAGATGTCCCAAAATAGGCCCACTTCAGACCCTAACCTACCATTACCTCCCCCACCTCCTACAACGGTTGATTCTCACTACGCTTCAACCTCCTTCACTTTCCGACCATCAATCCGGACCGGCCGTCCTTTGTCAATCCGGTGACCATAAATAATGACCTACCTTTTTCCTATTACCCGGCTATCTCAAATGCCGAGCCACACCTTTCAATCCCTATCCCTCCAGTTTACTCCACCCCTCAGCTCCCAGTTGGAGGAGCGCATCATACGGTGGAAGGAGAACATAGGGCGAGAGAAAACGAGAAACTATCGGCTCTAGAAGAAAGACTGAGGGCAATAGAGGGGCTGAACATGTATGGTTCAGTCGATGTGTAAATCGCGAGATTGGTGCCAGATGTGGTGGTACCACCCAAATTCAAGGTTCCGGATTTCGACAAGTACACCGGAAACTCAGATCCCCACATCCACTTGGCAACCTACATTGCCAAAATGTCTGCCTTAACAGAAGACGATAGACTTCTCATTCACTTCTTTCACGAGAGCCTCTTCGGAGCAGCTCTGAGATGGTGCATACAATTGGATAGGAGCAAGCTGCACTCCTGGAAGGATTTAGCCGATACCTTTCTAAAGCAGTACAAATTCAATTGTGATGCGGCACCCACAAGAAGGGACCTCCAGAACCTGGTACAGAAAGACCGGGAAGGTTTCAAGCAGTATGCCCAACGATGGAGGGAGAAGGCTGCAGAAGTATATCCTCCGGTGACTGACAATGAACTCTGCTCCCTATTCATCGAAACATTGAAGGCTCCCTACTTCAACCTGATGATTGCTAATACCTCCAACAGCTTCTCAGATATCATCCAAGCTGGTGAGAGAATTGAAGCTAATCTGAGAATAGGAAGACTACAGGAGTTGGCTGAGAACCCTGTAAAGAAGACTGCCAGCTTTGGCAAGAAGAAGGAGGGTGATGTACACTCTATCACCCGTCAGAATAATTACCCCCAACTTCCCCAAAATAACTACCGGCCATATCCTCCCTCTCATGGCCAAACCATCGCAAACATTCCACCTTCTTTCCCTAATTATCCACAACCACGCCCACAATACGCCCCACCTACAAATTTCCAACCAAGACCACCTCCTCCTCCAGCTCAACCAAGACCACCACAAAACAACCCGAGACCTCCAAGGAACCCTGATCCACCTCTTCCCCTCCCTCTCAGTGAAATATACCGATACCTTGTCGGTATAAACCAAATTGTACCAGTCCCCTTGGACCCAATCCAGCCGCCATATCCCAGGTGGTATGATGCCACTGCCCGTTGTGAGTATCATGGAGGAGCACAAGGGCACTCAACTGATAACTGCGGGGCACTCAGAGGGAGGGTGCACGCTTTAATCCGAAACGGGTGGTTGAAGATCGAGGGAAATGGTTCCCTCCCCAATGTTACCTCAAACCCACTGCCTAACCACAATGCGGGCAGTGGTGTAAATATGATAGAGTCTAAGGGAGAAGGATCAACACCAGAAGTGGATAAGCTGGTTCCATACTTCGAGGAGATTTTTACTGTAGCAACGAGGGAAGGCTACCTTTGCCCTCAGGTAGCGGGATTCGAAGAGAGTACGAGGTGTCCTTACCATGGAGGGGCAGCTGACCATGAGCTGCGAGATTGTGAGGGGTTCAGGCAAGAAGTCTGGAACTTATTGTCACTCAAGGTTCTGAGATGCCAGACAAGGCTGAAGACAGAAAAGGGAGTGAACACCACTGGATACAGCCAAAATGTTTCTACCTCCAAACCCAGAATCACCTTCTCGCCCCCGGTAGCCTCACCGCCGGTAACGGTTATCCGAACTCCACCTCAGCCCCCCATCACCAATACTCACGCCGTCCCTTGGAACTATAACTTCCAAGTTTTCACTCAGGGAGCGTCAAGCAGTACATCCGCTCCTTGTCTTGCCTCACCTCCGGCACCACCAAAACCATGTTTCGCTCCTCACGAGCACTTCAGAATGACTTATGCTGGACCTGCTAGCAACATTACTCCCCAAACTAGTTCTCGACCCGTTATCGCAACAAAGTCCTCTCCACCTGAGCAAGAAGTTGAGTTTATAACTCGAAGTGGGAGGTGTTACGGGAACGAAGAAAGAGAGAAGAGAAAAGGGAAAGTAAAAATGGGAGAGTCATCAAAAAATACAGAAGAGGAGGTTGAGAAAGCAGGGGATGTAGAACCTACTGAACATAAAGAAGAAGAAGAACTACTGCTCCAAATAATGAAACAGAGTGAGTATGATGTAGTGGAGCAATTGAGGAAGACACCTGCCCGAATTTCACTGTTATCACTGATCCTGAGCTCTGAAGTCCACCGACAAGCCTTGCAGAGAATCCTGGATCAAGCCTTTGTGAACCCAGACATCACACCGGGACAGTTTGAGAAGATAGTAGAACAAATCCAGGCTTCCAACTTTATAGCCTTTTCTGAAGAGGAGGTAGATCCCGCAGGCTTAGGGCACAATAAAGCTCTACATGTAACTGTGAAATGCAAGGGTTGTATAGTGGCCAAAGTTCTCATCGATAACGGATCGGCCCTTAATGTACTGCCTAGCGCAACCTTAGCTAGGCTGTCGGTCGACCAATCATATATACATCAGAGTGCTATGGTGGTAAGAGCCTTTGACGGTACCAAGAGAGAGGTGCTGGGAGACATTAACTTGCCAATCCAAGTTGGTGCATGTACTTTCAACGTCAAGTTCCAGGTGATGAACATTGAGCCGGCTTACACTATGCTGTTGGGGAGGCCATGGATCCATTCCGCGAATGCTGTTCCTTCGACTTTGCACCAGAAGATCAAATACATTAAGGACAGCAAAATCATCACTGTAAGGGGCGAAGAAGCCATACTGGTCACCAAGCCGCAATCACTTCCTTATGTGGAAGCGGCCGAAGAATCATTGGAGAGTTCTTTCCAGGCCCTTGAACTGCAAGATACCGGGAAGGAGGGGGCTATGGCTATGGTGGCCAAAGTGATGTCGAGGAATGGGTATCAAGAAGGGAAAGGCTTGGGCACCGCCTTGCAAGGGATCGTGGAACCCATACCGGCTATTCAGAAGGTGGGCCGTAGTGGTTTGGGATATGAGGAGGATGCCCTCGTGGATGGGCGATTCTGGATGAGGAAAATACTTCGGGATCAGAGGTTTGACCAGAAGATGGGAAAGATGAAAATAGTCCCGAGGATCACGGAGATCTTCACCAAACCGGTCATTCAACATCCGGCAAATACAGAAGAATCACCCGATGATCCATCCATCGATGTCATCCAACTGGACTCCTTGTATGAGGCCCTAGTCTCGCTTGATGGTTGAGGCGGGAGCTTGACAACTGGACAACGGAGGATATCCCTGTACTCAATCTCGAGTAAAGTACCTCTGGTTATCTACACTTGATCACTTTGTCCATGGTGACAAGTGTAATACTGTAAATGGACCTTTTCTTATGGCATTAATATTATTAATGAATTGATAGCGCATTTTTAATCCAACACTCTCTTTCTTTCCTTTTTAAATTCCATCCTTATAACATGTTCTATTCTTTATTCATTCAGGACCATTCATCAATTAACACCTAATAATCCAATAGACTCAGAAATTCCTCTGGTTAATTTTGAAACCCCCATAACTGCCATTACTTCAAGTGATTCTGAGGAAGACCTTACAGAAGAAGATGATGAAAAAGATGAACCCTCCCTCATGCCTTGTGAAAACGAAATGCGCACAATAAACTTAGGCACAGAGGAAGTAAAAAGGGAACTTAAGGTAGTGGAGAGTGAGGAATTGGGAGATATGATCGGTCTGCTTAAAGAATTCCTCGACGTGTTTTCCTGGAGCTATGATGATATGGTGGGTTTGGACCCTCAGATAGTAACGCACAAAATTCCCTTAATCCCAGGAACAATTCCGGTGAAGCAGAAACTAAGGAGAATGAATCCCGACACACTGCTCAAGGTTCGGGATGAAGTCAAGAAACAGTATGACGCCGGATTCTTGGAAGTGGTCAAATATCCCCAATGGGTGGCTAACGTCGTTCCGGTAATGAAGAAAGACGGGAGAGTCAGAGTGTGCGTTGACTACAGGGACCTTAATAAAGCTAGCTTGAAAGACGATTTCCCTCTCCCCCACATTGATGTGTTAGTTGACAATGCTGCGGGATTGGGCAGGTGTTCGTGTATTGATGGGGCATCAGGGTACAATCAGATCCCAATGGACGAAGAAGACAAGGATAAAACTGCTTTCATCACTCAATGGGGAGTATTCTGCTATCGGGTCATGCCCTTCGGGTTGAAAAATGCAGGGGCTACTTACCAGCGCGCAATGGTCACATTATTCCATGACATGATGCATAAAGAAGTGGAGGTGTACGTGGATGATATGATCATTAAATCCAGGGGAGAAGAGAGCCACGTTCAGGTGATGAGGAGGGTATTCGAAAGGCTCAGGAAGTACCACTTGAAGCTGAACCCTGCTAAATGCATATTCGGAGCTAAATCGGGAAAGTTGTTGGGATTCATAGTAAGCGAGAAAGGGATAGAAGTAGATCCAGACAAGGTTCGAGCTATTCAAGAAATGCCATCCCCAAAAACAGAAAGGGAGGTGCGCAGTTTTCTGGGAAAGCTGAACTACATTTCGAGGTTTATTTCTAATCTTACTGCCAAAGCTGAGCCTATTTTCAGATTACTCCGGAAAAACAACTCTACTCAATGGGATTCAGTTTGTCAAGAGGCTTTTGAGAAAATCAAGCAGTATCTGTCAAATCCACCAGTATTGGTTCCACCTGTGGCAGGCCTTTGATCTGTACATGGCGATCCAGCGAGTCGATGGGATGTGTTTTGGGACAACATGATGATACCGGCCGAAAAGAGAGGGCCATTTATTACCTGAGCAAGAAGTTCAATGATTGTGAGTCAAAGTACTCTTCCTTAAAAAAGACTTGCTGCGCGTTAGCCTGGACAGCAAATCATCTCAAGCACTACATGTTGAATCACAAGACATGGCTCATCTCCAGGATGGATCCTATTAGATATGTATTCGATAGCCCACTCGTGCCAGGAAGGATAGCCAAGTGGCAGGTTATACTCTCCCAGTACGACATAGTCTACATGACCCGGAAAGCGGTGAAAGGCAGCGTAATTGCTGACCTCCTAGCAGAAAATCCTATCCAGGATTATGAAGCTCTGGAATTTGAGTTCCCTGATGAGCATATTAATGAAGTAGACTGCGAAGAGGAGGGGCCCGCCAACGTATGGGAAATGTATTTTGATGGAGCAGTCAATTTATCGGGAAACGGAATCGGAGCTGTATTGGTATCCCCGGATGGAAAACACTTCCCGATAGCTGTCAAGTTGAGGTTTGACTGTACCAACAATGTCGCAGAATATGAAGCTTGTGTGATGGGTCTACAAGCTGCTATCGAAATGAAAATCAGAAAGTTGGAGGTGTACGGAGACTCGGCTCTGATAATTTATCAAGTCAAGGGAGAATGGCAAACTAAGGATCCCAAGTTGATCCCATATCAGAAGTATTTACTGGAGCTGATCAAGGAATTCGAAGAAATCTCTTTCACTCATCTTAGCAGGGACAAGAATCAATTTGCTGATGCTTTAGCTACTCTAGCCGTTATGGCTCAAATGGAAGAAGGGCAGACAACTCAAGCATTGAGGGTTAAAGCAAGGGATGAACCAGCCTACTGCTTCACGATTGAAGAACAACCCGATGGAAAGCCTTGGTATCATGACATCCTGGTCTCATTGTAGAACTGCAGAATTCCCCTCAGGGGCAACCAAAAATGAAAAGAAGATGATTCGGAGATTAGCATTGGGATACTTCCCCAGTGGAGAAACCCTATACAAGAGGAGCTCCAACGGCGAATTACTGAGATGCGTCGATGCAAAAAAAGCAAAGAGAATCCTCGTGTAGAGAATCCTCGATGCGACCCATGCCAATGGACACATGATGGCTAAGCAAATCATGCGACGTGGGTATTTTTGGACCACAATGGAGAGGGATAGCATCGAGTATTTCCGGAAGTGCCATAAGTGTCAGATCTATGCCGATCCGATAAACGTCCCACCTCATAAACTGTTCAACCTCGTCTCACCATGGCCTTTCGCAATGTGGGGCATCGATGTGATCGGTCCTATCAATCCTAAGGCATCCAATGGGCACAGATTCATCCTAGTGGCCATCGACTATTTCTCCAAATGGGTCGAAGCAACGTCGTATGCTCACATCACGCAGAACACGTTCCTTAAATTCTTCAAAAGCAACATCATCTGCCGGCATGGTCTCCCGAATGAAATTATCACTGATAATGCCAAGAACTTGAATGGTCTGAAGATTCAGGAATTATGTGATCAATACAAAATCCGGCATCTCAATTCCTCCCGCATAGTCCCGGATGAATGGAGCGGTAGAAGCTGCAAACAAGAACCTCAAGAGGATAATCCGGAAAATGACGGTCACATATAGGGATTGGCATGATATGCTCCCCTATGCTCTTCACGCATACCGGACTTCCGTAAGAACCTCAACCGGGGCAACTCCATACTCACTGGTCTACGGGATGGAAGCAGTATTACCTATTGAGGTCGAAATTCCTTCCTTTAGGATTCTGAAGGAATCAGGGATTGATGAATCAGAATGGATCCAGTCAAGGTTGGATCAGTTAAATTTGCTAGACGAAAAAAGGTTAACAGCAGCATGTCATGGGCAATTATACCAGAGGAGAATGGCTAGGGCATTTGATAAAGGTGTTCGCCTACGTGAATTCCAACCCGGGGACCTAGTGTTGAAGAAAGTGCTGTCAAACCAAAACGATCCCCGGGGCAAATGGTCACCAACTTATGAGGGACCCTATGTGGTTAAAAAGGCATTTTCCGGAGGAGCCTTAATCTTGACCCATATGGACGGTGAAGAATTCCGAGACAGTGAATGCCGACACTGTCAAGAGGTACTATGCATAAAATGAGTGAAGGACGAAAACCCGAAAGGGCGTCCTAAAAAAAAAAAAAAAAAAAAAAAAAAAAAATCTTGGAGCGAAAACCCGAAAGGGCGCCCCAAGAACCAAAGTGGAGAAATAAGGAAGAGGGTATGAAACCAAGGATGGAGAAGAGACCATTATGGCATGAGGCTGCAGAGAACTTGAAATAATGGCAGTTAAAAGACTTCAAAACCAACTAAAAGGAATATGTGAGATCTATCTTTGTACCTTTTTCTTCTCCTTTGAAAGTCTATTTTTCCTAATAAAGTTATACTTCATTCCTACTGTTTGTGTTTTCCCGTTTACCCACTTTTTAATGCTATCCTTTCTCTTTGTTTAACGCGCTATTGATTAGTTAAAATTTTTGCCATAAGATTTGAATTCGAAAATTGATAACCTCACGTACTTTATTATGAGATTTGCAGGAAGTGGCCTTCAAAAAAAAAAAAAAAAAAAACTAGAGGTGAAAACCCTAAAGGGCGCTTCTGGTTAAATGGACGGAAAGAAAGTGAAAACCCGCAAGGGCGCTTTCCATAAAATAAGAAGAAAAATCGGGAATAGAAGAGGGGCATTTGAAGCCTTGAAGGTCATGGGCCAAGTCTTGCAACTCCTTTTCCATTAATCATCGGCCTTCGGTATCTTGTTAAGTACACTTCATCAGGGAAGAACTTCATGTGTCAGGGTTAGACTTGCTTTGTAAGTTGATTTTAATTTCCTGCATTTAAATTTCTTGCTATCAACCTCTGGTTCCTTGATCTAAGTTGATTTTAATTTCATGCAATTTAAATTTCCTGTCATCAACCTCTGGTTCCTTGATCTAAGTTGATTTTAATTTCATGCAATTTAAATTTCCTGCTATCAACCTCTGGTTCCTTGATCTAAGTTGATTTTAATTTCCTGCATTTACATTTCCTGTCATCAACCTCTGGTTCCTTGATCTAAGTTGATTTTAATTTCATGCAATTTAAATTTCCTGTCATCAACCTCTGGTTCCTTGATCTAAGTTGATTTTAATTTCCTGCATTTACATTTCCTGTCATCAACCTCTGGTTCCTTGATCTAAGTTGATTTTAATTTCATGCAATTTAAATTTCCTGCTATCAACCTCTGGTTCCTTGATCTAAGTTGATTTTAATTTCCTGCATTTACATTTCCTGTCATCAACCTCTGGTTCCTTGATCTAAGTTGATTTTAATTTCATGCAATTTAAATTTCCTGTCATCAACCTCTGGTTCCTTGATCTAAGTTGATTTTAATTTCCTGCATTTACATTTCCTGTCATCAACCTCTGGTTCCTTGATCTAAGTTGATTTTAAATTTCATGCAATTTACATTTCCTGCTATCAACCTCTGGTTCCTTGATCTAAGTTGATTTTAAATTTCCAGCAATTTACATTTCCTGCTATCAACCTCTGGTTCCTTGATCTAAGTTGATTTTAATTTAAGTTTCCTGTTATCAACCTCTGGTTCCTTGATCTAAGTTGATTTTAATTTTCTGGTACGTCAACCTCTGTTAACAATTTCTAGGTCATTAGTTCCCTAAATTCAAACACTTAATCGTCCAAAATATGAGTCTGAATCTTTACATAATTCCTACACGGAAATTTCTTTCCTTTAATAGAAATTATGTAAAGAGGGGCAGCTGTCGACACCATATTTTGGCCGATCCCCAAAATCAACAAGACTTTGAAACCGATCCCCAGCACTAGGTCTCCCTGGGCCAGCCAATGACATTTCCGACTTCTCTTCATTTTTCTTTACCAGATGACCATATTTCCGAACTCTCCTTAAAAGGAATTGAATCAATGCTAAGTCCTAACATTCGTTAAAGCCCTGCAGATCTCTCAAATCATTTACCGACCCGTCGGGTATATCCCTGATCTCTGTTGATAAATGAAGTGAACTAGCATTAGATCTTTTCTTACCAGTTTTAGTGCCGATCTCCTTTTCGGAAGATTAAGAGCTAAGGTTTTGGTTCGGTTTAACGAGGGTTCCGATCTTAAGTTTTCAAGTTAAATTTTCAATTTTAATCAAGTCCCGTTCAGCATTTCTTCCCCACCGATCTAATGCTTATTGTGCTTTCCGATCTCTTATACTTAGATTAATAATTGCATTTTTGTCTTGCTGTGCTCATACAATCAAATACTCAGACAAACAATGGTTTAAAATTTTCCGATCACAACCCTTCATTGAACAAAGAGGCATTCCATTTCATTTCATAATTTGTACAAGTTATTCAGCTGGGGGATCACCCCCAGCCTGATTTACATTCTGCTCACTCTCTCTCTCACCCTCGGCTTCCTCCCCACTGTCCTCATCGTCGCCCTCAGGAGCCAGGTCGGCCATCCAGGAGAAGTCCTCTTCAGGGTAGCGCTTCTGGAGTTCGGCCAAGAGGTCCTTGTGAGCATTCACATAGGCTCCGGCTATCCCTTCACCATCTCTTCGTCCTTCTCCTTAAGCTCCTCATCCTTCGCCTTAAGCTCCTCGTCTTTCTCCTTGAGTTCCTCTATAAGTTGAGCGACCTGAGCGGCTTCGTTGGCGTGAAGCCCCTGGACTTCCCCAAGAGCACGGTCCCTCTCAGCCAAAATATGATTCTGTTCGGCCAGCTTGTCTTCATGGAACTTTGCCCGTCCCTCGACTTGAGATATATAATCCCGAGCGGATGAGAGTTGGGATCGGAAGGAAGCCACTTCCTCATTCTTCTTCCCGATCTCCTTACCTAGACGCTGAATCTTTTCCCGAACCATGGTCTGGTTCACCAGACACTCTACGTTTAGGCTCATGGATCGAGTCAAGATATCATCGAGACCATTCCGGGATAGCCTGTCCCGATCCTCCTGAAAGAAGATGGTAGACCCCAGGACTTTGGCAAAATCTGGGTTCTCTTTAACAGTCCGGTTATTCTTCAAGGAGTCGATCAGTATTTGAGCGCCACGAGAAGAGGTCCTCCCAGAAGCTTGAGTAGGCCCCCTTTCTGTGCTTGGAACAATTGGGAGAGGTGGAGGCTGCTCTTCCGAAGGTTGAGGCGGGTCTCTTTGCATCTCCCCAGGCTCATGACCGGGTGTTTGAAGTCGTTCCGAACGCTTCATCTCCTTTATCTTCCGGGAGATCTCTCTTTCCTTCTTCCGCTTCCTAAAACCCTCACCACCCGCCATACCTGCACAAAGAAAAGGTTAGTGAGATCGCTAAGGTCGTGAGAACTGAGATATAGAAAATACCAATGCCGAGGTCAGAGAGCGGAAGTTCGCGGTCTTGGCCGGTGAGCAATTGAATAGTCCAATGGTGCAGCTCGGCAGTCACCGCATCCAAACAAGAATACTTTTGAGTGGTGGCCTGACTCTTCAGATCCATCACTATTAAACTTTCCTCCTGACTCAGGGTAATGTGCCTCGGAAGCAAGGGCCCCTGGTACCACCAGCTACGAGGGAAGTCCTCAAAGCAGCTCGGATCTTTGCTCCTCAGAATGAAGAAACGGTTCTTCCAATTCTTAAGGGATGAGGGCAAATCGGAAAAGAGCCCGCAATGAGGCTTCGCCTGAAAGAACCAGTGTTCGTCATCCTTTCGACGAGTTAGTCTGTGCAGCTCGGCGAACACCTTAGCCGTAGGTCTGATTCCCTTAGCTCGACATAGACCTCGGAAGGCTACCAAGATCCGCCACGAGTTGGGGTGAATTTGAACAATGCATGCTCGATAAAGTTTTAGGACCTCCTTATAGAAATCGTCTAGAGGGAACCTCAGACCGGCCTTTAACTGTTCCTCGTACACCATAACCATGTCATTCTCTTCAAAGGAGTGATCGACACGAAGATCACCGTGGCACTTGATTAGCTCGTACGAATCAGGCCGAATGTTATATTCTTGGCTAAACGATTGCAGATCGGATTCTCGAAGAACCGACGGTAGCTCGTCTATAGGGAGAGTCTCTCTCCCTGAAGAAGGTGCGAGCCTCGATGGTATGACCCGCCCCCGAGTTGGAGCGGAGGCCCTGGGAGGTTCTTGTTGAACGCTTGGCCCGACTGCCTCTTCTTCATCAGACGATGACCACGAATCGAATCGAAGGAGGGCTCGCCGCTCTCGACCTTCAAGACCGTTCATTTTCAAAAGAAACAAAGAATTTAAATTAAAAGAGGATCAAAGCCCTTACAGAAGTCGATCGTCGGAAGAACTTGAGAAAACGAGAGAACTTCGAAGTTGTGAGCAGGGGATTGAAAATGGAATGAGAGAACAACTGGCTAACCCTTCCACCCCTATTTATACTAGTCCGAGCATTTAATGCTCGCGAGGTTCTAGGCAGCGCATCGATTGGTGGGACTCGACAGTTGTTCTGACACTTCTCTCAAATATCCGAATGTTCAGAGATCGGTTAATTGGAGATCGGCATAATAAGTTAAATATTTTGAATAAAGGATCAGTTAAGTGTCATTCAGGTAAAGAACCAGATCGGATAACCACTTTAGAGATCGGGAAAATAATCAATGCAAAAATAATAAGATGATAACCGATAAAATAAAGTCTTTATTTTCAAAAGATCGGATTACATCATTTGGGCGATCTCTAGGGATCGGATTACACTAACATTGGATCACATCATTTCTGTGATCTCTAGAGATCGGATTGCATTGAAAATAAAATACATCATTTGGGCGATCTCGGACTACAATAAAGGTCTAACTACATCATTTGGGCGATCTCTAGAGATCTGATTACATTTTAGGATTACATCATTTGGGCGATCTCTAGAGACCGGTGGAACATCCTATCTAAAAGGCCTATGTCAAAGCCTAGTCTCGTGGCTGAATCAAAAGATGTGTTTGACCAGGAGACCGGCTGTTGGCATCGGATAGATGTGCAGCTCAGATGGGGTGACTATGACTCCCATGAAGATGAGAGATATCGTCACCGATGTTACCACCCGAAACCGACCCGCTGTCGGAACACCCAATGTGGAGGAAAACCGCTGTCGGAACACTCAATGTGATGAGAAACCGAATGAACTCAGTTGAGCGACTCGAGATCGGTACAACCAAGGTCCGCAATACAGATCGGTCAAATCCAGTCCTCTCACCATCGTCAGTTAAGGTCATTCGATCACCGGGATCGTGAATTTTCAGTCGGTGAGTAAAGAAGTTCATCGGAAAAAGATCAAAGCCACGATTATAGCGAACTTCCACGAGCGGCTAGAAACGAGGAAAGTAAGAAAAGAAGAGAGGAAAATCGGATGAAAGAAATGTCTGCATCGAAGGAGTATATATAGGGGAAAATGAGCATTTATTCTTTGGCGAAAGCAAGCGTAACGCCGGAATCGAGGACAATTAATACTTTGACCAGACCGGACTGAAGAAGGAAAAGATCGGAATAGTAGATCGGAAGGTGGGAGACCAGCATGAAAGGTCGGAAAGAACATGTGAAAAGATCGGAAGAGGAGGATCGGTAGGCAAAAGAATAAGACAAATTCCAATAACCGTCGCCGAATCAGAGCCGTGGTAGTTAAGGCGTTGCAGCCGAGATCTCACCGCACGCCTAAGAATCGCCATAATGCCGACAGTGCCGTGGTATGTCATGACACTCCTGTACATCCCAATCTCCCACCTTGATGCCACTTGTAAGGACAAACCCGGAACCCTAAGATCAAGAGAGAAGGCAGCGATGCAGCGTCTTCGCTCTTAACCCTCGGATCGTTCCGGACAAGGAAATTTGGGACCGTCAGATGGAAAGAAGAAAAAGACAAATATTATGAAGAGTGATCTCAACCATTCATTTTGATTCTCTTTAATTCCTGAACCTCCGATCATGTCCTTCGAAATCTCGACCCTCCATCTCCCTCAAATAAATCCTGACCCTTCACGAAGAGCACCCGATTCCTATAAATACCTGTATAAAAACTGTTCAAGGGACGGGCAAGAAAAAATAGACAAGAGGCTGTTATTATAGCAGAGGAACTCTGAAATTTCATTTAGTTTACTACTCTGCTACTTAGAAGTGTCAATCAAAAAGACTTTTGAAACAAGTTTTCTGAAGTGTTTTTCTTGAAAAGATTCGAATCTGAACTCTACATTTCCAGTTTGTTCATTATCTGGTCACACTCTCACTTTCTGCCTTTTATCATTTCTGTCCAAGCTCAACTTCATTCCATTCGGTTCTTTTCATCTTGATCTGATCGCATTTTAGCTAAGCACCCTCCAGTTCACGAGGAACACCACCCCTCAGGCCAATCAATCCTTGCCTTATCCCTATTTGGCACCCCATAGTTATTTTAGTAGCTTTGGCTCCTTACAGGTAAGAGCTCATACTACTGTTTTATTAAGTGCTTAGTGATCAGTTCATTTTTTATTAATCTTCATCTTTTTTTTTGAAAGCAAGTTTTCTAACTCCTAGTAGTATGTAAGTGGTTGGGTAAACGTAGGTAACTGCAACTTAGGGGTCTCTTTTAAAAGAGAGAACATGAATAATACGTCAGGAAGATAGCCAAACTATTAGGCCGACGTAAACAGCAATTCGACAAAGATGTCATAAAGTGGAATAAGACCAAAGTAAACGAAACAGAGTAGATCGGTCATTAATAGATATCGGTAAAATGAACGCATGGAAGGTCGGTAAATCAAGTCTAGTTTTCCCTATCTAGTCAAAAGGTATCGAGAAGCCTTATCCCCAGCATCTTAGAACGCCAGAACCTTTAGCTTTAGGTTCTTATGTCATGTAGTTGAAATTAAAAATCCGGGAGATCGGAGAAATCCCTTCCAGGCTCCTGTCAATCTGAAAGAGATCGGAAGAGAGTTCTTATCCGGTCTCCCTTCAAAATTTTAATAAACATTAAATGGGGATCGGAGGAGAGTTCTTATCCGGTCTCAACTCAAAATTTTAATAAATAACTTAAAGGAGATCGGAGGAGGTTTCTTATCCGGTCTCCCCTCAAAATTTTAATAAATAACTTAAAAGAGATCGGAGGAGGGTTCTTATCCGATCTCCCCTCAAAATTTTAATAAATAACTTAAAAGAGATCGGAGGAGGGTTCTTATCCGATCTCCCCTCAAAATTTTAATAAACAACTTAAAAGAGATCGGAGGAGGGTTCTTATCCGGTCTCCCCTCAAAATTTTAATAAACAACTTAAAAGAGATCGGAGGAGAGTTCTTATCCGATTCTCACACCCGTACACTAAGGTTGTCTCATTTACTTATGTATCTGGGTGATCCAAATTTAGTGAAAAATCAAATATTCCTTTTACCAAAAGGATTAACATTGCCGTCTAAGCCCTCCTAACTAATTTATAAAGGATGCAGAATTAAATCTACTTACCCTTATTAAGGGACGAGGTGGGGTGCCTAACACCTTCCCCACTGTTCTGGACCCGAACTTAGAATCTCTGTTTTGAAGTGGTTTCATTTTTAATTTAACTTCTCAAATGGTTTTCTTTAGTTTCCCTCAAAACTAAAGTGGCGACTCCTCACTTTTTCCCACTTCGGTGAGTGATCCAACAGGCGACCGCAAAATCTATCGCGACAGCTATTATGAGCAAAATCTCAGAAGGAAAAGCACTGACTATGGGGTGAAAGCAGATGGGTGTCTATACTACAAAGGAAGATTGTGTGTACCAGATGATGGGGAATTGAAGGCCAGCATTCTAAAAGAGGCACACACTAGTGTATATGCTATGCACCCAGGAAGTACAAAGATGTATCATGATCTGAAGCTTTAGTATTGGTGGCCTGGTATGAAGAAGGACATAGCTGACTATGTGACTAAATGCTTGACATGTCACCAAGTCAAGGCAGAACATCAAGTTCCATCGGGTTTGCTACAGCCTATACGCATACCTGAATGGAAATGGGATCGGGTCACCATTGATTTTGTAAGTGGTCTACCTCTCACCCAGAAGAAACATGATGCAGCATGGGTAATAGTGGATAGATTGAAGAAGTCAGCACACTTTTTGCCAGTTAGGACTGACTACTCACTGGAGAAGTTAGCAGAATTGTATATCAGTGAGATAGTTAGACTGCATGGAATTCCACTTTCCATCATATCTGATCGAGACCCAAGGTTTACATCGAGATTTTGGAAGAAGTTGCATGAATCCTTGGGTACACAACTCCACTTCAGCATAGCCTTCCATCCTCAGACGGATGAGCAATCAGAAAGAGTAATCCAGGTAAACAATTGAAACCAATGAAATTGATACAAATATTGAATTAAAATAATAATAATAATAACATGAAATATATGTCAGGTCCTTGAGGATATGCTGAGGAGTTGTGGCATTGAGTTTGAGGGAAGTTGGGATAGATACCTCCCACTGGCAGAATTTGCATACAACAATAGCTACTAAGATAGCATCCAAATGGCTCCGTATGAAGCACTGTATGGGAGAAAATGTAGAACTCCAGTGTGCTGGACTGAATTGGGCGAAAACAAACTGGTAGGGCCAGACCTGGTGAAACAGACTGAGGAGAAAGTGAAACTAATTAAAGCAAATCTGAAGGTTGCCTCGGGCCAAGTAAATCTTATGCTGACCTGAAGAGAAAAGAAATAGAATATGTGGTTGGCGACAAAGTGTTCCTCAAGGTGTCACCGTGGAAAAAAGTATTGAGGTTTGGAAGAAAAGGTAAGTTGAGCCCTAGGTTTATTGGCCCATATGAAGTCATTGAACGTGTGGGACCAGTAGCCTACAGGCTAGCTTTACCACCAGAGCTAGACAAGATCCACAATGTGTTCCACGTGTCCATGCTCAGAAGATACCGCTCAGATCCTTCACATGTCATCTCCAGGGAAGAGATTGAAATACAACCGAATTTGACATATGAAGAAAAACCTCTACGGATCCTGGCTCGGGAAGTAAAAGAATTGAGGAACAAGCAGATTCCATTGGTGAAAGTGCTTTGGAGGCACCACAACACCGAGGAGGCAACTTGGGAAAGTGAAGAGACGATGAGGCAACAATTCCCTCAACTGTTTGCATCAGGTAAATTTTGAGAACGAAATTTAAATTAGAGGGGAAGAGTTGTAACACCCTCCCGGTAGCAATTCCGTACATTTTACTGTTCCGATGACCGGTGTCGGTCCGGACAGCTAGAACGTCCGGAAAAATATTTAAACTAAAGTCAGGAACCATAATTAACTCAAATATTAATAAGAAAAATTTAGTAAAAATTTTAGAAATAAAGTACAACCAAGTTAAATGAGCCGGTGCCCTAGCGATGGGTAACCCAGAGAGAAGTTGCGGTTCTCGCAACTAGGAGCCCTAGACCCGGGGGAAAAATTATAAAATAATTTTTGGGACTCCAGAGAAGGGTTATTGAGGTTCCTATGGCATTAGAATGCCAAGAAAATACCTAGAAAAAATTTTCAATCGGTACAGACAATTTTGACCCGTTAAGCCAAACGGAGGGCATTTTGGTCATTTCGCCTTCAGAGGTGATTTTTGGCCGACTTTTCCAGTTAAGTAAATAATTAATATGACATAAAATATGAATAAACATTACTAAAAATTAAATTGAAAATGAGTAGTGAAGAAAAGAAAAGGAAATGAAGAAAAAGGCTTATTTATGACATCATGATGATGTCATTTAAAAGCTATAACCAATCATATTTGCACAACCTATTAACTAACAAATAAAAGAGATAAACAAGACCAAAAAAAAACCAAAAGCTAGCAGCCTTCTTCCTCCCCAAAGACCAGCCAAAACCCTTGCAGGCCTAAACCTCCATTGACAACTTCAAGCAAGCTCCATTTCCCTCTTCATTGCACCATAAACCCTAGACACCTTTCACAAAAATTTATCCTTGCACCTTGCATAACCTTTTGGCAGCCAAGAAAATGAAAGGAAGTGAAGTTTTGAGCTTGGGAAAAATCTGCCTACAAGAGGTTAGTGCACCTATCTATTTAAAACTTTTATTTTCCATGTTAGTAACTTGAATTGAGTAAGAATTTGTAACTTAAATGAACAAAAATTATGTGTATACATACTATGGATTTCGGCAGCCCTATGGAAGGAATGGGTTTGATAGTTTTGATGGACTTAAAGTGGACTAGAGATCATGTTTGAAGTACATAATTATGTGGATAATGACTTAGCTAGTTAACTAGGGTAACTAGTGTGAAATGGATATGGGAATTAGGGTTTTGAGAAGTGAAAATTTGACTTGGCTTAGGAAATTGTTAGGGAACATTTTAATGGTCAATTAGTGACCATTTTAGGTAAGTTGACCATAATTTGGACTGAAATGTAGCATGGCAAAGTGAATGTGTATGCTGCCTTGTGAGTGTAGCAGGGTGACTGAAATTTCAGTCCACTTGGACTGCCATACCTTTGGCTGTGTTGGTCCAATTGGTGTTTGGCCAATTGGACATGAAAATAGGCTTATAATGGCACATTTTTGCTGAAGAAACCATGCCCAAAAGACCAAATCAAGAGGACCAAAAGTTGGCCCCAATCCGGATACCTGCGGCACTGCGAGAATGACCAAATGAGCGATGAATCGTTCATTTAGCCATAACTCACTGTAGATATGGTCAATTGACCTGAAATTTTACAGCAACAAGTTAAGACATAGACAAACAACTTTCATAAAGAGACCTACCCCAAATTATTGCCAGAACATATTCAAAAATGCAATCACAGTCACTGTTCATGGTACTGTAGATGTGGTAATTCTGCAGTTTTGGCAATTCGGCCAGCTTTGGTTTTTGGACCATATCTGGAGCTAAAAAACTCCAA
This sequence comes from Hevea brasiliensis, assembly GCF_030052815.1. NCBI lineage: Eukaryota > Viridiplantae > Streptophyta > Magnoliopsida > Malpighiales > Euphorbiaceae > Hevea > Hevea brasiliensis. Next base: position 19,101,729 of record NC_079510.1, on the reverse strand, counting down.
ATGGAGTGATTCAAAAAAGGAAATTCAACTAGACAAAATAAGGAACAACTTTCATGTTTGCCATTACTTCAAATTCCCAACGCAATGATTGCTTAATGGAACAGTAAACTTAGGCTTCAAAAACTAAAATTTCTGCCCTCTTGGTTTTAAGTTAGAAATGGTAATGGTGACCAATTCCAACAAGTTTTAAATGCAAAATGTGGTATGTTGGGAATGCCAAAACCAATGTACCTAATTTCTACCTAAAAGTCAACATTTTGTTGACCAAAGAGGTGAATAGTGACACCAAAAATTTGAAATTCACAAATTGGGGAATTTAAAAGTTTCAAATGCCCTAGTATACCTAACAAGATTGGTTTGGATAGTTTGGCATGCCAATAGGGTTCAATTAGCAGTACTGCACATGGCAATATGCCATTCTGTGATTTTATGGCTTTTAGCCATTCTGACCTTGCATTGAGATTTGGCCTTGTGCCTGATGTATTCTGACTTGTTAGCCGCTTACATTTGCCAGGAGATGCATATGTGACCGATGGTGTGACGGCCCGAGGTACTTGATACCCAGTGCCAGTTTACCCGTTTATCCAGTCCAGTCGTCTAGTGTAGGTTACTTGAGCAACCAAATGAATGAAAATCGACAAAGTTAAAGAAATAAATGAATATAACAGATACAAAACAAATAAGACATATACATATTTATTTTCTGCTATTTTCTTTTATCTTATTATTGCACCACTAAGCATTATTGCTTAGCGCGTTGCTTTTGCCACGCGTAGGTTCTGGAGATACAGATCGTGAGCCCAGTAGACCGCAGACTGGGTGAGTCCATCTGCAGATTCGCACGATGTCCGTGTCACCTCAACTTCTGCAGTGCATTGGTAGGACACTAGGTGTCATTTTGGTATTTTGTAACTAAATTTTCATTTTCTCATTTGTAGTTGAACTTATGAAATGTATTTTGATGATCATGTAAATAATGAGAATTGTGTTTGCAAATGGAAAAGAGAATGTTTATTGTGATTTATACTTGATTATCACATGTGATGGATGATTGAGAACTGAAATTGAAAATTGTTGAGATTTGATGATTATTGGAGTTTGAGATGATTGAATATAGTTATTGGAAGTGTTTTTCACAGGTTCCGAAGAACTGTTTTCTCCATTTTTAGCCGGTACTCTGCCGGATTTTCTATAAAATTTTCGGAACCTCAAATAAATAATAATTTTGATAAATGGCTTAAATAAATTATATTTCAAAAACTATATTCAAAACTATGACAAAAATTGATTAAGGTAAAATAGAGAGTGCCGATACACTGTGTGACATTGCTTACTCGGATATACTGTACACGGGTAAGGGGTGTCACAAAGTAGTTGCACAGAAGGATGATAAGGTGAAGTTGATGGAAGAGGCTCAGGATGCAAGAAACCAGAATTATCAGTAATGATGAGGGCTTGTTGTTATATAAGGGCAGAATGTGCATTCCTGAGAATGTTGAACTGAGGCCGACCATTTTAAAGGAAGCACCTGATTCACCTTTTGCAATGCACACTGGTGGAACCAAAATGTATAGAAGTGTGAAAGAGCACTATTGGTGGAAAGGAATGAAGAAAAACATTGCAGAATATGTCTCCAAATGCCTAACTTGTCAGCAAGTAAAGGCAGAACACCAAGTGCCCACAGGATTGCTACAGCTATTGCCAATTCCCGAGTGGAAATGGGAAAGAATCATTATGGATTTCGTGACAGGACTTCCACATACACAAAAGAATCATGATGCAGTTTGGGTTATTGTTGATAGATTGACCAAGTATGCACACTTTTTGCTAGTGAGGATGGATTACAGCCTGGAAAGATTGGCCAAACTATACATTGATGATGTGGTGAGGTTACATGGAGTGCTAGTGTCTATTGTGTCAGACAGAGACCCAAGGTTCACTTCTAGATTCTGGGGTAGTCTCTAAAAAGCCTTAGGAACTAGATTTAACTTCAGTACAGCATTCCATCTACAGACAGACGACCAATTTGAAAGGATCATTCAGATTTTGGAGGATATGCTTCGGGCTTGTGTGATTGAGTTTGAAGGGAGTTGGGACACACACTTGCCTTTAATTGAATTTGCCTACAACAACAGTTATCAGTCAAGCATCAGGATGCCTCCATACGAAGCACTTTATGGCAGAAAGTGTAGAACTCCCTTGTGTTGGGATGAAGTGGGCGAGAGGAAGTTGATTGGCCCAGAATTATTGCAGCGGACGAAAGAAAAGGTTAAGCTCATTAAAGATAGACTCAAAGTTGCAACGGATAGATAGAAGTCCTACATTGACCTAAAGAGAAGAGATATTTGGTACAGTGTGGGTGACAAGGTGTTCCTGAAAGTTTCCCCATGGAAGAGGATCATGAGATTTGGTAGAAAGGGGAAACTAAGTCCTCGCTTCATTGGGCTGTATGAGGTTCTGGAAAGAGTGGGTCCATTGGCATATAGACTTGCATTGCCTCCGGAGTTGGAAAAGATTCACAATGTCTTTCATGTCTCCATGTTGAGGAGGTACAGATTAGACCCCTCTCACATTTTGCCAGTAGAGGAAATTAAGGTGTAACACCCTCCCCGTAGCAACTCCGTACATTCTACTGTTCCGGTGACCAGTGTCGGTCCGGACAGCTAGAACGTCCGGAAAAATATTTAAACTAAAGTCGGGAATCATAATTAACTCAAATATTAATAAGAAAAATTTAGTAAAAATTTTTGAAATAAAATACAACCAAGTTAAACGAGCCGGTGCCCTAGCGATGGGTAACCAGAGGGAAGTTGCGGTTCTCGCAACGAGGAGCCCTAGACCCGGGTAAAAATTCATAAAATAATTTTTGGGACTCCAGAGAAGGGTCATTGAGGTTCCTATGGCATTAGAATGCCAAGAAAATATTTAGAGAAAATTTTCAATCGGTACAGACAATTTTGGCCCGTTGAGCCAAACGGAGGGCATTTTGAACATTTTGCCTTCAGAGGTGATTTTTGGCCGACTTGTCCAGTTAAGTAAATAATTATTATGATCTAAAATGTGAATAAATATTGCTAAAAATTGAATTGAAATTAAGTAGAAAAGAAAAGAAAAGAAAAATGAAAAAAAAATGGGACTTTTGACATCACATGATGTCACTCACTTACTCCCAACCAATCACAAGTTAACAAGCTTTCTTAAATCACTTAAAACATACAAAATGGACCAAAAAATTCTGGTCATCTTCTTCTTCTTCTGCCTCAAAACGTGAAGCTCTCCTCCCTCACTCCTCCATTAACAAACTTTCTAAAGCTTCAAATTTTCATGCTTCCTCACCCTAAAACCCCTAAGTCCCTTCACTAAAAACTTGTCTCTACCTCTTGGGAAGTGTTTGGCAGCCTAGAAAAGGAAAGAAAGTGAAGATTAAAGTTGGAAAATTCTGCCCTACAAGAGGTTAGTGCCTAATTCCACTTATATCTCTATTATTCCATGTTAATGACTTAAAATAAGTATGAATTTGTGAACCAAATGAATAAAAGTTAAGTGTATGTAGCCCATAACTTTTGGCTGCCCTAAGGAAGGAACAAAGGTGGAGTGTTTTTGATGGTTTTAATGGACTTAGAATGAATTAGAGATTATGTTTAAGGTGTATATGCACATAAATAATGAATGGAAGTGCTTAATTAGGTGTATGTGTGAATCATAAGGGAAAACTAGGGTTTTGAGAAGTGAAAAATTGACTTGGCTTAGGAAATTGTTAGAGAACATCTTAATGGTCAATTAGTGACCATTTTAGGTATGTTGACCATGAATTGGACTGAAAAATAGTATAGCCAAGTGAATGTGTAGGCTGCCTTGTTAGTGCAGCAGAGTGACTAAAAATTCAGTCCACTTGGACTGCCATAACTTGGGCTGTGTTAGTCCAATTGGTGTTTGGCCAATTGGAGATGAAACTAGGCTTATAATGGCACATTTTTGCTGAAGAAACCATGCCCAAAAGACCAAAGCAAGAGGACCAAAACTTGGCCCCAATCCGGATCCCCTGCAACAGCACCTGCAGAAATGACCAAATGAACTGTTCATTTGGCCATAACTCACTGTAGATTTGGTCAATTGACCTGAAATTTTTACAGCAACAAGTTAAGACATAGACAAACAACTTTCTTGAAGAAACCTACCCCAAATTATGACCAGAACCTAACCCAAATGGCAGTCACAGTTACTGTTCAAACCTGCAACTCTGCAGATTTTCATTTGAGCAGCAATGTTTGGAGGACTATAACTCTCTCTAGAAAACTCGGATTTAGGCGATTCTTGAACCGATGGAAACCTAAGGAATAGTATAACATTTCATATGAAGAAAGTTAGACCAAATTATGAACTTAACTTGATCAAATTACTGACCAAAGTTGGACCAAAAATCTGCCAGACCCAAAATCTCAGCATGAGCGATTGCGTGAACAGTAAACTTATTTTGGCCATAACTTGAGCTACAAAACTCCAAATGGAGTGATTCAAAAAAAGAAATTCAACTAGACAAAATAAGGAACATTTTCTATGAAGGAAGTTTTGTCAAATTCCAACAGTAAATCGACTAATGAAACAGTGCAACTTCGGAGCACCAAAACCGAAAATTGGCAATTTTGCCAAAATGACCTAAGCTTTGAGAAAGTGACCAAAACCAACAAGTTTTAAATGAAAAATGTAGTATGTTTGAAGTGCTAAAGTCAATGTACATATTTTCTATGCAAAAGTCAACATTTTAGTTGACTAATGAAGTGAATAGTGACATGAAAACTTGAAATAAGCTTGAAAATGGATTTGGTAATTGATTCCAACAAGTTTTAAATGCAAAATGTGGTACATCGGGAGTGTTAAAACCAATGTACCTATTGTCTATGCAAAAGTCAACATTTTTGTTGACCAATGAGATGAATAGTGACACCAAAACTTGAAATTCAAAATTTGAAATTAGAAATGCATCTAGGGGACTTTAAATTGCAATTGGCAATTAATACTAGTAAATGTAAAACTCAAAATGTGGGATCTTGGTGTAATTAGAATTAATATATCCATTAAGTATAAAAAGGTCAACATTTTGGTTGACTAGTATGGTGAATAGTATTCAAAATGATTAGTGAATTAAGATGAAGACCTAGAACCAATTCTAAGCTTAAATGCTTAGAATTGTATGACAAATATGGACTATGCATCCTAGTCAAAATTGTTAAAAAGAAATTTAGGCCATAAATTTGAAATCCATGAAATATTCATGGATTACTTGAAACATGAAAAATAAGTCACCTAATTGATGTGAATAGATAGTTAGGGCATATATGCCCATCACAAATGGAATTCATAAAATATTAGTAACTCAACTTGAAATATAAAATTTGTAATTACATAAGTAGACTCTTGAATGTATAAATGAGAAAGGAGAAATGTTTTGAATACAATGGTACATGTGAACCATTGTTTAGAATTGGGATCAATATGAATAACATAATGAATGGATAAATAAACTATATTAATGTATGAATGAGACATTAGTTCTCATTATTGTAAAGAGGAGAAGTATTTTGAGTACAATGGTATAAAAGGATAATTGATGTGAATTGTGATCATATAAATGATCAAATGAATGTATGAATTATGATTAAAATTTATCATGAAATAATGAAGTCATAAAGCACAATATATTAATATTTTAAAGTATCAAATGCCCTAGTATACCTAACAAGATTGGTTTGGATAGTTTGGCATGCCAATAGGGTATTGTTTTAGCAGTACTGCGAAAGGCTTTATGCCTGTATTCATGGCTTTATGCCCGTATTCATGGCTTTTATGCCCGTATGCATGGCTTTTATGCCCGATTATGTGATATCATGGCTTTTTAGCCATACTGACTGCATACATGGTTGACGTTCTGCGTCCCATGGTATGACGGCCCGAGGCACTGCGGTGTCCAGTGCCAACGACCCGTTATCCAGTCCAGTCGTCTAGTATAGGTTACTTGGGCAGTCAATTAAAGTATTATTCAATTCAGGCAACAAAGTTAAGTTAAGTATAATGAAAATCCAGTACAATTAAATTAAGTATTGAATGAATAAGCAAAAGAGATTAGCAAAAGAAACATAACAAAAATATAAATTGCGAGCAAATGCGGACTTGAAATACAATACAGATAGAATAAATTATATACCTGCTAGTATTACTGAAAAGTTATAAACTAAGCACTTCCAAAGAGGAACAAACTAGTATATAAGATCGTTGATACTAGAAATACCATACCAAATAAAATTAATTCTTGAGTATCTGAATTATCATTTATTTCTTTCTTTACTTGTATATATTATTTCTGGTTATATTATTGCACCACTAAGCAGAAATGCTTAGCGCGATGGAATTGCTTCCTCGCGTAGGTACTGAAGGTAAAACCAGTAGACTGTCGACTGAGATTTTTGGAGTCTAGATCTACAGAAGTGTCAGAAGAGTTCAAGATTGTCACCTCCTCAGCAATGCATGTAGATAGGGCTCATTTTATACATGTTATGTATATTGTTCATTCCTAGCACATTGTAAATTATTTGTATATCTTGTACAAAATAAACTCATGTAATTAACCTATGAATTATGGAAGCTATTCAAAGTAAGTATTTTAGTATGTGAATTGAATTTGAGTTATAATGAGATTATACTTGTGAATATTGAGATATTGAAAATCTAATGAGATTTCTGAGAAATCTGGATACTGCATTGAGATACATTATGTTTGAAAATTTTTGAGACTATTAAGTTTGAGAAATTGAGTATATATTGAAATTGTCTTTGGCAGTTGGAAGAACTGTTAGTTCAAATTACAGCCGACACTTTGTCGGATTATCGTTAAAATTTTTGAAATTTCCAACTTAGTTAGATTTTGATAAAAGTAAAAATAGCCTAAATCTTCAATAAAGTTTTTGAATAAATAAATCAAGGACTGTAATGAAATCAGATAAAATAGAGTGCTCCGGCACACTGAGTGGCATAACTTGCTCGGCTACACTGTAGTCGGGTAAGGGGTGTCACATAAGGTGAATCCAGACCTGACATATGATGAAAAGCCCATAAAGATCTTGGCATATGAGGTGAAGCAGTTGAGGAACAAGCAAATACCTTTGGTGAAAGTGCTATGGAACCATCATTCAGGCCAAAAGGCTACATGGAAGCGTGAGGAGGACATGAGAAGACAGCACCCACAACTATTCAGAGAATGAGACTGGTAAATTTCGAGGACGAAATTTTATTATTAAGGAGGGGAGAATTGTAACACCCCGAACCTCCGAGTTATGAATAGTACCATTTTTGGTTCGTGACTAGTACTATTCAAAGACACAAAAAATAAAATGAAAATTTATTGAGATAGACACAATAAAAATTCAAATGACCCAAAAATATAAGGACTCACCGGGTATATTGAAAAAGAGGGATTATGACCCGATGAGGGGCATTTTGGTCAATTCACCTCAAGAGTTGACTTTTGAACAAAATGTTAATTAATTTATGTGAAATTAATGAATTGAATTATGGAATAGTTTTTTTTTTTTTTTTTTAGGAAAAGAATTCAAGTATAAAGTGAAAGGAAAATAAAAGAAATAAAAATCTAGAATTTTAAGTCCATTTTGAGCCAATTAAAATTTTAGGACCAATGGGCTTTGGACAACTCAATTAAAATTAATTAAATAAATAAATAAATAATTGAGATAAGTATAAAAGGAAGTCATCTTCCTCCTTCCCTCATTTAGTTGCCCCCCACACACCTCCTCTCCCTCTCTTTTCTTTCTTCTCTCTTCACTCTTCCACTCATAATCTCTCCCAACACATGATCTCCCCACTTGTCCTCCATGGGTTTTCCACCTAATTAGTAGAGAACATCAAATTAATCTTTGATTTAGAGATTAAAAGCAAGAGGAAACAAGAGATTAGAAGAAGAACAAGATTTGGAAGAGATTGGAAGTGGGAAAAATCATCAAGTGAGGTAAGCTCTCTCTTTCATGCTTGATTTACCAAGTATGCTTTAAATCAAGTTTGGGTGTGATGAAATAACATGAGAAATTAAAAGGAAACATGTATGGAAATCTAAACTAGGGTTTTGGCCAACTTAGGAAAAATTAGGATTTTGATGTATTTTAGTTAAATTGATGATAAATCTAAGTTAAATTGAAGTAGTGTGCAAGATTGGGAGTAGTAAGATTTCATGGGATTGCATAAATTGAATTATGGAAGATTAGGGTTCATGGGGAAATTGGGTTTTGGTGCTAGAGAGTGAAATTGGTGTGTGTAGTGTTAAATTATGGTCATTTGAGGTTTATTTAGTTTGGATTGACTTTGGGTTGATGAATGGAAGTAATGAAATGGTAGGATTAAGGAAAATTACAAACTTTGGTATTTGAAAATTGTGAGGTTTGTGTTAGGAAGTGCCATTGATGTGTCAATGCCAAATTATAGTCATTTTGGGTGAATTAAATGTGAATTGAGGATGGTTAGTGGGAATAATTGAAGAAATGAAAATTTGAACCTAGGGCAGAATTTGCACACTAAGTTCAGTGTGTTTGACAGCCCATAAATTGAGCTACACAACTCCAATTGGTGTGAAACCAATTGGGAATGAAACTTAAGATATAGGGCTAGAATTTTCATGAAGAGACCCAACCCAGAAACTGCCCAGAAATTGCCAAAAACTTGGCTTGAACATAGAGAGAAAATTCTGGAACCTGCAGAATTTGAACATATAAACAGTAAAATTTGCTTGGCCATAACTCTCTCTAGAAAAACTCCGATTTAGGTGATTCTTGAACCAATAGAAACTTAAAACATAGTAGAACATTTCATATGAAGAACTTGAGGCCAAATTATGGACTTAACCCAATCAAATTGCTAAGAAAATTTGAATCACCGAATCTATTGAAATCTGAAAATCTGCAGATTTACCATATGAATAGTAAACTTTGCATAGCCATAACTCTCTCTAGAAAACTCTGATTTAGGCGATTCTTGAACCGATGGAAACCTAAGACATAGTAGAACATTTCACATGAAGAACATTAGACCAAATTATGGACTTAAATTGATCAAATTGCTGAACGAAGTTGGATTGATAAATCTACCATAACAGAAACTGCAGGGTGAACAGTAATGTAAACTGTAACCGTATTTTGGCCATAACTTGAGCTACACAGCTCCGAATTAGGCGATTCATAAAGGAAAACAAAGTTAAGACCCAGATGGACTATTTTCATGAAGAACACCTCACCAAATTATGATAAAAACTAGGTAAAAATTGGGTTCAAAAATTGGGGCACCAAGCTGCTAGAAAACCAAAATTTTCTAAAATTTGCAAAGGTAACTTGGGATACATTAGACATTCATATAATAATTTCTTGGCAGCAATTGAGATTAGTATTGAGGTATTCTATTTTTGTATTTTCAGTAGAAAAAGAAGTTGGAACGGACAAGGAGAAATAGGTAACAAGGAAGGAGAATTATTGAAGGTTTGTGCACAACTAACCTTTTCTTTGTTTTTAAACTTGTAAATTGTTTGGAATGTGTTTATTTGAATGAGTTTACTTTGAACAAGTTTACTTTGACTGAAATATGGTTTTTCTCTTGCATTTTAGAAATTTGGGTGTTGCCACCTTTATATGGATATTATGATGAAATTAAATGTGTTTATTGGTTTATAAATGTGATTGTTGAGTGGGAAATTTTTGAAAACTGTTTTGAAACCACAGTTAGCATGACAGTCCCTTTCGAAACTCCCCAGTAGTAACGGCTACTTGGGGTTGATAATTGATATTGATTATGTCTCCCATTAATAACGTTTAGTGGGGTAAGACTACATGAGTACTCATTAGCTAGCTAGCCCTTCCCTCATTAATAACGGTTAGTGAGGTTGAGATTGCTTTGTCGTGGTGTACAACACTGCACTAATCATGAAATTTTGTGTCATGGTCTGAATTGTGTGTTGATGTTGGCAACACTAATGCTTTGTGAATTGTGATTTATGAAGTGTGATTTCTCATTTGAAATGTTATTCCAATAAATGGCTATTATGGACTTAGAACTATTGTGAAGTTTTCATGCTTAAGAAAAATGTGATTTATTATGATTTGACAAATTGTGTTTTACCTTAAGTTTTAAAGTTATTAGTTGTGCACCACTGAGTGATATACTCCGCGATAGCTTCTTTATGCTGTCGCAGGTAAGGGAAAGGAGATGGCTGTCGAGTGAAAGACTTGGAAGTAGCATTTTGGTATTGTTTGTGGGTATTTACGTTAGGTATACTCTTGTGATTCCTTTGGATGTATTTGGTACCTATATGTATAGATGTACGAACATTGAGCAGTTTATATTTAAAAGCATTGCATTGCTATCACATTTTGAGTTTGTAACTATTTTGTATTTTACTTTGAGACTTATGAAAATGTAACTTTTGCAATATTTAGTCTATCATTATTTCCCATGAATGTTTACATAGAATTTTAACTATTCTCATATAGTTTTCCGTAAAAGAATTGATAAGATAAAAAGCTATGATTTATTTTAAAATCCTTTGTAGTATAACTAATGGATTATCGGTAGGTGGAGTTCGGTAATTCATTAGGTATGCTACAGAAACATGTCATGCCTTACCAGGTATAAGGTGTGATACCCGTGTGTTCATTTGGCCATAACTCCCACTAGGAAATTCCATTTGAGATGTGATACTAAACATTGTAAATTATGTTTTTCAGTTGAAAAGGATATTGAGAAGCATAAGGAACATTGAGTCAAGGCCTAGAGGCGACTCAAATCAGGTTTGTGCACAATACTTTTTATATTCACTGCTTTTACTAGAAAATTTATTTGGAGAAATGAGTTATGAATAATTTTTTATTGTTTTGGCTTTGAGAATTTTATTTGGAAATTATTGTGTTGCCTACATTGTAAATAGAAATTTTTGAGATAAAATACGATTTGTGGTTTGTATGAGATATTTAAATATTGTGATTTAAAATTATTTTTGATTCACACTTAGCATGGCAATATCACTATGTTCCTCCTCCATTTATGGGGTGAGTATGACTATATTCCTCCCTCTTTGACTTGCCAGTCTGAGGTGAGTATGGATGAGTACTCATTATCTAGCTAGCCACCTCCCTCATTAATTTCGATTAGTGGGGTGAGTATGCCTCGTCGCGGTGTATAGCATGGCATGTTTGGAAAAATTTTGTATCATGACCTAAGTTGTGTTATTGATTGGCAACACTATGTTTATTAAATTGTTTGATCAAATTTGTATTATATGAGCTTTGAAAATTGTGACATGAAATTGTGAATCATTTGAATTGTGAATTGTCAATAAATATTTTACATACCGCATTTTAAATTTTTATTATGCACCACTAAGTAAATTTTACTCAGTTATAGCTTTTTCATTACTGTCGCAGGTAGACCGAAAGATAATGCAGCAGAGTAGGCTGCTTATGACTTCGTTTTGGGATTTTTCCAGGTATATTGAGTATACCACTTCCTTGTAAATATTATTGTAATGTATGTGAACTGTATGTGTATATTGTACTTGGTCTTGAGCAGTTAAAAAATAAAGTTGTAAATTATTTTGGCCTGTCAAAATGTTGTATTACAATTCTCTTATTTTAGCTTTTGAAATACTCAGTTATTTTGCACTTTATTTTTGGAATTGCTGAATTTGAGTTTGACTTGTGTTGTGAAAATTGATTTGAGTTGAGCTATTATTGGAGTTGGGGATTGAAACAAATATATTAGAAGTGCTTTTTTACAGGTTTTTGAAAGAACTCTTTTCACAAAATACAAATGGCACTCTGTCGAAATTTTTATAAAATTTGTGGCTATTTCAGACCTAATGTGTGATTTAACTTCGATTAAAAAGTTTTAACACCTGTCCAAAAGTGCTCACCACTTTAAAAAGAAGTAAGAAATTATTTAAAATTCCTTGTAGTGTATTTAATGGGTTATCAGTAGGCGAAGTTTGGTAATTCATTATGTATACTACGAGATCATGTTATGCCCTATGGAAGGGTAAGGTGTGGCATAAGAACTCTCTCCTGATCTCTTAATATGTCTTACTAAAAGTTTGAGCTGAGAAATCGGGTAAGAACTCTCTTCCGATCTCTTAATAGGTCTTACTAAAAGTTTACGCTGAGAACTCGAATAAGAACTTGTTAGTAGTATGCCCTATAGCATATTATTTAGTATGTATCTTGTACATGTTTTATTAATAAAAAGGCATTTTCACTTTTCCGTTTACATAATATATTTATGTGTAATAGAAAAGGTCCATTGATATTTTGTTAGAAATTCTATTATTAAGTTGTTAAGAATATGAGTGACAGTATTTCTAGCACAAAGTATCATAAATTGGTTCAAATTCGAGGATACTTCACACAGGATATGACTTATCCAGAAAGATTGTATTCATGTTTGTTCCCAATGTATTTATATGAGATATAAATAAGATGGAAAGGTGATTCTCATGCCATATAACAAAAATGATAGGCACTTATCCATGATAAGTAGGCCGAACCAGTGACATTTATAACAAGCACATGGAGTTTACTCTTATCAATGTATTGTCATAAATCATATCAGTGCATATAATCTTTAGACCTGAGATAGCATAATTATTTTGTATATAGGTGGTTTGAGTTTGATACTGCTTTTATACTTGTACTGCGTATGGGTATATGGGCATGTGTTGGCTCCTTCTAGTTATATATGGAGGTAGGTGTTGATCAAGATGGAATCTGTTACCCTAAGTAAATAGGGATAAAATCCTATGTTCATTTAATTATTCTTAATGTTTCAAGTTCCTGGCCAGGACAGATAGATTTAATCAGAAAAGAGTTTCTGATGAGAAAATCTTTTAATCAAGAACTGGAATTAAAAGAGAGCATAATATTCATAGCAAATGGGGTTTTACATAAACCATGACTCCAACTCGATTTGGGATTTTGTAACAGAGAGATTCTAGTGCTTGGTAACATATGATTATAGGTTCATTTAAGGTAAATCTTATTACTAATTGGGTGGCTATGGCATGCTATGCTAGGTGTTAACCATAGTCTATGAGCTGCCTAAATTGATTTAGAGAAATCATTTATGGTAAGAAAGAGTTCTGATGATATTAAGAGTTGATATCATATCTCATTGCTAATTAGTGATGAGCCTAGTGAGTCACACATATACACAAGTAATCACCAAGTTAAATGTGATTTAGTTAATTAGTTAAAGAGTTTAATTGATTAATTAAATAGGTTTGGCTTGCAATTAGATTACAAAGTCCATATCATGGCTTTAAACCAAATATAGGTTATTGGATGTATAGTATAAGTTAAATTTATATTTAAAGTATTTAAATATGAATTTAATTATGAGAAATTAATTAATAGAGATTAATTAATTAATTTATATTTGATATAAATTGATTAGAAGAAGAGAAATAATTATTTTGGGTTGAGAACTCAAAATAAAGACACAAGGGTAATTTGGTCATTTCACAGGGTGACATGTGGCACTATGAGATGGTGACACATGGCACTACACATAAGCTTGCCATTTGTCTTTTAATCATGTAAGATGATCAAAGTCAAGATTAAATCTAAGTTTGACACTTGGTACAATGTGATTGAGTCAATTAAACTAAGAGCCAATCAGAAGATGACATGTGGCAAAGGGTTTTAAGTGGTGACCTAATTATATACTATGAGGTTATGAAAGAAACAAATAACATTCTCATTTTTATCAAAGGTGCCGCCACCCTTGGAGACCTCTTCCTCTCTTCTTCTTCATCTCTCATCAATTCAAAGAGAATTGCCAACATTCTTTTGAATTAAAATTGCTAGAAATTGTTTCTAGTGTCCTATATACATTTGTAATCTCTCTAAAGGCAAAATGTAACACCCTCCCGGTAACCACTCCGTACATCCTACTGTTCCGGTGACCAGTGTCGGTTCGGACAGCTAGAATGTCCGGAAAAATATTTAAATTAAAGTCAGGAACCATAATTAACTCAAATATTAATAAGAAAAATTTAGTAAAAATTTTAGAAATAAAATACAACCAAGTTAAACGAGCCGGTGCCCTAGCGATGGGTAACCAGAGGGAAGTTGCGATTCTCGCAACGAGTAGCCCTAGACCCAGGGGAAAAATTATAAAATAATTTTTGGGATTCCAGAGAAGGGTTATTGAGGTTCCCATGGCATTAGAATGCCAAGAAAATACCTAGAAAAATTTTTCAATCGGTACAGACAATTTTGACCCGTTAAGCCAAACGGAGGGCATTTTGGTCATTTCACCTTCAGAGGTGATTTTTGGCCGACTTGTCCAGTTGAATAAATAATTAATATAACATAAAATATGAATAAACATTACTAGAAATTAAATTGAAAATGAGTAGTGGAGGAAAGAAAAGAAAATGAGGAAAAGGGGTATTTATGACATCATGATGATGTCATTAAGAAAAACTATGACCAATCAAAATTTAGCCATTATTTGACTAACTAATAAAGAGATAAAAGAAGACCCAAAATAAGAAAAATGTCATCTTCTTCCTTTGAACTCCCAACCAGCCGAAACCTCTATCTCTCCTCCCTCCATTGATTTTCAATCCAAACCTTAAATTCCCTCCTCATTTCACCCTAAAACCCTAGAGACCTTTCACTAAAATTTGCCCTAGCACCTTGCTAAACCTTTTGGCAACCAAGAAGGAGAAAGAAATTGAAGTTTGGGGCTTGGAAAAATTCTGCCACTTGAGGTTAGTGCATCTATATCTTAAAAACTCATTATTTTCATGGTTTAGGACTTGAAACTAGTAAGAATTGTAATTTAAATGAACCAAAAACCTATGTGTATGACATCTTGAATTTCGGCTGCCCTAGCTATGGAATAGAAGGGAGTGTTTTTATGAGCTTAAAGTGAACTAGAGTTATGTTGGAAGGTTATAAACACAAGAATAATGGATTAAAAGTTAACTAAGATAACTTGTATAAAACATGAATTTGAATTAGGGTTTTGAGAGCAAAATGTAAACTTGGTTGAGGAAATTATTAGAGAGCATTTTAATGGTCAATTAGTGACCATTTTAGGTAAGTTGACCATTAAATGGACTGAAAAATAGGATTGCAAAGTGAGGTTGCAAGCTGCCCTAGGACAGCAGCAAATGGACTGAAATTTCAGTCCAATTACACAGCCATAACTTTGGCTGTGTTAGTCCAATTGGTGTTTGGCCAATTGGAAATGAAACTAGGCTTATAATGGCACATTTTTGTTGAAGAAACTATGCCCAAAAGACCAAAGCAAGAGGACCAAAACTTAGCCCCAATCCGGATACCCTGCAACTGATTCTGCAGAATTGACCAAATGAACAGTAACTATTCATTTGGCCATAACTCACTGTAGATATGGTCAATTGACCTGAAAGTTTTACAGAAACAAGTTAAGACATTGACAAACAACTTTCATGAAGAAACCTACCCCAAATTATGGCCAGAACCTAACCCAAATGGCAGTGGAAGTCACTGTTCCTGTTACTGTAGATATGGTATTTTCTGCAGAATGGGCATCCGGCCAGCTGTGGTTTTTGGACCATATCTAGAGCTACAAAACTCCAAATGGAGTGATTCAAAAAAATAAATTAAACTAGACAAAATAAGGAACAACTTTCATGTTTTACATTTCTTCAAATTTCCACAGTAACAGTGTCCAATGGAACAGTGAAGTTGACTCACCAAAACTGAAAATTCTGCTTGTGTTGGTTTACACTTTGAAATGGTATTAACACTTAATGCCAACAAATTTTAAACACAAAATGTCGTATGTTGGGAGTGCCAAAGTCAATGTACATATTTTCTATCCAAAAGTCAACATTTTTGTTGACCAATGAGGTGAATAGTAACACCAAAACATGAAATTCATAAATTGAAGAATTTAAAAGTTTCAAATGCCCTAGTATACCTGACAAGATTGGTTTGGATAGTTTGGCATGCCAATAGGGTCCAGTTAGCAGTACTGCACATGGCAATATGCCATTCCGTGATTTCATGGCGTTTAGCCATTCTGACTTTGTATTGAGATTTGGCCTTGTGCCTGATATTATTTACAACTTGTTAGCTGTTCTGTTGCACACCAAGAGATGCATATGTGACCGATGGTGTGACGACCCGAGGTACTAGGTACCCAGTGCCAGTTTACCCGTTATCCAGTTCAATCATCTAGTGTAGGTTACTTGGGGCAACCAAATGAATAAAAGTGAACAACGTTAATGAAATAATGAATATACCAATACCAAACAAAGAAAGCATACACATTTATTTTCTTGCTACTTTCTTTTATTATATTATTGCACCACTAAGCATTATTGCTTAGCGCGTTGCTTTTGCCATGCGTAGGTACTGGAGATCCCGATCGTGATCCCAATAGACCACAGACTGGGTGAGTCCATCCTGCAGTTCTGCACACTGTCCTTGTCACCTCGTCACCTGCAGTGCATTGGTAGGACCCTAGATGTCATTTTGTCATTATGTAATTAAATTTTTATTTTCTCATATGTATTTGGGATTTATGTAATGTATTTTGAGGTCCATGTAAATAATAAAGATTTATGAGTATGTATGGAAGTAATTTGAATATTTAATTGTTGTTTATATATGAGAACCCTGAGAAAGGGATGTTTGACCAAATGAAAAGGTTGTTGAGACCTGAAATTGAAAAATTGTTGAGATCTTGATATTGAGTTTTATGGCCAAAGCGGACAATTCCTCTATTGGCTGGTTCCCGATCGTTACACAAAACCTGAATTTCTAATTAATTGGAAAGGCTTGAGAAGCTGTTCAAAGGGCTGCCATTGGTGATCTTAGTGTGGACAAGCTAGAGGGACAACATCTGGTGTCCTAAGTGCATCCCAAAAGTACCAAACACAACTACAGTGCATCAAAAGGTTAGTGCACAAGTTCTTGAATTAATCTAGGGTTCTAATGAATTAATCTGTTAATTCTAAAATCTTAAATGGCAAATGTAGATCCAAAAACATATTAAAAGTGTTTTAATATTTTGTTAAACATTGAAATCAATTAGGTAAATAATGAATCTTGCATGATGCATGAGACCCTAGAAGAAAATTTTTGAATTCAATATTCTAAACTTATATTTTTCATACTTCCGCTCCTTCAATTGGTATCAGAGCCACTATATTTGCCATTTAGTTTGTTGATTATATGATTTAATTGTGTGATTTAATCAAGAGTTGATTGAATCATTATCGGTTGGACCAACAATATGGCGGTATGAGGATGAACACCATTGGTGCGCATGGTTTGGTGCATCCAACCATGCGCATGGCTTTTGGGCTTGTTTGTGGGCTTGGTTTCAAGGCCCATAATTAGGCCCATGACTAATTAAAGTGTTTAATTAGGAGTTTTAATCACACAATTAAATTTTGATTCTAATCTGAATTTTTAAATTTGTTTGAATGTGATTCAAATCTGAATTTTTAAATTTGTTTGAATCATATTCAAATCTGGATTTTTAAGTTGAATATGAGATATTCAATTTAATTTAAGTATGTATGTTTTATTTAATTGTTAAATAGTGATATGCATGATGGATGATCATGGACAATAAAAGACCAATGTGATTGGATTTATTTCTTTTATGTTTCTTTGGGTTGTAAATTAATTAATTTATTTTAATTTATTTTGGTGGCATGTATTATAAAGGTTGTAATATTTTTTGGGTTATAATTTCATTTATTTGGTTCTTGTAAATTTGCCTTAGTATGCCAAGGATTACTATGTAATTGGATTGCAAGAAGATCAAGGAGGTTAAGAGCATTGGTGGGACCAGTGGGAGGAATTCAAGATCAAGTGTTGATTATGTACTCCTTCAGCAACTCTTGCAATATGAATGAATGAAATGCACCCAGGAATGCCCTGATTCAATTCTTGGTGGCTCATAATTGATTCCCTTAGAAAGTCCATGATCATACCATATTTACTGTTTATCCATGAATGCATGAGATGTATGGGATTGTATGCAAGTATATGATATATGCATGCTAAATGGATAATGTGCAAAGTGAGACCATAATAGTAATTAGGACAACCACAAAATCTTCCAAACAAATGATTAAGTTGAAAATGGTATAATTAAAGTAATTATAAAATGGCCCTCCATTGAGGTAATTATTTTAAGAAATTTTAAATACTTGCATATGATGTAATTAATTTAAGAGATTTTCTTAAGAATAATTGTTAAGCATGAGATGTTGTAAATATGTAAATGGTTTGGTGCCCAATAATGGATGTGCCTGAGGACATTAAAATTATTTGCATATTTACTGACTCAATGGGATCAACTTAACTAATGAAAGATAAGTCAATAATGGATGTGCCTGAGATTTTGAGCATTGGGGGCTAGGTAAAAGGATTGAACCTCAAATGAGATGTGATGGGCAAGGAGTTGCTCACTTATAGTTTATTGTAATTCTAATAATGGATGTGCCTGAGGATGATCAATAGGATTATAAGAATTCAATCACCCACTAGAAATCTATCTAACTAGGATTTCCGTTTTCTACTTTGGAAGTGTAGGATTCGCTAAGTTAGTGGGAGGACCAATTTGATTAAAAGACCATAATCGTTTTGGTTAAAATCATGATACATTTACTAATTAATCTGGTTATTTTCTGCAGTTAATTTTTTGATAATAATGAGCACACCACAACCACCACCATCCAATATCTTTACAAGCATACTTGATCGCAATAGGTTGACAGAACCTAATCTATCTGATTGGCTAAGAAATTTTAAACTTGTCCTGAACCTTGAACATATAGGATATGTTCTAGACTCAAATGTTCTTGGTCCCTTATCTCCAGAGGCCACTCAAGAGGAACATGAAACTTTGGACAAGTGGAAGGAGCATGATATGACAGCCAAGTGTTACATGCTTGCTTCTATGAGTAATGAGTTACAGAAGCAGCATGAGAACATGTAGAGTGCGAGTGAAATGTAACACCCCAAAGTTCGGTAGTGCGTTCTACTGCTCCAGTGACCAGTGTTGTCCGGACAGCTAGGATGCCTAGAACTACACTTTGACATGAGGGAGGAGACATAAAATAGTGAAATACAAGAAAAGAAAATACAAGAAAAACAAAGGAAAAATAATAGCAAATAAAGGTAATCAAGTTAAACGAGCCGGGAAACCTAACGATGGGTGACCGCACTGGGAAGTCACGGCGTGGACCGTTGACTAGCCCTGGACTGCGGGGAACCCTGGAAAACATTTTTAGGACTTAAATAGACCCTTATTGAAGTATAAATATCATTAGAAATATCAAAGAAAATTAAATAATTAGTACAAAGAAAAGTGAGAAATCGAAAAACAGACAAAACCCGGTGTTATCGAAAAATCGGGAATGCAACCCGAACAGGGGCATTATGGTCATTTGACATCCCGAATTGTCTTTTGACCTAAATGTCCATCAAAAATAAATAATAGTACACTTGGAAAATATAATGAAAAATTAATTTAGGGGTACCTAATGTAAATAGCAAAAATGGGGAGTTAAATGTGGGAAATTGAAACTTTTGAATAAATTAACATTATCTTTCCACTTAGTGCTCCACTCACACCTAAAGTGGACCACTTAATCTGCATTTGGACAGCAGATTCATTTCCTTCTTCAACCTCAAAAATTCAGCCGTGAGCCTCCAAGAAGAACTCCATGGCCAAAGCTTCCAAGCTCCATGCATGAACTCCAATCTTCACTTTCATGCCATAAATCCAACAAGTCCCTTCATGAAAGTTTATCCTCACATCAAGAACAATCCTTGGGCAGCCATTAGGAGGGGGAAATAGTGGAGTTGTCAAGGGCAGCAAGGGTCACACATATGAGGTAAGTTAGCATTTTTGAAGATTTCTTTGATAAACTTTGTATACATGTTATGGGTGTTGGTTTTGTGAAGGAAATTTTTAAGTTTGAAGAGTATTGAGATATCCATTTTTGGGCAGCCATATAATCATGTATTGATGGAGTATTTGTACATATAATTGATGAGAATTATGTTGGTTGTGATGATTTAATAACCTAGTGAATTACTTCATATTTATATGGTGATTTTTGGCACTTGGATGGGAATTGATGAATTGTAGGACAATTTGGTGTTGAAGAAGATTTTCGGCAGCTTGGGGACACTTGAATAAATGTATGTATTCATGGAAGTGTTGGCAGAATATTGACATAGAAGGATTGATGGATATGTATATGAACTTGTTGTGTAAAGAGTATGTAAAAACTAGTAATGTTATGTGTATGTGTAATTGTGTTTGGACTTTGGGAATTAGAGTTATATTTGGTGTATTGAAGATAATTGTAATCTGCCCAAAGTGATGTTAATGTAAAGTAATATATAGTTTTGGTAATGTACCAAAACAGATTTGGTAGGGAAGTAAACATATTGCAAGGTAAATGTGTGTGATTGATGTGTGTTTAAGCAAGGTAACTAAGGGCAGTGTACATTTTAGCCAATAAGTTTAAATGTGTAACCTCAATTGGTATGAGACCAATTGGAGGTGGAACTAGGAACAAAATGTGCCAACTTTCATTGAGAAAACATACCAAAATTCTGCTTGCAAGGTGACCTAAGAAAATGACCAATTCGGATTAGGTGCAATTAGGACCTGAAAAATGACCAATTGGGCAGCAGTGAGTGTTTAGGCCATAACTCACTCAAAACAGGTCCAATTGACCTGAAATTTTAACCATGAATAGTTAGGACCCATACCTACAAGTCTTATGAAGACACCAAAACCCAGAAATGACCAGAAGCAAGTCAAAAAGCTTGCACAAGTTCGGGTCCAAAAACTGGCCGAACCAAAGTTGACCAAATTGACCTAAAATTGACCTAATTTGATACCAATTGACCAGCAATAGTATAATGACCATAACTTGGTCTACTTAACTCGGATTGACCTGAAATTTTGCCCCGCGTGCAATAAGACATAGATCTACAAGTTTGTAGTTTTGACCGAAAACCGAGGGAACTAGGTCGTCCGGTTAGGTCAAACTAGTATCCCGGAATCCAGCAAATTGCAAGAAAATGCACTAAACAAGGAAATGAGTTTGGTAAAACGTACCAACCCTAAAACCCTATCGAATGTGACATATTAAGGACACCAAAACCTAATTTACCTTAAACGCATCGAGGGTCGGTATATTAGGTAATTGAGCAAATAATAGCCTTAAGTGAATTACTTATCGAACATTATCGTTAGAGACAGTTTAATTTAGTACTGAAACACTTCAAATTGTGTTTCTCAGTTACCAATGACTCAGGAAAAGGGAAGGCAACACTGAGTCCAGAACAGGAGACAATTATCAAAGGTTTGTGCACAACTAGTTTTCAACTGATTTTTCTCTGAATAATATTTCATATGATTAATTGTATGTTATTGTTTTAAATTGTGTTTGTGCACAACTAGTTTTTAACTGATTTTATTTGAATATTTCATATGATTAAATGACATACTTTTCTTATATATTATGTTTAACCAGCATTGGATTTAATTCAATGATTTTTGAAAATTGTTATAGTATGTATGAATTTAGCTTTGTGAAATGGTATTTCCACAAGTATTAAGCATTGTTATGGATTGAATAAATTATGTTTTAGAAAATTATGATAGAACATGTTTTGAATTGTGATGGTAATTTTCATGGAAAAATGCAAATTTATGATTTGAATTGTGATGAGCATAAAAAATTATTGGATATTGGAATTGACTTTGAATCGAATTGAATTGTGATTTATGCTCACTGAAAGGCTTGTAATATTATTTTATATCTCACTATAGATGCTTGACTAGGTTATTACCCGTCTCTCTCATTTGTTGAGAAGACAATGGAGTTAGTTGTGTTTTGATTACCATGGTACGTGCACAGGCTTAGATTTTCCTCTGATTTGAGGTTAGATCTAAGTTTATTTTATCGTTATGGCCCTTGCAGAAGATTCATTATTGTGATGGTACTGTGCACGATGATTCGACCTCCCCGACCATAGGAAGTTAGAATCTGATTCGACCTCCCCGACCATAGGGAGTTAGAATCACATCGAATATGGCCCTTTCGGATTAGTCTTGCATGGTTAGTGAGATAAAGAATGATTTTTTAGATAAAGAATGAGTTTTGAGATACAATATGATTTTTGAAATACATAATGATTTTTGAGATACAGAATGGCTTTTGAATGGTAAGAAATTATGATTTCAATTATGGTTTATGTATAATTGATTATGTTGAATTACTTAAATGGTTAGTCATGGTTTGATAAATTGAATTTTGTGATCAAAGTCATTTATACAAATGATTTACATTATTGGCAACGAATATTTTGAGTTTTGAAATTTGATGAGTATTCAGATTCCCAATTTATTTATCAGTAAATTTTGTCAATGTATATTGTACTATGTTTTAAATTATAGTTGTGCACCACTGAGTTCACCACTCAATGATAGCTTTGTATCTTTGTCGCAGTAAGAAGAGCATAGATGATAAGTAAATTTCCTTGAAGATATATTCAGATCGGCTCGGGTATATCATAGGTATACCCATGTACATAGGTTTTGATATATGCATGTAATAATATGTATGTAAATTATTTGAGCAGTTGTATAGAAACTCTTGTAAAATATTTTGGTATGTAATTAAATATAAATTATTGTAAATGTAAATTTGAGATTTCATTTACTTGAATAGTTTTGTATTATATTTCTTGTATCTCGATCTTTGAAAAATCACTGGATTTGAGTTGAGAAAAATGTTGTGTTGAGAAATATGTTGGAGTTGAGATTTGCAAATACATATTGAAGTGCTTTTTACTGAGTTTTCAAGAACTGTTTTATCCAAAATACAGAGGGCACTCTGCCAAAATTTTCTGAAATTCCAAATAATTCAAATGTGTCAATTCTATCACTTGATTCAAAAAGGTTTTAACACTGTAAATAGTGCTCACCTGCTGTAAAAGAAGTAAGAAAAGTTTTGAAAATCCCTTGTAGTGTATTTAATGGGTTATCGATGAAGCGGAGTTGATAATTCATTAGGTATACTACGGGATCATGTTATGCCTTACGGAGGGTCGGGTGTGACATGTTTGATGGTATCGAGCAATGGTTTTAAAGTGAATTTAATTGTGAATTTGAAATCTTTTGTCGAACTACAATTTGCTCAAATGTTTGATACATATAGTACATTTACATCATAAATGTGAACTAATGGAGAGGAATCTCCTTGTGTTGGTTGTACAGGAATAGAAAATTCTGTGAAAAGAATGGAAGAGAAGAATGAGATAATAGAACAGTCTGTGATGGCAGAAGTACAAGTTGAGGCCCCAACTCCACAAATTGTTGAAGGCCCGACTGTACCAGTTTTACCAGTACAAATTACTGCACAAATGGCCTAACAAATGGCCACTTTCTTTCAACAAATGGCTGATAATCTGTCAGCCCAAGCCCAAGTACAGACCCAACCCCCACACGGGCAGTGTGAAATGGAAAAGAGGGAGAAACCTATGGGTCAGAGCTCGAACAGTAATTTGAGAAAGAGAAAAGAAATTGAGGATCCCCGAGCTCAGGGATACGATAGAGGTGGATCATTAAGACAGAGACCACCAAGGTCCAGTCATCGAATAACTATAAGTTCCTACCCTTCCCACCAATGTGAAACTTGTAGAAGGTATCATGGAGGTATTTGTCGTAAGGCCTCTGGAGCCTGTTACAATTGTGGAAAACTTGGACGCTTTGCTAAAGAATGTGCTAAACCACCTCGATCTGCTCTCCGGAGTTCACAGACTGTCAGTCAGAGTCAAGATAGAAATAGAGTTGGTACTCCTCACCGCTATAACACAGTGAATCAACCCGAATATAGTAGCGCACCAGTCGGAGTGTCCACTATGCGCCAAGTAAAAGGAGCAGAAACTTCAGATGTAGCTGCTGGTAAGTTCTTAATTTTAGTTATTATTTGATCCCAGCACTACTTAGTTGTGTGTTAGTGTCAGAACTATATGTTCTGTTGTCATTCCTTTACATGGGAACAAATTTTGATGTATTAGTGACTAGTCCTTTAGGATAATAACTATAATAATAAGTATGATTGACATTACTTTTGGAAGAATTGTTAGCTAAAAGTATTTTCTAACATACCATAAATTATAAAGCTAAATGGCGAGCCTACTTAATGTAAGGCAAGAGGACCTAAAAGTAAGTTCTGATAATAGAATTGCTCTAGATGAGGGCAAAGATGTTACTGTTAGTAATTGTCAAAGGAAATTGTAATCAGAATCGGTTTGGGATATTAGTGGATTCCAGAAAGATAAGATGTTAGAAAACCTAGTCCATGAGGTTATAACGTAGTGACTATATAATGTTCTCAATGTTTGTATTGTAAGTGCGATTCTGATGCAAACCACGATTATTGTGTAGAGCTACGTGCTTCCTCGTGGTACAATAAGTAAGTATATTTGTAAGTAATCTATAAATTGATACTGATTGCATCCCGAATAGGGTACTATTCTTGGAAATAAATGTGAAAATTTTAGTCGAAATTTAAAACTTGAACTAGCACATCGAAAGACTACACTTGTAAGGTAGCTGAGTCGAGAACTCGGTTACAATAATGTGAACTACCAGTACCACAGTAATTGCTATAAGCTTAGAGATATCAGTACAACGTATCATCCTCAGACAGATGGACAATTGAAACAAGTAATTCAGGTAAATTCGGAAACTCATTGAGTTCCTATAAATAATGAAATGAAATGATAAAAATAACCTGTAAAATGTGATAAGCCCTCAAGAATATATCGAGAACTTGTGTCATTGAATCTGAGAGGAGATGGGACAGATACATCCCACTAACAGAATTTGTATACATTAATAAGTGTCAAGCTAGCATACAAGTGGCACCCTATGAAACATTGTAAGGGAACAGATAACTATGGATTTTGTGATGAGATTTCTGAGGACACAAAATAGTCATGATGCAGTATAGGTTACAATTGATAGACTAACCAAGTCTAATAACTTTTTGCCAGTCCGGATGGACTATAGCCTGGAAAGATTGGCCAAATTCTACATAAATGAAATTGTAAAACTGCAAGGAGTGCCAGTATCAATTGTATCTGACAGAGATCTTAGGTTCACTTCTAGATTCTGGGGTAGTCTTCAGAGAGCCCTAGGAACTAGATTGAACTTCAGCACAGCATTCCACCCATAGACAGATGGCCAGTCTGAGAGGGTTATTCAGATATTGGAGGATATGCTACGGGCTTGTGTGATTGAATTTGAAGGTAGTTGGGATACACACTTGCCTTTGATTGAGTTTGCTTATAACAACAGCTACCAATCAAGCATTGGGATGCCTCCATATGAAGCTTTGTATGGTAGAACGTGCAGAACTCCCTTATGTTGGGATGAGGTAGGTGAAAGGAAGATGATTGGGCCAGAAATTGTTCAGCAGGCAGAGGAAAAGATCAGATTGATTAGAGATAGACTCAAGGCTGCATCAGACCGTCAGAAGTCCTATGTTGATCTGAAGAGAAGAGATATTAAATATGCAGTGGGTGATAAAGTATTCCTCAAAGTTTCTCCTTGGAAGAGGATTATGAGATTTGGCAGAAAGGGGAAACTGAGTCCTCATTTCATCGGACCATATGAGATTCTGGAAAGAGTGGGTCCTTTGGCATATCGGTTGGCATTACCTCCAGAGCTAGCAAGGATACACAGTGTCTTCCATGTGTCTATGTTAA
Source organism: Hevea brasiliensis (assembly GCF_030052815.1). Taxonomy (NCBI): domain Eukaryota; kingdom Viridiplantae; phylum Streptophyta; class Magnoliopsida; order Malpighiales; family Euphorbiaceae; genus Hevea; species Hevea brasiliensis. Next base: position 19,075,873 of record NC_079510.1, on the reverse strand, counting down.
GGAGGTACAGATCGGACCCATCTCATGTATTATCAGTTGAAGAGATTGAGGTAAATCCAGACCTCTCATATGAGGAAGAACCCATAAAAATTCTGGCATATGAGGTGAAGCAGCTGAGAAACAAACAGATACACACAGTTAAAGTCTTTGTGGAACCATCATTCAGGCCAGGAAGCTACTTGGGAATGTGAAGAGGATATGAGGAGACAGCACCCACAGCTGTTCAGAGACTAATGCCAGGTAAAATTTCGAGATGAAATTTATTTTAAGGGGGAGAGAGTTGTAACACCCCAAAGTTCGGTAGTGCGTTCTACTGCTTCGGTGACCAGTGTTGTCCGGACAGCTAGGATGCCTAGAACTACACTTTGACATGAGGGAGGAGACATAAAATAGTGAAATACAAGAAAAGAAAATACAAGAAAAACAAAGGAAAAATAATAGCAAAGAAAGGTAATCAAGTTAAGCAGTAGGAAACCTAACGATGGGTGATCGCCTTTGGGAAGTCACGGCGTGGACCGTTGACTAGCTACTGATCATGCGAAACCACGGAAAACATTTTTAGGACTTAAATAGACCCTTATTGAAGTATAAATATCATTAGAAATATCAAAGAAAAATTAAATAATTAGTACAAAGAAAAGTGAGAAATCGAAAAACAGACAAAACCCGGTGTTACCGAAAAATCGGGAATGCAACCCGAACAGGGGCATTATGGTCATTTGACATCCCGAATTGTCTTTTGACCTAAATGTCCATCAAAAATAAATAATAGTACACTTGGAAAATATAATGAAAAATTAATTTAGGGGTACCTAATGTAAATAGCAAAAATGGGGAGTTAAATGTGGGAAATTGAAACTTTTGAATAAATTAACATTATCTTTCCACTTAGTGCTCCACTCACACCTAAAGTGGACCACTTAATCTGCATTTGGACAGCAGATTCATTTCCTTCTTCAACCTCAAAAATTCAGCCGTGAGCCTCCAAGAAGAACTCCATGGCCAAAGCTTCCAAGCTCCATGCATGAACTCCAATCTTCACTTTCATGCCATAAATCCAACAAGTCCCTTCATGAAAGTTTATCCTCACATCAAGAACAATCCTTGGGCAGCCATTAGGAGAGGAAATAGTGGAGTTGTCAAGGGCAGCAAGGGTCACACATATGAGGTAAGTTAGCATTTTTGAAGATTTCTTTGATAAACTTTGTATACATGTTATGGGTGTTGGTTTTGTGAAGGAAATTTTTAAGTTTGAAGAGTATTGAGATATCCATTTTTGGGCAGCCATATAATCATGTATTGATGGAGTATTTGTACATATAATTTATGAGAATTATGTTGGTTGTGATGATTTAATAACCTAGTGAATTACTTCATATTTATATGGTGATTTTTGGCACTTGGATGGGAATTGATGAATTGTAGGACAATTTGGTGTTGAAGAAGATTTTCGGTAGCTTGGGGACACTTGAATAAATGTATGTATTCATGGAAGTGTTGGCAGAATATTGACATAGAAGGATTGATGGATATGTATATGAACTTGTTGTGTAAAGAGTATGTAAAAACTAGTAATGTTATGTGTATGTGTAATTGTGTTTGGACTTTGGGAATTAGAGTTATATTTGGTGTCTTGAAGATAATTATAATCTGCCCAAAGTGATGTTAATGTAAAGTAATATATAGTTTTGGTAATGTACCAAAACAGATTTGGTAGGGAAGTAAACATATTGCAAGGTAAATGTGTGTGATTGATGTGTGTTTAAGCAAGGTAACTAAGGGCAGTGTACATTTTAGCCAATAAGTTTAAATGTGTAATCTCAATTGGTATGAGACCAATTGGAGGTGGAACTAGGCACAAAATGTGCCAACTTTCATTGAGAAAACATACCAAAATTCTGCTTGCAAGGTGACCTAAGAAAATGACCAATTCGGATTAGGTGCAATTAGGACCTGAAAAATGACCAATTGGGCAGCAGTGAGTGTTTAGGCCATAACTCGCTCAAAACAGGTCCAATTGACCTGAAATTTTAACCATGAATAGTTAGGACCCATACCTACATGTCTTATGAAGACACCAAAACCCAGAAATGACCAGAAGCAAGTCAAAAAGCTTGCACAAGTTCGGGTCCAAAAACTGGCCGAACCAAAGTTGACCAAATTGACCTAAAATTGACCTAATTTGATACCAATTGACCAGCAATAGTATAATGACCATAACTTGGTCTACTTAACTCGGATTGACCTGAAATTTTGCCCCGCGTGCAATAAGAAATAGATCTACAAGTTTGTAGTTTTGACCGAAACCCGAAAACCGAGGGAACTAGGTCGTCCGGTTAGGTCAAACTAGTATCCCGGAATCCAGCAAATTGCAAGATAATGCACTAAACAAGGAAATGAGTTTGGTAAAACGTACCAACCCTAAAACCCTATCGAATGTGACATATTAAAGACACCAAAACCTAATTTACCTTAAACGCATCGAGGGTCAGTATATTAGGTAATTGAGCAAATAATAGCCTTAAGTGAATTACTTATCGAACATTATCGTTAGAGACAGTTTAATTTAGTACTGAAACACTTCAAATTGTGTTTCTCAGTTACCAATGACTCAGGAAAAGGGAAGGAAACACTGAGTCCAGACCAGGAGACAATTATCAAAGGTTTGTGCACAACTAGTTTTCAACTGATTTTTTTCTGAATAATATTTCATATGATTAATTGTATGTTATTGTTTTAAATTGTGTTTGTGCACAACTAGTTTTTAACTGATTTTATTTGAATATTTCATATGATTAAATGACATACTTTTCTTATGTATTATGTTTAACCAGCATTGGATTTAATTCAATGATTTTTGAAAATTGTTATAGTATGTATGAATTTAGCTTTGTGAAATGGTATTTCCACAAGTATTAAGCATTGTTATGGATTGAATAAATTATGTTTTAGAAAATTATGATAGAACATGTTTTGAATTGTGATGGTAATTTTCATGGAAAAATGCAAATTTATGATTTGAATTGTGATGAGCATAAAAAATTATTGGATATTGGAATTGACTTTGAATCGAATTGAATTGTGATTTATGCTCACTGAAAGGATTGTAATATTATTTTATATCTCACTATAGATGCTTGACTAGGTTATTACCCATCTCTCTCATTTGTTGAGAAGACAATGGAGTTAGTTGTGTTTTGATTACCATGGTACGTGCACAGGCTTAGATTTTCCTCTGATTTGAGGTTAGATCTAAGTTTATTTTATCGTTATGGCCCTTGCAGAAGATTCATTATTGTGATGGTACTGTGCACGATGATTCGACCTCCCCGACCATAGGGAGTTAGAATCTGATTCGACCTCCCCGACCATAGGGAGTTAGAATCACATCGAATATGGCCCTTTCGGATTAGTCTTGCATGGTTAGTGAGATAAAGAATGATTTTTTAGATAAAGAATGAGTTTTGAGATACAGTATGATTTTTGAAATACATAATGATTTTTGAGATACAGAATGGCTTTTGAATGGTAAGAAATTATGATTTCAATTATGGTTTATGTATAATTGATTATGTTGAATTACTTAAATGGTTAGTCATGGTTTGATAAATTGAATTTTGTGATTAAAGTCATTTATACAAATGATTTACATTATTGGCAACGAATATTTTGAGTTTTGAAATTTGATGAGTATTCAGATTCCCAATTTATTTACTGTAAATTTTGTCAATGTATATTGTACTATGTTTTAAATTATAGTTGTGCACCACTGAGTTCACCACTCAGCGATAGCTTTGTATGCTGTCGCAAGTAAGAAGAGCATAGAGCAGTAAGTAAATTTCCTTGAAGATATATTCAGATCAGCTCCAGGTATATCATAGGTATACCCATGTACATAGGTTTTGATGTATGCATGTAATAATATGTATGTAAATTATTTGAGCAGTTATATAGAAACTCTTGTAAAATATTTTGGTATGTAATTAAATATAAATTATTGTAAATATAAATTTGAGATTTCATTTACTTGAATAGTTTTGTATTATATTTCTTGTATCTCAGTCTTTGAAAAATCACTGCGGATTTGAGTTGAGAAAAATGTTGTGTTGAGAAATGTGTTGGAGTTGAGATTTGCAAATACATATTGAAGTGCTTTTTACAGGTTTTCTGAAGAACTGTTTTATCCAAAATACAGAGGGCACTCTGCCAAAATTTTTACAGAAATTCCAAATAATTCAAATGTGTCAATTCTATCACTTCAGTTCAAAAAGGTTTTAACACCTGTAAATAGTGCTCACCACTGTAAAAGAAGTAAGAAAAGTTTTGAAAATCCCTTGTAGTGTATTTAATGGGTTGTCAGTAGACGGAGTTGGTAATTCATTAGGTATACTACGGGATAATGTTATGCCTTACAGAGGGGTAGGGTGTGACATGAAATCCTTCTTCACCTACAAGAGTTGTATGGTGAGTACAGCAGGAATACTAGGTATGAGATATCTAGACAGCTATTCCGCATGAGGATGTCTGAGGGACAGAATGTTGGGGATCATGTCCACAAAATGATTCGGCTGATTGAGCAGCTAGAACATCTTAACTTTAACATGGATTTCCAACTGTAAACGGATTTGATCCTTCAGTCCCTTCCTGAGTCATTTGGGAATTTTGTGAGAAATTTCGATATGACTAAGCAGGAATGCACCTTGGTAGGTTTACTCAACATGGTGGTTATTGCCCAAAAGAATATGCCGGGCAATAAAGGAAAAGAGGTAGCTTTGATTGCATCTTCTTCTGCTGGAAAGTCCAATAAGAAGAAAGGGCAATAAGAAAAAGAAACCTCAAATTTCTGGTCCTTCAAAAAAAAAAAATAACTAAACAGAAGGGAAAGACTAAAGCTGATGGAGGCAAAGGAAAGTGTTTCCACTGCCAGCAGGATGGGCACTGAAAAAGGAACTGTCCAGAGTTTCTTACTTCTCTGAAGGACAAGAAGGATATGAAGGAGCGAAAGCATAAAAAACACAAGTTTATATCATTGAATTAAAAAATTTTTCACCTAGGGTCACATACATCATGCAAGATTCATTTTTATCTATTTGATTTCAATGATAAACAACATATTAAAACTCTTTTATTATGTTTTTGGATCTATGTCTGCCATTTAAGATTTTAGAATTAATCAGATTAATTATTAGAACCCTAGATTAGATCAAGAACAAGTGCACTAACCTCTTAATTCACTGCAGTGTATTTGACACCTTTGGGATGTGTCTAGGACACCAAATGTTGTCCCTCTAGCTTGTCTACACCAAGATCACTTATGGCAGCCCTTGAATAGCTTCTAAAGCTTTTTCTATGATTTAGAAAATCAAATTTTGCCTTTTGAGAGATTACAGATGTAAACAAGACACTAGAAACAATTTCTAGTATTTTTAATTCAAGAGATTGTTTGCTAATCTCTTTGAATTGATGAGAGATGAAGAAGAAGAGAAGGGAGAGGAGCCAAGGGTGGCAGCACCATTTTGAGAATGAGCAATTATATTTTTGTTCTTTCATCCTTACACTTATATAGTTAGGTCACCACTTAAAACCCTTGCCACATGTCACCCTCTGATTGGTTCTAGGTTTAATTGACCCAATCACATTGTGCCAAGTGTCAAACCTATATTTAATCTTGACTTTGATCATCTTACATGATTAAAAGACATTTGGTAAGCTTATGTGTAGTGCCATGTGTCACCATCTCATGGTGCCACATGTCACCCTGTGAAATGACCAAAATACCCCTGTGTCTTAATTTTGAGTTCTCAACCCAAAATAATTATTTCTCTTCTTCTAATCAATTTATATCAAATAGAAATTAATTAATTAATCTTTATTGATTATTTTCACATTAATTAAATTCATATTTAAACACTTTAAATATAAATTTAACTTATACAATAGATACAATGACCTGTATTTGGTTTCAAGCCATGCTAGGGACTTTGTAATCTAATTGCAAACCAAACCTATTTAATTAATCAATTAAACTCTTTAAAAATCACATTTAATTTGGTGATTACTTGTGTATGTGTGTGACTTACTAGGCTCATCACTAATTGGCAAAGAGACATGATATCAACTCTTAATATCATCAGAACTCTTTCTTACCATAAATGATTTCTCTATATTATTTTATGCACCTTATAGACCATGGTTAACACCTAGCATAGCATGCCATGGCCACCCAATTAGTAATAAGGTTTACCTTAAATTAACCTATAATCATATGTTACCATGCACTAGAATCTCTCTGTTACAAAATCTCAATTCGAGCTGGAGTCATGGTTTATGTCAAATCCCATTTGCTATAAATATTATGTTCTCTTTTAATTCCAGTTTTTGATTAAAAAGATTTTCTCATCAGAAACTCTTTTCTGAATAAATCTATCTGTTCTGGCCAAGAACTTGAAACATTAAGAACAATTAAATGAACATAGGATTTTATCCCTATTTACTTAGAGGAACAGATTCCATCTTGATCAACACCTACCTTCATATATAACTAGTAGGAGCCAACACATGCCTATATACCCATACACAGTACAAGTATGAAAGCAGTATCAAACTCAAACCACCTATATATAAGATAACTGTACTATCTCAGGTCTAAAGATTATATGCACTGATATGATTTATGACAATGCATTGACAAGAGTAAACTCCATGTGCTTGTCATAAGTGTCACTGGTTCGGCCTACTTATCATGTATAAGTGTCTATCATGTTTGTTATATGGCATGAGACTCACCATTCCATCTTATTTACATCTCATATAAATAACTTGGGAACAAACATGATTACAATCTTTCTGGATAAGTCATGTCCTTATTGTGAAGTATCCTAGATTGTGAACTAATTTATGATACTTTGTGCTAGAAATACTGTCACTCATATTCTTAACAACTTAAGAATAGAATTTTTAACAAGATATCAATGGACCTTTTCTATTACACATAAATATGTTATGTAAATAGAAAAGTGAAAATGCGTTTTATTAATAAAATATATACAAGATACACACTAAATGATATACTCTAGGGCATACTACTAACAATCTTCCACTAGCACTAGAGCCATTCATTACAATATCTTAGACCCATCTTTTCAAGATGTCGGTCTAGCTGAGTTTGTGACATAGGCTTAGTGAATAGATCAGCTGGATTTTCAGCTGATGCTATTTTCTGTATGGCTACATTGCCTCGTCCAACTATTTCTCTGATAATGTGGTAGCGCCTTTCTATGTGTTTGGATTTCTAGTGAGACCGGGGTTCCTTAGCCTGTATGACTGCTCCATTGATGTCACAGTGAAGTGGAACTGCTGACTCAATGGAAGGAACTACTGCAAGTTCTGTCATGAACTTCTTTATCCAAACCGCTTTCTTTGCAGCATCTGATGCAGCAATATACTCAGTCTTAGTAGTGGAATCTGCAGTCGTACTCTGTTTGGAACTCTTCCAACTGATTGCACCTCCATTACAAATGAACACATACCCAGAGGTAGACTTTCTATTATTGATATCTGATTGGAAATCAGAATTAGTATAACCATCCAATTGCAAGTCTCCACCTCCATAAATCAAGAATAAATCCTTAGTTCTTCTCAAGTACTTAAGGATATTCTTGTGACTATCGATGTTCCAAACCTGGATTGGATTGATACCTGCTAGTCAAACTAACAGCATATGCGATATCCGGCCTAGTACACAACATTGCATACATTAAACTTCCAATAGCCAAAGCATATGGAATCCTGGCCATTTTATCTCTTTCTTCAGGTGTCTTTGGAGACATCTCTTTAGAAAGGTGGATACCATATCTCACTAGTAACAATCCTCTCTTGGAATCAAGCATGTTAAACCTCTTTAACACCTTTTCCAAGTATAGACTTTGGGACAAACCAATTATTCTTTTCGCTTTATCTCTATCGATGCTAATCCCAAGAATATAGGTTACCTCCCCTAAATCTTTCATGGAAAATGTATTTGACAACCATACCTTTACAGTTGTCAACATACCTGTGTCATTAACCTTCAACAAAATGTCATCGATATATAAGACAAGGAAAGTGACAGCACTATCACTAACCTTCTTATATACACATGGCTCATCCTCATTTTTGATAAAACCAAATGACTTAATGGCTTCATCAAAACGAATGTTCCAATTCCTCGAAGCTTGTTTCAACCCATAAATAGATCGCTTTAGCTTACATACCTTGGAACCGTCTTGGGATTCAAAACCCCTAGGTTGTTCCATGAAAATGTTTTCTTTAATGTATCCATTGAGAAAAGCTATTTTGACATCCATCTGCCAAATCTCATAATCATAGTATGCAACTATTGCTAATAGAATCCTAATTGATTTAAGCATGGCAATAGGCGAGAAAGTCTCCTCATAGTCGATTCCTTGCCTTTGCCGAAACCCTTTCGCTACTAGCCTTGCCTTATAGGTCTCTACCTTTCCATCAGAATCAATTTTCTACTTGAAAACCCATTTGTTCCCTATAGGTATAATACCTTCAGGTGGGTCAACAAGATCCCAAACTTGATTCTTATACATGGAATTAATTTCGAATTTCATAGCATCAATCCATTTTGAAGAGTCTATATCTGATATATGTAACACTCCTATTTGCATAGCCTAGAATATTTCACTATTCCGGTGACTGGTGTCGGTCCGGATAATTAAGGGGATTACGACCACATCTAAGACAATTAGATAAGCCTTGAACGCAAATAATTAGTAATTATCAAATGGTTAAGTATAAATAAGAAAAACAAAACACAAAAAGTTAAATGAGCTGAGAGTCACAATGATGGGTGGCCTTCTCGGGAAGGACTGCGAGGTCGATATAAACTCAAATTTCGAACCGTAAAATGTGACGTTGCGGTCCTTAGAACTATTGTGAACACAGTGGAAAAGAGAAAATCACGAAAAAGAATTGTTAAGCCGGCCAAATAATTAGGTCAGGGATCCCAAAGAAATGTTGAATTATTTGCAAATCGGGTCAAACCGGGGAGGGGCAATTTGGTCAATTGACCCCTAGAGCTGACTCCTGACCTAACTGTCAAATAAAATCAGAGAAAGAAAAATTTCAGAATTGGGAATTAAATTAAAGAACTAAAAAAAATAAATGAAAAAAAAGAAGGAAAAAGGAAAAAGTGAAAAAGTTTATTACATCATGCATGACATCATGCATGATGCAATAAACTTAATAATTAAAAATTTAGAATTATAGGATAATTATGAATTTATTTAGATTAAAAATGCATAAAAGAAAATAAAAAAAAAAATAAAAAGTCCTCTTCCTTCCCTCACCAAGCCGGCTCTCTCTCCCTTACTAATCCTCCATGAAAGCTCATTTTTGAGCTTGAAGAAAACCTAATTTCAGCCATAGAAATTGCAAGTTCCTTAGATTAAACCTTGTTTGGGCAACTAGAAAGGAAGATTAATTAAGAAAGTTTGAAAGAAAAGTGAAGGAATTGGGTGGTTGAATTTCAAAGAGAAGGTTAGTAAGCTAAACTTTGAATTTCTAGTTGAATTATTTTGTTTATAGTTGAATAAACCTAGAAATATATTTAAAATGAAAAGAAAACATCTTTGGAGGACTAAGTGTGATTTTTGCCAGCCATAGATTTATGAGAATATGATGTGTTTTGATTGAATTAAAAGTGTATGTAAGCTTAAATGAGTGTGTAGGTAATGTTTATTGTGTTGAATTAATAAAATTTAACAAAAATTGTGAGTTAGGGTTTTAGACCTAGGGTTTGGGAGACAAAATTTTGAGAATTGGTCACATGGTGTATTTGACCTTGTTTCAGCTGAAAAATGGTCATATGTGACCGATTGTGGTATGTTGGAAGTGTGGGAATCAAGTGGAGATTCGGATTGGATATGGTTATTATGCAGGCAGCATGACCAAGGTCCCTTCAAGGGACTAAAACTGAAAATTTACCAACCCAATTGATGTGAGGCCAATTGGGAATGAAATTAGACACAAAATGGCACATTTTTCATTCAGGAATCATGCCCAAAAAGTGACCAAAACCTAGTGAACAAATTGACCAAATCCGGAAATGGGTGTTCTGCCCTGTATAAAAATGACTAAATGAATAGTGTTTGTTCATTTAGCCATAACTTGGGCTAGGCAGATCCAAATGACCTGATTTTTATGGCATTAGAAAGGTATGACATAGTACTACAACTTTCATGAAGAACACAAACCCAAATTATACCCTTAACCAAGTCATTTAGCCACTCAAATTTGGTGACCTAAAACTGCCAGGACCAAGTTGGTGCCCAGAAAATCTAGGTTAGGCCAATCCGGCCAGCCATGTTCAAATGGCTATAACTTGAGCTACAAAACTCCAAATGGAGTGATTCAAAAAGGGAAATAAAGTTAAGACAATAAGGAACAATTTCTATGAAGAAAACTTAGCCAAATTCTAACAGCAACATGACCAATGGAACAGTACAAAACAGGACACCAAAACTAAAATTTTGCAATTTTTGCCTAAAAGACTTAAGTTTTGAGAAAACAACCAAAACCAACAAATTTGATACCCAAAATGTGGTATGTGAGTATAGTTGAAGTTCCCATACCTTTAAAGCATAAAAAGTCAATATTTTGACTTGAATAGTACCATAAATAGTAACCTCAACATGAAAATTTTCAAGAATGAAGTTTAAGCATATTGGAGTTAATTATTGGAATTATTGTGAGGCAAGGATACTGAGACACTATAAATTTTGTGTTTCAACTGAAAAAGACCCGAAAGGTCTAAGAGACTGAGTCAAGGCCTAGAGGCGACTCACGTCAGGTTTGTGCACAATAAACCTTATTTAAGCATTTTCTCATTGAAAATTTGATTCAGTATGCATTATGAAATTTTCGTGTTAATTATGAGTTTAAGAACTTTTGTGTTGCCACTTTGTGAATGAAAATGTGGCTTTGGAAATTGATTTAATTTTGCATGAAATAATTGAACAAATTGCTTTAAATTGATTTCGGATTCACACTTAGCATGACAGTGCCATATTATTCCTCCTCCATTTATGGGATTGAGATCGATTATTTTCCTCCCTCTCTGGTTTTCCAGTTGAGGTTGTAGATCGGATGAGTACTCATTAGCTAGCTAGCCACCTCCCTCATTGATTTTGATTAGTGGGATTGTAGATTGCTTTTGTCGTGGTGTACAATGTGGCATTGATTGGAAATTTTGTGTTATGGCTTAAGTTGTGTATGAATTGGCAACACTATGTTTATTAAATTGTTTGACAAAAATTGTGCAATAATGAGTTTTGATAATTTGTGAAATGTGATTGTGAAATATTTAATTTGTGATTTGTGGATGAATGTTTTATGTACTGTATTTCAAATTTTTATTGTGCACCACTGAGTATTTTTATACTCAGCAATAGCTTATTTTGCTATCGTAGAAAAAGGCAAGGAGAAAGCAGCAGAGTGAGCTGCTATTGAGATAGAGGACTACATTGACTTTTTTGGTATGGGTATTTGTTTATACCCTTGTAGTTATTTGATGTAAATATTGTAATGTCTTATGTATCAATGTAAAGTTGAGCAGTTGTACAGTAAATTGTAATAATGTTATTTTGGATTTTCTTTTTGTAAATTAAGATTTGTATTTGTAAATTAAGTACTATATGCAATGTGAATGAATTTATGAAGTATTTTGAGATGACAAATTTTTGGTTGAGTTGTGGAATTAAATTGAATTATGTTGATGTCACACCCTGCCCCTTTGTAAGGTATGACATGATCCCATAGTATACCTAATGAATTACCAACTTCGTCTACTGATAACCCATCAAATACACTACAAGGGATTTTAAAACTTTTCTTTCTTCTTTTTATAGTGGTGAGCACTATTTACAGGTGTTAAAAACCTTTTTGAACTGAAGTGAAATAACTAACACATTTGAATTATTAGTAATTTCTGTAACCACTGTTTTGCCTCTAGAGGATCTACTGTCCCCTTGAACTCTGTAGCCCCATATTTCATCAATTTGTCATACTGTCTAGCAGAAGACTGTGGTTGTGCCACTAGTGTCTGTATTGGGACTTGAGTAGGCACATTACCAGCCATTTGTTGAAACATTGCAGCCATCTCTTTGAGCATCGAGGAAGCTGCAGATCGCGGGGGCTAGTGCTGCTGAACCACTAACATTGTGTAGGGCTGGGGCATCCCCTTGCACCTCAGCCTCTATAGATTGATTGACTGAACGATCACCCTCTTCCATAGTCAATGCGGGGATCTTAGATCTCCTGAACAAATAACACAAGGAGATTTCCTCCCGTTAGTGCATATTTATAATGTAATGTACTGTATATATCAAACAATGATATTGAGCAGTTGTACTATGAAGAAAGAATATTCAAATAACAGGTGAAAATAGAATTTAAAAACTAGCTCTGATACCACTAAAACATGTCACACCCTACCCCTCTGTAAGGTGTGACATGATCCCGTAGTATACCTAATGAATTACCAACTTCGTCTACTGATAACCCATCAAATATACTACAATGGATTTTAAAACTTTTCTTTCTTCTTTTTACAGTGGTGAGCACTATTTACAGGTGTTAAAAACCTTTTTGAACTGAAGTGAAATAGCTAACACATTTGAATTATTAGTAATTTCTGTAAAAATTTTGGCAGAGTGCCGTCTGTATTTTGGATAAAACAGTTCTTCAGAAAACCTGTAAAAAGCACCTCAAATATATTTCTCAATCTCAACTCCAAAATTTAATCAACACAATATATTTCTCAACTCAAATCCACAATAACTTTTCAATATTTCCAAAGGATGAGATAAAAGAAATATAGTACAAATTTTACAAGTCAAAATAACTCACAATTTATTTTACAACTTCAATGTACAATTTTGATTTACAACTACTCAAAACCAAGAACAATATATACATACAGTGAACATACATTACAGTACAAAATGCAATATGTGGTATACTGAATATACCCGGTGATTTCTCACTGAATGCACTAGCAGCCTAGTCTGCTGCCTGTCCGTCTGTCTACCTGCGACAGCAATGAAAAGCTATCGCTGAGACAATGTCTCAGTGGTGCACAACATTAACCAAATAAAATTTTAAATCACAAATGATAAGTCATATAAAGAGTGGATACTTAAAACCATAGTTAAATTAAAGACAATAAATGTCATAAGGAATTTAAACTCTATTTCACAATATCACAATAAATCTCCATAATTAAAACATAATTAAATTCAAAAGACAGTGAATGTCAATAAGAATTTAAACTCTATTTCACAATCTCACAATATATCAATAAATCACACACAGCTTAATCATGTTCCAAAGTTCAATTCGTCCCAAAAACCGATGGCTAATGAGGTATTCAATTCGTCCCAAAAGTCGATGGCTAATGAGGAATAACATAGCTAGCTAGCAAAAATATGAGTATTCATTCAATTCATCCTCAACAGGCACACACCTCAACACTTCAGTCAGAGAGGGAATTCAATTCGTCCCACTAGACAAGCTAGCGAGGAATACGATCAATATACATGATAGCTGTGGTTTTAAATCATTTGCAATGCTTTTCAATCAATAAGTATCCATCAAATATCATTCAAACAAATTTTCACAGTTTCAAACCATTTACAATGCTTTTCAATCAATAAGTATCCATTCAAACACATTTCCACAATTTAAAACAATAATGTACAAATAGTTATAATTCATTTCAATTGAAAAAAATTCAAAAGAAATAGTTATTGTGCACAAACCTCTGATAACTGTCTCCTGGCCATGACTCAGTGTTCCTTCCCTTTCCCTGAGTCTTTGCTAACTGAGAAACACAATTTGAAGTGTTTCAGTACTCATTTAAACTGTCTCTAATGATAATGCTTGATAAGTAATTCACTGAATTCTATTATTTACTTAGTCAACCTAATATGTCGACCCTCGGTGCATTCTAAGTAATTTAGGTTTTAATGTTACTAATATGTTACATTCCATAGTCTTTTAGGGTTGGTACATGTTATCAAATTCATTTCCATGTATATTGCGTTTTCTTGCAATTTGCTGGACTCCGAGATACTAGTTTGACCTAGCCGGACGACCAAGTTCCCTCAGTTTTCAGGTTTTGGTCAAAGCCATAAACTTGTAGATCTATGTCTTATTGCAAGCGGGGCAAAATTTCAGGTAATTATGAGTTATGTAGACCAAGTTATGGTCATTTTAATATTGCTGGTCAAAATGCATCAAAATTGGTCACTTTAGGTCATTTTAGGTCAATTTTGGTTCGGCCAGTTTTTGGACCCGAATTTGTGCAAGCTGTTTGACTTTCTTCTGGTCATTTTTGGGCTTTGGTGTCTTCATAAGACTTGTAGATATAGGTCTTAACTATTCATGGTCAAAATTTCAGGTCAATTGGACCTGTTTTGAGTGAGTTATGGCCAAAAAACTAACTGCTGCCCAAATGGTCAATTTTTAGGCCTTAATTGCACTAATCCGGATTTGGTCATTTTTCAAGTTACCTTACAAGCAGAATTTTGGTAAGCTTCCTTCATGAAAGTTGGCACATTTTGTGCCTAGTTTCACCTCCAATTGGTCTCATACCAATTGGAGCCACACACTTAAAGTTCTAAGCCCAAAACCTAACTGCCCTGTTGCATTCCCTTTATTACTCATCAAAGATCACTTTTAGCATTTACCAATTTACACATTCTTACCCAATCTGGTTTGTACCATAACCTAAACATATTTTACAACATATTGTTGATCATTTTGGTAGCTTATAATCACACTCAACATACAACATATAGTGCAGAATTTGTCAAACTCAAATACAATAATTTAATCACCTAATCATGCTCATTTACATGTCCAACCTCACACCATCATACATATACCCAAGCTGCCATAACAACTACTACAATTCAACATTAATATTTTATAAACTAAACATGAAATAACATCCTTATGGTTCACCAAACCAAGCTGCCGATTCATGCATTTACATTCCATTAATTTCCAAGCTTCCAATTTCAAATACACATTGACATATACTAAGTATACATCACCCAAATAAATTTCTACACACATAAACATTTAATCAACCCTTTAATCTACCATTTATAAGCAAGAATAAGCTGTCCTCAAAGAGTTTCCATGGCTGCCAAAAGTACACATCCCCATTTAAACATCAAACCTCAAAAATCTCTCCACAAATCAAGTACCCATAACATCCTTACAAACTTTAATAAAACAATAATAAAAAACACAAACTTACCACTTTGGAAATTCTTCAAAACCTCACCAAAACTTCTTTAAATTGCTATCAAACTCTTCCTTGCAAGGTGAGGATAAACTTTAATGAAGTAACTTTGGTGTTTAGGATGGAAATGGTGGATGTTTAGGAAGCTTCACCCAATTCGGCTATGGAGGATTTTTAAGGGTTTCATTTCGGCGTGGAAGGGATGAATGAAGAAGATGAAGTGTGAGTGGGTTTACACCTGCCCACTTAAGGATTGTTTAATCCCATAGTGCTCCACTCACCATAGTTTAATGATTTAATATGTTTTAAGTGTTAATTACTCCATTTTTGGCTATTTACATTAAGTACCACTAATTCAATTTTTCATTATATTTTCCAAGTGTAATATCATGTGTTTTTAATGGACATTTAGGTCAAAAGACAACTTGGGGTGTTAAATGACCATAATGCCCCTGTTCGGGTTGCATTCCCGATTTTTCGGTAGCACCGGGTTTTGTCCGTTTTTCGATTTCTCACTTTTCTTTGTACTAATTAATTAATTTTTCTTTAATATTTCTAATGGTATTTATACTTCAATTGATGTCTCTTTAAGTCTTAAAAATATTTTCTAGGGTTCCCCGCGGTCCAGGGCTAGTCAACGGTCCACGCCGCAACTTCCCGGTGCGGTCACCCATCACTAGTGTTCTCGGCTTGCTTAACTTGGTTACATTTCTTTGCTATTATTTTTTCTTTATTTTTCTTGTATTTCATTATTTTATGTCTCCTCACTCATATTGAAGTGTAGTTCTAGGCATTCTAGCTGTCCGAACAACACTGGTCACCGGAATAGTAGAATACACTACCGAACATAGGGTTGTTACAATTCTCTCCCCCTTAAAATAAATTTCGTCTCGAAATTTTACCTGGCATTATTCTCTGAACAGCTGTGGGTGCTGTCTCCTCATATCCTCTTCACGTTCCCAAGTAGCTTCCTGGCCTGAATGATGGTTCCACAGCACTTTAACCAGGTGTATCTATTTATTCCTCATCTGCTTCACCTCATAAGCCAGAATTTCTATGGGTTCTTCATCATATGAGAGGTCCTGATTTACCTCAATCTCTTCAACTGATAGTACATGAGATGGGTCTGATCTGTACCTCCTTAACATGGACACATGGAAGACATTGTGTATCCTTGCTAACTCCGGAGGTAATGCCAACCGATATGCCAAAGGACCCACTATTTCCAGAACCTCATATGGTCCAATGAAACGAGGACTCAGTTTCCCCTTTCTGCCAAATCTCATAATCCTCTTCCAAGGAGAAACATTGAGGAATACTTTATCACCCACTGCATATTCAATATCTCTTCTCTTCAAATCAACATTAGACTTTTGACGGTCTGATGCAGCCTTGAGTCTATCTCTGATCAATCTGATCTTTTCCTCTGTCTGCTGAATAATTTCTGGCCCAATCATCTTTCTTTCACCTATTTCATCCCAACATAAGGGAGTTCTACACTTTCTGCCATACAAAGCTTCATATGGAGGCATTCCAATGCTTGATTGGTAGCTATTGTTATAAGCAAACTCAATCAAAGGCAAGTGTGTATCCCAACTACCTTCAAACTCAATTACACAAGCCCGTAGCATATCCTCCAATATCTTAATTACCCTTTCAGACTGGCCATCATGCGTGGGTGGAATCTTTGTCTTTGAAGTTCAATCTAGTTCCTAGGGCTCTCTGAAGACTATCCCAGAATCTAGAAGTGAATCTAGGATCTTTGTCAGACACAATTGATACTGGCACTCCATGCAATTTTACAATCTCATATATGTACAATCTGGCCAATCTTTCCAGGCTATAGTCCATCCGAACTGGCAAAAAGTGAGTAGACTTGGTCAATCTGTCAACTATAACCCATACTGCATCATGACTATTCTGAGTTCTTGGAAGTCCTGTAACAAAATCCATAGTTATTCATTCCCATTTCCACTCTGGTACTGGCAAAGGATGTAACAAACTAGCTGGAACTTGATGTTCTGCCTTTACTTGCTAACAAGTTAGGCATTTGGAAACAAATTTAGCTATATCTCTCTTCATACCCATCCACCAGTAATGCTCTTCAGCCCTCTGTACATTTTAGTTCCACCAGGGTGCATAGCAAAAGGAGACTCATGTGCTTCCTTCATAATGATCTGTCTCAATTCCACATCATTAGGGACGCACATTCTGCCCTGATGTAGCAATAAACCATCATCTCTCATAGAGAATTCAGGTTTCTTGCCCTGCTGGACTTCTTTCAGTAGCTTTTGATATTTATCATCATTCTGAGCAGCCATTCTGATCTGATCAATGAACACTGGCTGTACATGCCATGCAACTACTGTCTGTCCCTCATCATCAATTTCTAAACTGGCATGCTGTGCTTTCAATTCATATACCATGGACAAAGGAGAAACTCTGAGACTTGCCATAGTCTTGCGACTTAAGGCGTCAGCCACCACATTTGCTTTCCCTGGCTGATAGTTTATTAAGCAATCATAGCCTTTAATGAGTTCTAACCATCTCCTCTGCATCAAATTTAATTCCTTCTGGGTGCCTAAGTACTTCAAGCTCTTGTGATCTGTGTAAATGTAGCATTTCTCTCTATACAAATAGTGTCTCCAGATCTTAAGAGCAAAAACAATAGCTGCTAGCTCCAGATCATGTGTTGGGTAGTTTCTCTCATGTGGTTTCAGCTGGCGTGATGCATAAGCAATGACATTCCGATCTTGCATCAGTACACAGCCTAACCCATTGTGAGAAGCATCACTATAAACTGTGTATTCTTTACCCGGAGTAGGTAAAGTAAGGACTGGAGCTTCAGTCAAACACCTCTTCAACTCATCAAAACTCTGCTGACATTTATCTGTCCATTGAAATTTTACATCTTTTTGAAGCAGCTTGGTCAGTGGAGAAGATAACATAGAAAACCGTTTCACAAACCGATGGTAATATCCAGCTAAACCCAGAAAATTACGAATTTCTGTGATGTTCCTGGGTGGCTTCCAATTAAGGATAGCTTCTACCTTGCTGGAATCTACCTTTATCCCTTCAGCTGACACAACATGTCCCAAAAAGGAGATTTCTTTCAGCTAAAATTCACATTTTGACAATTTAGCGTATAGCTGTTTCTCCCTTAAAGTCTGCAGTACAATCCGCAGATGTCTGTCATGCTCTTCTGCATTCCTTGAATATATCAAAATGTCATCAATAAACACCACCACAAATTGGTCGAGATATGGTCTGAAGATAGTGTTCATCAGATCCATAAAAGCAGCTAGAGCATTTGTTAACCCGAATGGCATTACTAGAAACTCATAGTGGCCATACCGAGTTCTGAAAGTAGTTTTTGGAATACTCTGCTCTTGCACCTTCAACTGATAATAACCAGATCGCAAATCAATTTTGGAGAATACAGCTGCACCCTTCAACTGATCAAACAGATCATCAATGCGAGGCAATGGATATCTGTTCTTTACTGTCACCTTATTCAACTGTCGATAGTCTATACATAAGCAGAGAGTACCATCTTTCTTCTTAACAAACAACACTAGTGCTCCCCAAGGTGACACACTAGGGCGGATGAAGCCCTTTTCAAGTAGTTCTTGCAACTGTATCTTCAACTCCTTCAACTCTACTGGTGCCATTTTGTATGGTGTTATGGAGATTGGATCCACACCAGGCATAACATTAATTTCAAACTGCACTTCTCTTTCCAGAGGTAATCTTGGCAATTCATCAGGAAACACATCTGGAAAGTCATATACTGTAGGGATGTCTTTCAATGCTGGACTCCCCACTTGGGTGTCTACCATATGTGCCAAGTATGCTTCACACCCCTTTCTGATCATTTTTCTGGGTAGTGCAGCCGAAATGATGTTTGATGGTAATAGCTGCCTCTCCCCATGTATTACCACATCACTGTACTGAGGGAGACCGAAAGTGACTATCTTTAGCCTACAGTCAATCATGGCATGATGCCTAGCTAACCAATCCATGCCCAAGATGATATCATAATCTCTAAAGGGCATTTCAATGAAATTAGATAGAAAAGTGTGTCCTTGGATCACCAAAGGACAATCCCTATACATTTTATTAACCCTGACCTCCTGTCCTAATGGACTTGTTACTAGAACCTCAAAGTCCATTTTTGTACATGGAACAGCAATGCAATCAATGATGCTAGCACTCACATAAGAATGGGTAGAACCTGGAACAAATAACACAAATACATCCTGATTAAAAGTTGAGAAGGTACCAGCCACAACATCAGATGTCTCAGCTTCTTCTCTCTGTCTCATTGCATAGACTCTGACTGGAGCACTGTCTTGCTCTGAATGTTTCACTGTGCCTTGGCTGCCTGCTGGGCTACCTCTACCCCTGCCTCTACCTCTGCTGGGTGGTTGTGAACTTCTGGTGACAGGGCTCTGAACTGACCCTTCTGCAGTAGTAGGAGGTGGTCCAATTCTGCGACTACTGGAGCAGTCCTTGGCAAAGTGTCCTGTGCCTTCACAGTTATAACAGGCTCTAATAGCCTTATAGCATATCCCACCATGATTTCTTCCACAAGTCTCACATTGGCGGGGAGGGTAGGAACCTCTGGAATTCTGCTAACCAGATAAAGCAGGTTTCTGTCCTGAATATCTTCCCCTACTAGGCTTCTTAGCACCTCTGCTGTGTCCCCCATGGTTCTTCCTCTTTCTAGTAGGACCACTGGAACTCTGTTCTATAGATTTTCCCTCTTTCTCTGTCTTCTCTGATTTCTTTTTCTTAAGAGCAGCTTCAGACTCAATTCTCTCTAATTCTATAGCTTGAGAAACAAGTTCAGAGAAGTTAGTGTGTTTGAATCCGACTACTTGTAATCTGATACTAGGCTTCAAGCCGGTTTCAAACCTCTTGCATCTCTCCCAGCTGGTAGAAAGTAGACTTACTGCATAATGGCTTAGGCAGGAAAATTCTCTTTCATACTCAGCCACTGATCTGCTCCCCTATTTCAGACTTAGGAATTCTTGTAACTTCTGGTCTACATAAGCATCGGGAACATATTTTTGTCTGAATTCTGCAACACCCATAAGTTCGGTAGTGCGTTCTGCTGTTCCGGTGACCAGTGCTGTCCGGACAGTTAGGATGCCTAAAACTACACTTCAATGAGTGAGGAGACATAAAATAATGAAATACAAGAAAAGAAAATACAAGAAAAACAAAGGAAAAATAATAGCAAAGAAATGTAACAAAGTTAAGTGAGCCGGAAACCCTAGCAATGGGTGACCGCACCGGGAAGTCACGGCGTGGACCGTTGACTAGCCCTTGACTGCGGGGAACCCTAGAAAATATTTTTGGACTTAAAGAGACATCAATTGAAGTATAAATATCATTAGAAAAATCAAAGAAAAAAATTTAATAATTAGTACAAAGAAAAGTGAGAAATCGAAAAACAGACAAAACCCAGTGTTACCGAAAAATCGGGAATGCAACCCGAACAGGGGCATTATGGTCATTTGACATCCCGAAGTATCTTTTGACCTAAATGTCCATTAAAAATAAATAATATTACACTTAGAAAATAAAATGAAAAATTAATTTGGTGGTACCTAAAGTAAATAGCTAAAATCATGGGTTAATGTTGGATAAATAAATAATTAACATATAATATGATTTAAATGGTGTGAGTGGGGCACTATGGGATTAATATATACTAAGTGGGGCAGGTGTAAGTCCATAATGCCATCAGAAAGTTCATCTTCTCCATTTCCATTAAACATGCCGAAATGAAGGATGGGAAAATCCTCCATTGCCGTTTTGTGTAAAGCTTCCTTCACTCCTCCATTTCAACTCCAATCACTTAAGTAGCTTCATGAAAAATTGTCTACACATCACAAGGAAAGGTTTGATACTAAAATCAAGAAGTTTGGTGAAGGTTTAGCAAGTTCCAAACATAAGGTAAGTTAGCATTTTTGAAGATAGCTTTGTTAAACTTTGTGTTCATGTTATGGGTGTTAGTTTTGTGAAGGAAATTTTTAAGTTTGAAGAGTTATTGAGATATCCATTTTTGGGCAGCCATGTAATCATGTATTGATGGAGTATTTGTACATATATTTGATGAGAATTATGTTGGTTATGATGATTTAATAACCTAGTGAATTACTTCATATGTATATGGTAATTTTTGCACTTGGATGGGAATTGATGAATTGTAGGACACTTTGGTTTTGAAGAACATTTTCGGCAGCCTTGGGACACTTGAATAAATGTGTGTGTTCATGAAGGTGTTGGCAGAATATTGACATAGAAGTTTGATGGATATGTATATAGATTGATTGTGTAAAGTGTATGTAAGAATTAGTGATGTTTAGGTGTGTATGTGATTTTATTTAGACTTTGTAAATGTGAGCTTTAATTGGTGTATTAAGGATAATTGTAATCTGCCCAAAGTGATGTTAATGTAAAGTGGAATATGGTTTTGGTAATGAACCAAAACAGAAATGGTAAGGGGAAGTGCACATATAGTAATGAAGTGTGTAATTGATGTATGTTAAGTAAGGTAGTTAAGGGCAGTGTACATTTTAGCCAATAAGTTTAAATGTGTAACCTCAATTGGTATGAGACCAATTGGAGGTGAAACTAGGCACAAAATGTGCCAACTTTCATTGAGAAAACATACCAAAATTTTGCTTGCAAGGTGACCTAAGAAAATGACCAATTCGGATTAGATGCAATTAGGACTTGAAAAATGACCAATTGGGCAGCACTGAGTGTTTAGGCCATAACTCACTCAAAACAGGTCCAATTGACCTGAAAGTTTAACCATGAATAGTTAAGACCCATACCTACAAGTCTTATGAAGACACCAAAGCCCAGAAATGATCATAAGCAAGTCAAAAAGCTTGCACAAGTTCGAGTCCAAAAACTGGCCGAACCAGAGTTGACCAAATTGACCTAAAATTGACCTAATTTGATACCATTTGACCAGCAATAGTATAATGACCATAACTCGGTCTACTTAACTCAGAATGACCTGAAAGTTTGTACCGCGGTCCATAAGGCATAGATCTACAAGTTTGTAGTTTCGATCGAAACCCAAAAACCGAGGGAACTAGGTCGTTCGGCTAGGTCAAACTAGTATCTCGGAATCCAGCAAGTTGCATTAAAATGCACTGAACAAGGAAATGACTTTGGTAAAACGTACCAACCCTAAAACCCTATCGAATGTGACATATTAATGACACCAAAACCTAATTTACCTAGAACGCATCGAGGGTCGGTATATTAGGTGATTAAGCAAATAAAGGTATTCAGTGAATTGTTTATCGAACATTATCGTTAAAGACAATTTAATTTAGTACTGAAACACTTCAAATTGTGTTTCTCAGTTACCAAAGACTCAGGAAAAGGGAAGGAAACACTGAGTCCAGATCAAGAGACAGTTATCAGAGGTTTGTGCACTAGTTTTTAACTGATTTTGTTTGAATATTTCATATGATTAAATGATATACTTTTCTTATGTACTATGTTTAACAAGCATTGGATTTAATTCAATGATTATTGAAAATTGTTATAGTATGTATGAATTTAGCTTTGTGAAATGGTATTTCCACAAGTATTAAGCATTGTTATGGATTGAATAAATTATGTTTTGGAAAATTGTGATAGAACATGTTTTGAATTGTGATGTTAATTTTCATGGAAAAATGTAAATTTATGATTTGAATTGTGATGAGCATAAAAATTATTGGATATTGAAATTGACTTTGAATCAAATTATATTGTGATTTATGCTCACTAAAATGATTGTGATATTGTTTTATATCTCACTATAGATGCTTGACTAGGTTATTACCCGTCTCTCTCATTTGTTGAGAAGACAATGGAGTTAGTTGTGTTTTGATTACCATGGTACGTGCACAGGCTTAGATTTTCCTCTGATTTGAGGTTAGATCTAAGTTTATTTTATCGTTATGGCCCTTGCGGAAGATTCATTATTGTGATGGTACTGTGCACGATGATTCGACCTCCCCGACCATAGGGAGTTAAAATCTGATTCGACCTCCCCGACCATAGGGAGTTAGAATCACATCGAATATGGCCCTTTCGGATTAGTCTTGCATAGTTAGTGAGATAAAGATTGATTTTTGAGATACAACATGGTTTTTGAGATACATAATGACTTTTGAGATACAATATGATTTTTGAGATACATAATGATTTTTGAGATACAGAATGGCTTTTGAATGGTAAGGAATGGTGATTTCAATTATGGTTTATGTATAATTGATTTTGTTGGAATTACTTAAATGGATAGTCAAGATTTGATAAATTGAATTTTGTGCTCTAAGTCATTTATACAAATGATTTACATTATTGGCAATGAATATTTTGAGTTGTGAAATTTGATCAGTATTCAGATTCTCAAATTATTTACTATAAATTTTGTCAATGTATATTGTACTATGTTTTAAATTATATTTGTGCACCACTGAGTTCACCACTCAGCGATAGCTTTGTATGCTGTCGCAGGTAAGAAGAGCATAGAGCAGTAAGTAAATTTCGTTGAAGATATATTCGGATCAGCTCCAGGTATATCATAGGTATACCCATGTACATAGGTTTTGATGTATGCATGTAATAATATGTATGTAAATTATTTGAGCAGTTGTATAAAAACTCTTGTAAAACATTTTGGTATGTAATTAAATGTAAATTATTGTAAATGTAAATTTGAGATTTCATTTGCTTGAATAGTTTTGTATTATATTTCTTGTATCTCAGTCTTTGAAAAATCACTGCGTATTTGAGTTGAGAAATATGTTGTGTTGAGAAATATGTTGGAGTTGAGGTTTACAAATACATATTGAAGTGCTTTTTATAGGTTTTCTGAAGAACTGTTTTGTCCAAAATACAGATGGCACTTTGCCAAAATTTTTACAGAAATCCCAAATAATTCAAATGTATTAGTTCTATCACTTCAGTTCAGAAAGGTTTTTAACACCTGTAAATAGTGCTCACCACTGTAAAAGAAGCAAGAAAAGTTTTTAAAATCCGTTGTAGTGTATCTAATGGGTTATCGGTAGGCGAAGTACGGTAATTCATTAGGTGTACTACGGGATCATGTTACATCTTACAGGGGAGTAGGGTGTGACATGTTTTAGTGGTATCAGAGCCAGGTTTTAAAGTAAATTTCGAACTGTGAATTTGAAATCTTTTTGTCGGTAACTATAACTGCTCAAATGTTTGATACATATAGTACATTTACATCATAAATATGAACTAATGGAGAGGAATCTGCTTATGTTGGTTGTACAGGAATAAAAAATCTTGTGAAAAGATATGGAAGAGAAGAATGAGACAATAGAACAGTCTGTGATGGCAGAAGTACAAGTTGAGGCCCCAACTCCACAAAGTGTCGAAGGCAGTGTGCGCTTTACAAGTACAAATTCTTGCACAAATGGCTCAACAAATGGCCACTTTCTTCCAACAAATGGTGATAATCACAGCCCAAGCCCAATCTGCACTCCAACCCCACAAGGGCAACATGAAATAGAGAAGAGGGAGAAACCTATGGGTCAGAGCTCAAGCAGTAATTTGGGGAAGAGAAAAGAATTTAAGGAACCCCGAGCTCAGAAATATGATAGAGGCGGATCATCAGGGCAGAGACCACCAAGATCTAGTCGTCGAACAACCAGAAGTTCCTATTCTGCCTGTTTTTGCCATGTTTGTGGTACGCTACATAGAGGTATTTGTCGTAAGGCCTCTGGAGCCTGCTACAATTGTGGAAAACTTGGTCACTTTGCTAAAGATTATGCTAAACCATCTCGATCTGCTCTCCGGAGTTCACAGACCGTCAGTCAGAGTCAAGATAGAAATATAGTCAGTACTCCTCACCACTATAACACAGTGAATCAACCCGAATATAGTAGTGCACCAGTCAGAGTGTCCACTATGCGCCAAGGAGAAAGAGCAGAAACTTCAGATGTAGCTGCTGGTAAGTTCTTAAATTTTGAAAGAAACAATTAGTTATTATTTGATCCCAGCACTACTTAGTTGTGTGTTAGTATTAGAACTATATGTTTTGTTGCTATTCCTTTACAGGGGAATAAATTTTGATGCGTTAGTAACTAGTCTTTTAGGATCAAAACTACAATAACAAGTATAATTGACATTAATTTTAGAAGAATTATTAGTTTAAAGTATTTTCTAACACACCATAAATTATAAAGCTAATTGGCAAGCCTACTTAATGTAAGGCATGAGGACCGAAAAGTAAGTTACAGTAATAGAATTGCTCTAGATGAGGGCAAAGATGTTACTGTTAGTAATTATTAATGGATATTGTAATCGGAATCAATTTAGGATATTAGTGGATTCGAGAAAGATAAGATGTTAGAAAACCTAGTCCATGAGGTTATAACGTAGTGACTATATAATGTTCTCGATGTTTGTATTGTAAGCTGCAGATTATAGTACCGACAAGGGATTATTGTGTAGAGCTACGTGCTTCCTCGTGGTATAATAAATTAAGAATATTTGTAAGTAATCTATGAATTGATACAGTTGCACCTGAATAGAGTACTATTACTAGAAATAAATGTGAAAATTTTAGTCAGAAATTTAAAACTTCAGAACTAGCCTATCAAACGACTACACTTGTAAGGTAGCTAGAGTCAGCGACTCAGTTATATTAATGTGAATTACCTGTACCACAGTAATTGCTATAAGCTTAGAGATATCAGTACGACTTATCATCCTCAGACAGATGGACAGTCGAAACAAGTGATTCGGGTAAATTTTAAAACTCGTTGAGTTTCTATAAATAATGAAATGAAATGATAATAATAACCTGTAAAATGTAATAAACCCTCGAGAATATACTGAGAACTTCTGTCCTTGAATCCGAGGGGAGATGGGACAGATACATCCCACTAATAGAATTTGTATACATTAATAAGTGTCAAGCTAGCATACAAGTGGCACCCTATGAAACATTGTAAGGGAATAGATAACTATGGATTTTGTGATGAGATTTCCGAGGACACAGAATAGTCATTATGCAGTATAGGTTATAGTTGATAGACTAACCAAGTCTGCTCACTTTTTGCCAGTTCAGATGGATTATAGCCTGGAAAGATTGGCCAGATTGTACGTATATGAGATTGTAAAACTGCACGGAGTGCCAGTATCAATTGTGTCTGACAGAGATCCTAGGTTCACTTCTAGATTCTTGGGTAGTCTTCAGAGAGCCCTAAGAACTAGATTGAACTTCAGCACAGCATTCCACCCACAGACAGATGGCCAGTCTAAGAGGGTTATCCAGATATTGGAGGATATGCTACGAGCCTGTGTGATTGAATTTGAAGGTAGTTGGGATACACACTTGCCTTTGATTGAGTTTGCTTATAACAACAGCTATCAATCAAGCATTGGGATGCCTCCATATGAAGCTTTGTATGGCAGAAAGTGTAGAACTCCCCTATGTTGGGATGAAGTAGGTGAAAGGAAGATGATTGGGCTAAAAATTGTCCAGCAGACATAGGAAAAGATCAAATTGAACAGAGATAGACTCAAGGCTGCATTAGACCGTCAGAAGTCCTATGTTGATCTGAAGAGAAGAGATATTGAGTATGTAGTGGGTGATAAAGTATTCCTCAAAGTTTCTCCTTGAAAGAGGATTATGAGATTTGGCAGAAAGGGGAAACTGAGTCCTCGTTTCATCGGACCATATGAAGTTCTGGAAAGAGTGGGTCCTTTTGTTAGTAGTATGCCCTAGAGCATATCATTTAGTATGTATCTTGTACATATTTTTAATAATAAAAGGCATTTCCACTTTTCCGTTTATATAATATATTTATGTGTAATAGAAAAGGTCCATTGATATTTTGTTAGAAATATTATTCTTAAGTTGTTAAGAATATGAGTGACAATATTTCTAGCACAAAGTATCATAAATAGGTTCACAATCGAGGATATTTCATAATAAGGACATGACTTATCCAGAAAGATTGTATTCATGTTTGTTCCCAAGTTATTTATATGAGATATAAATAAGATGGAATGGTGAGTCTCATGCCATATAACAAACTTGATAGGCACTTATAAATGATAAGTAGGCTGAACCAGTGACACTTATGACAAGCACATGGAGTTTACTCTTGTCAATGTTTTGTCATAAATCATATCAGTGCATATAATCTTTAGACCTGAGATAGCACAGTTATCTTGTATATAGGTAGTTTGAGTTTGATACTGCTTTCATACTTGTACTATGTATGGGTATATGGGCATGTGTTGGCTCCTGCTAGTTATATATGGAGGTAGGTGTTGATCAAGATGGAATCTGTTCCTCTAAGTAAATAGAGATAAAATCCTATGTTCATTTAATTGTTCTTGATGTTTCAAGTTCCTGGCCAGGACAGATAGATTTATTCAGAAAAGAGTTTCTGATGAGAAAATCTTTTAATCAAGAACTGGAATTAAAAGAGAACATAATATTCATAGCAAATGGAGTTTGACATAAACCATGACTCTAGCTTGAGTTGGGATTTTGTAACAGAGAGATTCTAGTGCATGGTAACATATGATTATAGGTTCATTTAAGGTAAATCTTATTACTAATTGGGTGGCCATGGCATGCTATGCTAGGTGTTAACCATGGTCTATGAGGTTCATAAAATGATTTAGAGAAATCATTTATGGTAAGAAAGACTTCTGATGATATTAAGAGTTGATATCATGTCTCATTGCCAATTAGTGATGAGCCTAGTAAGTCACACACATACACAAGTTATCACCTATTTAAATATGATTTAATTAATTAATTAAAGAGTTTAATTGATTAATTAAATAGGTTTGGTTTGCAATTAAATTGCAAAGTCCCTAGCATGACTTGAAACCAAATCTAGATTATTGGATATGTAGTATAAATTAAATTTATATTTAAAGTATTTAAATATGAATTTAATTGATGAGAAATTAATTAATAGAGATTAATTAATTAATTTATATTTGATATAAATTAATTAGAAGAAGAAAATAATTATTTTGGGTTAAGAACTCAAAATTAAGACACAGGGACATTTTGGTCATTTCACAGTGTGACACGTGGCACCATGAGATGGTGACACATGAGATTACACATAAGCTTGCCAAATGTTTTTTTTAATCATGTAAGATGATTAAAATCAAGATTAAAAATAGGTTTGACACTTGGCACAATGTGATTGGGTCACTTAAACCTAGAGCTAATCAAAAGGTGACATGTGGCTAGGGTTTAATGTGTTAACCTAGCTATTTAAGTGTGGTTATGAAAAGAAAACACAACCAGCAGCCTCTCCTCTCATTTGTCACGCCACTTTGAGCCTCTCCAGCTATTTCTCTTCATCTCTCATCAATTCAAAGAGATTAGCCATCAATCTCTTGAATTAAGAACACTAGAAATTGTTTCTAGTGTCCTGTTTACATCTCTAATCTCTTAAAAGGCAAAACTTGAATTTCTAATTAATAGAAAAAGCTTTAGAGGCTGTTCAAGGGCTACCATAGGTGTTCTTGGTGTGGACAAGCTAGAGGGACAACATTTGGTGTCCTGAAGACGAATCTCAAAGGCGCAGACACGCTGCAGTGCATCAAGAGGTTAGTGTAATCGTTCTTGATTTAATCTAGGGTTCTAAAATTAATCTGATTAATTTTAAAATCTTAAATGGCAAATACAGATCCAAAAACATATTAAAAGAGTTTTAATATGTTGTTTATCATTGAAATCAAATAGATAAAAATAAATCTTGCATGATGCATGTGACCCTAGGTGAAAATTTTTGAATTCAATGATATAATCTTGTATTTTTCACGCTTCCATTCCTTCACCTTTGGCATATTGGTTGGCATTACTGTAAGTAGTATGCCCTAGAGCATATCATTTAGTATGTATCTTGTACATATTTTTATTAATAAAAGGCATTTCCACTTTTCCGTTTACATAATATATTTATGTGTAATAGAAAAGGTCCATTGATATTTTGTTAGAAATATTATTCTTAAGTTATTAAGAATATGAGTGACAATATTTCTAGCACAAAGTATCATAAATAGGTTCACAATCGAGGATACTTCATAATAAGGACATGACTTATCCAGAAAGATTGTATTCATGTTTGTTCCCAAGTTATTTATATGAGATATAAATAAGATGGAATGGTGAGTCTCATGCCATATAACAAACATGATAGGCACTTATAAATGATAAGTAGGCCGAACCAGTGACACTTATGACAAGCACATGGAGTTTACTCTTGTCAATGTTTTGTCATAAATCATATCAGTGCATATAATCTTTAGACCTGAGATAGCACAGTTATCTTGTATATAGGTAGTTTGAGTTTGATACTGCTTTCATACTTGTACTATGTATGGGTATATGGGCATGTGTTGGCTCCTACTAGTTATATATGGAGGTAGGTGTTGATCAAGATGGAATCTGTTCCTCTAAGTAAATAGAGTTAAAATCCTATGTTCATTTAATTGTTCTTGATGTTTCAAGTTCCTGGCCAGGACAGATAGATTTATTCAGAAAAGAGTTTCTGATGAGAAAAATATTTTAATCAAGAACTGGAATTAAAAGAGAACATAATATTCATAGCAAATGGAGTTTGACATAAACCATGACTCGGCTTGAGTTGGGATTTTGTATGAGAGAGATTCTAGTGCATGGTAACATATGATTATAGGTTCATTTAAGGTAAACCTTATTACTAATTGGGTGGCCATGGCATGCTATGCTAGGTGTTAACCATGGTCTATGAGGTTCATAAAATGGTTTAGAGAAATCATTTATGGTAAGAAAGAGTTCTGATGATGTTAAGAGTTGATATCATGTCTCATTGCCAATTAGTGATGAGCCTAGTAAGTCACACACATACACAAGTTATCACCTATTTAAATATGATTTAATTAATTAATTAAAGAGTTTAATTGATTAATTAAATAGATTTGGTTTGCAATTAAATTGCAAAGTCCCTAGCATGGCTTGAAACCAAATCTAGATTATTGGATGTGTAGTGTAAATTAAATTTATATTTAAAGTGTTTAAATATGAATTTAATTGATGAGAAATTAATTAATAGAGATTAATTAATTAATTTATATTTGATATAAATTAATTAGAAGAAGAAAATAATTATTTTGGGTTAAGAACTCAAAATTAAGACACAGGGGCATTTTGGTCATTTCACAGTGTGACACGTGGCACCATGAGATGGTGACACATGGCATAACACATAAGCTTGCCAAATGTTTTTTTAATCATGTAAGATGATTAAAATCAAGATTAAATATAGGTTTGACACTTGGCACAATGTGATTGGGTCACTTAAACCTAGAGCTAATCAAAAGGTGACATGTGGCTAGGGTTTAATGTGTTAACCTAGCTATTTAAGTGTGGTTATGAAAAGAAAACATAACCAGCAGCCTCTCCTCTCAATTGTCACGCCACTTTGAGCCTCTCCAGCTATTTCTCTTCATCTCTCATCAATTCAAAGAGATTAGCCATCAATCTCTTGAATTAAGAACACTATAAATTGTTTCTAGTGTCCTGTTTACATCTCTAATCTCTTAAAAGGCAAAACTTGAATTTCTAATTAATAGAAAAGGCTTTAGAAGCTGTTCAAGGGCTGCCATAGGTGTTCTTGGTGTGGACAAGCTAGAGGGACAACATCTGGTATCCTGAAGACGAATCTCAAAGGCGCAGACACGCTGCAGCACATCAAGAGGTTAGTGTAATCGTTCTTGATTTAATCTAGGGTTCTAAAATTAATCTCATTAATTTTAAAATCTTAAATGGCAAATACAGATCCAAAAACATATTAAAAGAGTTTTAATATGTTGTTTATCATTGAAATCAAATAGATAAAAATAAATCTTGCATGGTGCATGTGACCCTAGGTGAAAATTTTTGAATTCAATGGTATAATCTTGTGTTTTTCACACTTCCGTTCCTTCAATTACCTCCAGAGCTAGCAAGGATACACAGTGTCTTCCATGTGTCCATGTTAAGGAGGTACAGATCTTACCCATCTCATGTACTATCAGTTGAAGAGATTGAGGTAAATCCAGACCTCTCATATGAGGAAGAACCCATAGAAATTCTGGCTTATGAGGTGAAACAGTTGAGGAACAAACATATACACCTGGTTAAAGTGCTGTGGAACCATCATTCAGGCCAGGAAGCAACTTGGGAACGTGAAGAGGATATGAGGAGATAGGACCCACAGCTGTTCAGAGACTAATGCCAGGTAAAATTTCGAGACAAAATTTATTTAAGGGGGGGAGAATTGTAACACCCCTAAGTTCGGTAGTGCGTTCTGCTGTTCTGGCGACCAGTGCTGTCCGGACAGCTAGGATGCCTAAAACTACACTTCAATATGAGTGAGGAGACATAAAATAATCAAATACAAGAAAAGAAAATACAAGAAAAACAAAGGAAAAATAATAGCAAAGAAATGTAACAAAGTTAAGCGAGCCGGAAAACCTAGCGATGGGTGACCGCACCGGGAAGTCACGGCGTGGACCGTTGACTAGCCCTGGACTGCGGGGAACCCTAGAAAATATTTTTGGACTTAAAGAGACATTAATTGAAGTATAAATATCATTAGAAAAATCAAAGAAAAAAATTTAATAATTAGTACAAAGAAAAGTGAGAAATCGAAAAACAGACAAAATCCGGTGTTACCAAAAAATCGGGAATGCAACCCGAACAGGGGCATTATGGTCATTTGACATCCCGAAGTGTCTTTTGACCTAAATGTCCATTAAAAATAAATAATATTACACTTAGAAAATAAAATGAAAAATTAATTTGGTGGTACCTAAAGTAAATAGCTAAAATCATGGGTTAATGTGGGATAAATGAATAATTAACATATAATATGAATTAAATGGTGTGAGTGGGGCACTATGGGATTAATATATACTAAGTGGGGCAGGTGTAAGTCCATAATGGCATCAGAAAGTTCATCTTCTCCATTGCCATTAAACATGCCGAAATGAAGGATGGGAAAATCCTCCATTGCCGTTTTGTGTAAAGCTTCCTTCACTCCTCCATTTCAACTCCAATCACTTAAGTAGCTTCATGAAAAATTGTCTACACATCACAAGGAAAGGTTTGATACTAAAATCAAGAAGTTTGGTGAAGGTTTAGCAAGTTCCAACCATAAGGTAAGTTAGCATTTTTGAAGATAGCTTTGTTAAACTTTGTGTTCATGTTATGGGTGTTAGTTTTGTGAAGGAAATTTTTAAGTTTGAAGAGTTATTGAGATATCCATTTTTGGGCAGCCATGTAATCATGTATTGATGGAGTATTTGTACATATATTTGATGAGAATTATGTTGGTTATGATGATTTAATAACCTAGTGAATTACTTCATATGTATATGGTAATTTTTGCAGTTGGATGGGAATTGATGAATTGTAGGACACTTTGGTTTTGAAGAACATTTTCGGTAGCCTTGGGACACTTGAATAAATGTGTGTGTTCATGAAGGTGTTGGCAGAATATTGACATAGAAGTTTGATGGATATGTATATAGATTGATTGTGTAAAGTGTATGTAAGAATTAGTGATGTTTAGGTGTGTATGTGATTTTATTTAGACTTTGTAAATGTGAGCTTTAATTGGTGTATTAAGGATAATTGTAATCTGCCCAAAGTGATGTTAATGTAAAGTGGAATATGGTTTTGGTAATGAACCAAAACAGAAATGGTAAGGGGAAGTGCACATATAGTAATGAAGTGTGTAATTGATGTATGTTAAGTAAGGTAGTTAAGGGAAGTGTACATTTTAGCCAATAAGTTTAAATGTGTAACCTCAATTGGTATGAGACCAATTGGAGGTGAAACTAGGCACAAAATTTGCCAACTTTCATTGAGAAAACATACCAAAATTCTGCTTGCAAGGTGACCTAAGAAAATGACCAATTCGGATTAGGTGCAATTAGGACCTGAAAAATGACCAATTGGGCAGCAGTGAGTGTTTAGGCCATAACTCACTCAAAACAGGTCCAATTGACCTGAAATTTTAACCATGAATAGTTAAGACTCATACCTACAAGTCTTATGAAGACACCAAATCCCAAAAATGACCATAAGCAAGTCAAAAAGCTTGCACAATTTCGGGTCCAAAAACTGGCCGAACCAGAGTTGACCAAATTGACCTAAAATTGACCTAATTTGATACCATTTGACCAGCAATAGTATAATGACCATAACTCGGTCTACTTAACTCGGAATGACTTGAAATTTTGCACCGCGGTCCATAAGGCATAGATCTACAAGTTTGTAGTTTCGACCAAAACCCGAAAATCGAGGGAACTAGGTCGTCCGGCTAGGTCAAACTAGTATCCCGGAATCCAGCAAGTTGCATTAAAATGCACTGAACAAGGAAATGACTTTGGTAAAACGTACCAACCCTAAAATCCTATCGAATGTGATATATTAATGACACCAAAACCTAATTTACCTAGAACGCATCGAGGGTCGGTATATTAAGTGATTAAGCAAATAAAGGTATTCAATGAATTGTTTATCGAACATTATCGTTAGAGACAATTTAATTTAGTACTGAAACACTTCAAATTGTGTTTCTCAGTTACCAAAGACTCAGGAAAAGGGAAGGAAACACTGAGTCCAGATCAAGAGATAGTTATCAGAGGTTTGTGCACAACTAGTTTTTAACTGATTTTGTTTGAATATTTCATATGATTAAATGATATACTTTTCTTATGTACTATGTTTAACAAGCATTGGATTTAATTCAATGATTATTGAAAATTATTATAGTATGTATGAATTTAGCTTTGTGAAATGGTATTTCCACAAGTATTAAGGATTGTTATGGATTGAATAAATTATGTTTTGGAAAATTGTGATAGAACATGTTTTGAATTGTGATGGTAATTTTCATGGAAAAATGTAAATTTATGATTTGAATTGTGATGAGCATAAAAATTATTGGATATGGAAATTGACTTTGAATCGAATTATATTGTGATTTATGCTCACTAAAATGATTGTGATATTGTTTTATATCTCACTATAGATGCTTGACTAGGTTATTACCCGTCTCTCTCATTTGTTGAGAAGACAATGGAGTTAGTTGTTTTTTGATTACCATGGTACGTGCACAGGCTTAGATTTTCCTCTGATTTGAGGTTAGATCTAAGTTTATTTTATCGTTATGGCCCTTGCGGAAGATTCATTATTGTGATGATGCATGCACGATGATTCGACCTCCCCGACCATAGGGAGTTAGAATCTGATTCGACCTCCCCGACCATAGGGAGTTAGAATCACATCGAATATGGCCCTTTCGGATTAGTCTTGCATAGTTAGTGAGATAAAGATTGATTTTTGAGATACAACATGGTTTTTGAGATACATAATGACTTTTGAGATACAATATGATTTTTGAGATACATAATGATTTTTGAGATACAGAATGGCTTTTGAATGGTAAGGAATGGTGATTTCAATTATGGTTTATGTATAATTGATTTTGTTGGAATTACTTAAATGGATAGTCAAGATTTGATAAATTGAATTTTGTGCTCTAAGTCATTTATACAAATGATTTACATTATTGGCAATGAATATTTTGAGTTGTGAAATTTGATCAGTATTCAGATTCTCAAATTATTTACTGTAAATTTTGTCAATGTATGTTGTACTATGTTTTAAATTATAGTTGTGCACCACTGAGTTCACCACTCAGCGATAGCTTTGTATGCTGTCGCAGGTAAGAAGAGCATAGAGCAGTAAGTAAATTTCGTTGAAGATATATTCGGATCAGCTCCAGGTATATCATAGGTATACCCATGTACATAGGTTTTGATGTATGCATGTAATAATATGTATGTAAATTATTTGAGCAGTTGTATAAAAACTCTTGTAAAACATTTTGGTATGTAATTAAATGTAAATTATTGTAAATGTAAATTTGAGATTTCATTTACTTGAATAGTTTTGTATTATATTTCTTGTATCTCAGTCTTTGAAAAATCACTGCGGATTTGAGTTGAGAAATATGTTGTGTTGAGAAATATGTTGGAGTTAAGGTTTGCAAATACATATTGAAGTGCTTTTTATAGGTTTTTTGAAGAACTGTTTTATCCAAAATACAGATGGCACTCTGCCAAAATTTTTACAGAAATCCCAAATAATTCAAATGTATTAGTTCTATCACTTCAGTTCAAAAAGGTTTTTAACACCTGTAAATAGTGCTCACCACTGTAAAAGAAGTAAGAAAAGTTTTTAAAATCCCTTGTAGTGTATCTAATGGGTTATCGGTAGGCAAAGTACGGTAATTCATTAGGTGTACTACGGGATCATTTTACATCTTGCAGGGGAGTAGGGTGTGACAAATTCCCTAAGAAAGTCATTCCATGTTAGCACTCCAAGTTCTACCAGACTATGGGGAATGGTTTTCCACCAATCATAGACATCCCCCTGTAGCAAAGATACTGAGTATTCAAATATGAGCTCCTCCGTGCAATGAAGTTTCTTGAATACCCTATCCATCCTCTCTAACCACTGTTTTGCCTCTAGAGGATCTACTGTCACCTTGAACTCTGTAGCCCCATATTTCATCAATTTGTCATACTGTCCAGCAGAAGACTGTGGTTGTTCCACTGGTGTCTGTTTTGGGACTTGAGTAGGCACATTTCCAGCCATTTGTTGAAACATTGTAGCCATCTGCTGAGCGAATCGAGCGAGGAACTGCGATCGCGGGGTGGTCTTCTTGAACCACTGACATTGTGTAGGGCTGGGGCATCCCCTTGCACCTCAGCCTCTATAGATTGATCCACTGAACGATCACCCTCTTCCATAGTCAATGCGAGGATCTTAGATCTCCTGAACAAATAACACAAGAAGATTTCCTCCCGTTAGTGCATATTTATAATGTAATGTACTGTATGTATCAAACAATGATATTGAGCAGCTGTACTATGAAGAAAGAATATTCAAATAACAGGTGAAAACATAATTTAAAAACTAGCTCTGATACCACTAAAACATGTCACACCCTACGCTTCTGTAAGGTATGACATGATCCCGTAGTATACCTAATGAATTACCAACTTCATCTTCTGATAACCCATTAAATACACTACAAGGGATTTTAAAACTTTTCTTTCTTCTTTTTACAGTGGTGAGCACTATTTATAGGTGTTAAAAACCTTTTTGAACTAAAGTGAAATAGCTAACACATTTGAATTATTAGTAATTTCTGTAACCACTGTTTTGCCTCTAGAGGATCTACTGTCCCCTTGAACTCTGTAGCCCCATATTTCATCAATTTGTCATACTGTCTAGCAGAAGACTGTGGTTGTACCACTGGTGTCTGTATTGGGACTTGAGTAGGCACATTACCAGCCATTTGTTGAAACATTGCAGCCATCTGCTAAGCGAATTGAGCAGGGAACTGCGGTACTGCTGGGGCTGGTGCTGCTGAACCACTGACATTGTGTAGGGCTGGGGCATCCCCTTGTATCTCAGCCTCTATAGATTGATTGACTAAACGATCACCCTCTTCCATAGTCAATGCGAGGATCTTATATCTCTTGAACAAATAACACAAGGAGATTTCCTCTCGTTAGTGCATATTTATAATGTAATGTACTGTATATATCAAACAATGATATTGAGCAGTTGTACTATGAAGAAA